>NC_058114.1:21726177-22370552 GCF_914725855.1 Thunnus albacares | reverse complement strand
CCAAGCTGTGTTGCTTAACAGAGCTGAATCAGTAACTTTCTGCTCGTCTGAACACATGAACTTAAGTTTAATGGGGAGAAAAAAAAAAATCACGTTTTACACACACAGGACTGCCTCAATAAACTTCTAGTAACAAATCTGAAAAGAACTTTAAGTGGGGAATTTAAAATGACTGTAGAGACAAATTATGGCATAACCCAGCAAAGGCAATGACTCTTAACAATGAGATTTGAAATCTCTGTTTGAACATTTAATGGGTGCATGGGTGGGACATAAATGAGGCCTAAAGTCCATTTATCATGGAAACTATTCGCTATTGTTAGTAATTCTTAGAACCTCTGCCATAACATCCTCCTCTCTATCTCAGCTTTCCTGTCTGTCTTTCCTTTTCTACTCTTCCACAGTCAAACTCTCTTTAGTCAGTGGGTAGTTTTTAAGGGGCCGGGCCACAGCTTTATAACTCCTCCCCCTCTGACTGGGATGAATGTGGGGGGTGAGGGAGAGAAGGAGAAAGAAATAAAGAGAGACAATAGACTTTAATCACTCATGTGGTTGAGAGCTGTTAGCAAGCCAAGCTCCACGCGCGCCAGGAAGGGGAAAAAAAAAGAGAAGAGGGAAAAATAGAAACTGTTTGTGGCAAAGGGGAGAAAAGACAGAAACAGGAAGGGAGAAAACAGTTATAAGAGGAGAGTTATCATCTGTCACACCTCTGAGCTGAAGACAAGTCCAGGAGGAGGTGACAACATCAGCTTCATTCTGGGAAATCAAGAGGAACTCCTGTGGACTCATTCAAAACCAACACATAAATCCTCTTCATCTTGATTCTCACTGGACTACCACAGCTACAACTTTCTACAGATCCTCCTGAAGAACCCTCTAGCCAAACTGCCGTCCAAACTGGAGTATGCCCTGCCATCCCTGCCATCCCTGCCATCCCTGCCGCTGATCCCGGCAGTCAACATGATCTCCCAATGCCCTCTGGCTACCATTCTGCCTTGGCCTACGGGGCCCCAACAGAGCTTTCTCGACCTGGACTGCACCCTGCTGCTGGAAGGGGAAGGGGGTGTTGCCCTACAGAGGTATCAGCCCCGCTACCCAGAGAGCACACCGCACCACTGGGTCAGTACACCGAGTACATGGCAGAGTGATTGTGTCTGTTAGTTGAAATCTGTTTTTATTTCTGGGAAGCACAAGTACTTCCAGTCCTGTTAAACAATGTGGCAGATGTTGGCCCTCGAATGAGTGACCTTCCTGTACCTTATGTTATTTAAAGTGTGTGAGGTGCTGCATTGTTGTTTGGTGTCAAGGGTTTGGTCAGTCTTGATAGATTCAAGAACGGGAATGGGAAGCGAATTGGAAACTGTAAAATGAATACAGCTGAGATTCTAAGAAACCAATTCACTGAGGGAAAAAAGGAAGTATAAACACCGAGAGAGAAGCAGTGAAGAGCAGAGAGATAGGTGGGCTAGGCCTGGTGTTTGTGACTCCTCCAAGGTCTGTTTGTTGGATGTCTGTGGTGATTGTGAGAACGCAGGGAAGAGTAGATAATAAGAAAAGAAAAATACGGAAGGAGATGCTTATGTGTGTGCGTGAGAGAGAAAAGTGACTACAGCTGAAGTGCAAAGCAAATCTGTGGCTGCTCTGGACTCTGGCCAAGCTGGTGGTCACAGCTAAGAGGTTTTGACACTTCCTACATAAACATCTTGCAATGTACAGTAAGTGACGATCATTTTAAGATCAAATAAGTCAAAAACATCCTCCTATTATCAATTTGCTCAACTGAGAATCAGTGATTTGGCTGATTGTCATTTTTCCAGCCATCGTTTCATTTTTTAGTTCCTCTGCTTGACCTCTGCTCAATGAAATTTTATGCAACGAGTCAGAAACACATAGTGCAATGAGTCAAACTAGACAGTAACCTTTGGTGGCACAGACGAGAGGACAGCTGACCTCTTGTGAAAGACAGTAATTCACATTCACTGTTACTACCGCTTATTGGTCACTTACTTGTCTGTGTCTGTGTGTGTGTGTGTGTGTGTGTGTGTGTGTGTGTGTGTGTGTGTGTGTGTGTGTGTGTGTGTTTGAGAGAGTACCAATTTGCTGATTGGTCAGAGCCTTCACAGTAAAGGCATTACTCACCTTACTTCAGAACCCAACCAGAGCTAAAACTGGAGTGACAGAAGTGTTGCTCATGTTACTTTTCATGTCAGCGCACACACGTTTTTGTTTATTTACTTTTCTTTTCAATTCTTGTCTGAGGCCGCAGATTCCTGCGTGTGTGATTACCAGAAAACAACCTGCAGCGACGGCTTATTCCAGCTTAGTTGTGGCTAATTGTTTGCATGTGCGCACTTGTGGTAATGAGGCCAAAGTGAAAATATTTTTTGGTATTTAAATGGCACATTGAGATTTTGTGAGTAGAAATACCAGCCAGCTGAAGTGTCCTTAAAGGATGGGTTCACAGTGTTTCAAGTCTGTCCTAAAACAACTGTCAGATGCCCAAATGAACATTGAAACAGGTTTCTCTTGCTGTAATCATTCTTCCTGTTCATACTGACCATTAAGAGATTCCTTTATAATGCACCTTGAAAGTGCATTTGGAGGAGATCTTCTAATAGCCAGTATGAACAGGAAGAATGATTACAGCAAGGAAAACTTGTTTCAATGTTCATTTGGGCACCTGACTGTTGTTTTAAGAGAGACTTGACAAATTCTGAACCTGCCCTTTAAACAAGACACTGAATGTTCTGTGACAGCAAAAACAACAAAATCCCAACCGGTTTCAATTTAGTACCTCATTACTCTGTTATTACTGTTGAGAAATGTTTTCAATAAGTGATGAATTTCACTTTAATCCAATGCCAGTTGCAATCTGTCAGCGTGTGTGTGTCAGTGTTTTGAATGTTTGGAGATCATCCTCCTTGTCGCCTATCTGACATCCTGGTTGACGTGTCCTCCCAGCTCAGAGGACTGTTTCCACCAATTGTTTCCATGGGTAAGGAGACTGGAGGTTAACTTGCACACACTCACACACTCCGAGTGTCACAGCCAAAGCGAGGCTCAGCTTACACGCATCAACTCTGTGTGTCAGGAGCTCAGCAGTCCTTGTGACTGTTTTTACAGTATTGAGTTTGCACAGCTGGGCGAGGGGGCAATAAGGGCACGTAGGGTTAAACGGTTTCAATAAAATTATGTAAGAATAAAAAAAAGAAAATCATCAGTGGCTATAATCATTAAACTTACCCGTAATAAAAAGCAATAATTGCATAACCTTTCCACATGTCCGTCATACTGGCTTTGATTGGCTTGGGTTGGCTTGGAGGGCGGAGACTTTGCCTTAACGGCTCTCAGGTGTTTCATTCCTCACTTGTCAGCTCACTTTGTCCCCAACTTAAGGAGGTTATGAAACCATGCCAATCATAAAGTCAGTGATTGGACTGACTGATGTAATCATCTAGCTGAACGATTATAGACAGCTGTCAGGTCCACAGTTCAGATCAGAGGCGAGGGAGGAGTGCTGAGGTGTCAGCCATTATCAGCAGAGGACAACAAGACTCCCACATGAGCACACATGGTCATATAAGCAGAGGGAACATAGAGATTAAGGGGAAGATATAGCAACTGAAACTGATGACATCTTTTAAACATCATAATCCAGACATCAGAGGATATGTCAAAAGACTAAGTGACACAGGACATGACCGGGTTTAAACTCAACTGCACAGAAGCGGGAGTGTTGACGACTGCATACGTCTCAGTGGGTTATCACAGTACATTTTACTGCTCTAACTGCATTTTAGAAGTCTGCAGGGTTCTTTTCTACTGTTCTCTCTCTGTCAGTGATAGGGCAATGTAATCAAGCTGCAGGCCGATCAATAAAAAGCTCCAGTAGAGGGAATATTAACAGTGCCCTCACACCCGTTGGCTCACAGTAACCAGCAGGATAGTTCAATAACCTCAGCAGGTTGTTTGCTATAAATGCAGAAGTGACTGTTTGCAGGGAAAACGGGGACAAAGGAAGAGGGGGATGGAGAATTTCGATGATGGCGTGTTTTCCATTGAAAAAAAATAAGAAAGCTGAGTTAGCACTCTTCCTTCCTCTTTCTTCTTTGTTGAACAGAGAAGTGCACGTTTTCGGCTGATGCTCAGTGACGTCTCAGTGTTTCCATTCCTGAAGTTTGGATTCGTGTTCGTCATGTGTTTTGATGACTCGTCAACACGATTTCAACAGTTAAGGGTTTCATTCATCCAGCTAAGACTAGTTCTATGACTGGTATGATGTTCCATACCTTTCACTTTTACAAGTATCTCCATAATTTTTACAAAATGTCAATACATTTTACAACAATATATCTTGATTATCCCAGTAAGCACTGACAATATAAGACACAAGTGGAGGGAGTTTAATGTTCTTCAGTTCACTCATATCTGTACATTCATTTTTCTCTAATTGCACAATTCACAAACTACCAGACCTCTTTCTTCTCCAAAATCCAGGTCTCCGTCATCTTTTTATTCAGTCGACCACGTAAGATGCTGTTTACACACTTGGGTGACCCCCAGGCAGGTCAAGTTGTCTTGTTGCCTGCAGCTCTGTCGTGGTTCATATTGTGACTTTGGGCCTAATTAGGTCACATAATAGGACTAGTGTGAAAAATCAATTCTTCAGGCATTGTCCATGTCCCCCGCACGTCCATCTCAGAGCAACAAACACCACAGGAGCAGCTCGCTCAACTGGGGCAGAAACTCATCATACCATATGGAGATGGGTGTGTATTATGCTGTGGTCTGTGTGTGTGTGTGTGTGTGTGTGTGTGTGTTTAGGTGTGGGTTGAGCACTGGCAGGAGGCAGGAGGCAATATGTGCAGCAGCAGTCTTTGATTTGGTTTGGTTTTCATGGTTTGGCAGCTTGGTGACTTTGTGTCTGCATGTGTCTGGGGCAAGATGCCCCCCATCAAACAAACACACACGCACGCACGCGCACACACACACACATACACACACACACACACACACACACAATTCTCTACTCCTTTTCCCGCTCAGGCAGTGCATGCAGTATTAGCCAGGACGCATGACTAGGATCAAGCTGGCATTGTGATGTGTGCATTATTGTGTGTGTGTGTGTGTGTGTGTGTGTGTGTGTGTGTGGCATTAGTGTGTAAAACTGCTTATTAATATAAGTAGTCAGCACATAATTAAGATAGCAGATAATTAACTTTAATAACTCTGCTAAGATCAAACACTATGATAAATACACTAACTTTTGTTCAGAAAAGAGTACAAATATTTGTATCTTATTTTAACTTTACACAGTATGTGATGTGTCCATATTGCTCTGTCAGAGTAAATATCTTCCTATGTTTTGTTGTTATGGCAACAGCAGTTCTGTTAATGCTTGTTTATGTGCTACAGTACAGCTACTGCCTCTTTTTTTTGTAGCAGCCCCAGTCTGTGTTGTGTTCGTCACTTAGCGCAGTTTCATTTCCTACAATACACATGCTTCACACTTCAATTTAACACGTACAGAGCTGCAGACGGCAGCATAATATTATAATATAGAATTAAATTCAGTGCCAGAAATTAGATGAAAGGAACCTTTAATTAAACCTTCATTGTGATATTTCTTTCTTACAGTATAGTCAGAACAAACAAAACAAATAGTCTGATGGTTAGAGTAACTTTCTGATGTAATGTATTTGCAGTCTTGCTGTGTAGTTTTCTGGTTTTCTGGTGTGATTTCAGGTTTTGGTGTGGCAGCAGTTCTCACCAGAGTGTTACCAGTTTCATGCATACTGTGTGTTGTTTTTGTTGCATATGTGACAACTTAGGGTAGCATGTATCTGTTGGGCAACAGATGGTCCTTCTCTCATTAGCAGGGGGTCAGACAGACAACCGAGCCAGTCCAGACTGATTCATTCAAGGCTTAGCAAGGCTTAGATCTGGGGGGGGTGGGTCAGAGTTGGGGCCCTGGAAGGGGGGTTGTGTGTGTGTGTGTGTGTGTGTGTGTGCTGCATGGGTCTAATTTATCGTAACTCTTCTAAATGCAGGGACACCTGAAAGCACCTTAACAACCAGCATACCATCTGAGTCATCATAGCTCCAGAGTGGATTATCTCAGCTTTAGTACAACAGTCCAACTGAAAAAAACAAGTCTATTGTACAATTTCATTTAGCTAAAACATCTTTGCACATAAACATGATTAAGTGCAAATGAAACTCAGAGAAACTTTCCTTGAAGTGTGTGCTGGTTGTGAAGGGTCAGCTGTGATCTTAATGTCGCGTGTGAAGGGGGAGGGGTCTCTGTCTGAAGCTCTGGACTTTACTGGAAACTAAAATGATGTCACCCATCCAGAGAGAGGAGAGAGAAAAAGAGAGAGAGAGAGAGCTCAACAACAGCAAGGACAATAGATCTGAGGGGAGCAGAGACATGACATAAGAGAAGAGGGAGAGGGAAGGAGAGAGGCAGAGACGGAGCTTTAATGTGATTGCTTGAACAAAGGGTTCACTTGACCAAAGAAGAGACAGAAACAGACAAAGAGAGAAAAAGAAAATGCAGCTGTGTGTGTGTGTGTTATGAGACGTGACCTGGCGTGTCCTCATCCATCTGTGTTTTCACAAATGAATCAACAGACATGTGCATGTACAGAGTGTATTGCCAGTGCTTTACTGCTCTTAAATTACCTTTTTTAAAACTTTGACTGCACAGCTTTTCTGTTTTATTGAGTTATAGAAGATCACCCTGACCCCACACCATAAATCCAACCTGGTGTTGCTGAAGCCTCTGGTGACTATGGATAAACAAGGTGGTTTATGAACTCTGCCCTCTACTGGGCAGTATGCTGTGGAAACACAAACCAACCAACCAACCACACGCAAACATACAGTGAAAGTAAGCGTGATAAGTACATTTAACCCATGTGCACACATACGATACAAGCTCTGCTCTCAAAAGCTGGAAAAAGGCACAAACAAGAACAGAGCATGACCTGACTGCATGTTTTTTACTCTCACATTCAGTCCTCATATGGTAGCAGGAAAGCTTCTAAATTTTACGCAATGACTTTTTCCACTGGAGAGTTTGGCTCCAGTCACCGCTGATACTCCTCTCACTGGATGAAATGATGAGTCTCTCCAGCACAAAAAAACTAAAGCAGGACATCTCTTTCCAGCCTGAAATAAGAAATCACTCTTTCTCTGGAAGCCGGTGTGAGATGCTCCTGTTGCATCACGCTTGTCTCTCTGCCAGTATGGATCCTCTCAGTTTATGACTGTACTGTGAACTCTTCCCCTCTCCATCTTCCTCTCTACGTCACACACAGAGTAGAGATAATGTCCTTTCAAGTTAATCTCTACAGTGTCCTCCACTTTCTCTGATACATGACCTTCTTATCTTGGATGTTAACACTGACATTACACATGGTGCCCAAGAGCCAATTATTGACCTCTGTGTGTTTGTGAGCAAGCAAAAATGTGTGTGTATTGTGATCTCTGGTAGATTTCGGTCTACCCTGCTCCATCTGCTTGCATCAAGAATCCCCTGTTTTTTTTACACCTCTCCTCTCCTCTCCTCACTTCTCCTCTCCTTTCCTCTCCTCTCTTCTCCTCTCCTCTCCTCTTCTCTCCTCTCCTCTCCTCTTCTCTCCTTCTTATTGGTCTGCTTTTACGACCATGCTCCAGGCCAGAGAGGCTCCCCAGCCAGTCAGGTATGAGGACAGCAGCCTCGCTGGAGTCAGGAGGCTGGAGGCAGGAAGTGGGAGATTTCCTGGAATGTGCGTTTTTCCCCACAGTGGTGCAATAACAGTACGAGCTGCACTCCTCCTGTTTTTGTCCCCTTTCTGTCTGTACTGTAGCTGCCTGTACTGACTGTGTGGAACAGAGAGAAGAGCATACTTGGGGAGCTAAATAATGGCAGGAACCTATTATATAAAAAAAACTGTTTTGCCCCATCAAGGGCTTTCCTAAATTCCATAATGTCATTAGTCTTCGAAGTAGAAAGTAAAACTTGGTGTGAGGCTCTATTAGATTGCAGGAATATCATGTGTTATTTCTATCAGCCTTTCAAACATAACAATGTTCACCTTTATCACATTCTGTTTAACTTTTACATTCAAACTAGTGGCAATGTGATGTACAGATTTCTAAAGATAGATGTTGGGTTTAATTAAAGATCAGACGTAAGTCGGAAATATAAGGATGTGATACTTAGTGGTGAAAAGTACACTTTCACTCTGTTTGGGTATTTCCATTTTATCCTACTGTACTTTATTGCTTGGGTATTTCCATTCTATCCTACTGTACTATACAGCTGTTTACTAACTGTATACTTCTATATTATTCAAATATTGCACTTTTTGCTCCACTAAATCCATTTGACAGCTGTAGTTACTAATTGAAAATGTAATACTGTAGTTAAAATTACTTCCACTTTGAACAGTTACAACATTGAAGTGCTGATTATATGTTAATGAATCAATAATAATAATCCAATATAATTAATATATTATAATATGACACTCTGACAGGGCGAGTGCTTATACTTTCGATGATAAAAGTTTTACTTTTACAACATTTTACATTTGCAGGCCTTTTACTTGTAATGGAGTATTTTTTACAGTGTGGTATTACTATTTGTACTTAGGTGAAGGGTCTGAATACGTCTTCCACAACTGGTGAGATTCAATTTGAGTGTCACTGCTGTGAGATAAACACATTTAAGTGTCAGGTTTTGAAGTGTTGAAATCCCAGATCAATAAGCACTGAATTAGACAGTGCCAGACAAGCCTTGCATGGCTGTGCACCTGAAATATTTAACTATAATACTTTTGCATTAAAATAACTTGGTCTCAGCTGTGTAAGAAACAATATTAACATAGATCCTGTGTCATTTTATGTAAGATTCAGCATTCATAGACTTGATGAGACTTGCAATTTGACTTCAACTTAAAGGAATAATTGAACATTTTGTTAAATATGGTTCGGGGTCTCCACTGGCAACCTCATGGTGACTCCAGGAAGTCATTGCACCTGGTCAAGCATCAAACTGTAAAAGTAAAACCTGTCATTTTTACACTTCCATTTTTGTATGGATGAAAGAAACCAGATATAAGTTGTTAACTAGCGAGCTTTAGAGGTGCTTGTAGGCGGATTTTGTTACCTTTAGACAGAGCCAGGCTAGCTGTTTCCAGTCTTTCTTTATAAGCTAAGCTAACTGCCTGCTAGCTGTAGCTTCATATTTAGCATGCAGACATGACAGTGTATTTCCCAAAATGTTTGACTGATGAAATTATTGGATTTGGCCTAAGGGACTTGGGACTCGACTTGGATTTGGACTAAGCTCTGACATTCACTGAAGCCTGGCCTCCTATGCCTCTGTAGAACCTTAAACTACAAAAAAGGCCCAAGAATATTTTCCGAGTCCCTTTTTGATGCTAATACCAGCTTACAAATACTACTTTAATGGACCTGGATCCCAGAGAGAGAGAATACATTTCTCATTTTGATCTCAAGTTGAAAGATTTGTGTACTTGTCTGCTCATCCATCAGACCGAGCAGCTGCTGTCACATTTGTCAGACGTCTTGTTTGCGTTGAGATATGACATCACTCCCACTGTGAGACCAACACTCAAATCCCCCAGAGCAGAGCTAAGGTTGTGTGGGGTCATAACCTTCCCACTGCCCCTCTGGGCTTCCCAGAGCTCCAGAGACCCAAGTGGACACCGGGGCAGCTCGGCCTGGGAACTGGAGCCCGGCCAGATATACAGCCTGAACAGAAAAACTGAGAAAACACGATCACACACAGAGATACAATGACGAAGACATACACCGGGCTTCCCTGGCCTCTTAGTGGCCTCTTGCTTTCCAAGCAAAGCTCAGAGGGAGCAATGATGCCAACAGCGAGGACCTTGTGTGTGTGTGTGTGTGTGTGTGTGTGCACCCTACTTGGCAGCGTGGTGTGTGACAGCCAGTGACGCTGAGTGTGACGTTGGGGTTATAGGAGCCAGAGGAGTGGGTAGGCATATCACATACACATACATGAAAAGGGGGCTGCAGCAGATCCAGCATCTCACCCACTGAGCCAGATGACAATACACATCATAAGGTCCCCTCTGTCTCACGACAGTCCTTATGACTCTGGATCATTTCATCAGCCGACTAAATGGACTTGTAAATGAAAGACTCAGTGCTTGCTCACATTTGATATATGTTTACAATACAACAAAGACCCCTCACAAAGTCAATGCTTGATTCATATCTTCCCGTTTATTCACACAAGTAGGCTGTTTGAGTACGTGTGCAGGCACATTCACAGTGGAACAGTGTTGCCCATTCTCCTCTCCTGTCACTGACAATGCACAGTGCTGGTGACGGCATCTACGGCCTTCCTTGAATTGTCCCACGCAGGGAGCATGAGGAGGCCGCAGCTGCTTCACACACAGGACATCCAGGGCCAGCGGTGCATCATATCATCCACACATATGAAATCTGTGCATTAATGTACGTTAATCTACATGTTAATGGTCGCTAGTGTATAGAAATAAATAACCAGGTGTGTAAAATACAGCCATAAAACTACAGGGTTAAGTAATAACTCAAAGATGTCTCTGAACTAAACTCTTTTTCTTTTGTTAATATTTTTCCCTTCGCTTTGTGTATTGTATGTTTGTTGTTTTCTTTTTTGGGTGTGAATAAGGAGGGCATGGATGTCAGGATGTAGGATTTTTTATGTTTTGATGTTTTTTGAGGGGTTGTGATCCTGAAAGACTAAAAAAAGCAACAAAAAAAAAAGCAACAAAACTACGCTAAACTAAACATAACTCTTTAACTCAACTAAAATAAGATAAAATAGTTGACTAAAGCATGCAAGCTTAAACTGAAAATGTTCATACATCATAAAGGAAATAACTACCTGCTTGGTGCTATAGAGGCTTTTTTTCTTTCTTCATGGCACCAGAAACTTCTCTAATGGTCAGACAATTTTATGTTTTCAAGGACAGGTGTTGTAAATAAAGTTATCAGACAGCTTACACATAAAACAGAAAACAAAAACATGAATGCTATTTGTTAGAAACACCCCATAGATTTCTGTATTTTTCTCATTATAATAGGTGACACAAAAATTACAAACAAATATAAAAACCACAAAAGCATAAAAGCAATAACTGTAAGAAAAAATCTGATATACTTTTTTTCTTTTACAACTGAAATAAAAGAATGAAAGATTTGTGTTAATTTTATGTTGTATCAATCAAATCAATCATTTTTTCCTACAATACTCCAAAAAAACAAAAGACTAACAACACCCAAAAACCTATTTTAAAACTCTTACATGTTCCATGATTGTCATTAGAGACGGATTTATGATTCATGTGTAGTGGTGTGTTGCGCAAACAGGAATCACAACTGCGTCTGAGCGCACACATTGTTGTCACTGATGAAATTCGGACAAAAAGAGAGGAGGAGTTTGAACCGGACTGTTGTGAGTGCAAGTAGGAGGAGTTTGGTCATTCAGTAGAAGAGGGGAGCGCTTACTGACAGACAGAGAAGGAGGATTTGGACTTTGGAGAGGAACGACCGTGTGTGCGTGTGTGGTGAAGGGGAAGAATTTTTTTTTTTCTTTCAGCGTGGATCTGGGATTTTTAAAAGAAAGGACACATCTTCTTCTCTCTCATTGGCGGATTATTCCCGAGCTCTGATGCTATCCACGGATCATGAAAGAAACGCTCACCATGAAATTCGCCTGGAAAACTAAAATGGTAAAAACCAAAACAAAAAAAAAACTCTCATCGTTTTCCATCCTCTGCTGTGTTGTTGAGTTTGTGGTTTTGAAGTCAGCTTTGAGAGAGAGAGAGAGAGGGGGGGGGGGGGGCTGGAGAGGGAAGTGGGGAGGGGGGGGGGGGGGGTGCTTGGGAAAGTAGCGGATAAAGGGGAAAAGAAGAAGAGGAGGAGGAGGAGGGGGGACACAGTTGAACATTGAGTTTTAATTGTTTTCACACCCGTCTGTTGTGGCGCAGGACTTTAAATCCAGTTTAACCTACATTGCTGGTGCGTAAAGATGTCACGCAAAGTTTGGAAACGTGGGGAAGAAGGGGGGCGGAGGGGGGGTGGAGGGATAAAATAAAAATCCCTTGTCGGCTCCGCCAGAATATGAACTCGATCCCGTCAGCTTTCCCCTCCCTGATGATGGATATGAAAACTTTTGTCTGGGGGCCCGCAGTGAAACAGAGAGGGAACAATCGGCGAGGCCCCGGGGCCATCGCTGTCTCTCCGCGGGTCCCAGCTGCGTCCAGGCGAGGAAAGCACAAAAAAGCAACAGATCAGCGCCAAAGATTTAACACAACCGCTGTTGTTGTTATCTTGGGAGTATTGTTTCACTCACAGCTGATAGGCTGATAGGCAGATTAGCACTATTTGAGCAGAGATAGTGTACTATTTGCCTCCCTGCTCTCCTTACTCTGCACATTTTAAGCATCTTCTGCGGAAGCATCCAAGTTAGTGCAGAGAGTAAACAACTCATCTCCTGTTTACACCTCACCCAGAGTCATTTGATATACTGCGTTCTCTGTAAACTAATTCCTATCCGCTGATATCTCTGTTAAATTCACAACGAATCTGTATAAGACTTACTACATCCTCTCCTCTCTGGTGAATAGAAATACTCTAACCGACTGTATAGGTTTTCCATTTTCATGCAAGCTCATGGAACTTTGCCTCACAATAAGCCCCAAACTTGGTGCACAAAGCGAGCAGAGCTTTTTTAAACCCCGCTCTGAAAAACATCTCCAGCTCTCTGGCTGACAAAAAAGCAGGCTGTGTGTGCAGACTGTGAACTCAGCAGCCCGGGCCGGCCAGCGCAGAGACCTCCCTCTATTGTTTTGGGAGTGTGTGGACTGCATGACTCATTCACTGATGTATTTATCTGTCTCTGCGCCAGCCAGCCGGCAGCCAGCGGCTAAAGTGAGAGAGAGGCAGAAAGACGTGTTGCTGACCATGAAGACAAGATGCTGAACAGGGCAGGGAGCAGAAAGGATGGCAGAGTGTAACATGAACATCACAGACATGCTCGCTGTTTTCATCTGTCCTTTTATTTTTTAAACTCCTCCTCTCCCTTTCTCTCTCTTTGTCTTTTTTTTTTGTTTGGAACCTTCTTTTCATTTCTGCATCACTTGCTTCTGTTCAAACCCAAACACGACTCTGATGCAGGCCCAGTCATGGCTGAGTGCCACCGGCCTCCAGGACTGACCATTGAGCCTGTTAATGGCGACTTTGACCCTTGACCCCCTTTTTTTTTTCCTGGCATCCCGTCTGTTTGGGGAGAGTTTGGACTTTGCCATTGAGCTGTATAAATGAAAGTGGGGACAAGTGAGAGTGATCTTGGCTGCCGCTGCCTGTGTGTGAGGACTTGGCCATAATACTGCATGCGTGGTGTTTATATTTGGCCAGTCTCGCTCCTTCACTGTCTCCCTGCCTCTGTTTTTGTCTCTGTCTCCGTATGTTGATCTCTCAGCAGATCCCAGTCTCTGTTTGCGCACACTCTGAGCAGGAGTTTTATATTTTGATTTCACTCCGCTCCCTCTGTTTGTTTATATGCTCTGCTGTTTGTCAGTGATTTACAACCAGAGACAGACATAGTGCATATGGACTCCTACATCAGGATGAGCATGAATCCACTTTGTCTTATGGCTTTATTTAAGTGGTTGTTGTGCTCTGGAGGCACAAATTTGTAATCAAGCTCTCTTGGCTTGTATTAGCCGTACAAACAGACAAAGACATATCAACAGAAAGAAAGAAAAAAAAAAAAGTGATGCAAATCTCCTGTTTTGTTGCGTAGGGGTTCGTTTGAGAGACTTCATCCATTCTGGCTCTTATCTCCAGCTTTTCTGAGCTCCAGGAAAGCTGCCCAGCTCTGACTTCAGCTCCAGAGAGACAGGGACACAGTGAAAGAGATGGATAGGGAATAAAAGAGGGAGTAAAGACGGGGAGAGAGGGAGGGAGGCCTGGCAGGCTGCAGTGTTGGGGGTTGGGGAGTTGGTCATTCTTGATGTTTTACTGCACTTCAGTCCTTGTTTGAGTGCCGTGGTTGTGGTTCTGTGTTTTTTTTCAGATTCTTCCTTCTGCTTTTTTTGAAGAGGTTTCAGAAAAGTGAATTCCCATTCTGCTAAAACCATCAAAATAACACTTTTTTTTTTGTTGAAGTTAGCACTGCAGCCTTTTAGTTATTTACAGGAAACTGTTTAATCTCCTCTCCTCTTCCTCTCCTCTCCTCTCTGGGTTTCTAACTGTTTTCCCTCTTATTCCCTCCATGCAGAGCTCGGTGCAGGACTGGGGGGAGGAAGTTGAGGAAGGAGCCATCTACAATGTGACACTGAAGAGGGTTCAGATTCAGCAAGCGGCCAACAAGGGAGCAAGATGGCTGGGGGTGAGTAGGCCCGTCTGATCTCTCACGCTGTGACAGAATCACAGCTGACGAAGCTTTTTCAAAGAGGAGACGAGTCCAGCTCCAAAACCACAGCGAAGCAAATTACACATATGAAAACCTGATACTTTTTCCACTCTCTTAACCTGTTGCAGTGCAAAATGTGAACTGCAGATTTTTTTTTATTCCAAGTGGAAAAGTCTTGGAATGTATCATGTGTAGATGGTTTATAAGAGAAATCCAGTTAGTTGTGCGCTTAAAACAAAAAAAATATCGAATTGTTCTATTGTTTGAAGCAGGCTGTGTTATGCAATTGTGGGGCATCTCTCAGCATTGTGCTCACTCGGGAGAAGGCTGTTGTTTTAACATTTGAGCTATAAATCCTCCAGTATAGACAACACCTTTTTAACTGCCTGCTGAAAATCAACAGTTTCACCAGACCTGCACTGTTTAGCCAAAGCATGTGATTTCCTGACTTTCTTGGCTGCCAACAAAAAACTCCTCAGTCCCCCTGTGCAGCAGTGTTTTATAAAACGCTGCTATGACAAAAAAAAGGGGGGTATTAAAGGCTTTTCCTTGAGTTGTGCATTTTTGTCAGTGCACACAAGGTATCGCTGTTTATATCAGCATAATAAGATGTTACACAGTGTATTATTATTCTGCACTGAACAGCCAATTAGGTGGGCATTATGTTTAAGTTTGTATTATGAGTTTTTCTCAGAATCAACTGCAAGAATGCACGAACTTCACAATTAAAAACAAATATATGGTTAGAAATCAAGGAAGGGTTTTCCCAAGAAAGATCCGAATCTTGTTTTGTTTGTTTTTTTGTATCGCTGTTTGTAGCTCTCTTTGTGCTTGACATGGGGGATGGGGATTTACACATGAAAGACGAAATAGATAACAGCTCTGAGGCTTTAAGACTGTATTGATATATTGACGACTGTATCCGCTGCCAACTGTATTAGAGCTAATTAAAACAGTGTGTGTACTTGACACAGTGCTGTCTATTGAGTAGTGAGAGCTCCCTTTTGAGACAGTATATTTACTATAACAGTCAATTGTCAGTGAACAAGAGCAATTACAGTCAGTGCAGTTGTACACTGATGTGTTGTTTACAGGATTGTAGTGTATTTACTTGCAAAGTCAATGCATTTCTAATTAATTGTGAACTGTAGAATCTAAGCTTGTGTTTGTGTGTGTGACTGGACAGCGGGGTCACCTCAAAGTGATAAATAATCGTATTTCTTGTGCGCGTTGAGCTGTTATCAGACGGGAGTGGTGGGAGAACTTGGCTCTGCTGCTGCTGTCCTCCTCTCTGTCTGGAGGGATGGTGGAGGAGGGGCCATGCTGTGATTAAAAGCAGATTGGAGCGTTTCCTGTTGTAGCGTGCTAACTTCACCAAGGTCTCTCTCTCTCTCTCTCTCTCCCCGTCTGTGCCACCTCTTGTACGACTCTCTCCCCGCCCGTTTTGTAACTGCTCATTCTCACCCTGTAGACACAATAGTCGGACACATCTGGATAAATCAGAATTAAATATAGGTCGTGATTGTCTTCCAACTTTTTTTTTTGGTCTTCCGTTGAGTTGCTTCACTCGCTTAATTTCATTAAAGCTTGAAACTTACTCCTAATCTATTCCTTATATGATTTTATGTTTTCTTATTGACTATGAAAGATAAAAAACAAAGCAACCTGACATGCTATGAGTATAAATATATCATCACATGCATCCAAAACCAAAGAAAGCCAGGAAAGGCTCAGGAAGCACAAGTCAAATCCCTGCAATACATTATAGTACTGCTCAGTTCAATTCACACTAGTCTGTGAAAATATAACAGTGTGAAAATATGTGTTTGTGTGTGTGTGTGTGTGCGATTAGGCGGAGGGGGACCGTCTGCCTCCTGGTCACACAGTGAGCCAGCTGGAGACCTGCAAAATCCGAAGTATTCGTGCTGGAACACTGGAGCGTCTGGTGGAGACGTTATTGACGGCATTTGGCGACAATGATCTCACCTACACCTCCATTTTCCTGTCCACCTACAGAGCCTTCACCAGCACACAGACTGTACTGCAGCTCCTGCTAGACAGGTAGGGTTAGACTGAGGTGCTGCATTGCGAAATGGATCTGTAAAGCCACAATAATGTATTGATTTAAAGTGATTTTTTAAAAATGGTTTCTTCATTTTCTCTGCTGCAGGTATGGAAGTGTGGAAGAAAATGACACCAACAGATGCCAAGGCTCTGAAACCAGTGGAGCCATCAGAAAGTGAGATACAGTTTTATTTGTTCTAACTCACCACACCTGTCCTTCCATCAGTGCCAGCTCTCTCAACACTCTCAAAATTATCTCCACAGTGCCTTAGCCTCTATCCTGCGTGCCTGGCTGGACCAGTGTCCTGAAGACTTTCAGGAGCCTCCTGACTACCCCTGTCTTCACAGGCTGATGGACTACCTGCGCAGGGCCCTGCCAGGCTCAGAGGCTCTAAGACGGGCGGAGGGTCTGTTGGAGCAGCTGCAGACTCAGGCTGGAATGGATGACACTGATGGTAAGTATCAAACTTTTGTTTTTACATATTTTATTTGTCATATCATATATTTATTTGTTCATCTCAAGTATCACATTTCCCCTGAGTCAAATGACCTGTTCGCTTTCTTTCAGCTGGTTTCCACGGCAACAGCTCTTTCTGCCTGGGGGAGGAAGAGGAGGTGGAAATCGAAGTCCAGGAGGACTTCCTATCGTTTGACGCCGACCTGGTGGCTGAGCAATTGACCTACATGGATGCAGTAAGTGGAGGGAAATTAGATGGAAACAGGCGGTGTGTGTTGTGCAGGAGGGAAGCATCACGTAGGTCACATCCGTGTGATATGTCGTCAGTGTCGTCATACTAACGTTACCCTGTTATTCTGCTCTAGCTGCTGTTTAAAAAAGTTGTACCCCACCATTGCCTGGGCTCTATCTGGTCTCAGAGGGACAAGAAGCACAACAAACACAGCGCCCCCACCATTCGTGCCACCATCACCCAGTTCAACGCCGTGGCGGCCTGCGTGGTCAGCACGGTGCTGAAACACAGACAGATCAGACCGCATGTCAGAGCGCGGGTCATCCAGCGCTGGATAGACATTGCTCAGGTGAGCAGAGACACACACACACACTCACATACACACACACACACATAAATATATAAAACCTTCACAAATGTTTTACCAAGTTATGACTGACCTTAATTACGTCTTAACAGGAGTGTCGAATACGCAAAAACTTCTCGTCTCTGCGAGCCATTGTGTCTGCACTGCAGTCCAACCCTCTGTACAGACTGAAAAGAGCATGGGCCGCTGTGCACAAGTAAGCCTCAAATCTCTGAACTATGCAGATAATCTCGGCAGGTCTTCATAAAACAATCTGCCCTTTTCGCAGAATTCTACAGGATCTCTTTGATTTTGCCAGTGTAGTGCAGCTGCTTGACATCTCATGCGCAGTATATCCTTTAGCTAACATGAATCTTTGCTTGACAGAGACAGCATGCAGACATTTGAAGAACTGTCGGACATATTCTCAGACCACAACAACTACCTGACCAGCAGAGAGCTACTCATGAGGGTGAGTTCTATCTTCATCATGTGTTTCATACTTGAAGATTGTAACCCTGTGCTTTTGCTCATCCCTGTGGAATCATGAACATGTAAATCCTCAGTAAATGAAAGGATGTTTCCTGTACATTTACGTTTAGCGATCGCCCTCTGAAACAAATTCTGTTATAAAGCGTGTAAATGTTACTTCAAGTGAACTGAGACTTGAGCTAGAAATCCGGGAAACATTCCTTCATCACTGGTTAGAATCTCGAGGACCAAAGCTATTTTTTCGTCTGCCTTACAGGAAGGTACTTCAAAGTTTGCCAGTCTGGAGAGCTGTGCCAAGGAGCACCAGAAACGCACCCACAAGAGACTACAGCTGCAGAAGGAAATGGTGAGACAAAGACTGGCAGACTAAAAGCTTCAGCCACAAACAGATTTTTTTTCAAAGAGAGCTAAAACAGAGCTTTATATTTTTTAACAACACATTCCTCTAAAGCAATGTACTGTAAAGCGAGTCCCTGCCTCTCCAGTATGATGAAGCCACATGCTCAGTTTTGTTTACTCAATGCATTATGTGATGTACTTTTATTAAGCCTGTGTTTTGTTTAACAACCCCGCATTGCCATCTGTGGGGACCACAGTGTGAAAAAATCTCTTTGAACTTTTTGTGGCATCTTAGTGAACTTGCAGTACTTAAAAGTAAATGTTAAAGCAATCAAATAACTGTTTCTCTACAGGGAGCAATGCAAGGAACGATACCGTACTTGGGGACCTTTCTAACTGACCTGACCATGCTGGACACCGCCCTTCCTGACCTAGTAGAGGTAAAAAAAAAATCCTTAACACCTGCTGAATGTGTGTGTGGGTTTGTATGTATGTGCCTGTTTGCACCTGTGTGTGCGTTTCGATATTTGAGAGCATGTGTCTGCGAGTTTGCACAGCTCCGCAGATCTGAGAGTCTGTCTGTGTAACCCGCTGTCAGAAGCTGGGGCGTAAGTTTCCATGAGTGTGTGAGGAATTTTGTCGGTCCATTTTTGGAGTGGTCCACCTAATGCTGTTTGTCTAAGCCGCCACTGGTATGTGATGTCCAGGGTCTGACAGCGTGCTCTTTGTGTCCTCCGCAGGGTGGTCTGATCAACTTTGAGAAGAGACGCAGGGTGAGTGTAGCTGCAAGCGGCGCCTCTTTTTGACACGGTTACACCATGACAATCATCACATGATGAGCTAGGCTCACACATGACACATGTTTGAAGTTGATATGCAAGAGAAGCAAATCTAATTTTAACTTTTTCTCTGCAGGAGTTTGAGGTGATAGCCCAGATCAAGCTGCTCCAGTCGGCCTGTAACAGCTACTGTCTGACTGCGGATCCGGCATTCCTCCGCTGGTTTAAGAGCCAGTTTCAACTCAGTGAGGAAGAAAGGTACAGCTGCTTTACTCAGAATACCTTCTTTCTTGATTGCACCATTATCCATTAGATAACAAGCAAATTAGTGCATGAGGTCATGGTCTGTTGCTTCTATTGTTTACACATACACACGCACAATAGCGCCTTCTTTTTCTCCTTTCTCCTCACTTCTCCCTGCTGTTCTCATGTCATCTCTTTGCTCCCTACTGATCTATTGTACTTGTTATTTTTGCTCTGCGTGCTCTCTTTTCTCCCTCCCTCTCTTGCCCTCTCTGACTTTCTCTTTCCTTGTTTCTTGCTCAAAATTCATGGTTTCCAAAACCACTGGGCACATGTTTTTTGGTAATGTTTTATGATGTTTAAGGTTTGTTATTAATGTTCTCTCTTGCAGCTACGCCTTGTCATGTGAAATTGAAGGTCTCGGTGACAGCAGTCCAACTTCACCCAAACCACGAAAAAGCATGGTGAAGAGGCTCAGCCTGTGAGTACATCCAGAAAATGGATTTGAATAGAACCTAATGGAATAAGGTCTAGTTTGAAATGCCTTTTGAGTGGGCTTGAAATAGTTTTCCTTGGCTTGGATGTGTCACATTGGACATATCACATTGGCATATTCAAGCAGTCTATTGCTGTGACCTATTTACTTTTATAATCTAATAACTGACTTCCTCTACTTTCCAGGCTGTTTCTTGGAACAGACAGTAATGCAGCCAGTTCACCCGTCAGAGAGACGCCGCGCTCGCCTCCTACTGGCAGCTCAGGGGAGAGCATGGACTCTGTCAGCGTGTCCTCTAGTGACTCTAGTAGCCCCTCAGACAGTGAGGGACTCACCCCCACTCACACCTCCGACACCCAGCAAAACAAGGTGGGTTACAACAGTGTGGAAAAGGTTTTCCCTTTGGGCATACGTAGGGACTGTATGAAAGTTATTGGGATGGGGGAAGAGAAAAATAGCAACATCCTTCCTCAAATATCTCAAAATAATAGAACACTATTGAATTGGTATAATGTGCTTTGCTGTTAACAACTTCAAGTGTGCAAAAAATTTAAGATACAATGGAATTTTTTTTTTACACAACTAACTAATCACATAACAGAGGAAGAATTAGCAATTGCCCAAATTATTGCAAACATACAAAAATTTTGGTTGCTGTTTACTGAGCCATTCATTATTTTTGAACTAAGTGTCTGTCACTTTATGTGACATGTTTAACATGTTTGTGACACATTGAAATAGAGAAGGTGGAAGCAACTGTCGGCTAGTGAAAGTGAGAAATGATGCATTCTCTCTGAAGAGATCATGTTAAATTATAATAACATCATAACATATTGATCCTGTTAGCTGTGAGATGATTTTGATGAGAAAAATAGAACCCTAATACAAAAGACACCTAATATGGTAAAATATACTTCTATGGCACACACAAAAGCCATCTTTTTAGTGGAAATATTTGATCTTTAAAAAAAACTTTTTTTCTTTCTTTCTTTCTTTTCTTTTTTTTTTTTCTTACAATAAATCTTGTCAGGCAAGAATAAAATAAAACCAGACTCTGGCTGAGAAGGCCCTCTACTACTACCAAAAATGAATACTGAACTTCCCTCAGCAAAATGGAAAAAAAACCCCATAACTTTTCTGGACTCCTCCCTCCTAATAATTTTCATACTGTCTGTAAGTCAAAATACTGTAATTTGAGGCAAAAGATGAAAAAAAAAGTTCTATTTTGAGTCTTGTCACCTGAGGTTTTTCTTAACCATGTCTGAAGATTAATGATCAGAATATCGTTGAGTGTATTTGTGGAAGTAAGTGATCCGCTTACATTTTTTTCATGTTTCTCCAGCTATCAGAGTCCTCCTCTTGTACTTCACTCCACTCGATGGACACCAGCTCATCGACAGCCAGTGTTTCCATGACCCCTGCATCTCCCTCCCTCCCCGGCCCCCCCTGCACCCACAGACGCTCCATCTCCCTCACTCCCATGTCCCCTAGCTCCCCGAGCCAAACTCCAGCTTATAACACCCAGGCCCAGGACGCATGCATCATAAGAGTCAGTCTGGAGCAGGGAAACGGGAACCTCTACAAGAGTATACTGGTAAATAATTATATGTTTTTGCATACCTGCGTGACTGAGAGGCTACGGACACACATTTTTATAATTTATGTATGACTCCATGACTTCATTTTCTCTCTATTCCCTAAATAGTTGACCAATCAAGACAAGACTCCGGCTGTAATTTCTAGAGCCATGGCGAAGCACAACCTGGAGGTGGAGCCAGAGGAGGGATATGAGCTGGTACAGGTCATCTCTGAAGAAAGAGGTAAAATATGGCTGTACTTTCCGATGGAGACTTACTAGATTTTTTCATGTAGGATCCTCTGGGGTGCTTGATCAGTTTCTATGAGTGTTTTCTCATTATTCAGACAGTTTCACAGAGGTCCCTGGCTACGTGCAGGGCTCTCCAAAAACTTGCAATTGTGCATCATATGTTATTCAATATAGTTCCTAGTCAGATTTACAGTAAATACAGAAAGCAGAAGTCGCAGCATATATGACTAAAACTATGATGAAACACCATCTGTATTTGCAATTCAGCATTTTAATTGTTGTGTATCTTTTCGCAATTGTTGATAATCTTTTCCCAAACTTAATGAATCACAATGACCCATGTATTGACGAGAAGCGTAACAGCTATAACAGCAAGAGCTTAAATCTTACTCACCCTTTCTATTATTTCTCTTCCTTCCTTATTTCTTTCAGAGCTGGTGATTCCAGACAACGCCAATGTCTTTTACGCCATGAACACCTCAGCTAACTTTGACTTCCTCCTGCGGGTGCGAGGCACCGCGGGTCGGCCAGTCCAGCTGCGTAGCCGGTGTAGCTCCACACTCCCTCGCACCCAACAGCGCTCAAGCCTCTCGCTTAGACTCAGCAAGGTCACTCTGTGACCCCGGACTGCAGTGACCCAGCAGTTTGCCCTTACACCACTAACCCAGGACAATACAGGGTGCTGGATTGGATCTTGACTGTTGGGTTTTAGGTGGAGAGATGGATGGAGACTCAAGATGGAACAGATGGACCCCAATGAGTTTTTCACTCTTATCTTGCCAGTTGAGTCTCTTCCTGAACTGTACCACCCCCTCCTGTCTTTTTCAGCCCCTTTCCCAACCCTGATATGGAACAAGGATGTGTAGCGTGACTGCTGTGCCAGTGGGACTTAACTTTTGACTAGTGATGGCTGTGATAGAGTGAAACAGCGACCCCAAGTGGCCTCCACTCTTTACAACCACAGGTTTTTTGCACACGTTATGGGAGCAGCCAAACTCCTGACCTCCAACAGTATTCTGATATTGAAATGAAGTCATTTTCTTGTCATGTGATGTCTGTGTAGCTGAATATCTACTTTTCTGGTAATAGAAGAGTTATGAATGCAGAAGTTCAAAAGTACAGATGGATGATGGAATTGAAGGAGACGTGGACTGAGAGTCCAGTCCTGTTGCCTTTACTGATGAATGAATGGATCCCTGACAGTATTCTGAATGATATTGATCGATTGACAGGAGCTGTGATGTCATTAATGTCCCTAGTCGGTCATGTTTATCTGCCATGTCCGGCTCGTGCACAGTGTGCACAGTGTGTGTGTTCTGCCCCTCTCATATTGTGAGCTGTGTGACGAATGCAGTGTTACATGCATTCTGATTGGTTCCATTACTTGGTTTTAACAAGTCCTTGGCAAATATTGAAATGGCCTTACCTGCCCTATCTTTAGGGTGTAGAGATGCACTTTGTGCTGCTTTCTGATCCAGAAAGATGTTTTATCACATCCTCAGACTTTTTTGGAGAAAAAAAAAGATAAGAGATGTACAAGAACAGAGGAACGGAGGACTTTCTGAAATAGAAAGCACCATGCGAAGTGTCTCAAACTGCATACTTGTACCTCTTTGCCCTTCATTATATGAACTACAGAGTTGCACTTGTCAGTTTGTAGGAGATGCCAGTGGGATGTGAATACAGAAGAATGAGTGAGCCACTCTGTTGGTGGTTTGCTCCCTCTTCACTAAATGAAATACTATTTTTGTTTGTAATTGTTGCTTTTTTTTATATGTTTTTGTAACACAATGCCAGATTGGAGAGTGATAGAAGATTTTTAAGGTAAATGTCGAATGAATTCAGAGTGCCAGGAAAAAAAAAAGCCAGTGCCAGATTTTACTGTGATACATTTGGAAAACTTTAGGGACACTTCACTTCATTAAACACACAAAAAGCCAAACACCTCTTCACACACTAAACTCTCATCTGTTTGTCTCATGGACATCCTCTTCACTTATCACCTGTTATGTAACAGTGACACATACAGATAAACACTTACTGACTGTTTTCCTCCACTCCTGCAGACACTCTAATGTTAGAGTTCTACTATTGTGCCATGATCAAATGTTATTGCAACCGGTTAATGTTCCCTGGATTAAATGAAAATCACTGTGTACCCCACCAAGAAAATGTTACCTTCCCCTTGGGAAAACTGGTTCACTGGTGGACTTGTGATAATGGCCCAATTGGCCCAATCATCTGTCTCCATGCAGCACTTCACTTTAAAGATGTTATGTCATTAAATCACCCTCAGCTCCTATGTTCTTCACTGCCAAAGACTCTTCCTCTACCTGAATGAATAAATAAATTATTATCATTATTATTATGGTTGTCCTGTGTGTTTTTGATTCCCTCCAATCTTTGGAAACCTGGGAAATATAGTTTCTAACATCTGATCATTGCAGTTTCCAGTTTCTGAGCACAGTTCTGTTTTATGCCTGTTGGATGCTTTATGATTTTAAAGTGCATCTATCTGACTACACAACCCTCTTCATCATGTTCTTCTCGCTGCATTGGATAGATAGTGTACTGTGCGTCTTGTCTTTTTACCCTTGCGCTGTGATGGACAACATGCTCGGTCCTGTCAGGTTTGACATTGTCAATAAAAGGACCAGAGGCTGTTCTGGAAAGAGCCCAAGTTATTTTGCTGAGTGGAAGACAATTCTGCTGACTTGAATGCAGCACTCATGACCTTCCTTTCCTGAAAGTGGGTTTGCTGTGCTGGTCACTCTCTTTTCCAGGAATTCAAAGACAAACATGCATTTTTTGTTAGTCAAAGGATTTAAGTTCAAACCCCCAAAGAGACAAAACTTAAAGAAAAAAGATTTTCACCCTCAATCAACACCACAGACATGAGAAATTCTTCTTATCCAGAATATCCAGAGTATGTTAAAATGTACTACTTAAAGTAAATAAAATGAAAGAAAACAAGTGTTTAAGTATGTGTTTTATATATTTGTATATTTCCCAGTAGAATTTGCTTCATTGTTTGAAGAACTCATACAACCAACAGGCACAACAACGACTAAATACAGGTGAAAAAAAAAATATATCAGAGGGCCTTGTAGTGCTCTCATTTCTCAAGCAAACATCTTTCAAAGCAATTACACTGAGAGAGACAAAACAAACCAGAAGAGACCAGTAGAGAGTATTTTCAATGACCAGTGTCGTCCTTTGTATTTGAGCTGCTCTCCTCAGGCTGCAGACATCACAAGGCTCTTTTATGCCGCAAGCTATGAACACTCGCTTGTAAGTGTCTCTTTCTTGCTAATTCCTACATGGAGAGCTACATTATTTGTTTGAAGTATTCATGCACATTTTGTTTTATCCACTTAATGTATCTATTGTTGGGGTGTTACAGGTGGGCCCTTATAGCAGACAAAAAGCAGATTTTTTGATGTCTTGCGAACATCTGCCAGCTAGATTGTGATGCCCTCAAAAATACCGTAGTCTGCACTTGCACTGACAGACTGTCAAGATGGAAATAAACATTGAATGAGCTTTATCTGCTTTGTGGTTGACTATGGACAGCTGGAAGACAGGGTGAGAGTGAGCATGCTTCAACAGGTGGTCTCTCTGCATGAAGTGCTTCTTACGTAAAGGGCAAAGAAAGGTCTCTTCTTCTGTGCGAATAAAGCCTCTTGTCACAGCCATGCAGGTCAAGTACAGGTTACTTGTCTCTTACATCAGGCACAGACAAAACTCCCCCAAACACAAAAAAACTAAAATCAGTTACATATGGGTCTACCATATATTGCTAGAAGTGGAAAAAAACTCAGCGTGTTCCTCATGCGAATCCAAGCGGAAAAAAATGAAATAACATTAAGGTGGGAGGCACATTAAAACTCACCATGGAGCACACAGAACCAGGCAGATAAACATCAGTGAGAAATGCGATATACATAATGCATAAAGATGACTGCAAGAATGCTAATGAGAAACTCAGCAAGACATAAACTCAGCAGCCTCAAATGAATAAGAACAACACAGAAGAAGGAAAGATTATAACTTGTTTCAATTCCTTTTGAATGCTGCAGAGACATTTTCAAGGCCGGAGCTCAGCACACTTGACATGTTGGACCCTCCTCCAATTAATATACAGCATGTACAGTGATATATGTGCATTCAATAAAGCCATGTGGCTTGTTTTCTACTCAGTGATATCAACCCCTCCCACTCTAGTTGATAGTTTGAGCTCCCTGGGCTGCAGATGTACACATATACCTAACTGATAACTATGATTACTAGTTGTTATCAGGTCTGTATCAGATGAGCTTGGGGGCCGTTTAAGAGCCAACTTTTGTTCTCTCCTAGAGGCCATACACACACAATTTCAGATATGTTAAGTGACTGCTAAACCTAAACAAATGTCAGCCAAGACATGCAGTATAGAGCTGATGGTTTACATTCCAGTATCCTCATCCATATGGAAGAATGTTGAAACTGAGTATTATTTCAGCACTGTTTAAATTTTATAGAGACAGAGAGAAGTTTCGAAGTTTAATGCCTTGGAACAAACAAAATATTGCCACATTTTAGTGCATGTCCTAAAACAGATAAGGCTATCGTTAGTTGACATAAAGTTTGGCAAATGATTCATCCAAATTTATTTCTTTTATTAATAAATGACTCTGCTGTTAAACATTTGAATGACAATAAATTTGGCTAAGAACATATAATGACATGTAAAATACTGAAAACTTAAAAGATTAGGACATGTAGTGCCATGAGTTGAGACCTTTGACTTGCAAAATCATGACTTTTTCCCTACTCTGTGTTCATATTTACATTATTTTCTCATAGTAGATGATGTACATTATTTTCCAAGCAAGCATCACAGTCTTTACAGGTCATCTGCAGCCATGTGTCACAGTCAGGTCATTGGGTAATGGAAACCTGAAAAATTCAGGCCACCAGTTAACACAGAGTGACAACATCCATCCAGTGATAATGCAAATCTGCAGCACTTTGTTGTTTGTTTGCACTTTGCTCCTGGTAGCCTTTTGTTCCCCTCGTCCACTTGTACAGGCCCTTCATACTCTTCCCTCAAGCAATGCCGTGTTGGCATCTGATGCACGCTCTTTGTGACATTTGCCCTGCTGAATAACACTCATAGTCTCTTACAACTTCACACTCATTCCCATGGATGACGAAGATAATAGCTCTTTCTCGACATGAAAAAATTAGTCAAATATTCAGCACATTTCTCAGTTCTCACATTCAGAGCCAGCTCTCTAGTCTTGTTTTAAGTCTCCTGTTGTTGAGAACAAGCACATCCACAACCCTTTGGTTAACATAAAAGAGCTTTTTATGCTCAGGGCTGTGTGAAAGTCGGTGCATTTGTGTGTTGGAGGGGTGGTGGCTGTGGTTGATGCAGCAGGTCAGGCTGCACTAACTTTGCTTTACGCAGGGGGGGATGTGCCGCCGCAGCTGCTTTTAATCCGTAAGAGCATTTGAGTGGGACACCAGATTGTTTATGTCGTCCCTTGAAAAAGAGCTGGCACAAGCACGTCTGCGTTTGTGTGTGTGTGTGTGTGTGTGTGTGTGTGTGTGTGTGTATGTGTCTGCAGAGAGGCGCAGCTTACGATCCATCTGTCCCCCTTTTTCCCACAATCCAACATGGTGGCAGACTAGACAGTGAGGGGAGGCTGGGACAGACATGAATCCTTGTACTGGTTTAATTAAAACACATCATTTGAACCTTTTTTTGGCACAGATGAAAACAAGCCTGTCCCAACACACAGCTCTACAGAGGAGAAAGAAAACACACCGGGCAATTAAAGACTCGTTTACTCATCAGCTAATTATTCACTCGAGCCTTTTCTTGGATCTGTCTCGTGCAGCCCTCTGAGGCCTTTCACCACAGGCAGATCTTTATTCATTGAGTGCCAGAGCTGCGGTGAGTGGAAAATCGTGGAGTGAATGAGACACACGTAACGCTGATTCCTGCTGAAAGGCTTTTCTCTTGCTCATTAGAGCTCATTTCACTGCAAAATGACACCTGGTTGAAAGAAATCTCTCTAAGAAAAGAGGGAAAGAGTCATATTAATGATAAATTTCTGATTATGTTTTATTAACTTCTTATCTCTTTTCATTCTTGGAAAAAAAAAAGACAATATCTTTAAAAACTAAAAATTAGTATAATGAACAAGGAATAACAATGTGCGATGACAAGAATGAGACATAGTTGCGTTATACCAATTCTGACCAAAGATCCAAACATTTGAATAAGAATTTCATTTTTAAAAAACTTATCAAGTGTCTGCTTGAAGCTTCTGTTATTGTTCTTTTATCATCCCACACACTTTTTTTCTAAACATATCAAAACACACACTGCTTTGCGGTATTGCTTAGTTGTACTCCTCCACAGATGATAAATTATAAACAGCTTAAAACACACACACACACACACACACACACGCACACACAAAACTCGGTTAATTTATGCTGTTCAGACTGTGTTCCTGCATATATTTGAAAGCAGATGATATGATGAATCATAAGTATTTAGCAATCTGACAAATTTACATGTCATTTGTATCCAAATGTATAGTGGAAAAACATCAGACCAACCACATACATAAATAAAAGAACTTGCATTTGAACATATTTGCCTTTGGTTATCAAGATACCGACATAAACATTGGGTACACTGGGTAAAGCGCTAAAAAATAGTTTAACTTTGGTTTATACATACACAAGAAAGCCTGAAAATCCTGACTTCTCTTCCAAAGCAAACAAACAGAACAGTCTTAATCTCAGCTTCAACTTAGAAGTTTAATGGCGCAACACTCAAAAGGTTCAAATAATGAACTCATTTAGTTAAAAACACATAAATCCTTGACAATTTTAGCCATGGAAACAGTTTTTGGGGACTGCTTCAAACTTCTTGAACGTTGCACCTTTAAGAAGAACACTTTAGACTGCACTTTATGTCTGGTTGCCAAAACAGACTATTAATAAGAGAATGTCGGGATTTTGTCGTGTTGGAGTGCTGCGAGGCTGAAAGAGGTCGTAAAAATGAAGGGATTGATTACTATTTATCTTATGAGTCACTTGAACAGGGCAGCCAGCTGATATAATCTTGTACCACTTCTTTTAGCATACGATCACAATACTGTGACAGAAACAAGATGGCAAATGCAGCAAAAGGGGACGATTGATATTGATAAGTGATATTTCCCCCAAACAATCAGCGCAAAAATATCAGTAATCCACAATAGCAATACAACGTTTGAGACATTTTTACCAAAAAAAAAAAATCACACCAGCAGCTGTAAGAAGTACTGCACCACACTCACTGTGTAGCAAAATCAATAGTGTTACCAAGTGTTATCAAGAAGTTATTTTCAAAAAGGAGTAAAAATACTTAACTATAACATGAGACTTGTATGCATGTACGGATAAATGGCAGTTGTTGTAAAGACGGTAAACCAGCGAGGGAACAGACACACAGCCTATTTGGTGTCAATTGTTACCAATAGCACAGAATCGTAGTGGAATAGCATTGTCATCATGTTGGACGATAAATAACAACACTGTGTTACTGTGCTCTTTCCTAATGCTGTTAAAACTGTCAAACAGATAAGGAACCATAGTGCTGTGTGGTATAAAAACATCTGTTCCTGTGCTTGTCTGTAGGAGGGTGGGACAGTCAGAATGTGAAGCAGATCAATCAGAATTCTTTTTTGCCAACAATCATAAAATATGCGATTATATAGTCAGGTTTTCAATCATGCCCTGAATTGACAAACTTGCCTGTCAACATGGACCGCAAATGAGTAAGACGGCTGTCAGACAGATTCAAAGACAGACAGAGAGAAATAAAAACAGGCTGGAGGTAGAAAACCAAAGCCTGTTTAATTTTAGTGTTGTTGTTCCAGACACTGAGGGAAATAGGAGCTTCCCTGACAGCTGTGACCCACTGGTGCGAGACATAAACACGACGAACAAGACTAAAACAAAAGAGACGGGGCGAAAACACTCTCAGACATTCCACTAAGTGACGGAGCAGGACGTATTTTCTTTTTTCAGGCTCTTAAAACGTTGCTCCTTTTTTTTTTTTTTTAAAACGCAGCTAGTCCCGCTCCATCACTGCGGCACAGACTGAAGACGGTATGGACACTCAGTTCAAACTAAAGTAAAAACCTAGATGTGTAACGGCTCACCAAACACAAGGTTCGGTCTGTACCTCAGTTTCGGGGTCATAGTTTGATTCATGACCTGGTTAAAAATCAAAGATTAAAAAACAAGCTCTCACACTGGATGTTTCAATCTTAAAAAGGAGAAATCTCAAAGGATCTGAGGAGATTTAGTTAAATGCATACAAAACAAAAAAAGACACAAGTGTGGAACACACTGACCCTAATGTCTTACAGGGTTACCTGAGCAAAATGTTCAGTACAGTAAAGAACAAAATTAACAACAGAAAATTTAAAGTCATCTCTATGTGTGTGTCATTTTCATTTTTCACCAGTTTTATCCATTCCTTTTACATACATATTAGAAATAATTCTGAATATAATGCAGTCCGATACACAACTACCACTTACTAGAAAATCATCATATAATTGATTTATTGAACTTTATAAGCTTCATAAAACACTTTAGTACTGGGTTGCATTAGATTGTACAAGTGTGTCTAAGAAAAACTGGTGACTCAATGTGGAGAACATGGTTGCCATTTTTTTTTTTTTTTTTTTTTTTTAAAAGGTTATTAGAAAACCAAAATATTCCCCAACATATATAAGAGAGTCCTCTAATAATTCATGAGCTTCATGTGCACTCATCATTATCCATTAATCATGGATTGAACAGCAGGAATGAACTGAAACACACGAGTAGGCTGGAAAAAACTTGCTGTCTGGACCACACTGTAATCAACCTACATGACTAAATTATCAGTTTGTTGTTCTGTTCAATCTCCTTTTCATTCAATTTCAACACAAGACCTTTTCCTGTGGACAATGTCCTTATTATTGCACAGTATAGGAATATATTTGCTGTCTAAACAACAGTCTGAATGCAGTGTGTGACAAAAGTCTTTCACACTAACGCACATCTGATGTTCATGAACACACAGCCCCTTTTCCTCAGGGTCCATTCAAGGCAAACTGTTCCCCCCCGAAGACCTTAGAGCAAAAGGTAGGTTGGGGAAGGGTAAAGATTAATCTCGGAGACGTTTCTGTTCTGGACACAGAGAGTCGAGGCTCGGTAATAATGATGCTGATGCCGATGCTAGCTGTAAAAATGTGAAGGTCAGGCGTGCTGTGCTGCCAACTCCTGTCCTATGAAGCGGCGCAGGCGTTCCAGATACTGGCTGTACAATTCGATGTCGTTGTGTCCCGCTCCTTCCACCCAGAGGGGCTCCACGGCTTTGGGGCAGCGCTCGAACAGAGCCAGGCCGTGCGAGAAGTCGATGACCTCGTCCTCCGTCCCGTGGATGATGAGCACCGGAGACGTGATTTTGGACACTTTCTCAATGCTAAAAAAGGGGAAAAGGGAGAATGAAGGAAAATAAGGAGGTCACATTTTAGAGATATCGATAATTTATGTATCCATATTTAGTTCCCCGCCCCTATAAAACAGTTCTGAAAGCAGACTGGACAGTTCAATAGTCATAAAGCACTTGCTCTGTGGATCAGGTCATAAAAAATGTTCTGAAAAAAAACAGTCTAAAATATTTTGTTATAGATTAAATAAAAGCTTAATGGATCACGGAAACTGCATTTTTGTCTAGACTGCTAACATAATCATTATAGGCTATAAAACATGTTTATTGCTTTGAAAGGAGCTGAATATTTCAGTGTTATTTTCATTTAGCAAACACAGCATGAACAGCAGCCCACTACTGATTAGTCAGTTACAGATAAATGATAATATGTGCAGATGAAGGTTACATCAGAGCTGCCTCACCAATCTCTGCAACATAGTTTTGATGTTTGTGGAGAGTACAGATAACAAAGTCGAGTCTCGAGATTTGTCTATAGATTATCCTGATAGAAACGATTGTATTCATTGCCAAACGAGATATACTTTTGCTAACTTATCTCAGCTACAAAAGTGAAGCACACAAAAGGTCTTCTCTTAAAAGTACAACAAAGTCATTCCATGGAATACAGACACACTTCATGTGGAAACCAGCAGAGAAAGACAGATAGATATAGAGAAAGGAGGGATGCCAGCTGCCCACTCTGAGCTACAACAACCTACGAACACTGGAGGTTTTCTCGGCTCACTACAGACACGGTGAGACATTCCTTGGTTTCCTTCCACCTCTGCTCTTCACCTACATGTACCATCTGGGACTAGTTTCTACATTAAGACCGGCATTGGCTGCTATTAAACCTTATCAGACTCAAGCAGTAAAACTAACCTGGAAACAAGAGCAGAAGGGATAGAGCCTCGCTACTGATAGTTTTATTCTAAGTCGTTAATGTCCAGCCAAGAGAACTGATTTGTATCCAAAGATTAAAAATAAAAAAACACAGTAACGACACATTACAGTCGACACCCACATTACAATCGCACACAAATGTGTGGAAGCAAATCTCAGAGGTTGTAACTGAATTCAAGACATTAAAATAATCTGTGACAAAACATACAACCAACCACCTGTATTATGTAATACCACTACTTCATGTCACAGGATCTATATTCAAATGTGTTGCAGTAGACTGATAACACATAATTCTAATATGTAATTTTGGCAAAGGTAAATATCCAAGGATTTTGCTTAGATGATGGTGATTAACTGTCTTTCTTGGAGGTAGATTGAGATCTATTAAAGTACACATTAAATTAAATTAAAACATGACAGAATCTGTTGATCACACAACTCTGCTGTCTGTGCTGGTTACGCTCTGGATCTATTCACCAATATTAGACAGACTTATATAAGAGGTTTTGGTAAATATTGGTGTGAGGGGTTGATGGTTATTACATCTGACATTATTATGTGTGAATGACGCACAGAAAGTCTCTGTGGAAAATGACACGAATTGGAACTGCAGCTATACGGAAGAATATCATTTCTGAAAAGGTTGCGGATGAGAATGATCTCTGTGCAGCGAGATCACTCCTGCAAGATAACACAGACGTCTGAGTTCCTCTCTGAAATATTACAGAAGTTGGCCCTCTCACCTCTATGAAAATAAAAATAATACCTACAGACTCTAAGGAAAGACACTAGAGCTGTTCTTTTGGCGCAGATGTTTATCTTGGATAAGAATCAATTTTAACAACTGACAGTGGCAAGTATGCTTTTCTGCTGACACATCTGTAATTATGTGGAAATGCCAACTGGAAGCCAAATTGTCTGTGCAATGTATGTGTGTATTATATTAACATGACAACATAACATAATAAGATACCTTATTTAAGGGTTTTATGAAACAGGGAGTGTACAGATTTCATTCTTATAAGTATCTCTATTTGTAAGATTTATCTTATAAAAATTGGATTCTAACAGCCATGATATATTTGTGAACTATATTAATTATACAACACATTAAAACACAAATTCTGTTAATATGATCTTAATTTGCATCTGAACAATAAAATCTAGGGAAATGTCAAACATTTCACAGCAGAGGGCAGGCTGATAAAGACAGAGAGACGGGTTTGAAAAGAACAAATAGAGAATGAAATGTTGAAAGACAATCACCAGTCAGAGACTTACTTGGGGAAAGCGTCGAAGCAGTAGGTTTTCTTCGTGTCAGGAAAGGCCACTCTCATGCCTGATGTTAAAGGTGAGTGAAGGACCACAGCAGCGCACTCATACCGTGATGCCAGGTCTACAGTGGGAACTGTACCAATGCTCTGTCCATACAGGATGATGTTCTCTGGGCTGATGCCATACCTGGTTAAAACCAGAAACACAGAGATAACATTATATGATTCAGGACAACCGTAGCATGCAAAGTACAACACATAAACAAACAAACAAAAATAAAACTTCAGCATGTTTTGGGCTGCAACTATAACAATATATTTACTTTCATTACTGATTCATCCTTTGATGATTTTTTGTGCACCCAAGTCAACAAAATAACCAGAATTTTGAAGCAGTAATTTATAAATGTTTGATAATTTTACTTAAAAGATTAAATAGTTATCAAACTTACAATCAAATATGTACTTAATAAACTGACTGACCACTGTAGAATTTCTTCAGTCTGTTCAGTTTGGAAGAATAAATTTCATTTAACCTTCTAGGAGAAAAATAATTTATTTGTGGTGCTTTCATCTTAAGAGGAAGGATGTTGAAAACTTCCATTAAACATGAAAAGATTTTTTAATAAATATGGTGAAATTACAGAGGGAAGAGTGACTGCTAACACAAAGTAAATTCACACCAAGCAACCTTTAGTCAATGCTCTGCAGTGTCATGTCTTCCCAGAGCAACAGTCGCATTAAGGCAGCTCCGCTTTCACTAATGAGACACTTTATCACACCACAATGTCCTTGAGACATGTAACCCCTCCCAGCCTTCCCTCTGCCCATCCATCCATCTCACTTTTTTTTTTTATTCCCACAGCATCTGTCTCAACTCTGCTCTGCTCTTCATCACAGCTCTGCCACCTTGATTCACCCCTTCTTTGCATCTTCATCCTCATTTTTCACTTCGTCTTGCTTTTTCTTAGTACTCCCACAAGTTGTAGCCATAACACGATGACGTTATAACCCCGAGTTTGATTTGACGCTCAGCTAAACAAATCCTGTCGTAACACAGCGATGCACAGGGCGAAAAATCAACCCTTGAAGGACACATATGGGTCAATTAATTCCTAACATACCGGGTGCGCAGGGCGTGCCAAGCAGCATCTATATCTGCATAGAGATTCTTCTCAGTGGGCTTGCCAGTGCTGACACCGTATCCTGAGTAGTCGTAGGAAAAGATGTTGCAGTTGATGCGAGTGCCGAGGCCGATGTAGAAACTGCTCATCTGGCCCAGGTCGACTGCATTACCGTGGGAGAAGAGCACTGTAAACCTGAGAGGATGTGAAGACAAAAGTGAGGTTAGAACATGAACCAACAGAGATGGAGACGTGTTTCATATAGATGTTTATCCTTTTTATTTTTTAGTGTTGATTCTCATAGTTACAGGAGACACCTGTTTTTCATGGTATCCTTATTCATTGCTAAGACCAACATTTTTATATTGTAGCCAAAATAAAAAAGCTGCATGTTTCCATTTGTGTAAACGATCAACATCTTTAGTCGAGGCTTTATTCAAAAGCACGTGCCTGGAAAGCACATGCCTGGAAAGTCTATTTAAGTAAAGCCAATTGAATGCATCACAGGAAGGATTAACAATAACACCCAAACAAAGAAACAAACTAAACTGAACATAATTAAAATCAACCCATTTTTTATCCATCTACAGGAGTAACTCTACACTAAATGAAACCACCAACAACCTGCTGACAAACACAGTGAGGTTACTTAAACTTGACGTCTACAAATGCTGCATAATGGCAGATTAGTTTACTGAGATGGCCCCATGTCAAATGACTCTTACTTCTAGACATTTTGTACAACCTGAGAAGCAGAGTATCCACTATAAACTCTGTGTATACCTGCACTTAGCTTTTATTCATGAATGCATATTGTGCTACCTGGAGTAATCTGATACTTCTTCTACACACTGACAGTTTTGAGATCCTCCCTCAGTGGTTTTGTTTATGAAGCCGTATAACCTGCGGCTTTGCTCTTGGCCTTATCACTCAGAAGGTGGCACAACAATGACTCTGCCATATCAGGTCCAGTTTGGATTCATTTTTGTGTAATACTAGATCGACATTAATACAAGGCACACAGACTGTAACACAAGCCTGTCCATTTCTTTTTAATCGATTTGGTGAATTAATCAGCAGCGGCACAGCGCAGCAGGATGGGCATCGAACTGAAGTTAAATACTTTTACATCTCAGCACATAAAATTCTTTTTAGGCCCAATGATCCCTTCGTATAAAACAATCACTGCCAATAAACTCAGTGACACCCAGATAGCTAAAAATGTTTTGTCTCTGACTCACATAAAACTGATATCTTGCTACTGGCGGTGACACTCTTATTATGACAGCTATCATAAACAAGAATTACCAAATGCAGGAGAAACTCAACGTTCCAGTTACTACAAACCTGTATGACTAGACTAAAAGAAAGGAGGAAACAGAATGACTTTTAAAGAGTAAAAGAAAAAATGGATAGCAGTGATCCACTGAAAAAGCAGGAAGAGAAAATCTTTGAGTCAGCTGAGTCAACAGGGAGACAAGTCAAGGAAGTAGACCTGGATGTGAGTGGATAAGACGGACAAGAGGGTGTGGAAACGCTTCTAGGGAAGTGTGACACACCGTCATAAAATGACAAAGAAAAGTCAAGCAAGCTGTGGTGTGAAACTACTCAAAAAAAAGGTAAACCCACCTAGCATTCGGAACACAGCGAATATACATGCAGCCGACTCTGTTCCCTCGGTTGGATCGAGTGAGGAACACCTCGGTTGTGTCCAGCTCTCTCTGGGAGTACTGAAACTCTGCTCGCTCTGTCAGGTGGAGCTTCCATCTTCCCTCCACAGCCCCGGCCCCTGCGCCTCCGGCGACTGATGCGCCGCTGCGCGTCCGCAGGTTGGAAGTTCCTGTTCCCCCTGGCACATTGGGGCCTGCCTCCGGGTCTGGGAGGAAGGTGTATGTGGGCTCGGGGGGCAGGAAGGCGAGCTTGGCTGCAATGCGGCTGGGGCAGGGTGGGCAGCAGAACAGGCAGCAGAGCTCACTGAGAGAGAGGCCATTCATCCTTCACTGTGTAAGAGGAGGACAAGAGGATCAGTGTGCTGATGTATCCACATCATCCCAGTGTAACACAATGAGATACTTATTACAATGCAATGTACAATGCGCGCAGTCGGAGTGCAGCAACAATGATGATGAAAATGTTTCTACGACAGCAAGTTTAGCGCATGCAAGGATTTTAAATGATCAATATATGGCTACATCTTGATTATCTATTAATCAGGTAATATTTGCTGGTTATCAGAGTTGAAATGATTAGTCGCTTAATCGCTTAATTGATCTGCAGAAAATCAACTGGTAAATATTTTGATAATCAGGCATTTTCAAGTCATTTTTCCAAGTAAAAATGGAAAATATTTGATGGTTCTGATTTTCAAATGTGAGTATCTCCTGCTTTTTGTCTTACAGTGCAGTGAAATGAAATACCTTTGGATTTTGGACAACAAAAAGAGAGATCTGAAGCCGCCCCCTTGCTCTCTGGGCAATCATGATGAGCATTTACCACTATTTTGTGATGTTTCATGTATCAAATGATCAATCAATTAGTTAAAAGAAATTGTCAGATTTAAGGCAGCAACTAACGATTATTTTCAATATGAAAATCGTGATTTGTCGATTATTTTCTCGATTTATCGATTAGTTGTTTGGTCTATAAAATGTCAGAAAATGGTGATCCATGTTTCCCAGAGCCCGATGTCTTGCTTTGTCCTGACTAACAGTCCACAACCCAAAGATATTCAGTTCACTGTCATAGAGGACCAAAGAAACCAGAAAATATTCACAATTGAGAAGCTGGAATCAGAGAAAACTCAAATAACTCCAATAGTTGGTGATCAATTTAATAGTTGACAACTATTTGATTAATCGACTAATAGGTGCAGCTCCAGTCAGATTAGGCAATATACAGCATCACATATAAGAAGAGTTTCTTCTTCATCATGTCATTTATAAACTGATTATGTTTTGGCTGTTGGTAAACCTCAATAAACGATTTTTAGGACTTCACCTTAAGCTCTGGGAAAACACCAGTAAATATTACTCATTCTCTCAAAATGTTATAGTGCAAATATTTAACAGATTAGTCACTATAAGAATATTAACTGGATGGAGCCCTACATAACATCCCTCCAAACATACAGCATATAACAAAAGTAGACCTACCTGTTGATCTGAAGGGCTTAGTGTAAGCTAAAAATAAGTTGTGCTGAAACAAAAATAAAACAAAGAGGACTTCCTCCACTTCAAAATGAAAGCCACATTCACACACAGGAGACTGTAAATTGCCCTGTCAGCAGAGGAAGGAGGAAAAAGTAGTGTTATTTACAAAGTATGTGCTTGGTTTTCTGTGTGGTGCCTGAAGTCCAGATCACATCCATTTTGTCCACTTGTTGAGAGATAAACGAGTAATTTAAAACGATATGCTTTCCCCCCCAAACGTGCCTTGGATATTTTAATAAAACGGAATTAGTTTCTTCTGTTTTTTTTTACTTGTGTTGACAGTGAAGAAGAAGCGTTTCCAAAGCAATCTTCACCTCTAAATAACCAAAGCAAAGTCTGAACTCCTTCTCAGCTGCAATTAAACACCTACTATATTGTTCCCTCCTGTAAGAATGAGCGATATATAAAGAATAACGCCGGTGACAAGTTGCATTTGACCGGAGATAGGAGCTACTTGTCTGCGCGTACCAGCTAGCTCTGCGCTGGCTTAAGCTAGCAAGAAGACATAAACACGGCTACTCAGTAAAAACAACGCACATTCGCGGATATACGACGCAAAAAAGCCCCGTTAAAACACAGACTCCAGCGTGTGTATTTGACTCCATGAATCCAAGAACGTCGTTGGCGTCTCCTCTTGACTTTACGGGCAGCGTCTCGTCATTTAAATGAATCCATGTAAGTGCGGTGTTTTCCTACTTCTCCGCTGTTTCACCGCATCCGGAAGCGACAGCTGACAGGATGTGACGCAGGGAGTTTCCATTTGGACAATTAAGGGAAACTTGTTATCAGTGTGGGTGAAAATCATGTTGTAAAAGACACGTAAACGATGACATGTTTTAAGGTTGGCGATAAACTGAATCAACCGGACGATTTGCGAAACTACGCGAGATTTTAACTATAACTTTAATTTCCTAACCTAAACTAACCCTAACCTTAACCCTAATATCGCGAGAGTTCGTCGCTCCAGCTGATCTAACCTAGCGTTTACCATGTTTGAACTTTTGACAGGAATCTCTCTCTCTATTACAAAGTTGACAAAATATTATATTCACAAATCCAAATTCTTAAGCAAAAAAAAAAAACACTTTTAAGAGCTGATTGTCCATATCAAACAATACGTTTGTTCACTATCTGAATGGCCAAACAAAAAAGCTTTTAAAACGTATGACCACTGTAAGCTTTACATGAACTTTATTTAAGTTTTTTTAATTTTTTTATTTTAATTATTATTACAACCCTTAGTCCCCCTGGCGTGTTGTGATTGTAGGCTCAAATTCTACACACAATGTGCTGATAAACTTGTTTCAATAAAAAGCTCTTTAGCCTGGCTTTTGATTAAGAATGATTTATAGACATTATTTACTTATTTGATTTTATTTGTGTTGTAAAATTGGATTTTATCTTTTATTTTATTATATTGATTTTTATTGTCTTTGTTTTAAAAAAATCAGTTATCTAGTTTTTAATCCAAATTTTATTTCACTTATTATTACAACTTTTAAATTAATTTTATTTTATTGCATGTTTATAATTATTATTTCTCTTGTGAATTAGTCTCAAATTATTTTACTGTTTACCGTCTACACTTGTTCTGTCAGTCGTCTATGAAGCACTTTGAATTGCATTAACCTGTATGAAAGTTGCTATTCAAATAAAGTTTGATTGATTGATGGGGTGATTAATTGAAGTTGGTGTCAGCCTATTAGGAACAACATGTATCATCATCATGTATCTGTGTAGGCAACTGAAATAAAATACCTTCCGGGAAAACATAGCCCTTCCCAACACACATACACACACACACTGCAGAGCACACAGTTTTCCTGTGAGTGCTCAGTAGAAAGCTTTGCTGGCTCAGGAACCACCTTTACTACTCTATTCCCCAGAAAATGCTAATGTCAGCCTATCAACTTGTTTTTGTAATGTAACCCACCCGTGGTCACGTGAAATAGGCCACCTTGTTTCCGCCCTTGTAAAACCACAAAGATGTTTTCAGTTATTCTGGGGGTGTATCTCTAAATCTGGGTAACTAAAACCAACATAGCCTTATGCATGTCACTAACAAAATACTGTATGTTCTTTGTAATTTGGGTGAACTGACCCTTCATGTTGGGTGGAGATACAGTTTTCTGGGTCAACAAACTCCAGATACTTAAAAATAGGGCTGTGCGATATGATGATATATATCATGTGACAATAGAAAAACATCTACCGTTTCATATTATGCTCTATTGATTATTTTGTTGTGTTGCAAAAAATCACACTCTTCACAGCAATATTTTTCATCATTTGGAGTCTGTCCATCTTTTGCGCAGATTACATTGATAAATTACTCCTTAGCTTTTTACTTGCAAAGCTTTTATTGTACTTATAGTAACGTAATGAGTGTAGACCAGACCAGAAACTATTTATTCATTGAATTTACAGAAAATGTGCTATATCATCATATGTATCGTTATCGGGATATAAAATGACCTATATCAGGATATGAGATTCTGGTCATATTGCACAGCCCTACTTAAAAAGGTCCAAGCTATCTGATCTTTTCAGGGACAACAAAACCAAATCAAGTGTACACCCACATGGTCCTGGGAGGAGGTCTAATCAGGCAAATTAAGTGAAAACACCTGTGTAGGTGGACCATGAATGTGCAGGCATTTTCATTATTATACCTTTCAAGGAGACAAAAGAATGATGTTAGAAAATCTACTTTGGTTTACAAAAGTGTAAAATATAAATACATATGCACAAATGTCCATACCACTGATATTCAGTACTTATGTTTTGTCTGACAGCACCAGCAAGATTATGTACCTGTACAATAATTCTGACTTTATTTATTATATTTTAATGTTATAGCAGGAAAAGCTCAGGTGTGTGTGTGTGTGTCAGCATCAAGCATTAATAACCATAATGATGGCGACACTCCATTTAGTTCAGGGACCCTGCTATCTGCTTCATTGGTATGGCTTACTGGGACACTTTGATTAAAACTATGATTAATGTTACAAGTTACACCTATGTGCTTCCTATAAGTCAAAATGTCTACAGTTAAAGGGTCAATGGATCCATCACTTTTCATTTTTCCAGAGAAAGGTTTCCATTTTTACTTGGACATCAATTATTTTAAGTTTTGTATGGTGAAATGTGAGAATTTGACATTGACATGATTTGGTCAAATTTGTTTTCATAAATTTTTTGAAAATCTTTAACCCCCCCCCCCCCCAAAAAAAACCTAATTTCCTGATTGATAATTTGGTCTCATTAGATAAACTGAGTGTTTCAGAGTTTTAAAATCAGTGCAGTTGATTGGCCCTTATGACTATTCCTCATACGGCATACATTGAAGCTGAACATTAGGCACTATTGTGTGGTACCATTTGTGCCTACAGTGTTTTGCTGAGTCTGAAACAATATACAAGTACAAAGCAGAGGGGCCACTGTATGTAGATGCACTGGAGCAGCACAGAACCTACTCTATGAGTGCTTGTGACTAAACCACTACATACACAAAGAACAAAATCACTGTTTATTTACCAGAAGACTGCATTTCCATGAGCATCTAGCACATTAAAATGCATAAAAAAAATACAAAAGACAAGTATAATTTAAAATAAACTTTGCGATTTTATTGTTTTGTACTTACTCTTACACATCATACAATCCTAAATCTTTAAAGAAAAACAAAATAAAAAGATATCTGGTGGTGTTTCTGGGGGACTGGAGTGCCAAGGGACAGGAACTACAGCTCTGTGAACATTGCAGATTTCATGTGATGTCCCTCAAGCTCATCTTGAAAGACAAAAATGAATCAACTCATCTTCATTTGTCTTCGGTTCTGCAGTGAAACAGAATTCTAACCAGATTCATCATAACTGGCAGGTTTATCATTATTATCATCAATCAAAACCCTTGCATGATGAAGACATTGATTATAAAACATTGTGCTAAAGACAGGATTGAAGACATCAAAACTCTATCAAAGCAACAGAACAGAAGGAAGAAAACAATATGTACTGATAATATCTAGATTATTTAAGTATTGTTGCCCTAATTGCTGGTGCCGAGTCCTTCATCAAAAACAAAAACAGTTTTAGTGATCCAACTGTCTCAAATCGCATGTTAAGAAAAATGGGCCTCCATCCTCTGCCCAAAGTCATAGTCAATATCAGGGCTAAGTATAATTTGATAAATGACATTACAGTTTATTGTATGAATTATGGTGGTTTACATTCAAACTGCTCACATTTATTCAAAAAAAGAGGGTGTGATATGAGCAGTCAATAGAAAACAGAAAGTGTAAACCATGAAATCCACACGATTTACATCGGCTGAACAATCATTCCAAGGAAGGGAATGACTCTGAAAGAACGATCAATCTGTAAAGGAAAGATGACCATCGTTTTGTGGGAGACAATATTTTGTTATGGTTATCAACCCAGCAGGCAAGCTTCAATATTCAGATTACATAAGAAACATCAAACTGCTTCAACCACAGGTTCCCCTTAATATGACAATTATTTTCCTTGTATATAATCATCACTCAAGAACCCCCATAAACTCCTTCTGAATTTCAATTTTCCACAAGTGATGAGATGGAGGAAGAAATCAGACCACAGTCAAGGACTTAAGATGACCAACTTATCTCAGGTAAACAGTCTCAGTGTCGGCATATTAAGTCACAAAGCCACATGTCCATTATAAACACTAAGACTTTAATGGGAGTTCTGATAAAGGCAAATTTTCCAATCATAGTAGCCAGAGCTAAATTCGACCAGATCCTGTTATGATATTCGATGTATACAAGGAAAAGAGTCATTAACGTCCAACACATTCTGCGCTGGCTTATTTAGAAAATGCATTCTCTGCCAATTCCTTGCAACTTTTCTACAGCTTTTTTCATAAATATTTAATGATCAAGATCAAGCAACATTTACAAGGAAAGCTTTTGATAATGAAAAGATGACCCCCCCCCACCCCTTACATCTCACAAGGGGCCTTTTAAACTCTCTGTAATATCACTATGCTATGAATAGAATCAGTAACAGGATAAAAAGCAAGGATTGGAATACTGTGTAATTCAGCGAGGTTAATACAGCTTACAGGGGCTTGTTAACAATCTGACTATTGTAAAATAGAAGCCATGTGGCCTACAGGAGATACTCATGGTGGAGCCAGTGTTTGAAAATACTTTGGACATTACATGGGCAGATGATGTGGCAAATATCTTGTAAACAAAAGGGGGAACCAAGATGGGGGAATAAAATCAGTGCCATTTGCAGCACATTCTTCTTTTTTTTTGTTTGGATAATTATGAAAAGCACTTTTATACACATTGTACTATTCTTCACCATAGTCCCCCACCTTTATTACCTGGCAAAAATCTACATTAAGATTATACTATATGAATAGGAGCCATATGGTATTTACATTTGGAAAAACAAAACAAAACAGTAGAGTCCTGTTAACTTGAACCAGCCATGCATTGTGCTACTGCTGTGTGGCTTTTTAAACATTCCAGCTTCATTTCTAACTGTGCAGTCAGTTACCAAACAGTAACTCATATGTTCTGACTGCACACATGCATTTTAAGTTGATCTTCCTAGAAGAAGCTAGCTAGAAGCGGTCTTCTTGGTAAAAGACTCGTCTGAATCCGAGCACATCGTAAAAGCACAGCGCGCAGCTCTGTAGCATCGCGGCAATCTTTACTTTAGCTGAGCAGAAAGAAGGTGTGTCGATGTGTAGACTAACTGCAACCCGGGTCAGTTTTCATTCAGCATGTGTCAGTGGTCTGCTGGTGGTTAGAGAAACATGGAGCTCCACTCTGTGACTCCACAGAACGAAAAAGGGCATTCAAGAGGAACAAACTGTCTTACTAACATCTCATCGGTCAATCATGCAGGCCTTTTTTTTCAGTTAGCCTGCTATACTGATCAAGTATAAACTGCAAATGACCCAGATGCTGAACAAAACTGAGTAGGTGTGGCACGTTATTTTGTGCTCTGCAGTTTGACACACTTTGTTGTGCTTTGTTTCCAAATCCAAAATAACGTTTTACTGCACAATTGTAACTAACAGCTTAACTGGACTCTACTCCATCGTGTCAGAGCTTGTGTATTTTTTTCTTCAATGGTTATATAATCAAGATGGAATTACTTAAATATAAGTGAAAAGGTTAAATGCAAATCGTACTGATTTGCTGACACATGCTGCCAATCCTCCAGCACAGACCAACCAAACGATAAAAAATAAATAGAATGCAATCACACAATTCAAGCTAACTACAATATATTAATATAGATCTTCTGATGTCATACGCTCATTAAAACAGAAAGAAAAAAAAAAAACAAAAAAAAACAAAAAACAAAACACAGAATTCAATCACTCAGGTAAGTCAAGGTTCTCAGTTACCCTTCCCCTAACCCACCCCCCAACCCCCCCCTCCAATGTTCATGCACCCAATATCAGTATGATAAGTCAATATATCAAAGAGAAACATTTCTGGAAAATGCTGAGACTTGGGAGTCCAACGTGTGGTGACCCATAGAATAAGGGTACGAGGAGATGAGAAGGATAAAAAAAAAAAAAAAAAAAAAATCTGCCAATTTGACAAGAAGTTGACATCATTTTTACTCTGGGAGAAAAATTTATATTCCAAAGCCCTTAAAAGGTCTTGCTGATGGATGAAATCTCCCAGCTAGTTTTTTTTTTTCTTTTTTCAAAACTTGCTAGACCTTCTTAATTGACCTCAGTGTCGTTATCCAGGCTGTGACACATTCCTTAACAGCTTACCCCTGTCTCATTTCAACTACCTTACAGGGATTGTACAAAAATAAACCCACACGATCCCCCGAGTTGAGAAACAAAAAAGGGGTAAAATCAAATGCCTTCCCTCCCCAGAGCAACATGTCCACCAAGCCCCTACCGCTCTCTCCCCAACTCTCAAGCAAATGTGCACACACACACACACACTTTCATACAAACACACACACAAACAGAAACACTTAGGTTCAGCCGCAAACAGTCACTAGTGGAGAGAGAGGGAGATGCTAGTAAGGGAAGCGTCTGGACAGTGGCTGTGACCGCACCACCCCACCCTGCCCGTCTTAGACTACCATGAACAAATGAAGCCATGATATCAGGTGTTTTTCAGCCAAGTCGCCATTGTTCAAATTCACAAAGTCAGAGAGACTTTTTTTTTTTTTTGCACTCAGTCCTCATAACTTCTGAATTTTCTCAGCCACCACGATGGGGTTCTCCTTACGTATGCGGGCTGCAGCTGCACTCCGGTAATCATAGGGACAGTCGTGTTTGTCAGAGTAACGGTGAATGGCACAGAACAGGTTGCCACAGCGACAGTCAAAACCTTCAATAAAGAGAAGTAAACACAATCAGTCTAAAGTCTGTATTGCAAACATTATCACATATTAAAAGAGCAATTGCACACTAATTCTTATATGGAAGACATGTATTGCAGCACTGACCTCTATGGGTCGAAAGGTTCAAATCTAATGCAGCTCTGAGCATCACAGTCTGGGTTTAGTAATTAAACGGGGCATATCTAAAATTGTGCTAACAGTGTGCAATAAAACATCCCTTTAAGAGTAAGAAAGGGCAGAAATGGAGAGTTCGACAGACCCTTGAGGGTGCTGCCTCTATCAGGCTGCATACAAGCCCATTGTGTGCCCACTGCATACAGAGGGTCTGGGTCAGGTTTAATATACAAATATTACAGTTGAACTTTAAATGGCCCCTGGAGCCTGTTTTTAAGGCAATCCACTTTGGAAAAAGGTGTAGACCAACTGTACACTGTGAAATGCCTTTGACTGTGAAATGCACCACCAACCTGCAGTATGTAGCTCTCTGTACCAAAGTGGAAAAATCATGACACAAACCACAGACTGGGGGTTGGATTTTGCATATGTAGGTTACAGGTACTTGATCTTTCTGAGCCCTTGAAACTAGCAATGACTTATAGTTGTAATCATCTAAAGTTGAGGCATTTACTGCAACCTATGTACATTCACTTAGAGTGAATTCAAGAGATGGTTTTTAGGGGAGCCACAGCTTAGATTACATGTGATTGATACTTCCAAAACGGTATTAAAATGATTTGAGTGCAACTGTTATTCATTGTGTTTGAAATGGTGTCAGAGGAGGAATGTGGTGAATGTAAAACAACAAGGAGCTGTCAGTCAATCCTACAGGAACACCACAACTGAGATGTAAGGAAAGATTGAGAGCCTTGTAAGTGAGCTTGGCCCGATGCTCTAAGCGACTGAGCAGCGAGCTCTGATCAGTGATATCAGAGTCAGCAGTAAGATATCGCTTCTATTTCAGAAACCAATGAATATTATCTCCATATTCGTAATGAAACCAAGACAGTTCACTGTTGTGTAACAGTTAAGGGACTCTGATCACATCTCTGTCAGTTGACTTAAAGACAATTTTCATTTTGATAGACTGATTCTTACTTTCAATTTACACTGGACTTCTGACAGTGGTGTGAATTCAAAAATGATTTTTGTGCTGTGCTTTTTGATTCCACAAGATACATCAATGACATGAAAAATGGTGCAATGACAAGATCTTTGGTGCTGTAAACAAATTGTTCTGAATTTCAGACGCTGTCAGGTTATGATTGTCGGGTGAGGGGTGGAGAATCCCAACAATGCCGGTTCATGATTCATAAACCTTTGATCCATGTCAGTAGTTCAGGAGCTCACTGCTCTGTGTGTATGTGTATATGCATCATGAAATTCTTCCTTACCAGTAAGGCCCACTTTCTTCCGGCAAGAAAAGCAACGATTCTTTTTCTTGTTTTTGTCAGGGGTTTGGTCACCATCAGAAGCCTGTGCTGCCTCCCCCACTGGCTCTGTTGAAACAAAGCACAATGAGTGCAAAACAGTTCATTCTTTACATGCTGAAATGGATGATTCAATAGTAGCACAAAGGATCAAAGTATGTTCAACACTAACAGGTCAAATACTATAGATAACCCCGACCCAAAGTAAAACGTTCAAAAGATGCATTGTAAAATCAAAAAGTTAAAATGCATTGATCAAGACGGGGAAATGTACATTAGAGCTAAGACAGATTCTAAAGAAAAAGGTTTTAGGCCAAGTATGACAGAGATGGTGCTGTACATTCTGTCTGCAGTTTCTTTCTCTTTGGGAGCCAATTCTGGCCACTAGACCATTGTACTCTGCCTCAGCTTACACATTTGAATGGAGGCTTTGCCATAACTACAATTTCATTATACTGTAATTTCTTGGTGGATTTAGAAAAGTCACAGAATATGTAGTGCAAATGAAATAAATAAAAGGGGAAACTAATCATTTTACCAATTTGGTATGCTATAATTCTACTGCTGAACCAGAAGCGTTTTTCAGGGTCTGTGGTGGAGGATAGCACCGATCAGAAAATTTCTTGCACATTTCTGATATCTCAACTCAGGGTATTTGATACAGATCCCTGATCTGATACCAGCACTTTCTTTTCCATATTCAAGATCTGTACACCACACTGTGGGGACCTCACTTGAATCATTCTTATGTAAGGTAACATAAGGTAAGGGATTGCTGAGGCATTAAAAACTGAGTCAGTAGACTCTGGTAACTTAAAGAACACAGCTGATGACATTACTAACTTACTAACTAATGACATTTAGAAACTGTATTCAAAGTAGATCAGTCACGTCTAGCCGAGACCTGATATACCCCCAGTCTAGCTGTTTATTGATAACCTGCTCTCCCCTGCGATGAGCCTGACTTGCTGTAAGTGGAGTGACACTTGGGCTGATTGGTTTGTCAAAGAACCACAGTTTTCTATTACCTGTGCTGCTGGAAGTACCCTCCTCTTCTCCCTCCTCAGCCTCTGCTCGATCAGAGTCTACAGCTCCTGAATCCTGGGAGATGCTCATAGCTGTCATCTGTTGAGTTACAGGGCTGGGAGAGCTGGGACTGACATTACAAGAACATAAAATACAATTTTAGACCATATAAGAAAATGTATGCCAATTCAAAAATATAATTAATATTCATAACTACTTTTTTTTTCAAATTAATTTGGCAATAAATGTATGGAAGAAAGATCTATGTATATTTTGTTAGATGGCAAATGTAAGTAATAGCCTTCTTAACTTCATTCACAACGTAGACGCTCTTGATGCCCTCCAGAATGACTTCTATGTGAAAATGGAGTAATCACAATCCACACAACATAGCTGTAGTAACCCCACACATCTCTTCAACCACAGAACACCGAAAATAGCTCAAGACATTTTGCTATATTGCATTTTTCCTTGTTTTACTTTGCTATATACTCATTGCATCCCATCAGTTTGTCTGGTGGCTGACTACTAATTATTTGGATCTGTTTCTATCACAATCATATTAATGAGACAGACGCACCCACTAACAGACAGGGCATACAGAAACAAGACAGCACATACATATATATGGTGCACAGTTATCCACGACTACACAAACCAGACATATCAGGCCCAAAACCCTTCTGATAATTCCAAAATTTCATCATACTAGGAACAAATGCTTGTTTGGACTTATCTGTAGACATTCTGGGAAAAATAAACCCATTAGTGAAACATCTTTGATAACTGGGTGCACTGTAATGTTGGTAATGTGCATTTCCCAGGAAACTCATAAATGCAATCATGGGTCTTATATTAAACTACAGTACAGTTACTGCTCAAATAATAAATCCACTAAAAACCTATCTTATATTCCTACTTTAAATACTATCCTGGTCTACTGTCATCTTGTTTGGTCTCTTTCCAACAAAAGGACAGTTATCTCTATAACAAAGTCTGAAGCAAAAACACATAATAATACAAACATTTGCTTTTAATCTATTAAAAACAGCCCCATAAAACTCAAAAACACCATCATCTTCAAATTCCTTTCTCATCCATCCCCCTTCTTTTAAATTTTAAAATCCAAAAATACTGATTTATTGGCGTAACTAAAGCAAATCATACAACAGCTCTCACAAAATGCCTTATTACAAAAAATGAACTAGGCCTGCAACAAGTATTCAACATCATTATGCAGCAGTTTTAAGAACAAGCCCTCAAGCAAGTACATTTCTCTTCAGTTTTTCTTTCCGTGTCAACTTTAAACAACAGAGCTCTATGAAACTGAAGCTGCATTTGTTTATCACTAGAAAACAATGCTTATACCTAAAATCCTCTAAAAATATCAGCAAAACAACTATGTGAATGAAAAAACACTGATCCATACTAGCCGATGACAACACCATCCACAATAAAAACTTATTTTTTCACAAAATGAGAATGCAGTTTTGTTTCAAACCCCCACAATAAGTCACAATATCTCCATAAGTTTAAAGGTGAATCTGTGCGGACAAAACAGAAGCGCAAAGAGATGCTCAAACAGCTGTTTTTAAGACGAGAAATTTCAGCAAATTGAGTCCAGAGAAACCTCCAAATGACAATTATACAATGCTCAAATTCTAACAATTCTAAAAAAAACATTTGAAAACAAACACAGATGATTGTGTGTTTATTTTTACTTGATGAATGACTTATCAGAAAGATTATATCTGATTCACTGATTTACTGGTTTAGCAATCTTTGAAACAATACAGGTATGAGCAAATTTCCAAACATTCAGTCAACTTACCTGGTTGTTTGTTCCTCAGGCGGGGTTCCTGCCACCTCTGTGCTGGGCTCTGAGGTTGTGTTCTCCACAGTCACACCAGCTGATCCTGGTGATCCTGCCGGTGATGTAGCAGCTGTGTGGGGACAGAACAGTCTGACAGCTCGAACAAAACAGAACCTGAGGTTTTGGCCCTAAACATGGATGACTTTCCATTCGTTTCTAAGTATCTTATTTTGTGCTATTTATTGCCAGTACTTGTCTACAATGATCACATGTATTTTGAGTTAATGTGAGACAACAGATGGAGATGTCACTCTCTTGCTTTCTGATGCCACAGTGCAGGCAGCTACTGCTACCTCTGTTCTCCAACCCCTTTTAGCAAATTCAAGTGCCCATCATGTCTGTGCAATTTTTGAGTGACCCCCTGCTCCAGGTTCATGTCCTTTCCACCTAACTGACCGATATCCAGCACCCCCTGCTTTTTATAGGTCATGTCTCTCCCATCTTCCTACCTTTCTCTCCCGGGGGGCTGGATCGCCCCCCTCCCTGTTGTCTCTGCAGGTGTTCCTTGTAGCAGACCGAGCACATGCCGTTGGTGCGGGGGTTACCATAGAAACCGCATCCCATAGTGCAAAGCATTGGCACCTGCGTCTGATTGGTCTCCTGAGCCATACTCTGACAGAGGGGGTAAGGGGGATGGGAGAGGATATTCCTGAAAATGGGGTTGCAGAAGTTAGTCAAAATGATTAACAGTCCCTGCTTGATTACATGGTTATTAACGTTTAAGCTAAAAGAGCTTGGAGACTGGCATTGGAGCATGAGAGTAGAGTTGGAGCAAACTGTGAGTTTATTTGTAAACTAAGGTTATGACCAGCTAATTGTAGCTGTAATGAAGGATCACATCTACATCATTAAAAATTAAGTCCAACACCAACAGAGTGACAAAGTCCAGTTCTAGTAAAGCAGAACTGGACTTTGCCACACTTAACTGAAAATACTGTTTAAATTATGTAGCTAAATTAATGCATAAGGTAAAAGCAATCTCTGACATTCATGGCATAATATGACATAGCTACATAATAATGTAATGATCCTCTTGATTTCAACATTAGCTGAATGCACCAGGAGTGTTTCACAAGTAGTAACGTTAAGCTATAGCATTACCACTCAAACTAGGTGGAGAGCTGAGCACAGCAATGAAAACAAAAGGTACAAAGAGACGTGCACAATTCCATTGCAAAAGGCAAATTACAGTCTGCGAAAACATACGCTAGCTCAGCTAGGTCATGGTTTCTTCCGCCGCACAGCAAGATGTTTTGGTCAGAACAAAGTTAACTAAAAAGGAACAAAAGCTAAGACACGTCTGCACAAAACTACCCTGAAAACTTCAACGGAACCCTAAAATTAACCGATGATCTGGCAAACGTTAAAACTACAATGAAGCTAAACAACTTACAGCTGACTGCCCCCAGTTTGAGTTTGTCCGCAGCAGAAAACAATTGGCGTCCTATGCTTGCATAGCTCAAAGCAAACACTGTAACATTAGCAAACAGCTTCGCTGGACGTTTTGTCTGTCTGACACTACATACCAATGCAAAAAGAAAGGACAAATCTCGCTTGGTAGCCTCCCATCATGATGGAAATCAAGAAAATAAGCACTACGGCGTCCTTAGCGACAAACTGTAAACAAACCTTCTGTTTTAAATCGAATAAACGGCTCGTGTTAGCAGGCTAACGTTAGCTGGACTGCTAGCATAATCAGGCAGCCCGAAAAAGCAGTGGGCTCCCTGACAGTGTCCCGGCTGGTTTTAAATCGGTTACACGCAGCGGGACTCTACCATAGCGGTCTAGGGTGAAGACAGTACCTGAAATTCAAGGTACCGGCGGCTGTCGACGACCTTGGGCTTCAGATTTGTACAAGTTGTGTCCCCAGCAGAGCGCGCGGCCTCCTACCCAGCGCCAGCTCCCGACATTCGAAACAACGACCATGACGTCATACCCAGCATCGATTCAGCCTTCAGTCAAACGGCCCAGCATAGCAAAGTCCACCACCCCGCTCACAAAAGTTCACAATAACAGCAAAACACTCAAACATGACACTCTGAAGACAATGCTCACATGCGACACTGAGGCTGTGCTGTGTCCAAAAATATTTATTAACATGTCAAGCTCACTGACAGTTCATTAACTGCTTCCATAAACTCATCAAGGTTCAGACACAGAATACTGAAATTAAAATGGGTGATTTAAAAACAAATGAAATGCATTATGAACTGTTAAAGTGTCAAATGTCAAGATGTTCGCTCGTGACTGCTTTATTATCACGAGGGGAGCTTAGGGCCCCTGAAATGATCTTGGTGTTTTGCAGACAACAGAAATTTGGCTTAGTTCTGGGAATGCTTTAAATTATTTTTTATCCTCTATCAAAAAGTCTTTCAAACACCAGTATGGGCACAGACATAGATAATCTTTGAGCAGATGTACAAATGTTATTTATCCTGGAAAAGATAAAAGTGCACAAATTCATACATTCTCTCAGGCCACAGATCAGTGTGCTTGGTTATGATTAAATAGCATTCACTTTCACATCACAAATGTAGTGTCATTCACTAATAAGTGCATCATAAAGAGTAATGATCACATGAATTTCAGGCCTCTTTCATTAAAGCTGATATGCAGTATTTTTTTTCAAATGGTCCATCTACAGTAAACATTAGTCTTCTGTCACCACACTAAATTAACTCATGAAGAAACACAACAAAGTCTTCAAGTCTATTTCTGTGGTCCGGCCTGCTCCATCGGCACATCTTTCTCTGCCCTCTCAGTGATCTGAGGTGCGAAAGGCCCCACCAGCCAGTTGAGCGGTGTGTTGTTTAGCAAGTACTCCATGACACCATCCAGAGACTGCTGAACCTAGGAATAGCAACATATCAGTATTACTTTCCACACAATAACTTTATCATAAATACTCAAATACTTTATCAAATATTTCTGTGGTTAACAAATACTTTACCTCAGAAATATGCTTAAGCTTTATTATTGTTAGGGAACAATGAGGTTACAAGTGTACATTACTAAATACAACATAAACTCAACTGTCCTAGTTTCATAAATGCATATGAATGAGGAGATCCTCAGAATGGATGTTTGTTTATGTACAATATGCATTACTGTGTTTCCCAGGGGTATTATTTAAGTACCAATGAAAAGTTAATGGAAGAACTAATTGTGTTAAGTGACGAAATAGAATAAAAAGGAAATACAAATTCAAGCAAGAAACTATATTTAGCTTAGCTGATGCAGCAAATAATACACTGAGGTAAAGACTGTGTAGAGCAATTAGTACTTGGGTCAAGTGGTAACGGCTCCGCTCCAGCAGGAGGGGTGTGAGGGTGCTGGTGTTCCCGAAAGAGGAGTGCAGATCTTCGGCTGATCGTCTGGCATTGGTCAGCTGCTCCTGGACTGCTCCTGGCAGACCCTGAGCACTTGACACCACATTGGAGCACGCTGACCGCAGCTGGTCACTTAGACTGTGCACCATGGAGAGGACCCGCCCTTCCAGCTGCTGTGAACAGACAGTGAATGATAAACATTGACATATTTTATGAAATATGATAATATAGCTTTAACATATAAATTCATCCCAATTCCCTTCCATTACTGAGGCATCTGAATTTTGGTGACACAATGTAATATCACTCCTGTCCCGAAATCTGTGATGGCATTATAAAATGTCAGCCTCTAAAATGCCACTCTGATTTATTGCTGAATTTCAGGGCTCTTGTTTTGTTCTTGTAACTATCAGAGAAATGTCCTTTTTATTTGTCTTTTTATTTCATTTGTTCAAGCAGTATTCTTGTCACTTTGGAGCATACATGCTGCACATGTACAGCATATGCACTTTAGAGGCTGTGAAATGCAAGAATAATCTGGTTAGAAACCATTAGTCGATACCATAGTCAGTTCCCAAATGCTACAGGCCTGACCTCAGTCTCATCTTTGGTCCCATCTGGCTCTGACTCTGTCTGTCCAGCTCCAGCTTGCCTCTGCTTCCACTCTGTCCAGCGCTGCAGCAGCTGTTCTGAGGCTCCTCCTATTTGGTTGCTGGCAGAACCCAGACTGGTACGTGCACTCTCTAGCAGGTCCAGAGTACTGGTAATCTGAGACACGGCAGCATGGGTAGTATCCCTGGCATGCCGTGCACGGAGCAGAGACTGCTGTAGGGCTCTCTCCTGTACCTTGGCAGAGAGTTTCCCAAGACGGACAAAGTAGCTGGGGCTAGCTGATGGGGTAGCCATCTCACTTGTGGCAGGTTCAGCTACAGCAGCTGAAATAGAAAAGAGTTAATTTCATATATTCTCAAAAGAGTAGCTTTATATTGCAGGTTTATCTGTTAAAAATGGGTTAAAGTATTTAGCTTCTGTGAAGGCTAAGGTTCATACACAGTAACAATATTTCCTTTTGTCTGTCTTAAAAGCCAGGTGCGTCTGTGGGCCTTTGCCACCGTAACCATTGAAATCCAAAATCCCCAAAGTACTACCATCATGGGTACTTTGCTGATGCAGCTAATTAGAGTTGCAACTGCATCTTTTTCATATCCATAATCAGAGAAGAGGACAACCTCTTGTAGTATTTGTACTATACTGGCGTGTGGCAGGTTGTCATAACATGACATCACAGTAGCAGGTGTCAAAGCTGTGAGTGCTGGAAACTGTAGGTGGTTTACCGGCCAAGTTAACAGAAGGTAAGTTCATTGTAATGTCCTGCCCCCCTCGCTATGAATAGCATCAGCCATTCATGTGCTCAACACCAGACAGAAGGGACTATTGTGACGATCACCCCCATCTTGCCTTTATAATGACAGTGGACAGTTTCATAAAAATTGCTGTTTGATCAACAAATCAATGACGCAAGTGTAGACTGCAAGCTGCTGACTTACACAGTAAATGGCAACAGCTACAAGACCTACTGTTCACACATATTAATTATGTGAATAAATTAAATTTAAGTAAAACGTAGTCTAATCATTAAACTTTAACATTTTCCTCCTAAAGTAAATCTGTAGCATTACTAACGCTTAACAGAAAATGGATGTCGCTGCACATACTTTTCATTTTCCAATGTGGAACTTAATACAATTTCTTTACATGTATCTTTAGGTTGGACATGAAAATGAATAGAACAAAAAATGCCAAATATCTGATTGAGATGATGTAGCAGGTCTCAAAAGGCCATCAGTCTTGTTTGCATGACATATGTTAAAGTTATAATATATGGTCCAAATGTAAACAAAAGTATAATCAAAACTTGAAACACAGGATTGGAGCCTGTTATCACTCTCACTTTGATTGACTGGTGTGTTCATTCAAAGACTAACTCTAGACAACAATTAAATCTAAATTATGAGTGCTTTGTTGTTGATAAGTATTTCATAAACTTTGCATTATCACATGTGCATATACCTCAATTCAACCCTTAGTTCCTTACTTATCTTATTAGCTTTACACGAAAAGTTGGGGATAAGCCACTTAACATATTTACTTAACATCTGTGATAAAAATTTGACAAACTGGCTTTGAAATTTGTTTCAGCTTCATTTGATCCAACTGTCAAAACACACCTGTCTTTACTTCAGCAGTAGACATATTGGTTTTTACGGACTGATCGTGCTTGCCACATTTAGGATAGCTACTGACCCAGCTCTCTCTCAGTGAGTGGTAGGTTCTGGTCAACCCAGTCCTCAGATCGGCTAAGGGCCATGCCCATCCCACTGCTGACCATCTGGCCCATCCTGGTGCCCATGACGGTGCTGATGCCTCCGCTGACTGCTGCCCGGGTCAGTTCAACACCACCCATCACAGCCCCCACCACAGCGTCTTTGGCCCCTGTCACTGACTGGTACACCATGCCCACTGTGTCCGACACCACCTGTGGAAGAAAGACGAGGTAATGAGGCACTCTGCGAGTACTAGGTGTTGTTATTATGTATTTGGTACATAGCTCTTATCCTGACAATAGCTAGAAGGAGCAGCTGATAATGCAGGGTGCACCCGTATGAGAAAATAAGGTACAGGGTGAAAAGAGGAAAAAAAGAGAGGCTGTGGACAAGTCACCTTTTATATTTTGCTTGTTTGTGGTAATTTCAACCCATGGCCAAGTTATTTTTACAGTTACAGTAACTGCTTAGATATTCTGAGATGTAAGCATTGTTGCTATGGTTACCTGTAGTTTAATATAACGCATGCACCGATTTAGAAAGCTGGTTAAACTATTGACCTGAATTACTGTATGTTTGATGTGTCTTGATACGTGAATCAGTAACAAATAAAGAAAAAAAAGTATTTTTCATGCCCATGGGAATGATTATCACACATTATTACAAGGGCTGCTATTCTGTAAGAAGACTTTCAGTGTGATAAATGGTAATATTATGAATCAATACAATCACACAGTTAAACAGGTGAGGAGAAAAGGAGCATCACCAAGGACAAAATGAAAAAGTAAAAGTGGAGATGTTGTTTTTTTGTTGTTTTGTTGCCTACATTATAGTAGAATGGTCTGACCTTGTCTGCTGGTTGTTGAAGAATAGGCAGCTTCTCTTCCATTTTATCCAGTCCTTTCATGGCATATTCATTTACTGTAGCAACTGAAAAAAGTGCACAACAGCATTTTTTTTTTTTTTTGGAGGAATAAAATGTTTTGATAATGACAAGAATCCTAAATGTATCAAGTAAAAGAGTTGAGAGACCTCTAGATAAAGATATGCATATTATATTGTTAGAAGAAGAAACAAGTGGATCTGACATCAGTTTCACACCCGCGATGTGCAGCAAGCCTGCAATATTATGTATATATGTACATTTTAACATTGTAAATTTACATGCTTTCATTGCACATATATTACATCATATTTTTTTTTTACACGGAGAGCAGAACCTACGCTGCGGCTCTATGATGTCCAGAAGAGGCTTGGACCCGGTGGTGGCAGCTGCTCCCAGGGTTCGGACCCCAGTCTCTGCTACATCAATCACTCCCTTTAGCAAGGGCACATTGTCTTTGGTGGTACTGTAGGCGCTGGAAACAGCCTCACAAGCTGAACTGACCAGTGGCAAGTTGCTCACTCGAGAAACAACAGTCTAGGAAATTAAAAAAAACAAACAAAAAACAACCATTATTGACATCGAAAAGGCTTAAAAATTGTGAAATACAATCCAGTTTCTATAAAGCTATTTTCAGTGCAGGTTTTAAGTATTCTGTTAGGGATAATGATTGATTTCCCACAGTGGCTTATCAAAATGGGGAAATTCTGAGCGTCAAATGAGTTCATCATATGCTCCAGTTTTGTAATAGGTGTCATTTTGGGTCACAGTGCTCCTCACCTGCTGGTCTCCATTAGCTGGTTCTGCTGCTGCAGCTCCAGTCTCATTAGTCTTCCCACTGTCTGCCATTGTGACTGCTGGATTCAATCTCTGACATGGAATATAGTGTCAGAAACGGAGATTCACCTCACATTGCTTAGTATTCATGATGAAACACTTGCTCCTCTCTGATATTCTTTAAGTGGCTGATATATTTTATCTCACAGAGAAATAGTGTCTAATGAATTAGGGAATGGAATCACAGTCCTGTCGGATGGCTTAATATGGGCAGAGAGGCAATTCAACCATAATAAATTAATTTGTCAACACTATGATGCAATGAGGATGTAACTGCTGCATGTAGAAAGACATGAAAATGAAGAAAATGGTGCAGCCAAGCAAACACTGACTCTACACTATGTGTTCAGTTGAAAGTCAAAAATCAGTTAATGATATATTTGGAGTTTTGTTTTTCTTGTTGATATCCCACAGCTATATTTTTACATTTTAAAACTCTGAAGATGCTGCGTAATAGCATCCTGATATAATAAAGTCTTAACATCAGACGCTGGGTAAAATCTAGAATTTGCTAATGAAAATAGGAACAAATGTTTTGCAGAACAGGATATAGACATACACACATACAGTAAGTATGTGTGCAAATATAATAACTATTTTTACTTCTAGATCTAATAATATCACCACTAAGGAGAAAAACAGTTTCATGATTATCTGTGTGTTACGTTATTTCAACTTGAACTCAAAATAATTAAAGAATATCAGCCTGACATTTTAATAGCACATTTAATCATGACTGAGGTCAGTTTTTAAAGTAATTCTTGGTGGCCACATAGGAGGACTGAAAAGGTTAAAAAAAAACTGGTCCATGAGATGCTGTTTGCTTTCATATTTTTTAAAAAAAAGTATGAATACAACATGAAGAAATACAGAGATGATAAATTATGGAAAAGAATTACAGGGATGCAAAAGTTTGTCTAATTTGAAATGATTGCTTTGAGTCAGAGAAAAGCCATGAATAAATGGTAAGAACTAGGGCCCTGTAGGGCATTAATGCTGAAGACTGATTATTCACAAACTCACATGAAGGCATGTGGGCAAAATGGACCTCTGGTATCATTTATATCAAGTGAAAGTTCTTCAGTGAAATATTGGGCAATACGGCACTTCTACTAATATAACATATTGCTTTAAATGAAAACTAGGCCATAAGAATCACTCAAGTGAAATGCTGCTTCAAGTGAAAACTACCCTATTGCATTACTACAATGAACAAATGCCTTAAATGAAAACTCAATTGCACAGGGTAAAATAAAGCCACAATTAATTAAACCAATGGTCCTATTATCAATCCAGTTTCTATTCTTCTTGAACTAAGGAGCAGAAACTGTACAGTATGTCATTTTCAAATCAACTTAGGCTCAACTTTGCACAAGATGGGTGACACACCATAGATCAAGTCCTCGATCACTACCACACAATACTTTATGTTATTATATATCACAATATTGATAAATATAGTAATTGATTAAGGTTTATGGATAAGAACAACCAGATGGGAGTGTCAGTTTTTGTCTAATACAGTTAACTGAATCACAAGTAAAAATGTGTCATAACACTGAATTAAAAAAAAAAAAAATCAAACAAAAAATCCAATATTACCATAAAACAGTCCTGCTCATTTTTTGGAATATTGCTTACAATGGTCTAATACCACAAGATATTATATATTAAAGCTACCACCTTATAAACAGTATGGCAACATTTATGACCATAAACAAATAAATGTGTAATGTCTCATGTAGAGCTGAAATGACTACTCAATTAATCAATTAGTCAATCAACTAAAACAAAGAAAAAAAAAAGGATTTGCAAATATTTTGACAATGTATTAAATGGTTAAAAGTGATTTTTCAAGAAAAAATGTCTATTATTCTCTGGTTCCTGAGGATTTGCTGCTTTTTTTGTGTCATGAAAAGACAAAGAAAAGAAAAGGTGATGGCACAAAACATCTGGATGTAAGAACAACGCATCATGAAATGAATATCTTTGGGTTTTGACTTGTTGGTCAGAAAGTAAGCAATATGAGGATGTCAACTTGGATTCTGATGAATTATAATGGGAACAGTTGTGATTTTTCATTATTTTCTGTTCATGTTATAGACCAAACGATGCAGCCCTAGTCTCAAGCTGCACATCGCCATAACAACAACAGCTACTGTAATCTCTTGTAAGTGAGTGAGTAAAGGTATAAGTGGGAGGACGTGAGACAATAAAGAAGAGATACAGTGAAGGAAGCGAAGAGGCACATTAGCTGATTGGACAGAACCCTCAGCAGCAAGATCTTTCCCTTCTCCTTCTTGTGCTCACAACATGTGGATGGCATCTGTCTGTGCTCTACCAGATGGCGCAGTGAGACAGCAGTCGACTCCACCTGTCTTTACGTGAACACTGTTAACGAGTGCTTCGCATGCTTGACCCCGTGTATAAAGGCAGAGGAGTCAAAGGAGGATGTGACCCTTGTGATCATACAGCTGTAGCAACCTGGTGCCAGCCTGCAGCAAATGCTCAGGTAGATTAGGCTAAACATCCACCTGACAGGAGGTAACGCTGACAGAAAGACGTGCCTCACACATCCAACAAACTACGCTGAAGAAAAGCAGTTTCAACCACTGATGACCTTCATATGGAACGACTGTTTATTCATTTCAGACGTTCTTTTGGATGTCAGTCTGAATAAAAATACTCTCTCTGATATTTTCATGACCTCTGCTGCTGCAGACAGTCTCTCCAGGCTCTGAATGATTGCAAATTGCATTTTGTTGCAACAGCCTGGTTGAGCAACATGTTTTTTTTTTTTCTTTCTGAGAGGCAGTTGATGAGATCTTCACTAGCTTTATTACAAAGCAAAGTCTGACACTCTGCTCCATGATATCAAGAGTGAGATAAACTCAAGATAATTTTCAGATACACAGAAGGCTATTATGCAACACAATGGAAGACATTCGGAAATAATCGTATCACTGAAGCGATTCCACCAAAGCACCTACAAAAAGACTGTCTGTGCTCTGTCTATGGCATCATAAGACTATTTGTCACATCCTCGCAATGTTGAGCAGCAACATCTTTTTCTTTAAGTCCAGAAAAATGGAAGCTGCTATGCTCCCTCTGGAGGCGATGTGACCTTTGATATTACCGGGCAGGCTGGTATATCTCACCAGGAAACTATTGAGATACTTGCCATAGGAAACATTGTTGGAGTTGAAACAAAGGAGAAATCACTATTAGTCAGTGGGTTAAAGAGACTACAGCTGTCCCTGATCTGACAGGAGGAAGAAAGAAACAGATAGAAGAAAGAAACATGGTAAAAACAGCAAAGTAAGTAAATTATCCAAAGAAGGGAAGAGCTTGGTTCTTAAATGTGGAACGGTCTTACGTAATCAGTTTTTTCTATAATAGTGTACACTGGCATCAGTGAAATGAATTTGCATGAGGTGAAGAGCATTTAGTCAGAGGCTAGCCTGGAGGTCGGGGGTCCAAAACAAATCTAATAGGTCAAAATATGATTAAAGGGATATGAAGGAAAATAAAAATCTGTTACACAGAATTATGTCTCTAAATCTTCTGCTTCTTCTTGTGAAATATTGTATACTTTCATTTCACCAGGTATAAAAAATACCTCATATCAAACAAAAATCAGTCACTGGTTGGCACTAGGGCCCACAAGTTGCTTCAGTAAAGGGTCATTTGGTCAGAAGGGTGGGTTCTAACCACAGATTTAACCACAGCAGCAGCTTACAATGCAAATGTAAAACTGTAAACTGTGACAACGCTGCTAGGAGGAGGATTTCCATTATTCATTCATTGCTCAGCCCATAAATTCTCCCTTTTGTCTGCTTTTTGACATAAAATGATGTCCTTCTCAAGAGGGCGCACTGTTCACTACGCAGCTGTCATTTCCTTCTAGTTTAAAGCTGATGAACTTTACCCCAAATGAGGAAATAAACGATCTGCCAGCGTCACTTCAGCAAACAGCCACTTTCTTTTCATCGGTTCTCCCTAATTCATCATAATCTCTGGTCGGTGCAACAGTCGTCGGCGATAACAAGCAAACTGACTGTAAACAGTTGTTTCCTCAATAGTTAAAAAGGAAGTAACAAGTTAGTTTCGTGAGCTGTATCTTAGCAACACGCCGTCGTCAGGTTGAGTACTGGTTTAAAAGCAAAACAGAGCTGTCAAATCTCACACTGACCTCACTGGCAGCCTGTTGCTCCGTTGTCCTGCCGTGACCTGCAGTGTAATGCTGGTCAATGATCCGGTCCAGCCTACAATAAGGCCCTGTGTCTAATCACACGGCAGAGCTGCACTGTCTTCAGTCCGGCCAGAAAGGCGGAGTGAGGGAGGGATTGTCATATAAACTTTTAACCAATTAAATCACAGCACTCAGAGGTCAGTGCGGACTGCTACTGTCATTATCTGGTTAGAAATAAATGACATTGGGACACATGAGACATTTGCTTCTTATGTTTCTATTGTTGTACTCACTCAGCTGACGTTTGGATCATCTTGCATCTTGCCTTGTAGATTAGTCTCTATTTTAGAGAACTGTCTAATTTTGGATTCTCAGTTTGATAAACTCAATGATAATGTGATTATATAAAGATGAATACATTTAATGTGTATGGTGAGCAGTGTCTTTATCCTACTTACAGTAGTTAAGTACAAGTTTTGAGGTACTTCGCTTGAGTAGTTTTTATTTTATGCTGATTTATAATTATAGCTTATATATGATTATTCTACTGCCACATTTCAGAGGCAAATATTGCAATTTATAGTTTAGTTACTTTTTAGAATGATGTGACACATGATTGGCTCATAAAATATGATGGATTATTATATATTAAACTATCCAGCAGTAGTCCTATATAAAGCAGTCAGTGTAATGCTCTGGACTGGTTTTCCTCATACTTAGCCAACAGGAAAATTTTCATTTCTGTTGGGGAACTTACCTCATGAACAGTTCTGACTAATCATGGAATACCACAAGGATCAATCTTGGGACCTATTCGGTTTACCCTGTACATGTTACCCCTGGGACAGATAATCCGTCATCACAGCATCTCCTTCCATAGCTACGCATATGATACATAGCTGTACCTGCCATTTAAACCTTCTGACACTAGTAAATTAGCCTCACTACATAGCTGTCTACGTGATATAAAAAGCTGGATGTCCCAAAACGTCTTAAAAATGTAACTTTCACAAGACGGGAGTTCTCATCATTGGCCCTGAACATATCACAAAACAAATACAGCCACTCCTTGGCTCTCTCACTCCCAACATAAAGTCAGCTACAAAAAATCTACTTGTTATTCTGGATAGTCAATATGTACAGAAAGTAGTCCAGTCGTGTTTTTTATCAACTGGGGAACACAGAAAGAATTATACATAATCTGATATCCTCTCCCCTTGATTACTGTAATGCCTTGTTTACCTGCCTGACCAATCGAACTATGGAGCAGCTCCAAATTGTTCAAAATTCAGCAGCAAGACTATTGACCACAACAAAGTGATTCTCTCTCATCAGGCCTAGCTTGGCTTCACTGCACTGGCTTCCAGTCTCTTTCAGAATCCATTTTAAAGTGCTCCTAATCTCATACAAGGCTCTGAATGATCTGATGCCGGAGTATATAACTGAGCTCCTCACACTGTACTGTCCAAACAAGCCCCTCAGGTCTGCCAGTCCGGGTCAGGCGATTGAACCTTTTCAGTACTGGCTCCTCAGCTCTGGAACAGCCTCCCACATCAGTCTTAAAACATATTTTTATCGAATGGCTTTTCCCAACAGCTGATGGCCTCGATTTCTGTGATCATGACCTGTTTGATTTTTTCTTTTATTGAGTTTTTATCTTTTTCTTCCTTCACTGAGAGATTTTTTTATTTGTGTAGATATATGCATGTATGTGTATATGTATGTTTGTGTCTCATTATTTTACCTCTTGCAATTGTCGATAACATTGTTATGTTTTGAATTTCCTCTCCTTTGGAAAGCACTTTGTTCTTATTGCTTGAAAAGTGCTCTATAAATAAAATTATTATTATTATAACGGCTTGACAATTGCAGGCCTCCATTTTGTTGCTAATACTTATGCACTTTTACTGAAGTAACATTTTGAATGCAGGACTGAATATTTTTATAGTATGATATTGCTGCTTTTATTACATTGCTACTAAATGACTTTTTCCATCATCTTTATTTGGCAAATTCATGTTCATTTGCACATTCATGTAGCCAGAATATATCAGTCCACACCTGGCCCACAAGTTAATTTATTGTGTAAGATTAAAAAAACCAAACAAAAAAAATAAATAAAAAGCTTATAGAAATACTTTCTTAACACAAGGTCCACTCACAGGACATTTTCCAGAGCTTTCAGCCACACCTAGTGGCCTTCATCAGCGGATGGACTTTGCTAGTTGTCAGGGAGGTGGTTTTGGTTTTGGTCACAGTGCTATTTGTCCTTTTTTTTGTGAAAACTACTCTTTCCACAGTTAATAATGAATGAATCCTTTTGATTCACAAAATATGGGTAACACTTTATTTTAATACAGCGTTTATTAACTTAAGTAAATAAACACCTAATAAATGCTTTATAACAAACTACAATGTAGTCGTAAGCAGATATAAGGACATTGCTAGATATTCTTCAACAACTATAACTCTTCCTTTGAGGCATTCATAACCAGTTTGTTTTAGATACGTCTTCACTCTCAATGATAATGAGCAGATTTCATCTACTGATGAAGGCTAGCAGATGCTCTAGAAAAAATCTAGTGAGTGAACTTTTTGGTCAAACACTAATTTAAATTCCTGTGAATGATTTATACATGTGTATAAACACTTAATAAATGTTTTATAAAACACTAAGTCTTTCATGTCTATAATCATATATAATTAAATGTGTTCACAGCTATGGTATACTGGGTCATCAATTATTCAATAACTGTCCGTATACCAGTTGCCTCATAGAAGTTATAGTTTTTAATAAATGTATTAATAAACACTCATATTTGCTTACAGCTTCATTACAGTGTGTTAAAAACAACTTTTAACTGTATTATGTATACAGTTCACAGTTGAATAAGTCAAATATGCATATTTTTTGCTGTAATGTTGTTTATTCAATAATGTGGTTATGATCAATTTATCAACAGCTAAAAACTACACAGTGTGCATAGAAAACAACAATTAAATGCTTACTCTGGTCAATTATATGCAGGGCTTATGCTGATGTGTACATTTCCCCTCCTCATACTGTGTATACAGCCGGCTGACTGAGCTGTGCTGAAAGTCAGGCAACCGTGTTAACTGCAATTGATGTAGTAAACCCTGAGAGGGCAGTCTTTACCCATTAAGTCAACTTCGACTTTTTCCTGGAGCCTAATCCCACACAGAGCTAAACTCATTCACATTTACATCCCTAAGATGTTTTCATGCAGATGCACCACAACTCCAGAGCAGAGAGCCCAGTTTGTGTTGAATATTACAGAATAAAATATTTAAAAAGTCTCCAGGAAAAATAGGGCACGGATTGTAAAGGAGAACAGACTGTGACAATAATTGCATATTACATAGTCTGGGATGTGTCTTTCACATAACATTTCACATACTAAGATGTACTTCATCATTGTAAAGCCAGTACAGTGACTTCCTTTGCTGGATGCTGTGTATCACCATCCCTAGAACTCTATTAACTTTTCCCTTTTCATTTAGAAAGGATTTTCATTATTCAAGCCATTACAGTTTTCATTATGTGTCCCTTTGTGTTTTCCCAAACGCCTGCACCAGGCTCCAGAGAAAGGAAACTGATTACCTCTAATGTTGCTATCAGAAATACATTGAACAAGACCCATTGTAGCTTTGTTTTGGTTTAAAACCAAGGCAGCACTGGTATCAGTTTAGGTTATTACACCTGGTCGAGGCCACAGAGTACACACAGAGAAAATTGCGTGAGATGGAAAACAACTGACTACAATTGTGTGGCTCCTTTCAGTCTTTTTGTCTGATATTTTTATAAATGACCAAGCAGTTTCAACCTCTGCATTATGCGCTTTTAATGGAAACACTACACACATTCACGCACCACAGTGCCACTCTCCCGTGCAAGTGAGTTAGCAACATGTGCCCTGAAGGCTCTCATCTGCTCCTGCTTAACTCTTAATTCTGCTTCGCTGGATCAGTTGATTGAGGCCAAAATTGTTCTGGATATTGAGTAATTGAAGATTAGTAGATAACAGGAAAATCACTCATCCCTCAGAGTAAAATGATCACTCTGCTCCCCCTCTCTTTCTCTTTTTCCCTGCCTGAAGACATACCTTTCAAGATAAGAGCAATAAATTGGCAATTTGACCGGATTTTCATGGATGTGAGAGCAGAACCCACAAATCTTATTTATATAGATTTATTTTTAAGATATTATTGGCTTTTCACACAGTAAATAGAATTCCTACTTTCAGATCATTTGGCCATAATGGAAAAGATAGACAGAAGCTGCTTTAACACATTGCAACAAATGGTACCATGAATAGTAGTGCAAAGGAGTAAATGCAACATCCTAGATTGGACAACATATGCAATGCAGTTTGGATATTTACATTATTAATATCCCCCAATGAAAACAAACAAACAAATAATCAAGAGCCACTTGAAATTGAGCAAACTATCCCAAAGGGAACTCTATAAAAGCTTTAAGATGTTCAAGTCCCAGGTGCGTTTTTAGGTCTTTGAAGTGTTTGCTCTGGTAGATTAATTGTTTCAATAAGATATCCATCATCATCAAAGAGCACTTTTGCAAGGACATAGTCTTTGGTAAGCAATGAATGGAGCAGCACAATTATACTGTAATGAAATCCATTTGCTCTGTTTCATGTTTACTACACCACAAGTCTCAGGTGTACTGCGGAGAGATCACATCACAAATATTTCTTTTGGCTCAGCGTTCATTTCCCGTCCGCTTTCACCTTCTGCTCTTCATTGTCAGCAGCCTCGAAACTGTAGAAATTAGCCCTCTGCCCGTTAACAGCTGACCAGCTCTGCTTGGTTTCTTCTACGTAAAGCCATTGATGGGAATCTTATTTCCAACATCCTGAAACAAATTTCCGGAGGCTTGCAACACGAGGTATCAGTAACATACAACACAGCTACAAATCATCTCCAGGTTGAAACTTGATATGAACCTTTGCCCTTACTATATTCTGCCCAATAGCATATTAATAAGGCATAACCAAGGCCAGGATAATACACTGGTTGTATGTGAGAACTAGTCCATCCATCATGTTGAAATAATAAAGAGACAGGAGGTTGACCTTGAGTCAAATGCTGGTAAGCACATTATTCATTATTAATATTCTTTCATATGGGACAAATTGATCAGAATATCATGATCAGAAACCAAGTAATATGGAGGCATGCTATATGTAATTGTTTTCGAGTCAATTAGTAAATATCTATTAATGTTCTCGACTGAATCTGATCAGCTTGAACACTAATGGAACAGTTATTGCTCTCTAGGTAGAGTATTTGGTCTTATGCCTATTCTGAAAAGCAAAAATACACAAAGTCACTGTACTAATTACGTACAGCAGAGTTTATGAATGGAACATTGCAAGAAAGTGGAAGCTGAAAATGAAAGCTCATAAAAGTAATAAAAGTCATAAACTTTATGCATTAAACTTTTTGCAAGAGTAACAGTCTTTAATCTTTTCTGTAAAATTGCCCTGCAAGGAAAACTTAACTGGCTACAGACGTTTTATGACTGTTGTGCCTTCGGCTTAAAGGATATTGGAAAAATGATTTGTGGGGAACCTCCTGCAGACCTTAAAAACAAATCATCTAAAAGATTTGTAGCAACAGTCACAGAACATGGGAAATGTCAGGTCACTGCATGCAACATACAAAATGAAACAAAAACAACAAATAACTGAGCTGTGTCTCTCTGCGGCCAACAGGTAGTCTCAACTTTGCTTCTGCAGAGAATGCACAATTTCCTCACACTGTGTTTTATGACTTTCCATCGCTTCGACACCGGCGGCTGCCATTCTGTCTCTCTGGGTCTCCCCTGTTTATTCTGGAGAGCTTATTTCTCCCCCAGAGCCCTGACAACGGGTCAGCAGCCACAGTGGAGGTGGAGAGGAAACATGGAAAGAGCCGAGTGGCCCTGAAATATTTATGGTTCTCTGGTGTTGTGATTGTATGAGTTTTGACAGTGATCGCACATTACTGTGACCCTTCCCCAAACAAAAGGCCTGATGTGTTGCTATCTGTTGTGGCTTTGAGAGGTAAGGCAGAGTGCATGTTTTTTTTTTCACCCTACATCAATTCTCCATGCTTCACCCTTTTTTCTTTCTCCTCTTTGTCTGAAGATATTTACACTATGTTTTAGTATCGATCCCCATCCTTTTCCTTCCGTCTTGCATCTTTTATTCTTTTCCACAGTTTTCTCCAATACAATTTTTTTTCAAATCCCCTCGTACCATAGTGTGCTTGCCCTCTCTCCTCTGTGTGTCTTCTCTTCCCACTCCATATCCCATCTCATTTCCTCTTCTTGTCATCTCTGCACCACATTTATAATCGCATATTGATGGCTGCCTCTGCGGTACCTCACAGTAATAATACAGTCACCCCAGATTGGTCCCCACTAATTTACAACAAGCTGTTCAGGTTTGTTTATACACTGACTGTAAATGATTTCATATTTAGTCTAATTTAAATCTTATAAGTAATCAGCACTTAAATTTACTGTATTAATTACAATCATCTAAACATCTTTAGACTCGGTGCTACACACCAAACAAGAGCTTTTTGTGAATATACATATAACAAACCTCTGCACAAAGAGGGGAAAAAATGGAATAAGTAAGGCAGATATGAGTCAATATAAAAATATAAAATGGAGTTTGCTTGTTTCATGTACCAGAGATGCACAATCATACATCATTTATGAAAGCAGACTGGTTGTTGCTCTCTTTCAAAGCCAGAAAATCTTTGTTATTCAAACCTTTCTGCTTTACTGTTTACATGTCATGCTGGGAAGAGGAACAATTCCAAATTGAGCCCGCTGCCTTAATGTTTCGCATGAATACCAGAACAGAGTGTCACACAAGGGACTGTGACTACCAAGGTCATTTCCTGTACTTCATTGCAGATGCCAATTCTCACTCTAAATGCATTATCGGTCTTGACATGGCGATTAATGTTATTACACACAGCTTATTCTTAGTCTTAATATACAACACTTTGCATTTGATTAGGACGGATCAAACTTCACATTCACTCTCAGTCATTTAGTTGATGGAAATCTAAAACAGGTTGTGATGACAATGTTGGTATTCTTTATTCAAAAGGTAAATCTTCACCTTTTAATAAGCAGTGTTGAGGAAAACGTATTTCATGCAGCAATGTTGAGTGTACTAACTTGAGTTTGTCAGCATCACACAACTTTCCAGCTTACATTTGTAGCATTTCAAGCCATTTATAAATTATAGCACTCACTTCCACTGCAAGTAAATATGTTAGAATTATGTTCTTAATTACCTAAACAAATGGTGTTAGTCAGTTATCCTGGTTTTAATGTTTTGTGGGATATATTATGAAGTTGTCATAACATTTAAGCTAGTACTGTGCTAAATTAAATGGCTGGGCTCCGTTGCTATGTTGAGTAGTCAGAATTACTGATCCTGTGAAGTTACTGGGTTGGTCTGGTCATATGAACCGAGTCTGTATGTCTTTGTTCACAGCATGGTGAACCATGTGATTGCTTTGGCGAGATAGGAAATGGTCACACTGGAGACTGAGGCATCTTTATCTTGCATTCATATTTCTGCTGAAATAGAAGTTAGCAGACAAAAGCTCATGCTGTGAAGAGTTCATCTAACTTTGGCATCAGCATATCCCCTCTTACTGGTAATACACACACACACACACACACACACACACACACACACACACACACACACACACACACACACACACACACACACATACACACAAACACATGCACACACACCACTCTCCTCTACTGCCTTCTTACCTCAGGGGGCAGGGTGGCTGTGCTGCCCTTCCCCTTTTCCCCTATGTTGTTGAAAGATTAAAAAGTGCATCCCCCATCAAAGGTTGTAGTTTTTTTTTTTTTTTTTTTTTTTTTTTTTTGCTAAGCTTTCTCGCTTTCTCATGGCAGCTCTTTCCTTTTTATCTGGCTCAGGTCTACTGCCTGCCTGCTCTGACACACCGAGTGGGATGAAAGGAAAAGGATGAACAAAACGAACATTTCTTTATTTATTTATTGTCAGCACACAAACTTTGACAGGAGATAAAATGGCATAAGTTCTTTTGTTGAACATGACTCAAAGTTTCTGTGTCCTGAATCATTTCTATGCAAAGTAGCTGGAAACAGAATAATATAGCTAATCTGGGGATTTAAAAAAACAAAAAAAACATTTGGAGGGCTGTTTAATATTAGAATAGAGTGCTGTCAACAGTAGCTACAGAATGTACACCGAGAGTCATTGTGGAAGACGTCTGCACCTCACTGCATATATCTTGCCTCACCAACACTGCAGCTTTTCCCCAACTAACTACTATTGAGAAGCGGTGAAAGACAGTCAGATCCTTCACTTAAATTAAAGTAGCAATACAGACACTCAAAAATACTCAATTACAACTAAAAATCCTGCATTCAAAACTGTGCTATAACTGTTTTTTTTTTTTGTCCTGCTGGGGGTAGCGAAAACAAGCTATAACACAACATTGACATATTATCACCTTTTAAGTTGATAGAATGCAAATTTTTTAACAAACGGTTGCCTATTTACACGTCCAACAAACCTGGAACAACATTAGCATTTGTTTGGAGCTGAGTTTCTGCCCGACATTCAGTGTTGTTTTGGTTAGTTAGGCATGCAGTTGGATTTTAATGCATTATAAGATGACTGGTTGGTGTTTGATCATAATTTAAACGCACCTAGGCCAATTTATATCCACTTTATGACCTCCTAGTTCAGTGTGTCTCTCTCAGGTTCTTTCAACTTTTCTTAACCACCTGATTATCCAGAAAAAATAGAAATAAATGCTCTCTTTTATCCGCAAACTTGTTTGAATCAGTCTTGTGGTTTCATCTTATGCAGAAAGCAAAACCTTTCTTCTCTGTTGTTTGTCTTTGAAGTATAAAGGTTCCTTGGAACAAGATCCATCACTATGAGTGACCCCTTTCACACACATGTAGTCATGTGATTCATTACTGTATGAAAATACTGATTATATCCACTTTATGCAAAAGTTCTCGTTATGCAGAGTGACCCTTTGAGGAGCTTTATATTATGAAATATATTTCTAGATTATAATTACATCATTGTGATGTCGTAGCAGGTTGAGGAGGAACTTTAACTACATAAAAATGTATTTTATTGACTAATTTTGACGTGGAGTAAAAATGCAGAGGAGCAGCAGCAGGGAAAAAGAAGTATGAGTTCTAACTCTCTAAACTGGTCAATGGACATTTACATGCCCTCTCTCTCTCTCTCTCTCTCTTTCACACACACACACACACACACACACACAGTGGGAAAAGTCCTGCATTTTTTCTAAATCCTTCTCAAAAGGATAGACACGTTTCACAGTGTGAATTGATTTGCTCTCTTGTTCTAGGCACTCAAGGCTCCCCTGTCCTCAGTAAAACTTGCATTGGCTGCGTGTTATGAAATAGATTTGGTTTTTATATAGACACTAGACATACTGGTTAGTATGTGTGAGAAATAGCAAAGAATTTGAGTGAGTAGGGAAGACTCATCATTATTTTTCTACAATAACTTTCTACCTTAATAATGATACTGCCATCATAGCAGCGTCCTCTGCTATAACTGCAGTCAGCCTGTACAAAGACTTTTAGCAGGGCTCCTCTGGACAAAGGAAACTTTCTTTTTAAGCCTTAATTGCAGAAGCTACAAAGTCACAGGCAGAATGGGATGATAAGGTAAGCAGGATGAAAAATGTTAATAAGTATTAAATTGCTGGTTCAGGCAAATTTTAGCTGTGTAAATGAAGATAAGGCAAAAAAAAAATAAAGCAAACAAGCAAACCAAAACAATGTCCGACAATACTATCAATGTCAGACAAGAGTAGGCCATATTATAAGCCTCGCAGAACGTCAGTGGATTAATAAAAATGAATTTGTCCAACAATAGCCGAGGAACAAAATGCAGAGAGCAGCCTTGAAGAGCCTTCAGGCACGTCTCTTAACAACTTCCAACACCCAAAATTACCATTGACTTTAAAAAAAAAAGAGGTTTTAAGACCATGAAGTAGCAATTCTTTATCCAAAAATTTGTTTTTGGATTAAATGTTGGCACAATTAACTGAAACCAAATTACATTTAGCAATTGCAGAGGATTTCTCTTGCATATTTCTCCCGAATCAGTACTTGAGTCACCCGATTTGCCACCACTGATTAGTAGATTGTATCAAAGAAGCTGTCAGATGGCTGGAAGTAGATTTGTTAACATGGTGAAACCACATTTCAAGCGGGTGAGTAACACACATGTGCCTTCAAGCCTATGGAAGTCATTATTTTAGCAATTAATTATTCATGAATGGGAGCTTAAAAGTGGCTTTGGCTCCAAGCAATTTCATGGCTAGGTCCAAAAGGTCTTAACTCCTTTAGCACTCAGCGCCAGCATCATCAACGGACAGTACTGTTAAAGCTTTTCCACATGGTAATTTTGGCTTAAAGTCCAACAAAAGCCTTTTAGATTGGGGTTAGTATGAGGATGAACAATGTGTCACTAAAAAAACACCTGATTTAACGCTAATTTCAAACACAAACCCCAAAGGGTGATAGAGCAGCAATTTGATTTGGCTGGAAGTTTACTGAGATTCAATGAGGCTAAATTATTCCTCTCATTGTTTTAATTTAAGATCAATGAGAAGATGCAAATGCAGAAAGGTCTTAAACTCAGGGATGGAAACTGTTTTTAAGTTCACTGATTTAACTTATGTAATTAAAATAAACTGCACTTTCAGGAAATCTGACTGAAAGAGAAATTGATCCAACTACATGAGTGTGTCCTGCAGAATATGTATGCAGAATAATATGACATAAAAGTGAGAAATACATACAGTACTTGTTCTGCCCACATGTTGTTAATAGACACATGAGGTTTGATTTGATCAGAATTTATAAGCACATCGGCTAATTTGGATCCACTTCCTGACCTCCTGGATTAGTGCGCCTCTCTCAGGTTCTCTCCACTTTGCTTAACCACCTGATCATCCAGTAAAAATAGCAATAAATGCTCACTATTATCTTGTTTGAATCAGTCTTGTGATTTCATTTTGACGTTCATATTTTGTGTGTCATTTGTCTCTGAAGTATAAAGGTTCCTTGGAACAAGATTCACCCATGAACAAAGCTGTCTCTCAGGTGTGTGCCCCCGGTGCAGTTTGAACTTAGCCGTGTCTAACATGCTGCACAATCATTTTACTGCCAATTTTGCCTCCGTGAAATTTGGTCAACACACATAAACTTTCTGCCTCAATGACTGAATTGTCTTCGATATAAGTGAGGTTTTTGAGGATTTGACGCACCAAAATTAAACCCAATTAGCCATCAATCAATTCCATTCCAGTCTCTGCGTAATTCTGCTTCAGGTTTTGACACTAACAGGCTTCAGGAGTCTCTTGTGGATGACAGCAGGGAACAGTGCTGGAGATGCTGTAGCTCATACTACCGCTAGAAGACAAACGCTGTGGTCCTCCCACCTTACCAAAGCTCCCGAGCGCAGCTCAAAGAACAGGAACTATTTTAAATAAACCGATGAATGGGACTTTGCCCTACGCTGGATCCTGAGGTTGGCACTGTTTGGAAGTGGAGCGCAAAAGCAGACACAGGGACAGTCTTTTCTCTCAAAGACCCGAGGTGGAAAAGACGCAGCAATGACAGAGCAGCAGTCGTGCGCAGCGGCAAAATAGACCAACTATTGTGGGGACGGAAGATTGATAACACAACTGGGCGAGCAACGAGAGCGGCAGATGTAATTTCCAAACGTTTCAGCTGGTTTGGTGCCAGTGGTGTGCTGGATGGGTTATTATTGCGTTCTCCTTTTCATCATTCACTGCCTCCAGCGTTTCCAGATTACTTGGGGATCTCGGGCGGCTGTCTGTGAGGGAGTATTGCTGCAGAGACTAACGGGGAATGCCATGTGTCGTTGCGCGACATAGAAGCTCTTTGTGGGTTGTTTTGCACCGGGGACAGGTGGTGCCGTATGTGTGTGTGTGTATTGAAACTAACAGGGGGGCACGGACACACAACCCCTGAGACAGTTGTCTTAGGGATGTCAGGCCGGCGTACGGGATCAGTTTTTGCCAGAGACAGGTGCGACAGGGAGGAGTAGTTTACAAAGCCCTACACAGGATCTGGTAACGAACCTCTCTCCTCTAGAATCACTCGGATTTTTTGTATCCAGCGGGACACAGAATTGACTCATACCGTCCTTGTCTCGGCGGCACCTTTCCCCCGACAATCAGAGGTAAGTGACCCGAGCTGTCCGGCGTGGAGGTCTGTGGCGGTGGTGCGCTCTGGGGCACAGGGTCTGTCGCGCCTTGATGCTTTGGATAAATGGTATTGCTTGTGATTAGACGAAAGAATTTGGTTGTGGGAATTGGTTAAAACGAATTAAATCAATTCACAGTCGCGGGTTAATCTGTAATCTTTCGCATATTGGCTTTACAGCACGTTTCATTGTATAATTCTCAATTTCATACTGCGTAGCTTGCAGCCACGCACAAAACCAGCAGCTTTCAGCTGTCCGGAGCCTCAAGGCGCTTCACCATGCATGTATTGATTGGATATTGACACGACTCAGATAGATCCTTTGATTGAAAATGGCTGACAATTTCTGTATGCGCTGGCCAAGAGCATTTTGGTTAGGTTATGAAAACAGCTACAGCGCTGTCATTAAAAATACATCTGTGCCATTCACTCACCTTAATCAAGCCGGTTTTTCTCAAGGAACTGTTTAATGAGAAATTTGGGACTTTTCTTGCTGTGTCAAGCGGGATCGTCCCCGTTTTTACGTTACAGTTATTTTAGGCATAACTACAAAACCTCATTTTCAAATCCAGTAAGTTGCAAAACTATGGAAGCACAGACTGTGTGTCTGCACCATGAGAATGTCAAAATGTTGCCCTCTTTCTGTCTTTCTCACTGTGTGTGTGTGTGTGTGTGTGTGTGTGTGTGTGTGTGTGTGTACGCTCGTTTGTTTGTGTGTTTTGTGATTGCATGCTGTCTGCTAGCAGTTGTGTATGTTCTACAGTCCTACCCGCTGGGCCCCTGGTGTCCACTATTCCTGCCTTCAGGCTCTGCCATCTCTCCCTCCCTCTCTCTCTCTCCCTCTCCCTCTGCAGTAGTTGCTATCTTACAGTACACTGAGCTAGTTGGCTGGATAGTGTCAGAATCACATTTTTTTGCTTTTTGTGTGAGGGCCTCCAACTCTCAATAGCTGGCTCCAAGTCTCCTAAAGTTTTTCCATTTGGGAGCTGCATGTTTTTGTTGTGGCCCCTGTTTCAAATTCAAATTGCCTTTCAGCTGCCTTTTGTCCAACGCCGAGGTTTGTGGACTGGAAAGAGAGACAGAGAAGTAAGTGAAGTCCCCAAGGGTCAGAGCATTCCTATAATGAGCCCTAGTGTGAGAGAGGAGGGAAGGCAGAGACAGAGAGAGAAAGACACATCTAAAGAAAGTGAGACAGTGCTCCTTGTCCAGTGCAGGGATAGACGGAGTCAAGGGAATACCACCACCTCTGCTAACCTTTCTGTCGCTCTGACTGTGTCAATCAGCCTTGGAGGACAAGAGCCTATTTAATTCTTCTTCCTCTGGGCTGTCACCCACTCTGCAACAGCCAGGGCTCAGGGGTGCTGCCGCAGGTTACATATCCTTCCTTTCAGATGCTTCATCAGGGGATGATGTACTGCACCAGACTTTGTTTCACGCCTTTTTTTTTTTTTTTTTGCTGTAACAGTATAGCCAAGACGGGAGCTACAGCGTAGGTGGTGAGAGACATGGAGAAAGGGAAGAAGTTAAGATGAATCATGAGGCAGATGAAAGGAGAGATGATCATAAACTAGATATTGTCTAAAATAATCTAAGTGCAGCAGTTTCTTTGGCATGACAGAAGAGGAGTGGCGCCCTTTTCTCTCATGTGCTGACATCTTCTTGTAGGCCCATCACGCCACCAGTAATTACAAGAGAAGTGTTATCAGAGGGAATGAATTAATAGACAACAGAGGAAATACCTGTCTGATATGATCTCTGATCTCCTCATTGTACCGGATCCAGTTTTCATTTGTTTAAAAGCCAAGGACAAAACACCGTGCAGGAGTTGAGAAAAGAACCATCCAAGGCTTTTGCTGGAGCTTCAAGTCATCGTTAGAAAGCTTTGAGGGAAAATCTACCCAAAATTACAATTTATAGGCAGATTTTGGAGCTGCTGCATGGATACATAAAAGACACTTCTGTAATAGATGTATAATATGACTCTCAAAATAGTTTAATTTCTTTTTGTAGGCAGGGGAAAAGGGGATACATTTTTTTCACAATCAGTATATAAATAACCAGACTTTAGGAGGCCTTGCTGCTGCCAAAAAAATGACTCTGTAAGGGACAAGATTGCACAGAGAATTATGTAAGGAAAACATAAGTAAAGCAAACAGTATACCTGATGTAAAAGCTGATGCCCTGAACACTGAAAGTAATTAGTATAGGAGCCCCAACAGAAAAAAAGCTCCTAGAAAAAGTAGGACCAGGATTTTCTGTCAATGGAGAACTCAGATAACAAGGCTAAATCTGTGCCTAGGAAACCAGGCGGGGGGTTTATACCGTTCCAAGGTCCCCAATGCTGATGTCAGTTTTTGGCGATGTTTTCTCTGTCCCCTGTGCTTCTCCTCCCAGTTTAACAAACTGCTCACTGGAGCTTGGCTAATCCTTGGCTAGCAGTGCCCAGTGATTTATTATAAAGTTAGTTAATTTGGGGAGATCTGTAACATCCCTCTGCACACACATGCCCTTGACAGATCCCCCTCCTGCTCTACTGTGGAGTCTGACTTGCCAATTAATTTGAAGAATTGTGTTTTCTATGTCGTGTGTGTGTGTGTGTGTGTAAGTCAAAGAGAGAAAGACAAGGTGAGAGTTTCAAAGAGAGACATAAAGAACATTGTTTATTGTGTTGTGTCTGTTTGCCTTCCTGTCTTGTATAGACTGTGTGTGTGTGTGTGTGTGTGTGTGTGTGTGTGTGTGTGTGTGTGAGTCAGTCTGTCTATACCCTATACGAGTGTGATTCAGCACTGTCCAGCCTCGGTTGAATGGGTACCCTGTTTGTGCCTCGTTTCTGACGCCAACAGCCGCTCTGCACCCTTTGCCTCGGAGCAAGTGTTGCGCCCTATGTGCTTAAATAACAGGTGCTTTTAACACAGGGACTTAATCCCTCTTCTCCACCTCCCCGCTGCACCCTGCCAGGGGTTTGTCACCTGTGGGCCCTGGGGTAGCTCCAACATAGACATAAAATTCACAGTTTAGTCAGACAAAGCTTCATTTGCCAGACTAATTCTGGCCAGAGTAACATTTTAATTCAGGGGATCTGATTGCAGAAAACGTTTGTAGAGACATGGATTTAATATTAAAAGTGAAGGTTTGGTGGGTGAAAAACTTCACTCAATCGCCTTTATTGATTGATGTCATGCTCTTTGAGCTATCCTGTACTCACATTTAATCTACTTTTCAATTAGTATTCTTTTTGCACTGCTTTACATGAGACTGAACTTAAAGTTTCTGTTGACCCAAATTACAAAAAACAATATATTTTCTTTATATATATATATATATATATATATATATATATATATATATATATATATATATATATATGCATATATATATATATCTTAATATTTAGCCATGTAGAAAGATTTACTTGTCTATTATTTCTGCCTCGTAAAAATTACTTTAAGAAATTCAAAAGTAACATGTCCAGAAACTGTTTCCCTATTATTCTAGGTTAATCCCCAGACTCTGCTGTCAACAGTTTCATATGGACTATTTTGTTGATACAAAGTATTTCCAATGAAAACTGCCCATACCACTAGAGGTAAGTGAGAAAATGTGTTGTCTTGCAACTTTCGTAAACTGACCATTTAGCACGTTCTTGGCTTAAATTCCACCTTGGCAAAAAATACTATTGAGCTGCTGAAGCAGGGGGCTCGTGTTAAACCTGGCACCTCAGCCTCTTTTTCTTTTTTTTTGGTATGTCATTCTTTCTCTTCAGCATTCCCCCCCTGCTTGTTTTCCCTCGCACATTCTGCTCCCCTCATTACCTCTCCTCTCCTGTTTCCCCCCCTCCCCGTCCTTCGCTTTCCTCTCCTCCACCTTCTTCCCTCCTCCCCCCTTCTCTGTCTCCTTTGGACCTTGATGTCAAGGCCTCTCAGGCAGTGTGGTCTCTGTCTGCAGGCTGTCAGGGCAGGGACACTGCCCACTGGGACCCTGAATGGGACAAATTGACCGTAACAATGTTCCCACTTAGCATGTGGAGCTGGGAGAAAGAGAAGGTGAAAAGGAGGGCCTGATGATTGAGGTGCAGGCCAGCCGCACAGTGGTAGAGGGGGAGAGAGAGGGCAGAGCAGCTTGGCTCTTTGAAATGTATGAATTGAGGACTTATATTTAATCACACACCATGCCTTTTAAAATCCTCTCTTCACATATACTCTCTCTCTCTCTCCCCACACACACACACACACACACACACGGCTTTGCTTGTTGTTATTTGCCCAAGGCTACTGCTGGAGTTGCCATAGCAGCAGGATAAACACGTTTGCTTGTGACCCTGCAAGCCCTCACACATGGTTTGATCCACACTAAGGTGCTACCGCTGCCTCACAAAGGGTCAAGGATCATCCAGCCCCCCATTAAAATGCAATAAGGGCTATAGCCCAATGGGACCACCTCCGCCATTTAATCACACACCGCTGCTCCCTCATCATCTGCTCTCTCCCTTTTATCTTTTAATCACTTGTTTTTCAGCCCTGTCTTCCTTTCACTCTTATCTCTCTGTCTGCTTCATAGCTCTTATACATCCAGCGCAATGCCAATGTAGCCAGAACTGATGAGTGAGTTCAAAGAAGGAAGCCTGATATAGTCAATAATAAGTGCTCTCTCGTTTTTCTTTGAAATGTCTCTGGTATGGCTGCTCTCATTGGCAGCCAAAGGCTAGTCTCTCCTTGGAGTTTGTAAAGTCTATGATTTCAACATTTTTTGTCTATACCCTTTAACTGTGACAGAATGTCTTGGAGAAGTTGGAGCAGTATCATGTTGTGTAAGCCTGAGGTGGCAGAGTATGACAGGAACAAAGAATGCAGCTGCTATCACCAAAGGCCAAGTGGCTGTTGAATAAAGATGTTTCCCGTTGGTAAAACTGGCACTCCATGTAGGCTTATTGTACCTCCTCAGGAGGAGTGTGTTATTGCATGTGTGCGTATACGAGTGTGTCTCTCCTATATCTGAATAAGGTAAGCATGGGGGATTCCTCCATTCTCTCAAAGAGAAAGAGACATTTCCAAGAGTATAAACTCCATGCTGCTGGCAGTGGACGATGAGTGATACTGTGGGAGACAGGATGAAAAGACAGGCGGACATGTTGGAGACTGACACAAACGTTTACCTCCCGGACATGAATAAACAGTTAGTGTGTGTGAGCTGAATGTTCTTCATGGCCTGTTTCCTTGTCATTAAGCCACCCCCTCATCCCCCTTTCTGTCTCTCTCTCTCTCACATACACACACTTTGTCTTTCTGTCACTCTCACACTCTTATGAAGTCTCGGTGTCGGCAGAGCCCCAGTTTGTTAACAAGAGAAGAGACTAATGAGGGGCCATCATCAGGAAGGGAGAGGACAGGCTGGTCCCGTATACCACCCAGAATACATGAATACACACTAGCACACTGGCACACTGAGGCGCACACTTGCATATTTCCAGACATACACAAACACACTCACACACACACGCAGATAAGTAACAAGCTACCACAAACCCAAAGCCTGGAGCAGCATATTCAGTGCCAGCAGCCATACTGCAATTATATTATTTTTCTCTCTGACATGATATAAATAGCAACACATTTCTATTATAACATTTTCAGACACACTCTGTACACCTCCACTGTTTTATTTCCCCATGCTAGGTTGCTACTATCACTAAGCTCATAACTAATAGGGCACAGTTTAACTATGGAGGGAGACATTGTGGAGAAGATGCAGGTCAAACACATCCTGAATCATTTCCCGCATCAGCACAGCGTGAATCTGAAGAAACCATACCCTGTGGGCCAGAGTGGTGTTAAGCTGCTGCTGTTTTATAGCTGATTCATTTCTTAAAGGGAACTTCCAGCCCAAATGGCTCTATCCTGTTGTTTTATGGTTGCGAAAATGAAATGAGAATGTTCTCATCGACAGAACTGTTTGCTGCTGTAGTTGCCGCTTCAGTGTCTGCTGTCTTTCCTGTGGTCTCTGCTTGTCTCATCTGTGTTCCGGCTTTAAGTCTGTAACTGTACTAAACAATGTAAATGTCTGCTCACTTTGCTGCCAAGCTACCACTTGTTTTGTGCTTTGAGGTAATTAACAGCTTAATGCATTCAGTGACCTGGGGGAGTCAGTCATGCTGAAAAAACAAAAAGAAAACTCTGGCTTGCTGGCACTGGTCGCCGGGCGGTTGGCGAAGTGTAGGGACGGAGCACAGACCGTGACCTGCTGTCTCTCTTCACTCGGTGATGGTGAGATGAAGAGAGAACAGAGAGTGGGCGAGGCAAGAAGGGGTAGTGACATGTTGATGTTTTATGGATGAAGCTGAACTGTAAGGTAATTGGGAAAAGCGGAGAGGCACCGAGCAGAAAGAAGGCCACGAGCAAAGAGAGGAGGAGGAGAGGTAGAAAATAGTGGAAGAGTCTTGAGAGGATGCTTGTTCGGCTTCTGTTGCTGTTCGAAAGTGGAGGGAAAGTGGGTCCTTGAATGTACTCAGCTAAATTAACGGCTCAGAAGCACCAATTAATGTACAGACTCGCTGTGGGTCTCTGCTGTGCCGAATCAAAGAGGTCTTGCTGTGCAGTGCGTCTGCTCATCTCACCGAGCATGTGTGCATGCATTCACATACACACTCAAGCCCTACACACAGAGGGGACTTTAGCCAAGAAACTGGAGCCAATGAGTGATAGATGAGATGAAAGCATCACGTGGAGCTAAAAGCTGAATGTCAAGGTTAAAGAACAGAAGAATGGTGATTCGGGCTTTGCTAATAAGTGGTAAAAGGATGAAGGGAAAGTCAAGTTTGATGTACTTGTGACGGGATGAGAAGATGAGGAGATGAAATAAGGAGTGGAGGAGGACAAGGACAGAGTGTGTTCTCCGAGGGCGAGAATCAGAGAATCAGACCCATCTGGAGGCAACAGGTCTGGTGACAGCAGGCGGGTACCCAATCCAAGTATCCCAGCCGTGGGTGACAGCCAGGAAAATAGCCAGGGTCTCCCCTTGTCCAAGACCCCCGGAGTCCCAACCAGTCCATCAGCAATCTGTCCCCTGATACTGACCACTTCAGTATGTCAGAGAGGCATGTTTGTTATGATGAATTATGTATTCTAATTGTCCAAATTGAAAGGGGATCGTTGATTACATGGTATTAGCGCTGCTGTCAGAGATGAGTGGATTCTGTGAGGATGGTAGACGCTCTGTATACTGAGGAGTTATGTGGAAATGATGGAAAGGATTTAAGCTTCTTCACAGCAAATCTGTTAATGCAGTACATTATGTCCCGGTCTGAATTCATTAACATTAATTTCGCTTGATACGAGGAGTTACAATAGCAGTCACAAACCAATAAGCCACAAAAGCAAAAAAAAATAATTGATATCCTACACACATAACAGCTACTTCTAAAGCCTGTGTGCTGTTACAATAGAGCTGTTGATTGGCAAGTCCTCTGTGCCGGCTTTTTCTGCGGTTGCTGTGCATTCGGAATACCATAGCTAGCAAACTCACAGTAGCTAGTGGGTCATTCGTATTTGCATGTAAATGTTTTTCACCCTTTGGCTTGACTGGTGGGGGCAATCAGAATGGCTCTCTGTCTGCATCACTTAGAGGGAGGCTGCAATGACTGACTGTGACATTCAGAGCTCAGGCTGTGGCTTCACCCTTTGCTTTCATTCACTTGTTCGCTCACATGTACGTTTCTGTGGGAAGGGGAAAGCAAAAGACAGGGAAAGGGGTTTTTTTTGTGCCGATGTGATATCTAGTCAGTAGATCCTTTAGCGTGTATTCACAGGCCTGTTTTAAATGGCTTAAACATGAGAATCAGACCCTGTTATCCCACATCCTCCTACCTCATCATCCAGCCCCGCAGCCTGAGTTTGGCCTCCTCCGTCGTCCCAATGGCGCCACTGAGATGGACACTTGCAAGGCTCTCCTTGTTCAGAGCAGCATGACACACACACAGGCACACAGGCACACAGGCACACACACCTCCCACATGGCAATGATGGATACATGTGCAAACGCATATCTGCACAACGGAGGAGTGTTTGTGCTTGACTCATGTAGCACAACACAGGGTTTGGCAGTCTGTCAGGCATCTATCAGCCTCTGTCATCAAATGATGCATGGACCTTTAAGTCTCTGAGCTCGACTCGCTTGGTTTCTCTGGTTGCTGAATGAGGCGGGGAGAAAGGATGTTGGGGAACAGGGAAATTCAGGAGGGAATGAGTTCGGCGAGGAAGCGGGCAGGAAGTGGACAAATGAGTGAGTGAATGAAAATATTCACATTGGCACTATTAAATTGACATCACTTTAAACACATCCGATAAGGCAACCACAATTTTCCATTTGGTGTTCATATTTCCTGCAGCCTCTCTTCTTCCCAACAGTGGTGTAGGTACATCATCTGTATCCTCTGAGTATGTGAATATGTCTCTGCCAATGTGGGAAATTGTGTGTGTGTGTGTGTATATATACAGTCTAAATAAACATAAAAACTATTCAAAAAGTTTCCCCTTTTCCAGTTTATTCTTGTGTGTGTTTGATGTGACAGCACTTCAAACTCCTCTGTAATCCTCCTCCTTGACATTTGAGATGTTTCATCACAATTACGGGATGTTACTGTATGGTTAGTCTGCTGCGTGGTAAACGGAAACATTGCTTGGTTGTTGTTATTACGTGTCCTTTTCTGTAGTTGTGTATTGGGTGCTCTTCTAAATTTAGTATGACGAGCTGCGACATCTTGTCCGTTTACAGTGTCTTTGTTTTGGCCTTTTAAACATGCCAAAATTGCTGCTTGTTTCTGACTCACAGCCTGTTGATTTGGATAAAACTGCTCATCAGTAACTCTCCTCTCAACAATGTCAGCCTTGTGGCAACTGCTCTTTTTGACCTTGTCATCCTGTTGTGCGCATCAACACGCTGCTCACTTGTTACCTGCTGTGGCTGCTCTAACCTTTTCAACAATTATCTGCTTGCTTCTTATAAATAGCCTTGCTTGTTCTGTCTGTTCCATTTCAAAACCAGCCACGCTCTCCCCTGGCTCTCTGCAGCGGCACAAGGAAACTCGATCCCAGAATTTAAACCAAAGTAATAAACAAGACAGAAAATGCCTGAGAGCCAGCTCTTGCAGGCCTGAGATATGTCATGTACCATGAAACATTAAGGGTGCAGTAACAAGGGAAAAGCACTGACTGAGTTTTTCCAGTCGCATGCATGTTGAGGAAGAATAGCAGTAAAAGCCATGTTGGTGCTGTAATAGCAAGTAAACAGAAGCCTTGGCCAAAATAAAACAAATCATCACAGAAACATGCAGCCACTGAATAAGCATTCATATCTGCCTCCTGGCTTCCCAGCATGCTCCTAACTAGTAATGGAGCCATTTTTTTTTCTCCTCAATTTTTACGTAATTGATGACTCTCAGTGAGCGTGTCTTTAATTGTGCTACCCTAAGGGGACGAGCTGAATGCTTAGTTACAGAAACACTGGTGAGCACTGTTCCTGCCAAATGTTAAAGATTGCAGTTATTCTTGAGTGAGGTTTTTAGTTTTTATCGCTCGCCTGCTGGACAGCACGGCTCTTCTCTGGTAGGCAGCTCTTATTATTATTATTTTTTATTTTTTTCACTGTCCTTTTCTCTGTTTTTTGGCTCTGGCTGCTTCACCTGGCAGAGAGATCCTCTCTGCTGTCATCAGCACCATTAACGGCCACAACAAAGTAGCTTTGAAGCTCTGCAGGGCTTAGGCCGTAATAGGAGGACAGCTCCAGGCTCACACTATAATGGAGGGAAAGCTCAGGGGCTCCACTGTTTGCTCCTTAGTTCAGATTTCTGTCCCCTTTCATATGATAAGGCTCTAAAGCCACCAGGACCGATTCTCTGTCTGTCTCGTCGTCTACCTTTCTTACAGTCTTTCATTCTCTGTTTGAGTGGGTTCTGACATTAAAGAGGAAGCTGTCACAACTCTACATGCGGTCGACAAAAGCAGAAATGAGGATCATAACTACATATTGAGAAATGATGCCAAAGGGTTGAATGCATGACAGTGAAATCACAGCTCTCTGGAGCTATTTTCAAGGCAGAGGTAACAACTGCTGGAAGCTGGGTATTTATTGCTGTCTCTTCTGTTAATTGGATGCATTATGCTCATTTCCTTTGCCGCTTTTCAAATCTTAATCAGATGGTTAATTTACTGTCTTGCAGGTTTTAGGCAGCTGGCTCCAAACATAGAGGTTTTTTCCTCTCTTCATCTCCGTCTCTTCATCTTCTTTGTGTGTCTCCACAGTTTCCTTGGCTTATTTAGCAGTCAAGCAGAGGGGAGTTTGTGTGTGTCAAAGTGTGTATGTGTGTATTTGCACTCCTGCTTGTGTGTGAGGGTAGGTGGCTAGGTTAATGTGACAGTGTCTCCAGCCTGGTCTGGCATTAATACAATGAGGCCAGTGAAAATGTGATGGGGATTATTTGTTTGACGGGTCTGAGTCAGTCCACAGAAGAAAAGACCAAGCGCATCCCTGCTGCTGCGAGGAGCCTTCATTAATATAATAACACTCCTCGGTTTAACAGCTAGCATGCTTCACACTCCTTATGTGACATGTGCACACACACATAGACACTTAGCGGCCGCCTCGCCAGACCCTCCATGGCCACCGTGCTTCTTATTTATATATTTGTCACTTGTTCTTTCACACAATTCACAAAAAGGAAAGAAGGGAAGCTGATTATGCTCTCTGCTGTCACTTCCGCTTGTGTTTTACGGGCCATCAGCTCAGCATTTCCTATTGTCAAGTTCATTCCCTGGTGCTGATAAGCAGTAATTGCTAGTGTAGCAGTTGACTTGCTTCTTCCTTGAGAGTTGCCATCTAGGCCAAAACAGTCTTTGAGACACTTTTGTTCCCATGAAAAGTCTACATCAATATCTTTGTCTGGAGGTAGGGAGAGTTTGTTTGCATCTGATAATCCCTTTTCACTCCTGAAATTAGTTTCTCTCTCTTGAGGCTAACATGCAGAAGCAAAATTACAAATGAGCGAGGATTACAAATGTAAAAGTGTGAAACAGTACAGATAGGGGAATGAGTGGAACATGTGTGCCTGAGTGTGTGTGTGTATGTGTTTTGTGGAGGAGGCCTCTCTGCCAGCAATCAAGGACTCTTGCTGGGATACTCACCTGATTGAAATGAATATATTCCTGGATAGTGGATACATGAGGAAGGGAGTGGGGGAGAGTAGAGTGGCAGCCGGAGGACTCCTCCCGGCTCAGTGGCTCATTAATGCACCTTAGCACCACCGGCTACACCAGGCAACGAGCCAACCCCAAAAACAGAAGCTAAGACGTGATGCCCACCACGGGCCGGGCCTGGGCTGGGTAGAGGGGTAAAGCTGAGCCCCCGGCATGTTTTAGGTATCACTCATTAGTATCCATGCACAAACTAATGAAGAGCCTGGAGAGAAGAAAGAGAGAGAGAGCGAGAGAGAGCGAGAGAGTTAGGCACAAATCCAACTGAATAAAGAGACAAAAACACACAAACACGCACACAAGCAGTGGAAAAAAATCACTTGCATACACAAAGCTGAACGTAAAAGTGGCTCAGCTAACAATCACTGTTGTTTTCTCTGAGGAGTTGATATTAAGTTAGACTTAAGGCTAAGGAGTGCCTGTGCAAGTGGATGTTGTGGTAGATCTCAAAGCAGAACGCTCTCCCCGAGTATTTTGGTGAACTAGTTCTCCTTCATCTAACCGCCAGGGGACACGGACACACAGGGGAGACTAGCTATAGAAACAGCCTACATGGGTTTTTGTTCACAAACACAACTTCAAGGAAACATATGTGTGTGTGTGTCCTTCAGAGGTATGTACCAGAGCTCTTTTTCAGGCCTCCCAAGACAGGTTGCATCATCAGCATGATTATCCGGAGAGTAATATTGATTTTGTCAAAGCAGTTTCTTAGACAAAATATTGATATTTAGTCTGTGTACACATGAGGACATTTTGTTATTGTTGTCAGGCGTCTCGGAAGCCTTGCTCAGGAAAGCTCAGAGTGAAGTTGCTTATTTTTAAGGCTCAGCGAGTTTACGGCCAAGGCGGCTAGTTTCTCTTCCAAGGCCTCCTGAGACTCAACCCTGAGGACCTGGACTAATTCTTCTGCATCACATTACCATTCTCATCAATGTGACTGATTATACACTTGGAAACAGCAGGCCACAGACCAGAGCCAACTGGCCAAAGTGTTTACTGGCACACTGGTGTGAAAAATCAGAATGCCCACTCGCGTCGAGTCATTTGTGTCTTAGATCATTCTGACAGCTGCGTACAGACCTTTGACATCTCATTCTCTGTCAGAAATGGATTTCCATCTTATTTAGACGGTGATTTAGTATGTGAGGTGGTGTATGTGTGTGTGTGTGTGTGTGCTCAGCTAGTGTGTTGTGTCAGTGTATTTCTGCACCTTGCAGAGTTGTTTCTATGCTTATGAGGGAGAGATTGAAGTAGAGTTAACTTTATGTTGTGGATGGTTTTGATCCCACACGAGTTGAAATGTGATGTGAGGGTGTATCGCAAAGAAGGTTCAGAAGGAACAAAATAAAATGTTTAGGAATGTTTTCATTGCAGAAAATACAAGCAAAAAGATCCAGTTTTGTGGGTTTTTGTGGAAAAAGCAGCAGTGTTCCTGTAGCAAGTTGTTCTTACAGTATATAATGTTTCCTCTTATGTTTGTTGTTTGAGGGACATCACAACAATGCACAAAATAGCCCTCTAGGATGTCTAGATTCAAGGAGAAAACTAAAAAATTATGTGTAAACTAGAAAATGACTGTCTTGGTCTTCTCAGTGCACTTAGTGGAGGGCCAGAATGGGTGAAAAAAGTAATAACACATAATGTATAAGCCATTTTTGTGATAATTAGATGCTGTGCAGAGACTGTTTAAAATGCAGACAGACTTCTGAGGAAAGGAAAACACGAATCCCCAGAGCCATCAGGCTGTCCCAACTACAGCCATTATGTGTTTCATTGCAACAGGAACACAACATAAATAGCCTGTTATTTCAGAAAAGTGTACTTTTGTTAGCTCCCCTCAGAATAGAAATGGAAATTGTTCTGAGCCTATTGCTGTGACTATTGCTGTGTTCAGGTATATTTTTAATCAGTGTTCTCCTTAATATAGATCAACACATCCTCTCACCATTAGATACGTTCTCTTGGCTTAATAAAGAACAGAGATCCTGTTTCTTAATTCAGTTCCAATCTGTCTTTATTTACACTCGGAAGGACACATTTAGGTGCAAGAGTCAGGTTTCCTATTTAAAAAGAGCCATTACACACCCCCACCCATGCAAAAAAAAAAAAAAAAAGAAGTAACAGTGAAAGAATGACAATGAAATTGCATAAGTAGTACTAATAGTAACAGTAGCCAGGGCATCAAGCTTCAAAAATCTGTTATTCTAGTAGAATGGAGCAAATGGTTTAGGATCCCCCTCTAATGTAATGGTGCGTGTCAGTGTGTGAAACTGGGCAAATTAACTGGGCAATAATAGAGACTCTGCTTTGGATAGCTGATGCTTTTTGTGAGAGGGACTGAGATATAATCGGATCAGGCTTGACCACCATGATTCTCCAGACCTACATATAAAAAACAAACAAATTGGTAAATCTGACTGGGAATTAATGGGAAGTCTGGATTTAAAAGTGTAATTATAGTCACTGTATGGCTAAAGTTTGATGGTATGAGTGGGTGTGCAGTGGTTCCTCAGAAACTATAAGTAAATAAATAAACAAATAGAAATAAATTAATTTAACCTAATGTGATTTGTTTTGTACTGTAAATGCTGAGTAGGACATTGATTCAACTCATCAAGTCACAAATCTTAAAGTCACATGAAACAATGTTTCCATTATGCTTATGATAAATTATCATAGAAATAATTTAGTATAACTGTGTTTCACACCAAACTAGGAAGTGCATAGTTTGTATGAGGTATGGCACATCATTCATCTTATGACCATAACTACGATGCTATGGACTACATTGAACTAAAGACAATCACAATATTCATTTTCTTGAAGCGGCACTCTGCCTAATTGACACATGAGGTACAGTTTGCTCGTCAATAGAGTACTGCTCAGTCTGTGAAAACAGTTGCATAATGTCTAGTGTGGCTCTGGAGAGAATGTTAGTGGCCCTGATGGTGTGTCAGGGTGATCGGGGTAATCTCAGTTTGGGCTTGAGATTTCAAAATTTACATAGAAAACCTGCATTATGAACTGTAGATGAGGAGTTAGAAAGACATGAGTGTTTACCAGGCAGAGAATGTCTTAAAATAAGACACTATTAAGTTGCATTATGGGAAATGTAGGATCTGGTGTTTTTGGCACAGTCTCTGTTGCTTCAAGTTTGACCATATGTTTTTTAATCTGTCTCTTGTGAGTCCCCAGAGTTTATAGAAGTGCAATACTAAATCTCCGGAGTACCCCTTTAACTGGCATCAGCATTCTCTGTATATATTGTGCCACGCTTCAGATTTTTTTTAAGTCCCAGTAGAGGAGAGTGATGACATTCTCCAGTGAAACTGGTGCTTTCATAACTTCATCTATGAATGTCAAAATGCCATTGGAAGCACATCATGAAGGTCAGCATTTTGGGGGGTCAAACTTCAACAAAACTGTTCTTTGACTACAAAACCTGGAGGAAAGTCAAGGCAATGTTTGCTACAATGGTGTGTGTAGTTGTTCAGGAAACTTCAGCTCCACTGAAAATGTTGCACAACGCAATGTGCGTTCAGAGCGTTTGGTGAAAGTAGGGTAAGAATCAGCCCTGATCTCACAGTTTGAGCCCTTTCTCTTAGACCATCATATGACTGCCCTCTGTCTTCCCACCATTGACCTGACTGAAGCCACTGGCCGTCAGAAACAATTATCAAGATTGTGTCAATGGAGTCAGTGGAGCAGGTGAAGGCATCAGTATCCCAGTGTAAGTCCCAGGTCAGTGGCAGTGAATGAGGGGTAATGGCCTTCACTTGCTACAGTGTGTGTGTTCAACTGGAAGATCAGCTCAGCCAGAGAAGCTATGTGTCTCTCAGCAGGGACCACAGGGACCAAGCTGCGCAGAGTGGTGCTTTCAGAAGAAACAAAGCACAGTGTTTGTCTGTCTGTGTGTATATATATATATATATATATATATGAGTGTTTGTGTGTGTTTTGTATAGTTTACTACCTTACCGCAGTCCAGCAGACCTGGAGTTTGTCCAAAGGCCATACTACAAGAAGTTTCTCCTCTCCTTTCTTCTCCTCTCTTCTCCTTGTCCACTCTTTTCTCTCTGTGGGCATCAGCTGGGGCACTTAAAGGAGAAGAGCTTGGGTCACTTCCAAAATGATTTCCATTGCCACATAAGTGCATTTGGAAGAATGCAACTTGGTACATGCCAGGAAAGGAAAGAAATAAATTACCCTAGAGTGAGAGCTTGAAGTGGGCCAATCGAAGTTCGGTTGGAGGAAGACTGCGATTGCCTCTTGCCAAGGCCCAGCAGGGCAAATTGAAGAATTTGGAGCAGTGGAGAGAACAGCATGAGGTGGAGAAGGAGAATAAGCTAGAATAAATGAGAAAGATTCCCGGAGTTTGGAGGAAGGTTGTTGCTGCTTTCCATGGACAAACCCAGGATGTAGTGAAGCTTTGAGTAGCAGAGTGGGAAGATTACAGCAGAAGAGAGGAGAAAGAAGATAAAGGCTGACAAGGAGGAAGGATCAAAATGAAGAAATGTTGGCTTGAAAACGTCCATTAAATTGGAATAAACTGCTGGAGAATTGAGAACACAGCCATGCCGACGTGGGCATGAGGAACAAGAAGACAAGAGCTAAGGGGAAAGCAATGTTACCCTTTGCATGTTTGTAATTGTTTTGGCGTGTGCATGTTCTCTCCCCCCTGCTGCTTTTGCAATTATCATCTTGAGACCAGGGGCGTTCTCCCTGAAGTTAGAGTGCTTTAGACACTTGGGTGGCTTGATGGAGTTTGGCACCTAGCGGCGCACAGACAGGGCCTAGAGACACCACTTAGTTAATTAACCAAAAAGACTAAAACTGATTCTCCAGGCTGATAAACAGGAACGATGTGAAAACACACGTGTTCTCTCCTCCCCTCTCAAGAGAAACTCCTGAGACAAAAATCTTGCAGCTAGTTTTAGGCTGTTTGCTTTTCTCCCAACAACAAAGGCTTGGAATGATATCGACTAGGGAAGGACGAATTTTCGGTATCATTTGAAGTTTTTTGTTGTGGAAGGATGAGAAATCTGCCTTATCAAAAGTCTCTGCGTTTACTTTATGTGCCTTCACCCTTTGATACACGTTCAGCATATTTTCTGTCATTTACGGACATTTCCCTCCATGCTGTGCATTTATAGAAGACTCCCCGTGGGCTTGGTCCGTTGAATTTGCACCGACAGACTGTAATTCCACTGAGGAATGTACCTGTGTCTATGTGTGCGCACATGTTGTTGTGCGAGTCTGTTTTTATGCAGCAGAAGGAGAACGTTGATGAGTGCGGGTAAATAAACGGTATGGGAGCGCTGGCAGACGAAGCATGCTGGGTTCTTGTAAACCAGTGGTGGAAATGATTACCATCCGCGCCGTCCCTGAATAAACCCCGACTGCTTCCCTACCACCTCATTTGTTCTCACTGTCAGTCTGGGGGCCTCATTTTCACTTGGGGAAGGAAGGCGGTGTGTAAAGGAAACACTTTGTCTCATTCTTTTTAACATTTTTCTATCTAAATTACAATCTTTATTTTTCATATTCATTTCTCAAATTCGTGTCTTCTCCTTTTCCTTATGCCACAATGTCAGCAATCTAGGAGAATGATATTGAGGATGTCTACCTGCTGTGATTTGTCTGTCTTGCCATCAGTCTGTCTCCTTTCCCAGCAGCATTTTGCTGAGTATCTTCTGAACAGTGCTCTGTGGTTTTAGGAGACAGATTATGCGGTGTCTACTCTGTCACTGCTGACTCCAGCACACAACCTGCAGAGTTTGCAGACATCCTATGACCCTTCATCTCTTCATGGCTGTACACATTTAGCCGTCCTGGCCCTGCACCCTGTGCCCTGACATTTTAGCTTTGCCCACCTATTTGCTCTGTCCTATCTCATTATGGAGACACATCCATTGCTGTCACAGCGGCTCTAAGTCTTGCTTGTGCCCTTAATGCTGTGCTCCGGCTTGTTTGTTCGTGCTCTCCGCTGTTTTTAATCACTGCTGCAAACTTCATATTTTCCTCCTTTACAAAGCCTGAACTCTGTACAAAATCATCCCTCCCTGCTCCTTCACTCCTCCACATTCAGTGCATCTTCGCCACCCTGACTCATGATGCTCCTCTATTCTACAATTCCCCTCCCTTTGCCTCTTGCTTCACGCGGAGATGCTCAGCTCCTGCCTGCATGACTGTGGTCTGAGTCTGTCTGAACATTTCCTGTCATTACACTGGGCCTTGTTGAGGCTGCTTTGCAAATTGGCCTTATAGAAAAGCGGAGTGTGTTGTTCATCGAGCTGCCATGTCAGTAATAGTTGCCTGGCACCAGCTTTTGTTCTCCTCAGAGGTAATTGCTACCGAGGGGATTAAGTAATGATATGACAAGGGTGAGGGCATGGGCGTTCCACCCGTCATCCATCTCTGAGAGTGAAGTGAGAAGTGTCCCTCTCTTGACATTTCTTAAGTTGAGACTGTAGGGCTTTGGTGTTAATCACCTGCAGGGTGAGACTGTGAATAACAATTATATTGAGATCAGATACAGCTGAACTGCTGTATTTTTAATGGTTTTGACTGTTACAGGTGTGACTGTCACTCTGACTATCTCTTTCCCTTTCCCTCGCATCTCTGACTCTCTGCACTATTTTTGCTCTGTCACGTCTCTCTGATTCTAAATGTCAGCGATGCAGTTGGGCAGTAAAACTGTTTATCCTGAGCTTGAAAGAAGAAAAAAAAAAAAACACGGCAGCATTATTCTTCCTTTCACAAGAAGGGCGACATTGAAAGAAAAAAAGGAGATTACATTGCAAATGCAATTGCACACACTGTGTGCAGAAACACAGCCGCCACCTCCTGCGGACAACTAGACCAAACTTTCTCCTCTCACCAAGTTCTCCTCTCCTCTGTCCTTAGCTTCTCTCTTTTTCAGCTCTATATTAAACTAGCAGAAAAAAGAGGACAAAGAGGGTCCTCAGTGTCTCAGCACTTGAATGCCTTGGTTTCCATTCTGGTAGATAAGTAGTGTCTTGGCCTGCCAAGTGGTGTGTAGACAGATCACGGCCTGGCCCCACCTCTATAAAGAAATCTACTGTACACAGTCTCGACTGATAATGAGATATACTCTGCATCCAACAGATCTGAGTCTTTTCGCTTCTCCTCTGTCACTGTGGGCTGATTCGCTTTAGAGACCAGCTCTTAAAAACACATTTAAAAGGTGCCATGTCTCAGAAACTCACTCACACCCACACACACACACACATCCAAAAAAGCATATATCTGCTTACCGCAGAGAGCCTCGGGTGAATTATCACTACACAGTGAGGTGAAAAAAGAAAAAGACAGATACAGAAAGACACTGTTTGACTATTTGACTCTCCTCGATCTCATTTAACTCCATGTCCCCTTACAAACACATCGCAGCATCTGCCGATGACATCTTGCCCCCTCACTGGGATATGAGAGAGGCTGGAAGAGGGTGCTTCACTATAGAACTCCTTTCTATTCACCAGGCACGTATCACATACACACATACACACTCGGCGCCACTTAAGTCCCAGTGCAATTTACAGTGGAAATGAAAACACTCCAATGCCAGAGAGTTTGACAGGGTGTGAGAGTTTTTAAATATGGCCCATTTTCTTTATTAAACACTACTCAGGTGAGACAAAGACATAAACAGCCCTTTCATAGCTTTGAGATAAATTGTGCTTAGAATGTTTACAGTATATCATCCAAATTTCCTTCAGCTTATTCCTGGCACATCAACTCATGCTTACGTGCGCCTTGGTTCCATTAGCTACTCAGCTAAGTCACTAAAAGCAAGCCATTATCAAGGATAAACTGCTAACAAAGGATGATCTGTTGCCTTGGGTGTTTATAGTCTTACACAGAACTTTAATGGATTTTTATGTAGGCAGTTACAACCTGTGGACTCTTCCTGATTGAGTTATAGTAATTAGATTGGCATAAGATCAGGCATTTACCGCACGTCTTACTCAGACAATTAGGAAGTCTCAACTCAGAAAACAGATTGACTTGAGTACAGCAAGATTGATTTATGATGTCTTTAAATTAAAAGCTGCCCGCCTCCCGATACGATGTTAAATGTGGGTCTTCCCACAGGCCTCTGCTGTCCTGATCGACCTATCAAGGGGCACCTTGGGTCCAAATTCGCTCACTTAACTCGACGACTGCCTTTTGCACAGCCTCCCAGCAGTCCAACGCATTTATGCTGCTCTTTATGTTGAACGGCTCTGCATGCATATGAGCTGTTTTGATGCTGGCAGGCAAAAGAGAGAGAGAGACAGAGAGAGAGAGCTTTTTTTTCTTTTTTGCTTTGAAGATACTAGCCGCTCAAATGTTGCTCTATATCTTGATGCTGCAGATAAAGTTTTTTTTTTGTGTGTATGCTTCTTGAAAATACAGCGTAAAAACAACAATACAGTTTCCTCACACACTGTAATACTACTTCTGTGAATATTTGTACATGGAGCATCTGCTGATTGCAGTAATGCCACCAATATAATAAAGTGGGATCACAGAGCTCATGCAGATCAGGTCAGATTCTGCTATGTGGATTTTTAGGATGGGGATTGTGTTGCTTGGCCATCGTACAGGGAGCAGAGGTGTGGGGATTGATGCCAAAGAAATACCAGAGAACCTTTAGAGAACTGCCAAATGACGGGGAACTGTTGTTTAACAAAGTTCCCAAACATGTATTTTGTTTGGCCACACAGCTCAACAATACATATGACTCCCATTTGTCCTGTTAACTTAATCTCCTTCTTGCACAGTCCCTCCTTCTCTCCCTCTCCTTCCCTTTCTCTCCTTCTCTCTTGCACAAAGTTAGTATCGCACCCTAAGGGCAGAGTAGTTTCTGATTAAGGAAACTGAATCAAGCCCAAACTGCCGGGGGTACAATAGGGAGCAGACGATATTACTGGGCTACAGGATGGCCCACCTTTTCCTGGCCTTCCTCTACAGCACCAGGTTTATTAACAAGGTCGTGACTGAAATTTTATGACTCAGGCAAAGCTTTTCCACTTCCTATCCCCCTTAAAAAAAACTTGACTGAACATTTGCAAGGGCATGACCATCCAGTCGTCTCTGAGGAGTTGGCCCCAGCAGATGGTTCCTCATCTCACAGCCATCAGGAGCATTTTATTTAGCTGTTTGTCACGCCATAAGACATGGGAGACCTCAATCTCTCCCCTCTCCATCTACCGTGACCTGCCACAGCTCCAGCCTGAGAAGGCCTAATGGAAATTCTCCTGTTAGTGAAGCAGGTTTGTGGAGGAGGCGCTGCCCAACTGTCATAGTGATGGGATATTGGATAAACAGGGGTCAAAGGTCATGTTTACACAGCCAATCAACCATTTCCTTCATGTCATGTCGAATAGGACATATATGGCAGCCAGGGGAAGGAGAAAAGGGAAGCTTGAACTTGACGTGGCACCACATCGACTTTCACTTCTCTGTCTCACACACCTTCCTCGCTTCTTTTGGCTATAGGAGAAGTACAATAACCAATAATGTCTTTCCTCTGATATGATAAAGAGCTGTCATGATTGATTTCCATGCTGCCACGACTCCGTACCCTGAATTAATTTGGATCTGTCTTTATGCTCCCTTTTGTCGCTCCTTCTCCTCTGTTCCTCTCTGTCTCTTTCTCCCTCTTCTATCTCCGCTCTGCTCCCACAGCTCATTTAAAATACCTTAACGCTGTTGGCCATTGTCTGTGGCCTGCTGGTGGTGTTTTGGCACGAGCAGATGTTTGGATTTCGACTGCCTCGGAGATGAATGCTAAAAATGTGCAGGCGGTTTCAGGCTTACGCTCAGCGGTGGTTTTTAGGAGTCAAAGTCGAGGGATAAACTTTTTGTTTCAGCACGCCACTTTTTTCACACCGCAACTCTCAACTCAACTGAGCTCAGCACTGAAGATTACGGAGAATATCTATGAGTTTTTTTTTTTTTACGGTTTAATCCCTCTCTCAGGTTAAGAAGGGGAAGCGCTTTATCTTCGTGTGTGAGTAAGTGAGAGAGAAAGAGAAGGAGAATAAAGAGAGAGAACAGCAGAGGTGATGGTGGAGATGATTGGCCAAAGTGGTCTGTATGAGTTGCACAGATCAAGGTCACATCGTTGATTCCCCCCGGCTGTTAGGGTGAGAGCGGGTGACCTCTGCTTCATTAACTCCGTAATTCGCTCATAGCCCTCCCTCTGTGTGTGTGTGTGTGTGTGTGTGTGTGTGTGTGTGTGTGTGTGTGTATGTGTGCTTTGTTTGCATGCATGTCGAGAGGCTGATGGAAGGTTGTTGTTACCGAGGGAGACAGCATCAGGACAGATATGAGAGAAGAGCAAGGGAGCAAAAAAAAAGTAAAGTTTTTTCCAGTCAGCTTCTTGATGCTTCCTGCTATGCTATTCCCTTCTTCCAAACTGAAAAGGAGAGCTGCAGGCAGAACAAGCAGACAGGCCTTTGATCTCCAAGATGATGGTTACCAATCCCTCTCTCTCTCCCTCGCTCTCTCTCTTTTCTATCCCTGCCTCCCTCGCTCTTAACAGCCATACCACGTCCTCCTCAGATATATGCCTAATCACATTCTAGCCAAGCAATGACAGAGCCAGCACCTTTCTTTTCTCTCTCTCTCTCTGTCTTTCTTCCCATCTGTCTGTCTTTCTTGTCACCATTCATGCCACCCTGCTCCATCTCCTCATGTCACCTCCTCCCTGCGTCGCCGTCTGCTTCATGCGGCGATTGAGAGGGGAGTAAACACGAGTTGTCACATACTTCATCCCCGGCTCGTCTCGGTGCAGCTGATGAAATGATGCATCCCGTCGACACGCTCAGAAGCAAGCATTTTCTGAGCGTGAGGGGCGGCTGGCAGGCAGGTAGAATCTTGGGTAATAAACGCAGAGGATTTGGCTTCTCTGAAAACAAAAGAGTTTGAAACCTGCCTGTAAGAGCTGAGACACAAATCTCTTTAGGGCGTAAATTGCAGTGTAATATCCTTTTTATTTGCTCAGTGCATAATGTGAGATTTTCTTCCCATAGTCATGCGCTGTTTTGTCTCTAATTCGTAAAAAATCAACCTGGACTTATATTTCAATGTAACTTTGTTTAATTAGATCAGGCAGAATTTGTTTTAGGATTTCAGCCGAATAATCACATTAAAGAGTGAGACCTCACTAACTGGCACCGAGTTACATGCTTTAATCACAATTCTCTCGGCAATTTAAAAGGCAGTAGCATTATTTAATGAGCCCCTAATTTGCCTATTGATTTGAATTTTATTTATCTCTACCCAAATTCAGCCAGCCCCAGGAGGCCTGTTTGCAGATAATATATTTACTGTAGCAATCAACTGTAAGTATGCAAGCATTTGGATGGCTCCACTCTCAATGAGCTCAATTTCATGTCTGTGTGTCTGTGTGTGTGTCTGCGTGCGTGTCTGTGTGCGTGTGACAGAGAGATAGACGTTTTAAACAACTGAATGGAAAATGTCACTTGTCAAGATTACAGAGGGCTGGATGCTATTTCAGAAATAATGACTCCATAATTGTAAGGGGTCGCACGTTGACAAGCTTGATTACAAAGACTATCCCTCTGAAGACTCTGAAGTCAATGAAGATGTCTCACACCTCCCATTACAAGCACACACCAAGGACATCTATGAAAAGTTGACTTTAATATGAAGGAAAGAGAGGAAATTAATGTTTAATGTTGTGCTGCACCTTTTTTTTATATTCCGCCATTCTTCATTTAGATTTTCAAAGTTTATCATCAGCCAGACATCTTGTCTTGACATGGTGCTCGCTACGACAAAATGTTGAAGCAGAAAAATAGATAGTAACTAACTGTACTGAGAAAGATAATTAATTATTGATTCCTAGACAGATTCTTTTTGGAGATTACTAGGCAGAATATTTTAACGACATAAGTGCAACCAAGAGGAGAGCAGTCACCCAGAGCAGAGACTGGCAGCAGTGCTGTTAAGTGCTTTACACATAGGTGCATTTCCATTGGTATTCCTCCCATTCACTGCAATAAAAACAGGTTAGCACTGTCAGGATTCAAGTGGGATAGCAGGGGATTATAAGGTAGGACAGTCTCTTTTCCTCTTAGGTCTCTCTCTCTTTCTGCGAGTGCCTCTCTCCACCTTGCTTCCCTTTTACTTCTTGCTTCCTGCTCTGTCCTCTGTTCTTTTGTATGCTGTGGGAGTGTTGTTTAGACCTTGCAAAGCCCCTGATTAGAGGACTGTACTGTGGAACAGAAGATAGCTCTGTTTTTCTTATTTCTCCCTGGATGAGGATGAACAGACAGATGGACAGACAGACCAAGAAGTAAACCACTAGAAAGAAAAAAAAAACATATGGCCCTGGAGATGACTAGCAGCAGGAAAAGTAAGGGGATCAGGTGAGCAGAGGAGCTGCTAGAGACTTTTGGCTCATATGTCAAGGAGTAGTAAATATCATTCACATCTCCAGGGGCTCTACTGGAATATCTTTGCATGATTTACATAAAAAAACTTCTTATTTATCTTATACTGGCCTTTTATGTAGCCCCTCAGTTCAACCTCTGTCTGAAACAGGCCGTTTTAGTTCCTGTCTCTTTAAGGCCCCCCTGAGCCCACTCTGTTCTGATTGGTTACCTCTCAGCCGACTTCTGGCAGCTTGGGAGGCTACATAAACAAACAAGAGTAATAGGATTTCATTTCTTTTTCTTGTTCTTTACTCAAAATGTCAACTTCTCCAATATATCTGTACATGTTTGAGCCAAATTCTGATCCAAAATATGTGAGTGGACAACACAAACCACCCGTGGAACAACCTTAGCAACACTCTTAGCAACAAAGACTACAGAACAGACGGCTGTTTATGGGCATGTGCAACCAAGTCTGACGCCAGTTCGATTGGGAAGTATAAAGGTGACTTTGCAAACAGAGCACCAGAGCAGGCTGAAGCCCTGGCTTTTGACTTGCAGGGAGCATTTTTACATATGTTCACCTCAAGTTTTACAGCTTTGACCATGTTTAACATAGACATCCGATGTTATATCAGTATATAAATGACAGAAAATGACACGCATGTTATGTCCCCTTTGACAGAAATACTGTATGTGACCTTAAATTTAATTGTGAAAAGAGTAATGGACAACATTCAAACCCCAGTTGGATCTTTGTGGGGTCAAAATGTTTAAAAATAGTTACCATGCCCATATATAACATACTGGTGTCAGAGATGTGTCTTTTTGTGCTGATGCATGCCTTGCACCTACATGTGATGTGCATATGATTATTCAGATGTTCCTTTACTTAAATACATCTGTGATCAAAGGTATGGCTGAAGTCATTTTATCAATTAACATTAACCTCAAGTTCAACCATACAACCATAACTCCACACAACATATATTTTAGGTAACATATCTGCAGCAATCTGTCCTTAATCTTTGGAGGGGGACATTTTTACACTGGTTAGTAAATCTACCTGAATGCGCAGTCAACTACATCGAGCCTATCTCGACCTCCTCTGAGTCTCTGGAAACAAACCACAAATATAAATCTTGCCCTCAGTCATCAAATCCATTCTGTAAAAAAAATAATATTAGGAATAATATAGGAGCTTCAAAACGCTCGCTCACTTATACAAATGATCAAGCATTTAATTGATAATGAAAATCACAGAACCATTTGAAAGCCCACACAAACACCCAAACACTGTTAAAGGTTCCATATTTCAACATCCCCAGCTGACTGTGTTTACCGCAGTTAAAGAGGCATTTAACAATGTCTGACTTTTATAAATTAATTTTTTACCATCCAGAAAATAGAAAAAACAGAGGTAATGTTCACAGACTGTAGAATCTCTTTAATACAGAGCCATTGATCTGTTGAGATTTCATTTACTCACAGTCAATAGGGAGTGTACAACGGTCAGCAGGGATAAAGTCTGACAACAGGAAAAGACCAACACTATTAAATGTTATTGTCTCAGCCGGCCTTTATTGATAAACTGCATCTGTCAAAAATAGATTTTACTTGAACTTTGGCACTTAGTGGATGGGAAAATTGGAACTCTGGGACACATGGGCGCCGAAGTGATGCAGAAATAGTAGATGTAGTTAGAAAAGACGACCTGAGACAAGCAGGAGGTGATGACAGAGAGCAGTACGAGGCAGGGTTTAGGTGGGGTGGGCTGCTGGTTGAGAGAGGAGTAGCTAATGTGGAGCACAGGCTAGCTACTAGACATGCAAGTAATGTATCAGACATGCAGATTGGGAGCTAGGAAATGGATAGGTGTTCATTAGTAACAGCGCACAGCAGTGTAACCCAAACCAACCCCCCACCCACACCCCCACCACAGCTCACACACAACATCTTCAATTTAAAGTTAAAGTAATGGAAAGAGGATAGATAATAAAATCTCCAGAGAGGAGGCTGTGGAGTGGTGAAGGTGCTGATATACCACAATCTCGATTCACCTTCTCACAGATTAAGCCCATTCTGCCTCATCTCTCTCTTTCTTTGTTCCCATGCCTCTCCCCTCACCGATATGCAACCTTTTCACATTGACTCCCTCCTCTTTCTGTTCTCTCTCTGTCTTTTTCTATCCTTGAGTGTTTTCTCTGAAATTTCCATACTCTGTCAAACTTTGGCAGAGAGGTCTTTTCCATTTTCTCATAAACACACTATCAGGCCTCGTCCCCGGTCCAGTTAACTGGCAACACATGAACAAAGCGTTGTACAAACAGCTGCTAATGTATTTGAGAGCAGGGTTTGGCAGTTTTGGAGTATTTCTAACTGCAATTGTATCACATTAAATAATATTAACTTGACTGTAGATAGAGTACAGATTAGACAGACGGATCTTTAAAAATGACTCTTTACACAGTGTAGAGAAAAAACATAATTTCTTCTGTGCTGCATTTTTATAGAGCTGGCAGGTATTTAGCTTTTTTTAAATTTTTTTCATTTTTTACATTTTTTAGCACTTTATCTTAAATTGTCATCTTAAAGCAAAATATTTCAAATGCTAGACAGGTGTTCTGCTAAAATCATTATTTATCTAACTTATCTTTTATGTATAAGGTAATTAGGAAATCAAGTATTCAAGCCCAAAGCAAGGTCTGCAAATTCCTTGTTTTGTCCAACCAACAGTCCCAAACCCAAATATATTTTTATAGAAGACTCAGAAAACCATAAAATATTCACATTTAAGAAGCTGGAGCCTAGGAATGTTTGCCATTTTTATTATTAATCGATCACTTAATCAGTTAATAGACTAATCATCTCAGCTCTACAGAATACATAACAAGGTAATTCCTTGGGTTACATTTCTGATGCTGTAAAGTCATTTCTGAAGTAACTGAGCTGTTTGTAATCTGACACACAAAGTATGAATTGAATTTCTATGAAAAAATATCTTTGAACAACCACATTCCTTAGCAGGTTTGAAGATCCAGACAGGTGGGTGTGTTTAAAGCCTGGGGACTGACTCACTTGTATTTCCATCGTGCAATTTCAGCCGATCACACAAAAGTGCTGAAATGGATTTGGAAGAGTAATTTCACCCCTGTCAGATATTACAGCCCTGGGCTGTGGTGCTTTACTAGCTAGCATAGTTTACCTTAGAACAAAGTAAGCCAGGTCTAAGCCAGCTGGTAACATGATATGCCCTGCAATGATTCCCAGGCATCCAGGGGTCACACACACGAACAAGTCTCCCAAAGGCGATGTCACATCTGAGAGGACCATTCCTTCACCGTTGGCTAAAGAAGAGGAACCTGATACACAAACACACACAAAAACACACACACTCAACATACTCTTTCTCACCGGCACAAGAGTGTGAAAGGGACAAGGCTGAGTTAAGTGTAAGGCCCCTGCGAGAGAGAGTGTGTGTTCTGTATCGATTAGTATTTGATCTCTGCCAGTCGCTCCTCTCCTGTGTCTCCCCGCAGGCTCCACGCTGACCTTCTCTGACTGTCTGCCCTCACACACACACATATACACACACAGACACACACACCGTGCACGAGCATTGTCTCTCGCCACGAGCGTGATAACTTACCCTTGATGGAGATGGTGTGAGACGATGTGGTGCCGTTAGGGGGAGAAAAAAACAAAGGGAAAGAAAAAAGAATGAAAGAAAGAAAGAATAAAGGAAAGGATTTAGCTTTGGGCATGTGATGGAAGACAAATGGAGTGACTCAATAGGTCCATTATGAGTTGGGGGGTGGTGGTGGTAGAGAGATGGATAGCAAAGACGAAGCTTTGAGAGGATGTGAATAGATGTAGGGAGCCGGATCAGGCAATCTGCTTAACCAGCTTACTGCTCCTGGCCCTGTTCCCCACTCTCCATCCTCTCACACTTTCTGTGTGTAATCAGACGTACTTCGATAGCAGTCATTATCATAACTGTGCCAAGTGTGCATTAGCAGTCTCCTCTAATATTGCTATTAGGCAAATTCTTCAATCGTCTTACATTTCTGTGTACCTCTATCTGTGACTCAGGGTCACAGGATTCGAAGTAATCTTCAATATTCCTGGCAAGTCTTCATATTTCTGCACATTCTTTCTATTCCTGAATTTCCTTTTATCTCCACCAACCCTACTGTGCCCTTCTCCTTTTAATCTATGTTCATCTTGCTCTTGTTTCCCCCTCATGCCCCCCTTTTCTCTATTTGGCTCCTATGCATTTTCCTAGCACCTCTTCATCTTTGCTTACTCTCAGTCTCTATAACTGTTAAGTCATGTCATGTTTTATAGTTCTATTTGCTGGCTGGCCCAGCTGCTGTAATAGAATTGCTCCATCCTACATGGACAACAGTTTCCAGGGTAACAGAGACGGGGGAGAGAAGGCCACGGAGTGCACTGTGGTGTAGTCAATTTTATCACCAGAATGTTTTTTTTGGCCCATTCTGATACACACTGCCTGCATCGCTGGCATCCTGAAGGTTTTGAAGACGTAGGACAGCGATGTTTCTATCAGCCAAAACATTATTGCAGTTTTCCACTTATGTGATTGCATTTAGTTTGTCAGAATGAGATAAACGTTTGTGTTAGCTGCTGCCGCTTGCTGCGGAGGTTGAGCAGGTGATACATTGTCCGTTGTCAGAAGTAACCCTGACTGGCATTTGTAAGGAGAAGGAGTGAGCCGGAATGCCTTGCAGTGATTCACTGGCATTTCCCTAATCACTCCATCTCATCTTTTATTACCTTGGAAAGTCGTTTTCCTCCGGGGGTGCTGGCACTGCAGATGTTTCTACTGTCTGCAGTATTGGACATTTTGTCAGCAGCAAATACAGGAGAGGAGACAGACCATAATACGACTGTCAGTAATATTCTCACTTTGCTCCTGGGAATTAATATTGGGGTGCTGAATTGCAACAAACTCTCACAGGTCTGCGAAACAACATTAAGAAAATATTCCTCTCGTCAAATCTTTATGTCACCTTTGGGATCGAAGATGGAATCACAAAGCAAAGACGGTCTGTTCTCCTGCAGTCCACATCATTACAGCTCTGAACAACAATATAGATATTCAGGAAAACAAACATCAACCAAAGCAGCAAGTAACGACATCTTATGCTTTTCACTGACTTGAAAACAGCTTATCTCCCTTATCCCTTACATTAAATCTAAAGCTCAGGAGTGTCAAACTGAAACCAAAAAGTTCACCAAAAGTTATTGTGTTTTCTGCTGAAAGAAGACACTCTTCATCACAGTTTACAGTAATCAAGGTCATCTTGCAGTTATCGTAGTTTAGAAAATGCTGCATGTAATAGAAAGTGAAGGGAAATAAATGTAGAGAGAATTCAAGAAAGCTGTTGGTTGCAGCAAAATTACAGCAGTGTGTAAAGTGTTTCATCACAAATTTTGCTACGATTTTCATGTTATTGATTTTTTAATTCAAATTCCACTCAGATTTAGCCCTTTATCCACTTTACTTGAGTTGAAATCATACGCCATAATTCGCCAGCTTTAACAGTTACCCTCCACTAATTGGAACATCATTTTGTTCCAGCTGCCCAAAGATAGACAGATACAAACAGATAACACGCGCCACATCACCAGTATAATCAGAGGGGATAATATCCGATGGCCACCTCTCTGGTGCCAATAGATCCCTGTTTGTTATTCCTGTCCGCTGTAATGTCATCGTGTATCTATAAAAGGGGATGAGATGAGAGAGGGATAGTGTAACTCTGTGGGCAGGCCTTGCCACTGTACCTAGTTTGCTCCAAATGAGAGGCTGAAAAGAGGGGGTGGTGTTGTGCAGAGCGGTGCAGCGTGGGGCAACAGAGAGAGAGAGAGAGAGAGAGAGAGAGGGAGCACAGCTATATTTAGTCTGACCTGAGTGCCCGTGTGTAGAGGAGGCCAGGCAGAGAGACAGGTGCAGGGGCTGGTCATTATGGAAGAACACAAGAGCCTCACAGTCAGAGGCTGATAATGGGGCCTCATCTGACAACTACCTATAGCCCTACCTCACCGCCTATATTTAGCTCCGATTTGAGACGAGTGGTCGGGGCTTAGAGCTGTGTATGTCTCACTGTGTGAGTGCAAGTGTGTATGTGTGAAAGTGTGCAAATGTGTGCTGGGACTCCAGGAAAAAAAAAAAAAAAACAGTGGGTGTGTGGGTGGGGATTGGACACTGGCGAAGCTGTCTCTAGGGAGACTGGCATCTGTTTGAAGACAACATACTGTGTTAGCAGTGTTTGCTCAGGCGACGCAGCCAATCATAGAGGTGTTTCTGACCTGCAGTGTGATGTGTCTCAGCATTACACAAACATGAGCTGCCAAGCAGTTTGTCATCTCACTGTAACATCTGCTTGTCTGTGCAAGAATGGACTTCATGTGTGTTCTTTGTGTGTGCGACACACCCTGAACTCGCTACTGATGTTTCCCTTGATGATACCGCTTTATAGTCATACAAATATCTAAAATTTGACATGGCTGGTATTAAAACAATTTATCCAGAGAGTTTTGGTTTGTTTTTCTCTGGGGAAAAAGAAGTTTAGATAGGAATCAGCTTGTGACAGGGATTTGGAGAGGACTCAATATGTGTATTTTTCTGTATTTTCTGATCCACACAGCTTGTCTCTTAACACAAAACAAATATTAGCTGTCATGTATCAGGTGGAGTCCATCATATCTCATGTATCATCATGTCTGTATCCTCAGCCTGTCTGTCTGAGAAGACTCAATATACCCTGAGGGAGAGGCTGAAAAACAGGAAATAGTCAGAGTTTCAAGACTGATCAACCTTGGACTGCTCTCTGGGACAGAAATGCTGTGTCACCATCCTGAACTTAAAATAAATGACATTGCTTTAACTTTCTAAAGTTAAAGTATGTGCATTGGCAAACTATGTCACTGTACCTGTAAGGGGGATCACTTAATTTTAGGGCTTTTACAGTACATACAAAAAGGACATTGAGCCTCTCCACCAGACAGATAGACGCATTTATATGAAACTGCCTGAAACCAGCCTCTCGTGCATTTTACTGTACTATAAGTCAAATGACTAATACAGTATAATCATGCTGAGAGGTACATTAGCTGTTCATCTGAGTCACTACTTTTAAGACCAACATGAATGGGACAGTCTGGTTACAGGTTGGCATCAAAGTGTGAAAACAGAACAGCTCACTATGGTAATCCAAGGCAGGAAAGCAGATAGCCTCCGATAACTTTAACATATTGGCTCTGTCATAATGAAATAATACCACCTGCTCCTACAGACACCCCATAGAGCAGAAGGAGAAGGTAAACTTCAACTTTGGCTCTTTCGATTTCACAGAGAAGGAGCACTGTTTTTACAGCACAGCTTAGAAAATGAGTTTTTTATGCACTGGCTGGGTTGATTTGTGCATTTTTTTTATTTCTATTTTGTTGCCAAATAGCGAATGAGTCAGCTGGGAATATGGCATGTCATAGGAGATACCATTTTATCTTGCCCTGCCTGTTGGCTGCAGATTGCAACAGACGAATAATTTTCTCTGTTTGATGTATATGGCAACGCTCCGAAAACGTGTCTTCGCGGTTGTGAAAGAGGAATTTGTTGGAATAGATTTGATTCAACTGCTGCAGAAGTTGTGCTGTGTTTACTGTTGCTAAGTGAAGCTTCATAATTGAGGCGCAGGGTTTACCGATGACCTTTAGTTGACTCATAAATTGTCAGCTGGACCCTTCACCCTGGCCCCAGTCCGCCCTAGATCTCACAGGGAATGCACCATTTAAACCATTAGAGTGTAATCTGAGAATAAGGGGCCGGCTGTACGGGTGGGTGGGTGTCGCTGGGGTTGGGAGGCGGTCAGTGATTTTTTATCTGTCTTCTATTTCAGTTCAGAAAGCCAAGGTCACCGTCACTTGAAGGGTTCCAGTGAAGACACTTTGCATTCTGGGTAAAGAGGAGAGGAGATGGGAGTGGTGAAGGGGGGGCGAGGGGGATTTGGGGTTGAGAGACGTCAGGCAGCAAAGGAGACAGAAATAGAGAAGTAGGAGGTTGGCTGAGAGATGTGTGGAGGAGTTTGGGGATATGGAGGCTACTTGAGGTCTAACCTGCCCGAGGCAAAGAAAGAGATGGAACGGAGCCAAGATGGTAGAGGGAAGAAGAGGTGTGTGTGCAAGGGTTTGTAATTTAATCTCTGGTCACTGAATTGAAAGTGGGAGCACTTGCAGCCAGGCCTGAGTGAGCACAGGAATAAAATCCAGAGTCAATTAAAACTGCTGTTAAAAATGTGTACATTTGCATCTAGTTTGGGGCACATCACATCCGTGCTCCTTCCCAACATGTTTTTTTGTCTTTAGTAACATCGCTTGAGCTGAGGATGTGTGAATATGTATGAGTTGAGTATTTTGAGTGTGCTAGCTTCCTATCAAATTAGCTCATTCCTCTTTTTTTTCCTGAGAAAGGGAGCGAGGAGCTAAAAGAATAGATGGAGTAAAGGCTGCAGGCTAGAGTGAGTATGAAGGGGGAAAGGATATGACACAAGTTTGGCGTGAATAGTAAAAAGGAATAAGAGTTGGCGCTGAAAGCTGTGTGCAATTCTCAAAGCATCTTACAATGTATTTTAGCTTGTTAAAATAATCCTGAAGTTGAGTTTTGCATCGAAAAAAGAGTTTTATAGGCAGGAGTATAATTTGTTTATGGGCAGCCAAAGTACACTATTAGAATAGAGTTAAATTAGATAAATAGATACATCTGTTGGTTTAAGAGACATAAGAGACCAATTAATAGAGTGGAGCTCTGGAGTCTATTCAGCCTGTGCGTGTGAGGGATTTAGTCCATGTATTTGTTTGATTCTGTTTACTTTATTGATTTAAAGACGCTACAGTGCAGCCAATCTGGATTTTTAAGCTGCCAATAGATTTCTTTATGTAAATCTTTCCACACTCATGCTCACATGCACACACAACCAAAACTTCCTCCTCCCCTCGCATCTCTTTACAGATGCGTCCCCAGCAGCAGTGATGCAGGTTCTGTATCTGAACACGATGTGCCGTCCCAGTTTCCTTGCCTGTAGCCTCTCCTCAACCATAGCCAGCACCTCACCTCTCATTTATCAATCGGCATTAGGCTGTGGTGGGTAGGCAGACAGGTCAATCCACCTCCGGATGGGCCCATATTAGAGACAGCTGCTACATCCATCTGAGCCCAAACTACACCTCCCTCTCTCTTCACTCGCTGAGTTTAAGAATCCTCAGCGGGATCTGAAACCCTTTCTGAACATTTCAGAATACTGAAGAAGTTTGGTGTAGAGCTGCATGTAGGGATAAATAAATATATAAGCCTCTGATGCATTATTCCTTTTCAAATCAATCACATTTTCCCCTCACTATCATCAGCCCGTCTCTGCAGCCACCTCCTCTCTCTCTCTCTCTCTCTCTTTCACTCTCTGTTTTCCCTGAGCCCATAAAAGTTGGAGCACTTTAATAAGAAGATGAAAAGGGGCAGAGGAAGTGTGTGATGTGATGGAGATGAGAGCGATGATGAAATGGAGATAGATTGGATGGGAGCCACAGGTGACAGGTCTCATCCTCTCCTCCCTCTCATCCAAAATCTTTCTGTTTTTTTTTTTCAAAATTCTCTTTTGTAATTCCCACATCTCCACTCTGTCTCTCATTCTAGCCATTTTTCCTCCTCGCTGTCTATTTTTCCCTCTCGTTCTCCCCGCCCGCCGCTCTTTCTCTTTCTCTCTCTCTCTCTCTCTTCCTCTCTTCATATATAGGACGTGCATGGTGTGTAGCAGTGCTTGGATAATTAGCAGTACTTTATTAATTATGAATGAGAACGGGTTCTGTGGGAGCCAGCGAGTGGGCCTCTTGCAGAGACTCATCAATTAAACAACAGAGTTTCCCAACCTTTTGATTAAAGATAAAGAGGAAATAGGATGATCAATAGAGACCTGTTAGAGACTGGCAGAGCAGATGAACAAAATGCAAGGAAGGAAAGACAGAAAAAGATAGACAGACAGAAAAGCAGATCAGGGAAGGAAGTAGACACACACATACAGCCCCACTGACGCACAACAACTCCCCTGCTTTGAGGTTCCTGTGACAACAGTGAAAAAGTGACTGGATGGGTCGAAATGTGGGATGTGTGCATGTGTTGGCGCTTGAACATTTCACGTGACATCAGCGGCACGGTGGGAAAGCCTCACGATCAGTCTGCATCAATCGTTTCTCTGCCCACACAGACCAATGCTTGGACCGATGCCAAGGTGCCAGCGCGCCAGAGTGCCAAACCCTGCTGTTCTGCCTCCCTTCTCCCTCCCCGCCCTCGCTTGCTCTCCTCTGCCTTCTCTCTTTTGTTCTCTCTCCTTCCTCCCCACGCTTCCCTCCTCTTTTCCATCTGTTAGACTCCTCATTTTTTTCTCACCTCCCACCTCCTGCCACTGTCTCCCCATGTTGGCAGGGTCTTGTTTTTATATTCAGGGGGCCAAAAGTCTTTTAAGTATTTTTTTACTAATTTATACAAGAGCGATGCTGCAAGTGAAAAGGGTCAGATTTGACAGCACAGCAGGAATGGCTTTTGAGCTTGAATCCCATCGTTTCAGATGATGTCGCACAATTGCCAGCAGGCTCAGCCACCAGGACACCCCCATACAACCAAGGGATTACACACACACACACACGCCCGCGCGCACACACACACCTACTGTCTCTGTCTCTGAACATATGGGCCTCTCGTTTGGCCTCCCACATGTTCCCCATCTCAGCAGCCTTGAAGTTTGGGCCAAGTGTGCAGCAAAAGGCCTTCTGATGGACTGCCTGCGCTGGTACTGTTAATTGACGCCATGTCTGATTACACTTTTACACGATGCACAGGAGGCGTTGTTGCTAGGCTCCTGTCCAATAAGTGGCTATAAAAGTGGACGGGCGATGCTGTCATGCTCATCTCACACACACACACATACACACACACACACACACACACACACACACACACACACACACACACACACACACACACAGATTAAAAACTCATCCAGTCTCTCCATCCAGGTGAAGCATGAAAGGAAATTAGCTTCACTCATATTTCCAGTTCAATTAGTTGTACTGGCTTTTGAAATTGACTTTCAAGTGTACATCATCTGTGGCTGGTTGTAAATGAGTTAGACTAATCGATGGACTTTTGCTCCCAAACTACTCCAATGTGAGTTAGACAGTCTCAAAAAACTGAGATTTATAAAGATTTATAAATCGTTTTAAGCCCATAAAGTCATCCACCCCATACATCTAGGCTATTTCAGATCTAAAAGCTTTGTTCTGTAATAACTCAACTGACAGCAGACAAAAAAGTGTTGTGGAGCAAGAAATGAGAATGAAAAGACTCAAGTAAGCTCTTGAAATATTGCTTAGAGCCACTGGAACCTTGGCTTGAAATAGTAACAATGCATATACAATATCAAAGTTGAGTGTCTCATTAAGCATCCACGGCAATTTGAGTGAAAATAAACGTCCATAACTATTAGAAAACCTAGTATAAAAACAGCTCATTTGGCTGTTCAAGCCATTTCTCAGGATTGCGGGGTGTGATCAGCTTACGCTTGATTGACAGCTCCCTTTCAGCTCAAGTACCATTTTATTTTCCATTCAATCACTAAAACGTTTTGCTGCCAAGGAATAAACTACCAAATATATCAAATGGACCCTACTTGGCTAGAAAGCTTGACTAATCGACTAACTAGCAAACTAGTTTAGACCACCCAAATCTGTGTTTTTATTTAACTATACCTCCTGGAGTATGGTGCTAATGGTTTTAGCATTTTCTATTGACTTACATGAAACAGTGAGCATAGCTTAAACATTTTGCTATAAACTACCAAATCTATCAAATTCACTTACATGAAACAATTAGCATTAGCTTGTCTATTCAAAACCTTTGAGCTTAACTACCCCAGTGGTCTGCTAGTTATCTTGATTAATTGGCTAACTAGCAGACTAGGGTAGAACACATATCTGTGTTTTTATTGAACTATACCTCCCGGTTTTAGCTTCTTCCATTGACTTACATGAAACGGTTAGCATTAGCTTTGCTATGCTACACTTTTGAGCTACTTATCAACTCCATGTTTAATACAGATTTGGGTGGTGTATCCCAGTCTGCTATTTAGTTTAACACAGTAGCTTTCAAACGATGTCAGGCTAATTTGAATTCTCAATCTAGCTAAAAGCAAAGAAAAGTGCAGTGCATTGTTTTCCCATGGGGGACACGATTGGAAGTGCTGTGAAGTCAGTTTGGCAAGATAGCCACATCAATTATCTTTGTCCTAAATATGATTGGGCAGACATTTATTATGTAATTAATGTCCTCGCTTAGCCATGCCTAACTGCAACCCAGTAAAAAGGCAAGGGAGAGAGACTCTTTAGACAATAGCTATGTCAAAGGTTCTCATATTTTTTAGGTGTTTACTACATGCACATTAGATCCCAAATTACATAATTAAGAGAAAATCATGAATTTGCCTTTCCAAGGGCTTTAAGATGTTTTTCTGCAATTGAAGCACTCATCGCTGTATTTTCCCTCTAAATTGTCCTTGTAACTGAAATAATATTTCTGCCAGAACAAAGAAAAACACCTTGAGGTGGCTCTTTGTAGGCCATGTTTTTAGTTGTTTTTTGACAGTCAAATCTATATTTTTACCACACTTAGGCTCAGTTTGCTATATTCTTACATGTGCTTTCCCTGTCCCATATGAACCTTTCTCAATGAGCAGGCAAGATGCACACATGACTTGCTTTTCATCCACCCATCATAGTGTCACTTCTATTTTATAGCTTTGATACGGATGAAATCAAAGCTGGAAAAGCTGGAAATGAAAATCTTTATCTGCCTCCCTACACACTCAACCTGTCTCCTCATCTTGTCTCTTTTTGCTATCTTTGAGCACCATAAACAGCATCTGGTGCTTTTGGACTAACCAGATCCCCTCGCACTTACAGGAAGACCAGCTACTAGAAAATGCATCCCAACATCTGGTCAGCTCAAAACTTTGAGCAATAACTGCATTTTAAAACCACTGGAAGATAAAACCAAATACACTTTGGTGTCATACAAAGACATGTTTTGTGCATTTTGAGTGCATCCTCTGCCCTCGCTGTCTTTCCCCCAAGGCAGCAGCTCTGCTCTCTTGGCTTTCTCTTGTGTAGCAACTTGCCAGGTTACATACCATTGCCCTCATTACTAGGGCTGTCGCAATAACTGCAATATTGCAATACTACGCTATAGACAAGCCAACCACAGTAGATGGCAAGCACTGCAACGACCTGCGCTATGTTCATGTTTGGCGGCTCCCCCAGTCCAGTCCCACGGCTCCCCCGGTCTGGTGGCTCCAGAGGATCCCGACCACCGCGTGCGCAGAGCAGGCTGCTATTTAACCTGTGAGGTGAAGTAGTTTTCCACCAATCATACAATCTAAAGGTCTGTCCAGCCAGACTCCATTCATAAATCCCAGGTTTAAGGGGGCTCAGTTGTAGACCAACGTTGTTTCCTGCCAAAACACGATTTAAAGTGTGTTCGTCAAGCACTGCTGCTCCGTTCAGCTGACACATAATCAGACTAACATACCTTAATTTTCACAACAACAACAACAACCAAAAAAATGGCGCTAATACTGTATATGACCGCAAACCGCGCTGTTGAGCCACCCTAAATCACCGCAGGGGAAATTTCTTCACCAAGACAGCCCTACTCATTACTAAAACCCCCCTTCAAAGCGGCTCACTCATCATGGCTTGAGGATAAAGGAGGCAGCCTCCCTGGCCTCTTTGGGGAGCTGAAGCTTAACTGGAAGAGTCAACCAGCCACGGCGGCAAAGATCAACTTCAGTCAGAACCTAACTTCCTGGTTTACTTGTGATTGGTTATGGATTTTGGCCCTTAGTGCTTTGCTGTCTTCACAGGCGCACAACCTCGGCTCCCACCACTAAACTTGGCTCCTTTTTTTAGACAGCAAAAAGTTAGGAATCTAAAAATCAAAGTGCTCTGACTCTTGTCTTTTTGTGCCTTGAGAGAAAAGCTGTGTTTGTTTTCACATCCTCTCAGATAAGCTTTAATGTATAATGAGAGCGCTCAACTTTTTTTGTGTGGGAAGTTTGCTATCATTAGCAGCCACAATACTTTATGGGTGGATGCACTCACAGGGAAACATGGCCTAAGGCCAGTGTAGGAGGGGTTACTTTTAAAACATCTTCCACTACAGATTACTGAATACATGCCCTAAAATGTAATTTGTTACATTTTCCATTAGATTTTTGGACTTTTGATTACTTTTGGAATACTTCAAAATCGTCTTGCTGATTCACCGATTCCCTCGATCAGTGTATGGAAGTCGGCATCCTCTACTAATGAGAAGGGTTGCACATTTCCAATTACAAAGTCAAAAATCAGCATTCACTTTGCTCTGGGTGGTGGTGGCTGCTGTGCTGAGCTTTGCTTGTTTCAGAGGAAGTCCAAAAGGTGTACTGGTTGTGGCGTTGCATTCATCACTGTCACAGTCCTTTTGGTTGATGTCCTCTGCATGGCACTAGGATGCTTTCTCTGAATGAATGAATGAGTGAATGAATGAATGAATAAAAACACAGTGAAAAATTGAATTATAATCAGTTTATTAGGTACATTTTACTCACTGATTGAGAAATTAATTTTGAAATATATAGAGAATAATACAATACTGTTACATAATTATACAGCCCAGTGCCAATGAACACAAGAACCAACATAGTGGTGTCAGTATGTTTATGGACTAAATAGTAGACTGGCATGTTACAAATCACACAACAGGAGAGGTCCACCACCTGTGGATTCTTGCCAATGTGTTTTTGTTCATCATTCTAGATTAATTTGTCTTGTCACTTGGTGTAAAAGCAAAGCTCCTTTAAGGAATACAGAAAGGCATAATGTGTGTGCATAGCAAGTGACAGAGAGCGAGTGGCAAAAAGTGATGGTGAATATGAGTGGAGCAGAGGAAAAGGCTAGCGGTGAAGTTGTCAATCTGACAGTAAATGTACAGTGTAGGTTGCAGTTTGTCAGTGAATAGAGGCTGCAGCTTCTGAAGACCAAGTTAAGTCCTGTGTTGTTTCCCAACTGTTGCAAAAATGAAGGGGGTTAGTCTAGAAGCAAGAATCAACTTTGGCCCCGGAGGAAAACATGCCATTGTTGTGTGGTGTATGGTGGTGTTTTAAAAAATTTGTTTATGGGAAACGCATGCCTCAATTTTATAGTAAATAAAACAAAAAGTAATCTCCTCAAGCTATCTATTCTTAAAGACAGCGGCCTGCGGCGAGAAAGTTGAACCAGAATCAAGAAGAATCACAGCTGATGATCAGACTGATCAGAGTTGTACAACCCTGCCATGAGGGAGGACAAAGATGTTACTAGGAAGACGGGGGGACATTTCTCTTTGCTTAATAACAGTAAAAGTAAAGTTAGGTTTTGCAGACGGCTTCCTGAAAAAGACAAGAAAAAGAGGGAAACAGAGAGAGAGAGAGAGAGAACAGCGGTGGTTGAGCAAGCTAGAGAGTGAATGAAGAGAGCGAGCAGTGGTAGCGAGAAAGCCGGTGAATGAGAAAAATTAAACTTTATTTTCTGATTGTTTCACGGTGGTTACAAATAAAAATGCCCACACCACCACACACTTCCAAGAGTGGCCCTTCACTTTCAGATGTATGTAAACTGCTGAGTATTAACCTGCAGAATTGGCCCTCCTGTATTGAACCATGCCTTTGCTTGATGGTTGTTTAGTTTCCCCAATATACAAGTCTGTGAATTCCTCACTACAGTGGACTGCATACACTAGATTGCTTTTCTTCTGTTTGGTTATGCAATCTTTCAGGTGGACCAGTTTCTGTCTTAGTGTGTTACTGAGTTTGAAAAACACAGGGATGCAGTTTTTGTTGAAAATCCTCCTGAGTTTTTCAGATACTCCAGACAGGTAAGGAATTACAGTGTTGTTGCATTTATTCTTCCTGGATCTTGTGTCAGTTTCTGCAAAGGTCCAGTTAGGGTATCCACAAGCTTTAAGTACATGCTTCAGGTGTTTGTGCTCTTTCTCTTGGGCCTGAGCACTTGTTGGTACATTATCAGCTCGGTGGTGTAGTGTTCTGATAACTCCTAGCTTATACTCCAGTGGATGGTGAGAGTCAAAGAGAAAGTAATGGTCTGTGTGTGGGGGTTTCCTGTATACTCCAGTGTGGAGGCTCCTGTCCTCTTCAATGCACAATCCAAAAAGGCCAAACTGTTGTTCCTGACATTCTTTCGTGTGAACTTGATGTTACTGTCCACTGAGTTAATGTGCTATGTGAAGGCGTCCACATGTCTAAACCAGTGGCTCAGTACTGTTCCTCTGAAGGAGTTTGGGGCTCTGCTTTCTACTTCTTCCATGTAGACATTGGCCACAATGGGGGATACTGGTGAGCCCATGGCACAACCATGCTTTTGTCTGTAAAACCCCTCCTTGTACTGGAAATAGGTGGTGTCCAATCAGAGGTCCAGCAGTTCACAAATGTGGTCTGAGCTGAGATTGAGTCTATTGTTCTGTTTTTTGTCATGTAGCAGTCGATTCCTTAGTAAAGGAATAGGAATAATAGTTGGGATGCATGTAAATGAGCTCTGTTAGCTCTGATAGCTAAGAGAGCTCATTACATGTAAACAATGAACTCAATTAGCTCTGATTGCTTTTTTCTCACCTTCAGTAACTATTATTTAAAATGATGTAAAAACCTGAGAACAAAATTCCACAAAGCATAAAATAGAGATATAATAAAATAGAGAAAGAGAAATGGTGGCTGTCTGTCGCTAGCTTGGTCCTAAATTATTAGCGTGCGGAAGGTTTGGTAGTTACAGTAGTTCATTAAGTATTTCTGTAAGTAGTCCATCTAGCACAGCATATTTCGCAAAGATGAGCAGATGAATTTTGCTGTTCTGCTTTCTGGCGGGAATGGACCTTCATCTCTGAATGAAAGGTGGTAAATCATGCATGCATATTCAAACAGAGACACACACACATGTTGATTCCCATATTCACTGAGACTCTGCCAGAGTCAATGTCTTGTTGCCATAGCGCCCATTGGCATTGAGGGACACAGCGAGGCTTGACTGTAGAAGCAGGGAGAGTGAGAGCAAGACATATAGAAGAGGAAATACGCATGAAAGAAAAGAGTTAGGGAACAGAGAGGAGTGGATGTTGAGGTTAATGAACAACTATAATACTGGATGTTTGGTTATTTAAATTTCTGTTGCTGCTTCCTTCATCACTTTGTTCCTCTTTGCCGTCCCTCTTTTTATCTCTCTGACAGATTTCCCACAGCATGACTCATTCTGATTAGCACTGGGCAGCCATTTCAAAGCTCTCTCAGGCTATGACATATAGCCTGAAACAGAATCCTCCTCTCCTCTCCTTTCCTCTCCTCTCATCCACTGTGGTCAAAAGTGTGCGATAGAAGAAGACAAGAAGAAAAGAAAGAGAAATGAACCAGTCATTACAGCCTCAGACTCATAAAACCAGCAGTCTAATTCAGTAGCACACCAATTGATGAACTGTGTCTGTCCTTTTGCAACAGCCTTTAAATTCCATTTAATGCCACTGTAATGGCCAACACGTCCTCATAATTAAATGACCACATACTGTAGGTCGATTGTACCATGCACTCCAGAACGACCCATAGGAGCGTTTGTAACTATAGGTTGTTTTCGGCGACTGAATTTACGACCTAAACTGTCATTTCTCTTGAGAGGACAGGCTGGTAACGGCTTATCATTTGTGTCTCTATGTGTTTATGTGAGTTTGTGTCCGTATGCAATTTTAAACAAGAGCAGTGTCTGATAAGGGATGTGGGAAAAAAGAGTTTTGGGAGTGTTATTCAGCCAACACTTGGGATGATAAAAAATGGAGGCTCGGGTTGTGATGGCTGTCCTTATCTTGTCATGAGCCAAACTGTTTCAGTGAGAGAGCATGGCATTACCACACTGCTGGCGAAGCTACCTTTCCACTATCTTTCCATTTGTCTCCAGCCGTTCCAATCCAACCCTCTATTTTCTTTTTTATCTCTCTGTGTCATCTCGCTCTGGCACTAAAATTCATTTATGCGCTCTTCCATTCCCTTACCTCTCTCTCCTCTCTTTGTCTTTGTTCGCTCTCTCCATTTCCTTCTTTTTACCTTTCTCCCCCATCCCCGCCTCTAAATGGATATCAATTCTTTTTTCCCCCTTTCAATAAGGGCATGACAGCTGTCCTTCAGCTGTACATGGTGTTTCCACAGTCATGCTGACTGCAGATGGAGAATGTTTGGCTGAGTAGGAATTGAGTCTTGTGTAAACAGAGCTACTGTATGTCTTCATCACAGCTTCATCAGTACTGATTATAGTGCAGACTTGTAATGCTTGGAATCAGGGTGTAATATCAATATAGCTGTAGCCTTACATTTTTTAATATTACACTTTTAAAGGAAAAAAATTGGTCAAGATCATATTTTTTTGTAGTTTTGGCCTCATTCCTATTGGTAATAATAAGTGGGCTACTCACCAAGTTGAGATCTGGGAATGCAGCAATATTGCATAAAATAGGGCAAAAATACGCATACACATAGGTTCTAAAAAATCCCCAGATTAGTCAAACTTTTTTGGAGGAGAAGATGATGGCAAATGGTAGAATCATCAGAAAAACTATTGCATTAATTGTTTTTGGGTTGGTTTTTTTTACCACTTTGGTGCAATGCTACAAGCTATAAACACAACACTGACATATTACCACCTTATAAAGTTGTTATAGCAAGCACTTTTCCACAGATATGAAGTAATAATAACATCAATTTGGAGTCATGTCTCTGGTCTCTGTCTCTCTTTGTCAATGTATGTATAATATTCACTCTCCTTTTAGCTCTATTTTGTTCTCCACCAACTCCTGAGAGAAATATCTGGTTCTTTAGCTGCTAAATGTTTCATTATGTTCTCCAGCTAGTTGCTAGTTGCTAATTTTGTCTCTGGGCTGTTTCTTGCTGGTTAGGTAGCGCACAGTGGGTTGATCAGAGGTTTTTCACATAATAAACAGCTGCCTGCTGCACCTGGATACAACACACATGAGAGTAGTGAGAGTGGGCCAAAACAGTAAAGTTGCAGCTGTAAAACCAAAACAATGAGCTGAAAGATGCTAAAACGTGCTGCAGAGTCAAGTGATAATTCTTGCCACTATGAGCAACACCTTTTAACACTGCATACAGCGATTTCATCCATTATAAATGTAAGATTATTCCTTTGAGAAGCTTTAAATAATGTGATTCAGATAATCCGGCTAGACTGTCGGCTTATTTACAACCTTTCTGATGGTCTCATCTTTCCTGCCCCCAAGGGAGGAAGTTAGTTTCGTTGCTCCTCACTCCCTACTGTGCTGAGCTTGATGTTTCCTTGCAGGGAGCAACAAGGTTAGAACTTAGACTAATGCTGTACAAATTCTGTATTTACTCAATAATCTGTTCCACATGAGTTGGCCGACCCAAGTTCTCAAAAACCAGAATTATTATGACTGGCACACGCATTTAATATTGCATTGTGTTTGTGTCAGAATGTTATATTGTAAGTTATATTCAGACATTGTATTGAACTAATGTCAAGAAATGGGAGTCAGATCCATAGTTCCAGAGGCGAGATATGTGTTTATCAAACTGTTGTACCAGTGCTAGAATTAAATAATAACACCTTTCATGCTCTGAGGTTGGACTTCTTTGTTGATGGGAAATCAGGCCTGACATGGGTGAGACAATGTTCAATAGCGCTGTTTCTCACATGGCTACAAAAAACAGGGAGCATGGGAGAGAGAGAGAGAGAGAAAGAGAGAGAGAGAAAGAGAGAGAGAGAGAGAGAGAGAGAGAGAGAGAGAGCTCTGGCCCAACTAAGTGGCCTCAGGGCATCTGTACAGCAGTGAAACCCCAGAGATCGGTCAATAAACAGGCAGGTTGTTGTTGGAGGATCAATCCAAGCCTGGAGCATTGCTTCACTTTTAATTGCCATGTGCACTGACAGTACAGCACATGGTCTCTACTTTCATTTATGCCAAAATCCTTTTGGTACTTCTCACTGTCTTTTTTTATTATCAATTTTTAATTTTAAAAAAATCCATCCTGAACAGGTTCTACTTTGTAATTTGTGTTTTGGTGAGGTTTTTTTTTTCATACTTTGGCTGATGAATAGCCCCGGGTAGAAAATATGGCAAAATATCTCAGTATGTACAGCACAGTGAAATATTTCATAACAGTTTGACAACAGATAAATTGTAAACCAATAATATAAATGTTAAATGTAACCCTGTGGAGCTCATTGCATATGTTCAGGCGGCACAGATCAGTTGATCATCAGCTGCTTCTACCTGCTGTTCACTGTATTTCAAGCTGTAAATTATTGTAAGTATATATTCATGGATCATATGTTAACAATATTATAATGTATCAGGGATTTTCACAATTATTTTTCAATCATACAGTGTGTTGTCATGTGTGCATTCATAGGGTGGTTTTGTCTTAAAGCTGTTGGAATTGAGCCATTAAAAACCACATTCAACTGTATTTTTCCTCAAAAATAAACCATGACAAATCAGAGACTGACTGTGTCAGTCACAATCAAACAGCAAGGACTTGAGTTTCTACACTAGTCTCACATACAGGAAGACATTGAGAAAAGAGAGAGCAATACCAACTTCTCCAGAGACAGTAGCCACACTAGTCCAGAAAGCAGTGCAGCCTGAGGCCACGTTGTGTTTTAGAGGGGCATGTTACTGCACTACAGCTTCCAGTGTGTCCACCTACACACACAGAATGCATTATATTTACATTCTCTCAGGGCTGTACAGATTCACTCTTGAAAACGCAGGAAACTTCAGCGGAAGTAGACCAAGCTGGTTTTAAGTAAAGTGGGTTCATGCAAATTGCTTCATCACAAAACAGCTCCTGGAACTGAGTGAACATCACAGATTGAGGACATACAACTCTGCAAGTGTATCCAAAGGAGGAATTTTCTTTTTATGCAGATTGGACAACAATTCTCTAAAGCGTTACCCTCTTATCTTTTCGGGGTAAACTAAAGTTCCAGAGTATTTGTTAGGATATTACAGTGGGATAAGAATGTTGGAGGAAAAATGCTGGTGAAACTCATCCATAGCAATTTTTCCTCAACGCCTTGTTGTTTGTCCTCTTCTCAATGTTTCTAAATGGCAGCCTCTGTCAACAGCCACAGCGGGGGGTTAGTCTCCTGTCTGTTTGGCTCCGCAGCCTTACCCTGTTGCTCAAAAACTCAGAAAGAAAGACCAATCAATGTACGAGCCACTTACACTGTTATTCAGAGAACAAAATCATGTCTGTTGCTACCAATCTGCTGGAGTGGAAGGACCACAAAGGATCTGTGTACCAGACCAGTCCTTTAATGGGGCGATGAGAGCAGGCTGATGGAGCTGTGTGTGTCGGATTCTTGTTTTTGTTATGTGGGATTTAAAGGCCCAGATGAGCTGCTTCATTCCTCTTCACTGACTTCATGACAGGTAACACAGAGAGAATAGCCCCACCGCACTGCCTTTCAACCTCCCATATCCTTGAGCATGCACTGTACTCCAGCCTTCGCAATGAATACTACGAATGTCCTGCATACCTTACAGGAGCTGCTCCTCCGTAAATGCTTTTCTTGTGTTAGGTTCGTGTCGTTTAAGTGAGAGCCCACCAATGTATTTCCCTGCTTTCATTGTTTCCTCTTTGTTTTTATTGAATTAACTTGACAGCCAGAGCGGGGGCCATTGACTTCCAAGGGAAATGGCTTTTATTGATTTGATACGCTCCACAAGATGCCAGGTACTAAATGACATTTAGTTGAACAAGCCGGCGATTGTAGACCAACGAGGAGGCTTCAGTTCGTGCACGTTTTATGCAAATGGGAATGGATGTTACTGGGTGACCGAGCAGAGAAACCCCATTGAGATGTTATCTCTGAAGTGTGTCATGTGAATACATTTATGTTTAAGTACGACACAACGGATGGAGGCCCAGCCCCGGGAGCCTTATGGGGTAAAATCAAGAAAAGAAGCTGTCAACCATAACACTTCCTCTTTGACAGTCTGTCAGGGTCATTCAGGTCAAAGAAGCAACATCTCTTTTAATTTGTGTGTCGGCCTTGCACCATTGTTTAATAAAGCTAAAGGGCCTCTTTTGTGCCTGCACTCCACACATGCGGAGCTATTGAATGGACACGCTCCTCTCTCTAAATTGACTGTACTCGCCACACTCTTCTTCTTCATGTCCTTCTTCGCTTCTAATTTCCCCTTTTCTGTCCCCCTTTCATTCTACTCCCTCATCATCTGTCTCGCCATTGTTATCGCTGTCTGCACTGAGATGACCACTTCCCTTCACTCCCCCACCTCATGACTTATCACTGGGCGCTTGGGCAGAAATCTCCTTAGTCTCTGTAAACACATAACTGCTCTATCTCACCCTGCACATCCTCCCATCTTCCCATCCTCCCATCCTTCCTCTCTCTGCCCTTCAGCTTTCAGAGCTAGTTCTTTAAAACCCGCCCTGTGAAACTCATCCAGCATCCCACAGCCACCCACCCTGATCCAGTCCCCATAACCAAATCTACTTTAACTCAGACACAAACAGATCCCAAAGCCTCAGAGACGAGGGATGGGAGTGGTGGGTTGACAGGAGGAGGGGAAAGAAGAGGGCAATAAAATGTCAGGCAGGCGGGTAAAAAAGTGAGATATCTTCACTGAGCCCTTCTAAATAAACCATCCAGTCTTTAGTGCCTTAAATCCCATCAGTCTAACTCAGGGGGGAGATGCATTAGAATGTAGGAGAAAAAGAAAGACATGATTTGCTGTGATGGGATGAGAGCTTGAGCAAGAACAGGAGGAGAAGGAGAGAAATGTGAGATAAATACAATGAGGTCGAGGCAGCGAAACAGTGTTTGACAAGAGTGGAGACAGATTGGAGAGAATAGATGCAGATAGAGGCAGAGAGAAGAGGACGCAGGGAGTGAGAGCAAGAAAGATAGAGACATATATGGCTGAGCTGGCAGGCTCCTTCGCTGATTAACATGCTTCTCAGACACGGTGAGAGGGATCAAACTTGCACACAGCCAGGCCTGGGAGTTATGCCTGCAATGCAATGATAGTGTGTCTACGTGTGTGTGTATTTCTGTTTGTTTTGAGTTTGGGTCTGCTGCTCCGCACACATACAGGTATGGGTCTTTGTTCGCAGTTGCCGTGTGTGCATAGTTGTCAACTGGAGACGTCTTCTGATTGACACCACAGTGTGTGTGTGTGTGTGTGTGTGTGTGTGTGTGTCTGGTTTTATACCACATGAGATGTGACATTCAAAGAAACAGGGAGAGATAAAGCAGTTACTGTAGTGCGTGAACTCATATTGAAATTGATACACATAGAATTTATCTGACTAAATTGGATGAGCAGGTGGTTGATTTGTGGCTAGAGAAGATAGAGTGGAAGGGGAAAATATGGTGAAAAGAGAATGGATGGCTTGGTGTGTGTGTGTGTGTGTGTGTGTGTGTGTGTGTGCAAGCTTGCATGCACGTGTACAGCTCGGGTGCATGTGTACGTGAGTGTCAGTGGGAAATCAGAGGTTGGGGACTTGCAGGTACGCCTCTCTATCTGTGCCAGTGCCAGACCTGCTCTGTTGGCCTTCCGCTGGGAGAAGATACTGTGCTTCCCTGTCTCCGTCGGGAAAGAGAAAATTGCTTTTAGATACTGTTTATGATGGGGCCATTCACAGCGGAGCACTTGACAAGATGATTTTCCTATGAAACTTGCCATTATAAATAAAAAATCTGGACACAGCTGAGGGACACATTATGGTATAGCTTGTGGCTTATATACTGCAGCGATTCTGCACAGTGAGTTATTTCGCCTTCAACTTTGTATTGAATGTGCAGACTTTGACAGTAGAAACCAAGCAGTGACTTCATCAGTTAGAGTTTTGTGCAGTCTGCACGGAAGAAAGACAGAGGAACAGAAGGTAAACACTATTAGCATACAGAGACGTCATTGTGAAGCCCGCAATGTATACAGACCTCCCTGTTCCTTCTCCCTCTTTTTGCTCCTCTCCAGACGACTCTTTTCTCCACCAAAACAGAATTGCTTAGATAGACAGTTTCACGCTACCCTTTCACATGCACACATTGTATTCAAAAGTATCTGTGTATTGCAGAATCTGACCTTGTAAATGCTTTGTTCAACTTCTTTGTATTGTGTTTAAGAGAACAGGGAAATTCTTAAACATTACTCCTTGTTGCAATTACAGGTGTGAAAACTGCCAACGATGAAATTTAAGAGATATAAGTCACCATGTCCAATCACATGGGGTTAGGACTGTGTGATACCCAACAATACTAATTATGTAATTTAGTACATGCTAAACATGCTACACATTATAGAAGATGAAAGTGTTCCAACTTTCTTTCTTTTTATTGTTTAATTTACCTAATTAGTCAGACATAATCAGTAGGTTTTTTTCTTTTACTGGACGCATTATACATACATTACAGTATGATTGGCGATGTGTTCAATGCCTTCCCTTCGTGATAGAAAGTATGGCAAATAAGCAAATGTCGAGCGGTGCAGTCTGCAGTCTGTTTTCAGTTTTCAGTGCCTTCCACTTTTCCCCAAATGTTCTATTTTTGCCCGCCACACGACCCTGTGCCCCCCTCTGACAGTCACTTGTTGCCATTACAATAAATTTACCTCTCCTCCTGGTTCATAAGCAAAAAGGGCAAATAGTCCCTGGATAGGAACATATTGCCCTATTGAGTTACTCCTGAGTATTTATACAAGATAATACATGTCCTTGGGGGGATTTTAGCCAAATAATCACATCAAGAGGGGTTCTGTCATGCTGCAGAACCTCTTATTGCCATTAGCAAGGTTTCTGTATTATTTATAACCATGCTGGAGATTATCGCCTTGTGTGTTTTCCTTTACTGACTTTATGGAGCCCCCAGCCAGTGATGGATGGAGTTGCTTTTAGCCTCCCGTCAGTCTCAGAGTGTGTTTTCTTTTCATTTTTACTGCAGTGTAGCTGGGTTCCTCCTACATGGATGGTTTGAGTGTGATTTATGGCCTTGGCCCCTGATCCCTGCCCTGTTAATGATGGTTGTAAACTGGTGGTAAGCCAAAGGTTAGGCCTATCTCTGCTGTTGTGATGTGACATGATGTTTCTTCTTGTCTCACGCATCGCTGTTTTGATGACTGAGATCATAGCGAGAACTGTTTAGAGAGAGAGAGAAAGGTATGTTGAACCTGAAAAGATAAAAGAAACAAGGAGAAGTTACATGGAGGCTAGAAAAATAAAAGGTATTCTCAGTACAGAGAATAAAGATTTATCTCAACACTTTTACTTGAAGAGTCTCTCTCCTGAAACACAGACCTATAATTAACCTACAGACTCGTGCAGACTTTTTCAGAAGTGCTACAAAATCTTTGTTTCACTCTTTCTAGATTGTGACTATAGCCACTCTGTCCCCTGGAGTGTCAGCAGCTGTAATTTTGAGGACTGTGAAGGTTAATGACAGTGACACAACTCTGGGGAGAGCTCCAGTAATACTTAAAGATATCCATTCATCAACAATGAGCTATTAAAGGTATTACATTACTACTCTGTCATCCAGCACTCTTTAGTCAGCCTACCTCTTGCCCGTTAATGAGAGCACATCCACAGTGGATAGAAAGAGTCAGAGATTATCTTATTCCAGCACCAACCTTTAAATCCTCTGAAATTATATACCCATTAGACATGTGGTGCTGTGTAAAGAAGATACAGTAGACATGTTCTCGTGGTCTGATTCTGATAAAAGAAGAGTGTTATAGAAATGTTTTGTCCTGTTGTTCATGCTGCACATATTTCCCACTACATAAATCTATGGTGTTTCTGAGCACATGGGAAAATCAGTGCTCTGTGCAGAAAGGTCACTTTTCATTTTTCATTTACTGTGTACTCCCCCTCTTTTTTCTCTCGACCTTTTCTCTGTCTCTTCTCTCTCTTTAAATATGTGCGATGTTATTGAGGCTTCAGGACTTCATAGTGATGCAAATATCTAGTAAAGAAGAAGAAGTACTTTATTGATCCCTGTGGGGAAACGGATCCTCTGCATTTGACCCATCCTATACAGACACACAAGGAGCAGTGGGCAGCCGCAGTGCAGTGCCCAGGGACAAACTGCATTTCTTTTTCCAGTGCCCTGGTCGGCACTGACATCATACATGTCTTTGATGGTGGGAGGAAACCAGAGCACCCGGTGGAAACCCATGCAAACACAGGGAGAACATGCAAACCACGCAGAAAGGACCAGGGACAGTGCTAACCACTGAGCTGCCATGCTACTCAGACAGTAAATAGACCCCAAGACATTGAAGTCCCAAGCAAAGACTAAAAAAATCATGTGTGCATTTTGATCTGGTGGAGGGAATTCCTACTTTGTTTTTACATCAAGCCCGAGTGAGAGATAGAGGGGGAAGACTGTGGTTTGGCTTAAGTGAAGGCACAATACCCAGAGGAAGATGTGTATCTTTTGTTTTGTTGTGTGCCTGCATGTATGTGTGTGTGTGAAGTATACTGTATGTGCATATGCACATGTGCATCTGTGTCAGGAGTCAGGAAGGAAGGAGGTCAGACTGTCTGGGATCAATGGAGTAGATTGATAGTATCGTGGTTTTCAGGAAGACACAGCAAAATTAAATTTATATAGAACATTTAATTCCAGGGAAGATACAATACACAATCAAACAATGAGATTCAGATGTAGATTAAAACACAAACTAATCCAAAGCACACAGAAAAACAAATGTTTTCAATCTGGTTTTAACACTGTTAATGTCAGAGCACATCTAATGTAATCTGTCAAAATATTCCAGCAGCAAGGGCCATAAAATCCCAAAGTTGCTTCTCCATCTTTTGATTTAGCCCTTGGACCAACCAGAGGGGCTGCTCCAAATGATCGGTTCATATGGGACAAGCAGGTACATTTTGTAATGAACTCAAACTAACTGAAGGCAAGGGCAGAGATCTGAGCATAGGTGTGATGTGAACAGATTTACTCTTTTCTTATAAAGCTTATATAGCTGCACTTTGAATTAGCTGTAGTTGGCCCATAGTCTTCATATGTAGGCCAGTGAGGAGGGTGGGTCAGACTAACTAACACAAGATAAATCCATGTACCTGTATAAGTTTTCCTGCATCTGGCTGAGAAAAGAGGCCAGTATATTTTTAAGATAAAAGAAAGCTGTTTTTGGTGTGTTGGTGGTTCTAAGATCAGGATCAATGACAACGTCCTGATTTATGATCTTTGTGGTAATTCCTGTCCGAGAGGACACACTTAGCGCCAATAACACGGATTTTGGTTTTGTATTAGCTGCAGGAAGTTGCACCACATTCCAGTCAATCATGTCTCTAATGTATTAAACCAGTAAAGGTTGAGATCTACAGGGGATAAGGATAGGTAATAGCTGTGTGTCATCAGCATAATTATGGTAAATGTCACTTGTGTTTTTGATTTGTGTGGGCTTAAGGCACATAAAAGGAATGCAATGTTCGAGGAACAGCAATGGTCCAAGTATTGACCCCTGAGGGACTCCATATATAAAGTCAACTTTCCTGGATATAAACCTCTCAAAAGATACAGAAAAAAAAAATCTTTTTAGATATGTTGCAGACAAGTACTCAACCAGAAGGTCTTTCCCGCTAGTCTACTCTTCTCTCACTGTGGAGATAAATCTATTGGCTCTGTGCTCCTTCTCTCCTCTGTTTCTTTGTCTTTCTATCTCTCATTCCGTACATTCTTTGGCTTCACTCTCTATACATCCGGTGTGACTCCCCCTCTGTTTGAATGCCTCAATTGTCTCTATTTCACCTCTGTTTCTCTTCATCACTCCCTGTAGTGCATTATTTTTGTCATTTTCTTTGTCCTGCCTCATCTTCTTCCCACTTTTCACCCCTTTTTTTTTATAGCTACTGTGTTCATTTCCATCTTTGCCTTAAATCCTCCCTCCTAGCCATCTTTCTCACGTCCTATTCTTCATTCCCTTCCCTCCTCACATTCCTGTCACATACAGCATCTTATGTTATTGCTGATTGAGGGAGATCCAAGCAGCATCAGGCTATCACCTGCCATTGATTCTACACACTCCATAAAGCAGCCTCTCCTCGCCCACTAATATGACAATTAGGCCAGTCTCTGGAAAATCCATGCGGTGTCTTTAAGTCCACATAAAGAAAATGGAACAATCATAAAATCCTCCTCTGCTTACTTAATATCCTTTCCCATGTACCAGCACAGTATCATGTTCTGAACTCTGAAGGTCACCCTGGTGATGTGGAACATTAAAAGCAGAGCAAAGTGTAGCTCACCCTTGTGCCAGTGACAAAGGAATATTTCTTTGAACATGAATGAAAAAGTTATTAAATGTTTTAAAGAATAAGCTCAAAGTCTTTTGGTAGTTTGTCTCTCTTACAATAACAAAGGTTATTAGAGCTTGAAACCCCTTAGGTTATTGTTGGCTCCTGTCCAGTGTTACAGTATCTCTTTTTACAGAACATTATTGGAAACCGTGTATTGAATTGAAATGAATCAAAATGGGGTTCTAGTACTACTATGTCATCTTCTACTGCTATTGTAGTTTCTTTATATATTACTAATACAGTACTACTTCTACTATCATAAAACAATGAGTGTAAGAGAATATTTCAAAAGTTTAAACCTGCATTAAGTGCTTTTTTGGCTACCCGGGGGCAGTTAAACACAGCATTGACCATCTTGTATGGTTGATGTGGTGAATGGCAAACAGCTGCCTATTCACACATCCAACAGACACAGAACTGTATTTACATTCATTTAGAAGGATCCTGTGTTTGGTGTTGTGACTGATCTTAGTCCGATATCCACTCTCCTTTTAACTTGATCTTGAAATAAGTGAAATAAGTGACTCTTCAGCAGTTAAACGCACCACTGTGTTTGCTAACTTTATCTGTTTGCTGGGCAGGTAGAGTTCAACATGTTTATCAGAGTTTTCGGCTGGAAATAGCTGCCTTTTGCAGCTGAAAACCGAGGTGATGAGAGCCATAGGAGTGAACCAAACCAGTAAAGTTGTAGGCTGGAAAACCAAAACAATTATCTAAAAGAAACTAAAAGTGCTCCATAGAACTGAGAAGAACTGCAAAGTTGGGTGATAATTCTTAGTGCATTCATTATTGGGGGTGCCCTCTTTCACGCCCATTGTCAATAAGATAGTATTGATTGTAGCACCTTTAAAATATGCACTACCTGCAGCACAAAAATATAATTTGCCTTGTAAAATTATGATAAAAGGATCTAAGTGGAAAATTGACCATGTTTGAATTGCTTCTTCAGCTGTACGGGCTTTTGAAGCTGCGCGACCAATGTGAAAAGGGATTATCATACCCTAATGCTAGAGCACTGTGTTCTACCAGTACTGATACCTCTGCATAATGCTTGACAACCACTCTGTTAAATATTTTAATCATAAATACCCTAACCACCACTGTGTCCCCATTAATGCTGCTCCATTTCATTACCATTTTCCCTATCCCTATTTCCCTATCTAGGGCATGCATAATCTCGGTTTTCTTTCAGCCTTTAGTCCAATTTTTAGTGCAAGTACCTCACGGCTGTGTAATGGAAACATTGAGAACGTACACATCGACAAGACTGGGGCTGATGGAGAGCAAGAGAGGAGCTAAGGCGTAACAAGATGGTGAGAGGGAAAAGGTAGAGAGACTGAGGAGAGGAGAAAAACAAGAGCCATGGCAACCGTAATAAGTGACAAAAGCATTTCAGAGCATATTAGCGCTTCATTTGATGATGATGTGTTCTATTTGCATGCAAAGTATCCAGGCCCCTGCAGCAGAGGGTCACCATCTCTGTATTACCGATTGCAGGCATTTCTCACATCTCTTCTTCGTCATCAAACCATTTCCTTTTCTCTTTTAAGCCTTTGTTCTCAGTGTGACTCGACTCTGTATCAGAGCAGAATCACTCCACATTAGAGCTTTACTAAAGGCATATACACACCATTGATTGGTGGAGATTTGTTATCTAAATTATCAAAGTTATCAAAGTTGGCCGCAGTGGTGATCACTCTGAGGTAGCCTTGATGGGATCCAGGGAGACATTACACCCTTTCCACCCAACTCCCCGCCCCTTTTATGGCAGCTAAATGATCTCTTAATGACTTTGTTTAGGAAGTTACCTGTCTAAACACTCGTAATCATATTGATCTGGAGTTGTGGAAATAGACAAATTAACAAGTCTGTGTTAATCCTGTTGAGGTGAATTGAGCATGGTGGTGAGTTCAGGAGTCTCGTTTCATTAGTAGTAAAGAAAAGATAGTTGGAGTAGATGGAGCACTAAAGCTCAGAGTGAAGTTTCATTTGATCGGCTCTGGTTTGCATGTTTCCCTCCGCTGTCGTAACCTGCTGTCTGTTAACCTGGCATCCAAATGAGGCTGTTGGGATAGTGCCCGAAATCAAGCTCAATCCCTGAATATGTCTGTCACAACACTGGAAACAGTAGTCCCCCACAGTGAAAGAACTGACACAATAATTTGCTGCTGACAGTATAGTTTTGAATGGTTTTTTTTATTTGTTTTTTTTTTTAATCCATGGAGCCTTCGCTGTATGCCAACTTCAGTATGCCTTCAGTGACATCTACTGCCATTCCAATTTCAAACACGGAGTGCCATAGCACCCTGGGGTTGAATATTTTGGATCAGTGTCCCCTTCAAATGGCAAAATGTATATGTGACATGCAGTAGGCCTCATTCAATGATAATGGCATACACTATTGTACAGCTTGTGCCATGCAGTAAGGCTTCTGAATGGACTCGGCTGCAGTCATTTGTCATAATTACAGAGATGCTTTGGCTCTGAACCATTTGTACCCCCACCCCCCCCCCACCCCCAACACACACACACACACACACACACACACAATACACACATACACACACTCGCTTTTATACTTGTATATCTACTTATTCTGCTGTCCCATGAAATTGTATAGCCCAGGGTGTCTAATTATACTAATCGAATGCGTACCGCCTGACATTTATTCATACATTATTAATAGCAGAAACAATAGAATCTCTGATTGGATACACTGACTTCCTGACTTCTCATCTTCGCTCTCTCTCTCTCCCTCTTACTGCTTCTCACTTATCTCTCACTCCATCCCTCTCTCTACCCCCGTGACCTCCTTTCTTCTCTCCGTGACTCTTTCCCCTTCACCTCCTGTAATTTTGCTTGTGGGTGTTGAGTAATTAGCATGCCTCCCACTTTTATTCTGATGTCAGAGTAGGGAATTTGAGAAATGTCCCATAAAGATTATGTGTCCTGATAAGGTTATGTCTGGGATTCCATTAAAGAGATGGGCCGCACAATGGCTGTTTGTATCCTTCGGGGGAGAGAGAGAGAGAGAGAGAGACTGTGTGAGAGAAAAACTCTGGAAATGACTGAAGAAAAGAAGCTGCTTCTATATTATTATATAGAGTACAACATGTACTCTGTGTTATACATTATGCTGTACTTTACTTAAGTCTGTGTTAATTTTACATGAAGATGAACCTATTGTTAATGACTTTACTTAATTACGAGATTTTACTACAATACGTTAGTTATAAATTCACACAATATGGTGAAAAGTATTTTGGCCTCTGTTAAAGAAAATCTTTAAGCGAGACCATGTACATTTTTAAAGAAGAAAAAACACATTGTTCTTAGAAATAAAAAGTTGAATTCATAATCCATAAAATACACCCTTGCTTAAGTCACTGTGCTCAAGGGTTTTGCCTCATCAGCGTTCCTAAAGTCTGGTATGACCAGTAGCCTCTGGTGGCAAATGATTGCAAACTTTAGATGAAACTGTTGTGTAACTGACATTACAGAGTCAGTTAGTGGGCTTAATGACTCTTCTCACTTATCATTATCCTGCAAAGTGTTAATTCATGTTAATTGTGATCACTATTAGCAAAAGTTAGATAGTTTTCTCACAGAATCTGATTATATTTCCCACAATAGTGTGATTTCAACTTTACTGCTACAGTCTGGGGAAGGCCCTTTCCTGTTTCAACACGACAATACCCCTGTGAACAAAGCAAAGTACAGCTAGGTTCCAAAATTTTGTGGAAAGCTTTCCCACAAGAATGGAGGCTTTATAGCAGCATATTAATGCCAGTGGTTTTGCAGTTAGACGTTCAACTAACAAATATGGGTTTAATGTTGTGGTGTCTACATACTTTTGGCCATGTAACCTTATATATTTTACCTTTAATTTTATTATATTATACTTTTACATTTGCGGTTGTTGTGTTGTGTGTTTTTCTCCTTGGATTTTTATTATAATGTGGTTACAACAAAATGTTATGTATACCAATAAAACCCTCAAAAATCGCAGTGCAGTTCAGCTGAAATGAACTGAACTAAGGGAGTGATTATGAGAGTCTAAGGGAGACAAAGAGGGAGGCTTGCATAGTGGATAGTACCGTACGTCCAGCACAGTCTTTTTGCATTGTTTCACGCACTGTGCATCTGTGACCACAGGAAAATGTTAAGGAGTTTTGCATAAGGAAATCCGACCTTGAGCATTCAAATGTGAGAAGTTGCAATTGTCCATGGCTGAAGGAGCTGCCAAAGTGTTTTGTGTTTGCAGCTGTGGCGATGGGAGTCCTCTCCACTTGATTTTCAAAGCAAATTACTCGATGGCATATTCAGCGTTAAACCAACAATGAGATGAAAAGGGAGTTATGGGGGGTTTTGTAAATTACATTATGTTTGTGAAATTTCTAGGAAAACACAATTCCATGCCAGGTTAGTATGGGGGGGGACTGATAGATAATTACAGATGGGGCAGAGTTGAAGATAGAAGAGCTTGTTGGATGCACATTGAATTTCACCACACACATGCTATGGCAGCAAAATTACAGTAACAGCATGCAGAGGTAGCTGCCAGCCCATCATGCCTTTTGAGGTTTGTGGCAGAAGTCAATAGTAATTCTGAGAGGATTTCTCCCACGAGGCAGAGTGCTGGAGTCATTTTCTAGATGGATCGTGTAGGCTAACTTAATTTGGGTATCATTTGTATTTCCACATGAAACACATCCGAGACTTGCATGTGCCTTAGCACCGCCTGATGAAAAATGCAGACAGTTTAGCTCCGTCAGAGAGGTGATTTGCGTTGCTGGCAAGCATTTAATTTAAGTAAACCACTCTTCTCTCCCTCTCTCAGTCTCCTTCATATGCTGTATAATGCTTGATGTGTGGAGTGTTATTTCGCCTCTCGCTCACTCTGCCCGTACAGACTTTCCATTCATCTATAGGCCATATCTTGCCCCCTGTCTTGCCACAAATGTCTCCCCCCTTTCTCCTCTTATGCCGCTTTTCTCATTCCTCTCAGATGTGTCATAGGTGGTGTGATGTTTGATGTGGTGATGTTGTGCCACAATGATCTGGCTGCATTCAGAGCTGACTGGACACTTCTCCCTCAGTGGATGACTTAATCCCTCACTCCAAGCAGGCTATTTATCTCCCCTCACATCAGGGCGAAGGGATAGAGATGCTCTGGGAATACAAAGATAAAGCGTCAGTCGAGAAAACCAGCAAGCGAACCAGTTAGTCAGTCCGTGATTGAGTGAGTGAATGTTTCTCAGTGTATGTTTATGTGTATGCGTGTGTCTCACTCCTCTGCCTCATTTAGCAACCACTCACTCCTTTCCTATTTTTTTTTTATTTCCACAGACTCTACAGTTCTGTTGCTATGGCGACCATGGCCCCTCCCTTCCTCTTCCTGCTGTGTTTGCTGCTCCGAACAGCCAGCTCGGCATTCCCTGAGGAACCGGGGCCTCTCAACTTCATCCCCACTGAAGGTACACTCACCTCTTGACTTTTCGCCGTTGCGTGCCTTTCTGTGAGGTCATAATGTGTGAGGTGCGGGTTGCGCCGTAACATGCAGAGTGTTGAAGTTAGGGTGGGAATGGAGGAGGCTTAGGGTCATGGTGTGGGCTGTTGAGGTCAGACAGGCTCTCACACAAAGGGTGTTGACTGGTGTCCAGGTCAGGAGGTGTGAGGTCGCACTCGGAATGAGAGCAGTGTGTAGGAAGGGACTCTCACATTCATGACTTTCCCACACACACTCAGACCCTCTAGAGACGCAGCTCCTGACACACTCAGACTTTTAGTCTCCATATCAGCTTGGCAGTCTCCAGACCTCGATTGATTGCAGTTCAATAATATTGATTGATGGCTTCCCAGCTGAGTCCAGACCCTTCTTGATGTATCAATACCAAACAGTTGAGCGTAGATGTTGTCAGGCTACTGAGAGCTACACTGGATCGGCTCAGTTTACAGCAGGTATGGCTTATAGTACAAAATACAGGCTCATCTAGATGGACAGATGGGACGAATAGAGGAAAGTGTGGAGGTGGACGACAAGGAGAAAAGAGAATGAATCACAGTGGGTCCCAAGATGGAGTGACATTTATATGAATGAAAGGAATAACAGGATAAGACTAGAGCATAAATGACTAAATATAAAGATGAATAAGAAGAGGAAAGATGAATGAACTATTGGGTGGGATATAAAAAAGTAATGGCAGAGAGAAGATGAGAGAATATCAGATGAAAATACTCTCTTGTTCACCTCAGTCAAGGTCAAAGACAGATAGCCATCCTGCTTTCCATAATAATTTATCTGATTTATATGTAACAGTTCTGTCTGCTTTTCTCTTCACTGCTGTTTTTTTTTTCTCTGGATCTTTGCACAACTGCTGGATGACATGACAAAAAGATGCTAAAAGTGCTCTGCTACTTTTATCTTTGATTTTTCTCCCTAAAGGCTGCCCATCCTCAATGTACAGAATAACTCTCTGGAACACTGTGAACATTTTGTTTTACCATTTTGATGTTTTTCAAGTATGTCTGTGTTTTTAAATCAGTTGGCAGAACTTGCCACAAAAAAAGCAGTGTGTAAATGAACAATTCATCAAAAGTTAGTTCCGATCAGTCAACAAACGAAACTTGTGAATATAACATTAGCATAGACTATGACGTCTAGCGCAGACATCTGAATCACTTTCAGAAGATTATTTTGTTTCTTGTGTCTTTGTGCTCTGCGCTGCATCTAATGTAGCAGAGATGTTCATGTTTGAAATGGCAGGTTTCAAATGTTGTCTCCACTTCACACTGAAAAGCTGTTAGGGCTGCTGGATTGTTGAAACAACAACACCAACACAAACCAAAATATACTTTTGGATAGATGGTTGTCAGGTTGGAATCAGTAATTATGTGTGTTTGCCTCTTACTCACTGACAGTGGTGAGACGGTATCCAGTGTTCCTGGGCCGACCTCACCGAACATGGCTGAGACAAGAGCCTCTACACATCCAGAGGATGCTCCAAGTCAATCGGACACTCTACATTGGAGCGAGGTACAACACACCCCAGCACAGCACACACACACATACACACAGACATACTAATGAACATATAAGCAATTCATTTATGACTATACATATAAATAAGCTTTGAGAAATCTGGGACCTGTGTGATATCTTTGATTGGTTACACCACACAAGTGCAAATATATCTTTGTGAGAGCCATTTTCAGCTCTGATATGTGCTAGAATATTATCACTACACTTGTTGCCAAGCAAAATAAGAAACTTTCATTGGACATTATTTTAGAGGTCCAGTGTGTAGGATTTAGTGGCATCTAGCAGTGGGGTTGCAGATTGCAACCAACTGAGTACCCCTCCCCTCACCCTCCCCTTCCAACCATGTAGAAGAATCTACTTGGCCGTGAAACTCGCAAAAAAGGCAAAAGGTTTGGTTTGTCCATTCTGGGCTGCTGTAGAAACATGGCAGTGTAACATGGCTGCCTCCATGGAAGAGGTCCCCATGTAGGATACCTATGTAGATATAAAGGGCTTATTCTAAGGTACTGAAAACACAACAATTCTTATTTTCATATGATTATACACTAATTAAAACATACTTATGAACATAATATTCCATTTCTGCCAAGTCTGTTCTGCTAGTTGCCACTAAATTCTACACACTGGTCTTTTAAGATAAAGTGTCTGAGCCCAAAACCTAAATTGACTGATAAAACATACCATCAGAGAAGTGGTATGTTGCTGCAGAGAAGTAAGTGTTCCCTTTTGAATTTATAGATGACAACAGGATTACATAAATATGTCAGTTGATTAAAAGGTTGGTTTGTTCAACACTTTGGTCAGCATGTCAACATGGTACCTGTGGTTATTTTAACATGCTAACACACTAATGTTAGCATTCAGCTCAAAGGAAAGCTGTGTGAAGTACATCCAGGTATTATTTACATCATAACGAACAAGGCTGTTCACTGTGGTAGTGCTGGAGAATCTGTGAGAGCAGGGGGTCCACATGCTAGCACACTCACACAAGCACAATCCTTGAACATTAGTCCAACCTAACCAAAGCCTTAAAGTTTTAGCACCTCTGTTTGCATTAATATTCTATTATACACACAAGAATTGGATCAACTAACAAATTAAATCAGGGGTAACAAACAAAATCCTGCAATATTCAAAGGCCCTGCACACACTTTTTAAATTATACTGCCTGATTAGACATCTGCTCAGGTTGAAGTTGTGTGAGAATAATGAGATGCCACAACACATTTACTTACAAGAATGATAAATATTTTAGTTGTCTCATCCTAACAGGAGGAACAAAACTAAACAGAAAGTCATGACCACATAGTCATGAGTGAAGGTCACCCAGACAGAACAGGGACTTGTTTACCAAAAGTATCTGAAGGCTAAGATGATGCCATAGCAATGAGGAAAATGTGAGGAAAATTTAGAGGTCAGCTGTGTGCATAATTAAAAACACGACTCTAACTGTATTACTAGCTAGTCACAAGTTATCATCCTCTGCTGATTACATGTTGATATGATCTTACAGACTTACAGCCAACACAGCAAACAGTTGCTAACACTAATTATATTACAGCAGATACTCAGACAGCATTTTTGTAACAAATCTGTTACAGAAGCTGAATCTGAAGGCTGATATTTGGCCCAGCACATGTTCTCTAATTTGGTCTCCATATGATGATGGTCCCCACATGTCTGTCAGTCTGGTGAATGTGCTGATCCTGGACAGTAATCCTGGTGGTCAGGAGGGCCAGACAAAAACGGCCTGCTCAGCTGCGTCAGGTTTACACTGTTAAACTGCTTGCTGCTCCCTGGAGCCATTCAGGAGCCGACCTGAAACAGACTGAGCTAACAAAAAACATACACCTCGAGATTTACTGCCCGTGTTGTCCAAAAATTAATTTAGCTTGAAACATGCTTAAAAAAAAGAAAGAGAGACACAGTCAGTTTCCACATATGGCGCTGGTTATTTTCTGTAGTGGCAGTCTCAAAGAAGATTGAAGTGGTTTCCAATAAGAGACGCCACTGTGGTCCAGGAAACGACCCAGTCCCTGGCCTCCAGCTGGTCTAACCTTACCGCTGAGACTTAGTAGTAAATATATCAAACTATGTAACATGGTTGCAGCCATTCTGTCTGCCCTGAGGGTCTATAAACACACACGTTCATGCAGCCTCATAATAAAACTGCTCACAGACAACTATGGCTACTGTAGTGTGTAGGTCTACTTTAAAATATAACCAGAGCCGAGAGGCAGTTTGAGAGATGTGCATTTCAATTTACAGCTGCAGAAAATTGTTACTCAATAGGAGAGGTTAACTGATATGAATGTCTCAGTCCACCGGATGCTAATGAAATGCTAGACTGACAGCAAGAATGGTGAGAGAAGAGAGGGCGGGTGTTGATGGCTGCAAGAAAGATACTGAGAAAGAGAGTTTCAAGAGTATATTTATATATTTCTTGTAAGTGGCTAATAGTGTTCGTGGCTGTCTAGAAGGGAACAGATCCATGCGAGTGTGTGAGCCAAAGACAGCGCAGCAGGGAGGCAGGGGTTTAAAATGTATAATGTATAAATAAGTACCTGTTTGGTGGCAGGTATGACTGCCAAAAGCTGCTACAGAGTGCACGGCCTGATAAGACGCTTCACTCATCCCAAAATCCTGTCACCATTAGCATAGCTGCTGCTCAGACTGCTAGCGCTGCTAAATCCCTGCCCGAAGCACCTGCTGAGAGAAGCTACCTCTCCCTGTCCTCTTTCCATCCTTGCTAAATGAAAGTAAACTATGTATTTGGCTGGTGGCAGGTGGAGTAAAGCTCCTTGCTGTGTTAAGCCCCATTTCATTGCTGTCAAGATGAGCAGCTGTGGATCCTGTGGTCTTCAGCCCTCAGATAGATCCAAAGGGCTAATCCACACAAATATAAACCAATTGGAGAGTGTTTACCTTTGGACATGATGACCAAAGGAACGAAGCCAACTCTCAATAAAGTCTAAGAGGTTTTTGCCATCTGTGTGTGTGTGTTTAGGTTTCACTTTAGCTGGAAAAGGAAAGTGTGCTGACTTCCTGCCAGGTTGGTGGTTTCTCAGTTTATTAGCCCACAGACACTGACCTCACAGGTCAGCAGGGGTCAGGCAGTGGCCACAGCCAGGTCAAATGCCTCATGGCAGACAGAGAGAGAGACGCACCGTTGTGGCAAAGACTGGGAAGCTCGGGAGTTCTAGCTGCCAGGCTGTTCAACTGAAGAGTGGCTGGCAGAGAAAGCTTAGCATGCAGACGAGGATAAGTATGTGGGGAGAGACATAGACACACAGGTGAAGACATCCCACACTGACACACAGCATAGTCACTATTTCCACACTATATACTATGGGAGTATAAAGCATACACTCAAATAATGTTACTTTAGAAATAAATAAATAAATATCAATAAGCTTTTCCAAACAGAACTTTTTTTGTCAAAAATGTTCCTGCAGTTGTCTCACCACTCTCTCGACAATTAGTTTTCTTTTTTTCCCCCAGCTTTCAGCAGCTCCTACATTTCTGTTGCATTGTGGAGCAACAACACCACAATAAATATATTGGTTTATACTGTATTGCACAGATCTTCAGATACATTGTCTCAGGTGTTTGTGATTTGATTCTCTTCATGATGGGTTGTTGCTGCCTGTGGCTCGAGTAGAGAGATGTTTTTTTCTTGGTCTTTGACCAAGATGTTTCTTACTCAATGAACTTAGCGCTGGTAGTGTGCATGATTTTACTACCTGGGTTTCAGTTTTGAGAGCACTGCTAACTCACTTGTTAGAATTAGCGTGAACTGGGACACGGCTACTTACTCAGGCATGTATTTATAGACACCCTGGTACTCACACAAATGCTACACTCTCCCTCAGTCAGCAGAAGTGCCAGGGTAACTGGGTGGTCAGCTCAAATCTTTCCATTTCAATTTCATCCAGTGGAGCAGCTTCTCCTTCCAGGCTCAGAGAGGCTCAGCACTGCTCACACTGAACCACAGTATGGCAGCTAGCCAGAAGAAGAGCAGGAAAGCTGAGAAGAAATATTGGAAAACTTGGAGGCTTAAGAGGTCTCGACCTTGAGTCTGCAGTTGTTTGATGGGCCAAAAGGAGAAAGTTCATGAGCTGGTCAAGGAAGAAATTTAGGAAATTTTGACAGTTTCTCTTGATTCTGTGTTGACTTTGCATTAGCCAGGTCAAAAAGGTTTGGAGAGGTTTAAGCAATAACAGCTCAGGCGTGTGCGTATGCCTATACACATATACATACACAAGGCCAAAGAGAAAGAAATAGAAGACTTTTGATTTGTAGGTCTTAAGCCTGGGTTGTATATGTTGAGGCGTCTTTGTGAAGATTTATGAGCCAATGAGTCATATACAAGGTTGTGTGCACATCCTACAACATAAAGAATAATTAAATCTTCATGTTAGTCTGTCTTTCGATACACACCCTGAATCCTTACCGTCCCCTACATGCAGTACACATTAAATCCACTAACACATATAAACAAACAAAAACACACAGGCCACAGGCTTTGCATCATTCAAACAACCTGGAGCAGGCAAGAGAAGAGAAAGAGAAACAGCAGCATAAATAATTCCCCCTCCTCTGCACTATCAGAGGCAACAGTGCTGGCTGCCAGCCACTCTGACTAGGAGGCCTGTTGCTATATTCATTATGTTAATGCTGAGACACTGCTGAAGCAGCCCGGATGAGATTATGCCTCACACTCTGGCTCACTCCACTGTTTGGAGAACGCTTAAACTCTGACCTGTTAAGCAGGGACGCGGCGAGCAAGTATTTAGTGATTTCGCACTTCTTCGCCACTTAGTCGTTGTCCTGTTCCTGCGAGGTTGAGTATGAGCGGGAATCTTCTAACGCACCAGCAGGAAGTGAGAATGAATTATTCAGAAGAAGAGTAACCTGATGGCTCTTGGCCTACCTGCGATCTCGTCAAACACACACTCTCACAGCGCTCTCTTTCAGAAAAACACAAGCAAAAACACACACGGAGGTTGGTATGAATGCTCATATTAGCAAGCACTTGTACATGGATGCACTCACACACAAAATAACCCCTCCCTCTGTCAAAGAAAAAGGAGAAACCAGGGGAGAACATGCAGCGCAGATGGGAGGCAGAGCTGGATCAGAGATGGGATCGATACTGCTGCAATAACACGGCTATGGCAGATTTACAGATTAGCCTGTTCAGAGCCCAGCCCTTTGCGTAGATGAAGCCCAAGCTTCAGATCCATCCCAGCAGATACCAAGGCCTTGATCAATATGCAAACGTCAGCTGTTAGCTGTCTAGCCCATCTCTCATTCAGTAGGAATTTGCACAGGAACGTCCAAGGTTACCGCAGAATTAACAACAGATTAGCAGTGCGAGAAAGAAGTGTTTGGAATATCATGAATACAGGCATGGTGTCGGCTTTTGGACAACGTGTAGGCAGCGTGTGGGGGTGTGCAGGCATCAGTATAACAACTTTATAAATCATCCATTAATTCAATTTCAGGCTTTTGAATAAGACGGATAAGCGGAATTTGGGGCCTTGCAGCAAATTCAATGCAGCAAGTCAAGTTTAATGAGCGGAGGCAAAAGGCGAAGGGGAAATATGAGACATCATTATGTAGTCGGGTTCCATTTCTCATATATATTGGTGAGAAATAGAAGACATTGTAAAGCAGTTCCCTAATCTCTGTGGGTCTGATCGACTTTAAAGGAATAAATGTCTCTAATGTGTATGCATTACTGCACATGCTTTGGCAAGATATACACCAGGTTGAAATTTATTTAGCGATAAAAACCACATAGATTCAGTATGTGATGGAAATATTCATACTATTGTGCTTTTCCTTATTTTCAGTCATATATAATATATATATATATATATACATATATAATGTTACAATGTTGTAATGTTCATATTAAACATGGCCAAAGTGTCAAATAATGAGGTAAACATATGCAGAAGTAATCTCTGTGAGCAAAAAGCACTGACTTCAGACTGCTCTGAACGCTCAATTTCCAACATTTTTTTGGCTGGACTGGCCACGGACCAGCCCTGTAAACTGACATGTCTGTCACTGACTGACTTAGTGACTGACTAAGTGATGAAGTTACAACATTGGTCAGCTGGCCCAGTGTCTGAATGTCCCTATTGCTCGTTGCTCTGAATCGGCACAAACAGCTTCAATTATATCCTCAGGGGGCGTTAACAGTGGAGTCCCTGACTGCAGTCCTGAAATAAGTTTTAAAAACACACATTTACTGACCAAAGTGTCTCACCAACACATGGATACAAAGAGCCTGCATGGCAGCTAGCAGCTACTCAGCATAGCTAGCATCGTTAGCGTAGCCATGCCGTGCTGTGTGTAGCCCATAGACTATATAAAAATAAGGTTTAGCCACAGGGTTCTGAAAGACGTCATAGCATAGATGTAGCTTTTAATATGAAGCAGTAAAGCAGGAAATGTTGGGTTTGCATCAGCAGTAACTTAATATGACTCTGACACGGCTGCCCCCTGGCAGGCTTCTGGAAAGCTGGCCAATCAGAACAGAGTGGGCTCATCAGGAGGGGGGCCTTGAGGAGACAGGAGCTAAGACTTTTTGTTAAGAGACAGAGGCTGAACTGAGGGGCTACTTAAAAGGCCAGTATAAGATAAATGAGGAGTTTTTTGAACTGTGAATCATGCAAAGCTACTTGAGCAGAGTCCCAGAATAAAAATATAGTGCTGGAAATGAGCTTAATAGCTCCCCTTTAAGCTTTGGATATTGCTCTGTTGGCTTACTGCCACTGTCTCTCTTTCTTTCTCTCTCTCTCTGCAGGGATGACCTTTTCCGTGTGGAGTTGGACATCGTTGCAGGAGATGAGATGTTCTACAGCAAGGTGACCACCTTCAGGACAGACACACATAACATTTACACCTTCTAGGCAGATGTTTTACTTGTCATTAGACCGTTAAATGTCATTTTCTACCTTAGAGAAAATGCAACTAACCAGCGGTATGTCTGTTTGCTTTTTATTATGTAGAAAAGAACATGGGAGTCAAACAAGAATGACATCAGGATCTGCAGGATGAAGGGCAAGCATGAGGTGAGACAGTGTTGTGTGGTTGTTTCTCCATATTCTCTTTTTTTTTCAAACCGATCTGTCTTTCTCTCCGTCTCTCTCAGTCCAGTTCAGGGCAATGAGCTTGATTTTTCTATTGAGTGTCATTTATATTACAAAAACATTCCTACTGGCAAGTTAATTGTAACTCTAGAAATGTAGTCAACATGTTGATGCACAGTATCTGTGTGGAAAGGCCTATACGACTACAACAGCTCTCAGTCTGTATTTCAGAGCATAAAACAGTCATTAGAAAAGGAAATCTGGACTATGCAATGACCAGGCATAACAAAGAAGCCACCATCCTCCTTATGTTTCATTGACTTTGAAAAGGTAAGGCATCAGAGGAGGTGATATCCCAAAATATCTCTCCTCAAGAGAGGAGGCAGGCTCAACACAATGATCCCCACAAGCCCTAATGAAAGATTTACTTTTAAACTATTCTTATAATCTTGTTTGAATCTTGATGAATGATGCAGTGGTTGTATTCCTGTCCTCTGTACTAGGTTGCATATTGTTAAAGTCACTAGCCTTAGGTCTCTGTCTTTTGCCCTTCTGACTTTCTTCTTGTGGCGATCTGAGAGTTCGCTCCCTTTTTTGGGTTAGCTGTGTTGAATTAGGTCAGCATCTTAATTATTTTGTATATAAGCGACTTGCTGTTGAACACTAACTAACTCATGCTCAGAGGAAGGCCTTGCAACAGCAATGATATTTTAATAAAATATGAGGATCCACAAACTTTGGCTGCTTTGATGGTGTGCCACCTTTGATAATTGATTTATATTGTTGAGTGCAAGCACCCAGTTTCTCTAGCTAGAACACACAGTTGCTGTCTTTTTTTGGAGCATTGTTTATTTATTATATGATAAAAAATGCAGGGCTAATTACATGCAGTTTAATAATAATTTGAAAATAGCACATTTAATTGCATCATCATAAATAATGAATAAAAAAACATCACTTTTACTATGAAGTATTTTTGTCACCAAATACAGAATTCCATCTGTGTTGACTTTAAAAATCATTTGCAACACTAAAATGTTTTTTAGATAGATAGATAGATAGAAAGATTTTTTATTGTCCTTCAAGAAATGTGCTGCACAGAGCCTCACATGAATACAGAGATACATTAATACAATAAACATCCACAACATAACTACATCAAAGACATCCATATGGGATACATCCACATTCATACACACATACACCAGTTACAGTCATCGGGGTATTTTGTTTAGCAATACTATGGCAGAGGGGACAAAATTCCTGCCATAATGTGGCTGCTTCCAGGCCAGAGATCTGTATCTGTGACCAGATGGAAGCAATGTGTAACCATTTATTGATTTTTAAGTTGTCACAATTTTTTACTTCACTTTATTTTGCCTGAAGCATTTTCTGAGCAATTTTTCAGCTCTCTCCATCATTTGCTGTAAACTGCACTCAACAGTGTCTTCTTGCAGCCCGAAATGACACAAATTTTGGATTTTGGGGTGAAAGTTGGTAAATCCCCCATAATAATGACAGATTATATGCAGAGATTATATCCTGTAGAATGACAGTAGATCAAATTGGATATTGGGTGATAGTTTGACAGTGAAATATGTTGAAATCATGTCATGTCTAATTCATGTCCAGTCACTGAGAGCTTTTCTCTTACACTATCTCTCTCTTTTACAAACACACACACACACACACACACACACACACACACACATACACAAAAACCATGTTCCTCTAAATGATGGCACGTGTTCTACCTTTGTGCCTGGAGCTTTTGTTTCACTGTGCCAGTCATCTGGCTGTCATGCCCGCTGGCGCAGCCATAAGAAAGGGAGGCTCATCTCACTGTCCCTGCTCATCCAACCCGGCAAACACACATACACATATCACATCGATCAGAGGGACAGAGCCACTCTTTCCTATATAGAACTTGTTCCACTGAGTTGAGTTGAGGGATGCGGTGTGTGCCCTCAGAAAATGCAGGTGGGCGTTGGGAAACCGAGGCGGTGAGGAAGAGATGGGGTGAAACATCCCGGCAGCCACCAGCAGCCAACGACTGAATACTGTATTTCCTCAGATAAAAGATGTAACCAATTAAAAGCCTCTGATAATGGCTGGGGGCGTGGTCGACATGAAGAATTAAAGGCTGGCCCCAAAAACAGACCGGGGGGAAAAAACAAGGGTGGATAAACTCCTGGTGCCTGTTATATAACGTGCATGCCAGTTAAGCATGAATAGTAGATGTAACTCCAGCTCTATGAGTGCATGCGTAGACCTTTAGATGACCATCACAGAGAGTGGAGGGGGATGGAGGAGACACAATATTGTTTAAATACAAGGATAACGGTGCATATTTTAATAATAATGACAGCAGTGACATTACATGAGCATGGGTAACCAGGGTAACTTGGCTAAGCCAGCGAGCATACATCCATGAGCATGCTACAGCTAAGAGGTGCACTGCCAAAGCGATGGAATTATTGTTCTGCACGTCGGAGTAAGTGGATTACCGGTAATGCAGTAACAAAAATTTAACAGAGCGGAAGCAGATCAGAAAACAAGGAGGCTTTTTACTAAAATATGAGCAAATATACTTATCAAACAGAGAGAATTAGAAATGAAGGCCTCTCTCTGATATAAGCCTGCTTCCAATAAAGGCCCGGTACCCACTGCAGTTGAGGTAAATAAAGGCCCCGGCCACTATCTGAGGAAATACGGTACTTCTTATATCTCCAACACACCCACACATCCCCAGATGCTGTCTGCCACACATAAACAGCTATGTGTGTGTGTGTGTGTGTGTGTGTGTGTGTGTGTGTGTGTGTGTGTGTGTGGGTGTGTGCAGTGGTTGTGGTTGGTGCAGGAAACATGGGCTCTGTCCCCTTCGGGCAGAGAAAAAAAATGACTTATTTAACACACTGAAAGAACACCTGACATTAAATCTGTGTGAGACAGTGCCAGACCGAAACACAATGGAGAATAGAGGGACAGAGACAAAAAGCTGGGCTGAGAGGAGGAGGAGGAGGAGGAGGAGGGGAGGAGAGGAAGACAGAGAGGTAAGAGAGAGGGGGGTAGGAGAAAAATGAGAGGAGAGGAAAGGAGAGGAGAGAAGAGAAGAGAAGAGAAGAGGGGTGGGTGTGTGTGGGTCCCTGTTGGCCGGCCCCGAGGAGAGCTGTGGGGCTGACTTAGATATGAAAGGTCTTCTTGCCCCTAATGACTGTGCTGCCTGGTAATGCTGTGAGTCACACGGCAATGTGAGGAAGATAAGAACGCTGCCAGGTCCTCTCTGTCAGCTCTCTGGGCTCAGACGCATATGAATGGACGTGATTGTGTGTGTGTATAAATGTATTTACACATAAGCACACACAAGTACAACCGATACGTTTTTCTGAAAACTAATACAGACATCGTGAACCATAGTCAGGGGGTTTTTTTGTTGGTGATTTCAAAATGTGACTAAAGTGCAGCTATTTTCAGTTACAAATAACACTTTTGAAAGAGTATTTAACAAGTTGCACCACACATTTAACTATATAATGCAATCCTGTACAACAAAAACAAAAATGAAACATTGAAACCTTCATAAAAGTAGAATCTATGGTTAAAAAAACTAGAATAGTATATGTAATTTATATTAAAATAGTGATATATATTGTGTTATAGTGCATTCTCTGGAAATTGAGTTAATAGATAAAATGAGCTAAAGGGAAATAGCACTGGGGATTCCTCACATGCTCAAATATTATGATTTTTAAAACAAATATCTTGATGGTAATACCAAATAAGTAGTAAGTCAATTTTATTTTATAGCTTCACAATCAGATACAAAAACATCATATAAAATGATAAATAAAACAAATAAACAACATAAAACAGGGTACCTTTTTCAAACATTTGCCCTGATGATGCAGTAGACTTGCACTGGACCATACATGTGAAGACCCTTATTTTCTTCATATTTGATTTTTTAGGCCTTACTGCACCTTCGCATTGAGTCCTGAGGTTGGTGGACATCTAAAAAATGTTCAGCTAGAACTGAAATAAGCTCAGAAAACTGTAGAACAAAAACATAATGCAGCCAAGAAGATTAAAAAAAGGCAACATTTCAGATGTATCTTTATGTTATGATAACCAAATTCAATTGAATTTTATATCACAGTATCAGTATAGATTTTTTTTTTACTGCAGGGCTTTTGTATCGGAGTTCATTGGATTGCTACAGGTTCTGTTTCCCTCTGTTGCTGTTTTGATCATCATGTTGAAGGTCGACTGGGCCGACTGCATATTTAACAAAAGAACAGACTTTCTGGCACACACAAATGCATCGTGCAGGTTCTTACATACATGTGGGTGGGATCAACAACTCTCATATACATTATATATACAGTATGTTCATACATATTCATGATTTTGATTGTCTTTTTTTATCTGCTCTCTCCCACACATACATGAACACGATTAAGAAGAAATCCTCGACAAACACATCTGTCAGACTGTGATTTTCTGTGTTGCCGCCCTCTCCTCCACTTCACCTCCTGAAAATGTCCTGTTCTGCTTCAGGGATGGTCGTGTCAGATGTGATACATTCGCCACCTCATAATTGGTTTTGTAATTAAATGTTTCCGCTTGGTTGATCACAAAGGACATAGTATTCTCACTAATTAGGCTGAAAATTCAATATCCTAATTCGTTCGCCTTTTTTATTCTCCCGTGTTGACCAAACGATTGTTGATGAATGCAACAGCCGGTCTCGCTGTCACTCAATCTGCATATTCTCTGCATATTTTCCTTTGTCCTCTGCTTTCCGCTGTTTCTTTTTATCTCTCATGTATTTGCCCTTTTCATTGTCTCTGTCTGTCATTCTCTCCCCTTACCTTTCTCTTCCTATGAAAAAAAAAAAAAAAACAGAGCAAGAGATAGTGGATGAGACATTTCTCAGAGGTGGCTCTGTGCCAACACATCAGGCCATGGCGGTGTGGGATGTACTGTACATGCAAACGAAGGCAATCCCATATAGAGCACCTTTAAAGAGCGGTTGGGCGTCGTTATAAGCAGCACTTAGCGAGATATTTGATCAATACTGCTTTGATCGTGCTCTCGGAGGAGCTCTGGGTTTTCAATCGTCCAACTGAGATAAAACCAGAACTGTCAGAAGATAGGGTTTCACAGCCGTGTTTTGGCTCCAAAATTAATCAATTCGAAAAAAAACCACATGTAGATTCACTTTCATTCCTTGTAATGGATGCTTCATATGTATAAAGTATCTAGTTAATATGCCTTCTGATGCTAAATGTGTGATGTTTATTTTTAAATCTGTGCTGATTTTACATAACTAAAACTGAATTAAGCTCAACCTTTAATGTATATTTCACAGCATCCCATCACTATATTCCCCCAAAAGTAGTACTTATGAATCAATCATCACACTCATTACACAATGCTAAAGTGCTAGAATGCCAGATACATTGAATATGAAGACAGGGAGGCTCTGAATACTTATCCAGTGAAAATGAATGATAAAACCAAGCTCTCAGACATTAGATCTTGATCAAAGCAAATGTTGCTCGACTCTAAAAAACACTAAATGTTTTTCTTGATGTTTCTGCAATATTTCCTTCCCTTTTACTACTTTTTGATTTCCCAATCGTTTTCTGTGTTGACTGATACTCAGTTTTTGTGATCCATTGTTTGTGGAGTTCCCTATGTATATGGACTTTGGTACTACAGCTGTTAACTGCTTTTCCCATGTGTACTTACCCGACAAAGCATAGATATGAAGTCATTATAAGCTCTAGGATTGACCGAAAGCTTGGCTTTATCATCAAATATTTGCAGTGGACCAAGTGTGCATAGCCTTCTTTTCTCCATACATTATATTCCCAAAAAGCAAATTTCCCCACCAGCTAGCATATGCTATCACATTTATGAATCACTTCCAGAAAGTGATTTTATACTCTTAATAGGACAATTAGCCATCATTTTCTCAGCAGGTTGTCAGACTCAAATCTGTCCTAGGGTGATTCAGGTTAAGTGTTGTGGTCAAGGACTGAACGGTGTGTGTGTATGTTTCCACCAGGGAGCGGAGCTCAGCTGACCCCTCGATCTGTAGGTCTTGCTGCAGGTCGGCTCCACCGCTGAGGCTGCCACATGGCTGACTGGCCTGGATAAACTCTCTGGTTTTCTCGGTTGCTTCCTTTCTGTCTCTCTCTCTCTATTTTTTCCTCCTACGGTATCTCTATTATCTCACTTTCTCCCCCTCTCTCCTTCACTCTGGTGTCTGATGTTTGTTTGTGGCCTGTGGTGTCTTCAGTCAGAATTACCATCAAACAGAGACGAAGGGTTGCATAGGGACACGGATTAGCTTTAACATGCTGAGTAAGACCGCAGCACTCAGAACAGCACATTGCTGCTAATTTGGTACCGCTGTTAATTTATCCTCCGCCCACATGTGCACAAACAACACACACACACACACACACACACACACATTTTCTTCTTGTCATGTAGAGTCACTCTGTTTTCAGTCAAAATTGTGCGTCAGGGATTTTTCTGGAAATGACAGGCCTGTTGTTAATGAGTGGAGAAGAGGGCTCGCCAAACCTTTGTGTAATTGTGTATTATGTATACAGTACGTGTGTGTGTGTGTGTGTGTGTGTGTGTGTGGGAGAGTTCTGGCTCAATGGCGGCTCTTGGCAGAGCAACGTTCTCTTCTCCCTGGTCGCTAACATCAGGGGACCAGCCAGGCATGTAATGGAAACTTTGGAGATTTAGCAGCTTGCTAAATACGACCGCCTGATGTACTGCCTTAGATGGCTCCAATTGTACGAACATTACTAAAGCAGGTCATGATGATAACTTATTATATTTTATTGGAGTATGAAAAATGCTGCAGTTGCTCCCGAAGCAGTAAAATTAGCAAAAAGATTTTACGACGTACGGACCTGTTTTGTATCTTGGTGAGACCAAACACAGGAATGCTGATTGTAGCTGGAGGTGAAACAGCATGTTTGTTAGGGTTTTTGGGATAAAGCCTTGTCATTACAACAAACATTGAGGCCAAATGAAGAGACTGTTTATCATCTCAGACGAAAGGTTGAGTTCCGGGAAATAGATGAAAAGCAGATGCAGAAGGTGGAGACTCCTCAGTTTTAATGGAGTCTGACTGCTGCAGGTTGTTTTGAGCAGATATGTTGTAGCAACGGAGAACCCCATTTAATGTGTGTGTGTGCGTTTGATCACTTTTATTAATGTGTGTATGTATGAATGCTTTTAGATATGCGTGTTTTTATGTACGGAACAGTGTATCTAAGGAAAATGTTTGTATCCGTGCCGAGAATCGCAAAGGGGAGGAATGCACTTGCTCGGCCAACATCTGCAGAGTAGAACAAGGCTGGCGAATATCTATTTTAAGAGCAAGAGACTGATTAAAAGTCTGCTGCCTGCATAGCGTCCGGTTTATATCGATGCAGATACAAATTTGCACACATGCTCACAGACACACACACGTCTCTCCCCATCTTTCCACAACCTCTCTCTCGTTCTTAAATCCCCCCTTCCATTCACAACTACGTCCATATTTGCGCTGAGGTGCGTGCTCCTGTGTAATTCATCTGTGCTGCAGATTCATTTTTCAGAGCCCATGCAGCTCTGCCACTGTCAGTAAGAAGAGCAGGAGCATGAGGAGGAGGAGGAGGAAGGAGGAGGAGGAGGAGGAGGAGGGCTGCAGTCGTCTGGGTCTCGGGAAGGCTTGCCAGCCAGCACAGGTGGCGTTTTGTCTGGATTCTGCCTAGGGAGCGAGGGAGCGCAGAGAAGAGAGGAGGCAGGGGGGAGAAGAAGGAGGCATCAGGATGTACAGCATTTGGATTTATATAATTGTTTAATTCAGTGATTCACTGCTTGATCCTCTATAATTGGTTTGTGTTTTTTAATGTGGAAACCACAGTGAAACCATAATCCTGCTGACTGAATTGGGCTTTGAATAAAGACAGACCCATACCTGGGAGTGCCAAATTGCTTCCTGGAATAGATGAATAAGGGTTAATGTAATGCATGTATGCAGCAGGGGATGAATTTTGACGATATCTTTAAAGTGCAAAAGGAAATCAAAACTGAGTCATTGTATTTCAACAAAGGACCTAACCCCATATTTTTGTCCTGTAGTAGTGAAATGTTTCATTTTATACAGAATAACACTGCCAAACGCTTACATTTGTGCAGTGGTTTGGCTCTTTTAAGCATTTACTCCCCTCTCTGCGATGCTGGCAGTGGGACTGGGCTGTTATTAAGAGTGCTTCATCTGGCTTTGTGATTACAGCTCTGACCGAGCTGACAGACTGTAACCCCACCGACAAACAGCATGCAAATGATTCTCACACATGAGCATGCATCTGTGCTGTGATATGCAGATACACACACACAAACACACACACGCACGCAGAGATATATGTACTAGACACACATGAACACATGCCGCATGTGGGGGGAGTGACACACACTCATATACTGTCGCTGTCACTCCTCAATTTGTCACATAGTGCTGCGCCATTCGAAATTTACACCTCGCATTTGACACTACCCCTGCACCCAACACATACACACACACACACACACACACACTGTACACCCACACATGAAAACACTTCCGTCTTTGCTGTTTTTTTGCTGTTGAAAAATGAGAACCCTGCAGGGAGTGAAGTGGAAAGGTGGAAGAGTGGAGGGGTGCAGGGTGGAGCATCTGGAATAACACTCACTAGTCTCTTATATCCCTGCTTTCCCTCTGATCTCTTCACACACACACACACACACACACACACACGTACATAGTGTCATTTGACATTCCCACTATCACCACCACCACCGCTTCTGCTCCAGTCCTACTTTTCTTTCCGATGACATAATGCGGGTAGTGGTCTTGAAGTAGACCCCATCTGCTGTGTGTGCATGTGTTTGCGTGTGTCTGCGTGTGTGTGTGTGTGTGGCTGAGCTGGTGCCATCCTGGCTGGGACACCAGTAGTTTGGGGGAAGGGGTTTCTGGCTGTTGTCCGCCAGCGATCTACTGTACATCACCATTCACTCTGCAAACACACATACAGGTGGCTGACTGGGCCCTGCAAAGGCAAACCACTGTACTTTTTGGCTTTCAGAGTCAAAGGTCATGGCTGGAATGTAGGTTGAATACATCTGGAAAAAATGTTTGTTTTTCTTTGTTTGTTTTTTTTCATTTTACCTTTTGGTCCTTGAGACAGTGGTTCCTATAAAATTGGTCAAGACTCCCCCAGTGGGACCCAAGATAAATCTGAGGGGTCAGAAAAGAATTTTAGTTTTTTCTTGTGAAATATTGAAAACATTTATCTTGTCTGTTTATAAAAAATCCTTCAAATCAAACAATCTGAGGAGACATCCATCTTTGGTTGAACTGGTCATGTCCACACTAAAGACATAACCTGTATTGAGAGTTCACTATTTGTTCATTTTAAGGGGTCACATGCCAAATAATGGTTGGAACCACTGCCTCAAAATCTACCAACCTCAAACTCTTTCGCATACAAATTGTCATCAGCTTTTTCCTCTGTATTTTCCGGTAATCATTCAATTCCCTTTCATCTCAGTCCATGGTATAAATTTGTGCCATTCTTTGTAAATAGTGTGAAAAGCTGGTAAAAAATATGGTCAGAGAAAATAACAAAATGTCCATACTGTGCTGTAGGTGCAGAACTCTGTGATAATCACAGCCGTGTAAAGTGTATGTCAGAGGTTGCATATGTTTAGTAATTTCCACTACAAACACACTGACAGGCTATACTTTTGTCAAGGCAGGAGATTAACTTGAAAGTCATTTTTCTCCATTTCACTACACCAACATTCATTACTATTTGACACTGTGGGGCAAAAGCAGCTATTAAGTCATGTGGTTCTTAAACGACTTTTCATTTCAAAGAATGAGCACAGTGGAAGGGAACTGTGACTCAGGTTTATTTTGTCATTTAGCTTGATGTAGTTTGAAGCCTTGTGGTGACGAAATTAGCTTTGAATTTGCTGTTTGTTTTAAAATCCTGAGGCTGGTTTGGATTACTGTCTGTCAATCAACAGCTGTGTGAGTGTGTGTGCATGTGTGAAGAGGGTAGACACTTAAAGTCTCTGCGGGCTGCATCCAGACTATATCAATATGATTGACAGCGTTAATGGTGTGATAATTCCACACATCAGGCAACTGAAAAGCTTCATTTCACCAAGCGGTTTGGATAATCAGTCTCCAAAAAGTAAACCCAGTTCTTCATTCTGCCTTTATTCTCTTCAATTGTATCCCTCCTGCATGATTAAAGTCTCTCTTTCTCTATTTTTCTCTTTACCTCCAGGATGAATGCCGTAATTTCATGAAGGTGTTGCTCAGCAGACACGGAGGCCTGTTTGTATGTGGGACCAACGCCTTCAACCCACTATGTGCCAACTACACTGTAAGTAAAGACTAAACACGCTGGTGGCACAGCTCTTTGTGTCCAAAACCTGCAAGTGGTCCATCCTTGCACTATGTCTGTTGACGTCATTGATAAATGGCTTATCTATTTTTTCCAGAAGAGAGTCCCCGCTTCCAAAACACAATTAGTAGTCTGTTCAGGTGAAAATTTACTGCGTGATAAGAGTTGTTTGTTCAGCACTCGAGGCGGCGTTGACTTCCTCCCCAGGAGTTATTTATCCTTGTTGTCTGGCAGTTTCAGTGCCTTGTTTTCCTAAGATACAACAGTTGTTATTTCTCAGTGGTTAAACTTTGTGGTCTGCCGAGCTTGTTATCGTTGAGAGTCAGAGACGGATAATCAAGAAGAACACAAAGAGGTGAGAAGAGGAAGAGGCCGATATTCAGAGAGTACAGGGTGAAGATGTGACTTGTTTCTTTGCTTGTGTTAAGAGAGCAAAGCAACTCCCCAGTTGGGGGAGAAAATGGGAACAATTAAAGAGTCACCAGGGTTCAAACTACAAGTGTCAACTGGCCTGATTCAACTAATTAGCCACAGTGCCTTCTAAATATTTCCTCCTCTGTCAAAAACAAAACACATTTGTCACACTGTGCAGGAACTCACCTGAATCCTTCATCGTGCAGCTAAATTTGCTCCACTTCCCAACCAATCTCTGTCACGCTCAATTACAGTTACAATTTCAAACTTGTGGAGGAAAAACTACACATAAATATTAATCATCAGCTCGGCTGATTTCACATCATTCTGCAGGAATATTAAATGAGGGATGAAGGCAGTTGGAGTTGGAGAGAGAAAGAGAGAGTGGGAAAAAAAATGCTTTCGTTATCAAAGGCTTTTTCAGATAAGTGTTATTTTCTGTCTTTCACATTTCAAATACAGCACAACAGTGGGACACTGAGACATACCTGGCCCATTATCTGTCAGCCACTAATGACATACTACAACAGTGTGTAACACACCTGTCTCTGCCTGATAGGCTGTCTGTCTCTCTGGGGACTAGTTAGCGATGCTAGCTACTGTTTTATTTATAGCTGTGTTTTAATGAAATGACACCTATAATTTATTTCGTTTCCAACCGTAGATGAGAATTAGACTGTGCAGTCGAAGTAGTTGTGCTTGTGGCTACCTTTTAAGTATGCGGTGTGTTTGTGAATGCGTGTGTGTGTCACCGACAGGCAGAGATTTTACTGTATATACATGTATGTTTGTGAGAGCTGGAAACTTGTGTGGGTGTATGGACCCAGATGTGTCTTGTCTATGTGTGTGTGTGTGTGTGTGTGTTTATCTGCTTTATTTATGCATGAGTATGTGACTCTCTTGTTGTTGCTGCTGTGCCTAATTGCCACCAGTGAATCATTAGTTTGCACTTACGGTAACACTCCCTAATTGCCATTCTCTTGTGGCTTGTTTTCATGATGCTTGTGTAGATGCATTCATATTGTTGGGAGTTTGCTGATTGATGCATGTATGTGTGTATGTGTGTTTCCGAACAGGGAGACACTCTGGAGATGGTAGGAGACACAGTCAGTGGGATGGCAAGATGCCCTTATGATCCCAAACACGCCAACGTAGCTCTGTTTGCAGGTAAGACGCACCTTTTTGTTTGGATCCTCACTTCCTCGCCCTCATGTGGATCGCACGGTGGTGCGACGCTATGTGCTATCACACCTTTCATTTTGTGATACTGTTGATTGCAGCAGTGAATATCGTTGAGGAGTGTAATTGCTCCTCTAGATGTTGTCTAAATGTTGTGACCTCTGAATATGCTACATATGCTCAACAATACTGAGCCACTGTGGTTCTTCAGTTTATATTTATCTGCTTTGTTCACGTCATCAGATTTAAACTTCACTATAATAATACCAACACTGTTCTGTGACAGGCTGTCCAACTCACTTATGTGTTTATGTGTGTGCGTCTGTGTGTGCGTGTGTCAGAGGGGAATCTGTTTACAGCCACAGTGACAGACTTCCTGGCCATTGATGCAGTGATCTACCGTAGCCTTGGGGACAGTCCTGCTCTGCGCACTGTCAAGCACGACTCCAAGTGGTTCAGAGGTACCGACAGACATGTGTGTTCATCTGTGTGTATGTGTGCTTTTTTAATGCTTGTTAAGGTATGTTTGTTTGTGTTTTTTTAGCAAGTGTAGGTGCATGGGTGCAATATTAGAGTATGTCTTCTCATCAGAATCATTTCTGTTGTTGATGTTGTCCACAGCGTCTGATGGGTTGAGTGTGTGTCCACATCACTTAGCAGCATGCAGGATCAATACATGTGTCAGTAGCAGAGTGGCTGAGTCAGCAGCCTGACAACTCTGTGTTCAGGTTACTGGACAAGGAGCTGTCAAAGTTAAATCTGGACCATCCATATCACGGTCAAAATGAACAACAACAATGAGACAGTAAAAAAATACACAATATCAGACACACAGGTCGTAGCCAGTCCAGGGTGTAATAGCGCCAAAATGCATGGCGTGAAACCGAGTTCCCAGAAACGTCAGGGGGCCATAATGTGCTTATTGTTTGGTGTGAAATCCCCTTTCAGCATGTAATGAAATTAAGCATGGCCTCTGCCTCTTTCTCACTGCCCTCGTGTTACCTCGGTGTCGTGGGAGTGAATGATGCATGGTCCATCTATATTTCATTAAACCTTTTCTCTCCATGCTTCTCCCCCTCACTTCTTCTCTCTCTCACAATACAGAACCGTATTTTGTCAGCGCTGTGGAGTGGGGACCTCACATCTACTTCTTCTTCAGAGAGATAGCCATGGAGTTCAATTACCTGGAGAAGGTGATGAAAACATGTCCTCACACCTCCTGAACACTCAGCTCTGCTGGTCCCGGTCCATTCAGAGAGTCTTTTAAAAGGACCATAGAAGAATATGTGAATGTGTCTTTAATGTGCAACGCCATGAAAGGAGATGCCGGACTAATATGTTCTCTGTAGCTATTATTTGAGTGTCAATATCAACTCTTTTCCCACAGCTGCACTGACCTTTCATCCTGGTATTTGTTTTCTGTATATCTAATCCAACAAATCACGAACTGAGTAAACAACTCATGTCTATATTAACCTGAGAAAAGCCTTTTTTATATTGACTGTGTATTTCCTGCCCTTACAGAGCTTGAGATGCATCTTTATGAAAAAATTATCAGCATCAGGAAACCCACTTTTCTAATAAATCAGCAATTCCCATTTGGGGAGATGTTCTTGCATTCAAGGTCTCTGGCTCTGACATGTTTACAGAGAGCAAAGTAAATGGATACTTAAACAGCATCACCGTTGTGTGGATGGGGGTGTTCAAAGAAGCAATTTTGAGATGACATTTTCATGAATAATTGATATTAAATTTACCATTATAAAACAATGATCTGTCAAAACAGAGTTCACGCATTGCAAATAGTATGCAAATGAGTCTTAGAGATCAACTTAGAGTGGAAAAAAGCTTTTAGATATGCCTTTTTGAAGATGAAACCCAAAACTCTGGAAATACTTCCTAACTCCCCAGCTTATTATTTGAGTTATATATGAGCTGTGCTTGTACGGTAGGCAATGATGTGCCTGTCAACTTTATTTTCTATGCTTTCATCGGCTCCTCTGTGCCTGACTACTCACAGGTGGTGGTGTCGCGTGTGGCCCGCGTGTGTAAACGGGATCAAGGTGGATCTCAACGCGTCCTGGAGAAGCAGTGGACATCGTTCCTGAAGGCCCGTCTAAACTGCTCCGTTCCTGGTGATTCCCACTTCTACTTTAATCTGCTGCACTCCACCAGCCCCATCATCAGGATGCACGGCAGGGACATCATCCTGGGGGTGTTCTCTACACCGGCTAACAGGTACAGCATAGACACACTTATGTGTACCGGTAAACAAGCTACCAAAAAATTCAAATATGCTTTTCACTCTCAGAAATACACCCACAAAGACAGACACTGTAGATCAATATGCGACCTGTCTGCCTTCAAATAAGAAGCTTGATTTATGTCTATGTGTGTGCGTGCATGTTCGACTCTGTGGGATTTCATCCATGTCCTGCAGACAGAGAGAAGGAGATTCAATCATACTGAGATTATTATTTAAGGAACATGTAGATGTAAAAACACATCATGACATACTTCCTGCAGAGACACACCCAATGTGTAATCGCACTCACATGAACCACCATAGTTTGTTCCTTCACCTATGAAGTCAGAAAAAGGAAGGTTTCCTACAGGCCAAGGCAAGCAAAGCTCTAGAGAAAATGAAAGAGGCTGTGTGTGAGGTACAAAGGTCAGGATTGTGGGGTACAGAGTAATTTAAGACATATGGAATGCTTTCACTGAGGACAAAAGGGTGATTTGTTGAAAGACAAGATTAAATTGGAAAAAGGTGAGAGGAGAGGAGAGGAGAGGAGAAGAGAGGAGAGGAGAGGAGAGGAGAGGAGAGGTGAGAAGAGAGGAGAAGAGACTGGTGCTGCCTGGTAAATGGAGGATTATGGCAGACAGAGTATTTGCAGAGCCAAAGACAACACAAACAGCAAACCAGAGAAATTGAACAACAGAAAGAAGAAGAGAATGTGACAAAAATATTTATGTGAGCTACACATACAGTACACTTTCATTTAAATGCACCAAATATAGGATTGTGTCTACACTAAGGAGGCACTCATTCTTCTGAGGGATTCAATGTAGTGTTGAGTGTTAGATTTCCCTAAAACAAGTGAGAAAACTGCCAGTGGGATGAGTTAATTCTCTTTGTTTCCAATGCAAATAAACAATAGTTTCCTTGTTTCCCATGTCTCTTTCCTGATACAGTTGAGTAATCTGTTTATCACTCTTTGTTTGAAGACACTGACAGACAAATTCTTAGATGCAGGGTTTTTTTAGTGTATGTATGAAAAATGCTGAATGGGAGACTCAATTGTTAATAATGTGGGAACATTCATCACGTATCCTCCAAGTTGCACTGAGAAAAATAGATACTCTGTATGCCTTTGTAAAAGACATTGCCACAGTATATTGCAGTCTAAGTGCTTCAAATCATAGAAAGGTATTCAGTACATTTTTCTGTGATGGCCCACTCCCCTTACACTACCTGAATGGCCCTGATACCACTTACTGTGTCTGGTAGTGCAGACACATTAAAGCAAACACTTAGAAATACTCGCGACTGCTTGCTATTTGCTTGCTATTACTGGAATCAATACAGTATCTCACTTAAATGCAGCCAGCAGCATAACTATTATTTGTCAGGTCACCAGTATAATACCATCTCTATTTATTTAGGATATAAAAATAAGGCCATTTGCAAGTTGCAGGAATGTCTCTCAAAGCAGTGAGCTCCCGACCTCCTGGTAAGAGACATGAGACAAAGAGGGGAAGACAAGAAGAGAAATAGAGAGTGAGCGAATGCGAACGGAGAGAGAAGACAGAGAGGAGAATAAAGAGGGAGTTGGTGAACAAGAGGGGGGGAGAGAGGGATGAGAAACTCAAGGTCAATAATGGACCACATGTGTGTCCCTCGCTCTCTGAGATCTAAAAACTGTTTCATCAGCTGCATCTTATCTGCGTGTTTGGAAGGTCTACGCTGCAAGAAGGGATGCTGCCTGCCGAGACAGATGGATGCTTTACACACACAGATGCACACCCACTTTCATACACAAACACAAACACACACGTGCGCAAACACGCTGACAATGGTTCCCAGATAACAGCATTTACAGCATGCCATAGAGGAGAACCAGCTGAACACACACATACCCCTTCTTGGGTAAACTGTTACTGAGTCCTATTTTAAATAACTACCAGCCAAGACAGAGAGAGATGGATGGATAAGGAGATGTGTGATGGAGGAAAATGAACAAAAAGAGAAAGGGAGAATGTGTGAGGTGAGCTGCAAAACCCCCACTGGCCCCGTGTGGCCCACTGCGCCACACTGGCTAAGTGCTTGCCAGACAAATTGCTTTGGCTGGCAGCGTGCAGTGAAAACAGCATGAAGCAGGACCTGGGAGTGCAGGAATAGCTATTCTCTCCTGCCATTTTGCCCTGTGCAGCATATAAGAGACTATATGGGAATAAGGGGATGAAGTCAGGGTTTTACTGGGCTTTCCCAGAGTCACCCCTGGACATGCTGAAGTTACTCATTTCCTCTTGTGCCCATATACTCCCGGGATGATTTTACAGCCACAACTCCACGATTAGTTGCATTTTTTGGGATCCTTCAATATCTGCTTCCACAGTGTAAAATCGCCCCTGGTATCCAGTTCCTTTGTGCGTCCTTCTCTGAAGCCCCAGGCCCTTCCTCTCGATGAGGGATGAAAGAAGAGTTTGGATTTCCTACTGAGCACCTCCTGCACTCAACACTCCTGATGCTCAAGAGGTCAAGAGAGAGGCGTAGGGAGCAACCATAAACTGAAAAGAGAGCAGAAAAAAAAGAATCAGAATATGAGACGACTGGCGAGAAGAAGAGAGAAGAAAGTACTTTCTGCTTTATTTAGCAACGCAAATAGGCAAGTACATGTCGAAAGAACAGAAGCAAGATGTCAAATGGAAGGCTTACCGTCATTGTGCTGCAGTGGACTGGTATTGAAAACAAACAACTCTCGTTATTTCTTAGCTATTGTTTTGGCAGCTGAAAATGTCTATTGCTAAAGTAGACTAACGTGGGCTCATTAGGCTTAATGGAGCCGCGCAGGAATGCAAGGAAAACATCCCATGCAAAGAAAAGTAAATCTGGTTCATCCTGAGAGTGGGAGGCCATGTTTGGTTTTGGTTATAAAGATCCCATGTGACAGGGTCGGAGCAGGATACCCCTCTGGGAAAACATAGCAGAGGAGGGGAAATGAGGAGGACAAGGAGCAGGAGGAGAACAGGTTTACAGTGCCAGGAGAAGTGTGACACAGGGGAGGATGCACAGATGTGCAAGTTAGTCCCCCCGGGCTTTGCACAAGTAGAGAAGGCAGAGGAATACATAGTTAGGTAGAGAGAGCTACTGCAGAGGAAGGGATGTGGGGAGGGAACACTGCATGTAGTTGACAGCAGAGCCATGTTGCAAGGAAAATCCTGAGTTGTAGCAGAGGTGTTAGCGAGTCCACATGGGCAAGGTTAGTCAGGTTGGACAGAGAATACCTACAGTGACATGAATTGGAAAAAAGTATGAAAAATTGGGTTGTTTGAGTACAAAAAAAGGAGATCAGGGTAAAGGTTGGCAGGAGAATAAATGAAAGAAACAGGATGACGGAGTAAGTCCATGAGGTGCAAAGGGTCTCATAATTACGGCCTACTGTAAATTGAGAGTTTCATATATAGAAACTGGATACGTTTGCCCCTAATAAAATCACAGTAAAGTCATCTCATTGTGCGGTGGTTAATTTTGATTTTCACCTTATATGTTGCTGTGACTGACCAGCACCTGACTGAAAACACTGGCTGTGCATGGGGAGTTCTGTCCTTCGAGTTTCATATATAGCTTTGATCATGGGTTAAATATTCATGCTATGTTTTGTATAAACTGGATAAAAAGTTTAACATTTTCAAATGTTGGATTGGTAGATCAGAAGTGGGCTATCCATATGATTGATTAGAAATACCTTTATTTCTGTCATGTGACTGGTTCTCTGTGAGTTGTAAATCAATATATGCTTCATATTGTGGAAATTAGTATATATGTCAATTTTTATCGCTCACAGGATTGGAAAATTAGCTTTTTTGGCATCTGTGATACCCCCTAAATGTCAACTTTAAAGAAATATTTCGACAATTTGAGAAATGCTCTTGTACACTTTTAAGGACAAATTGTGTTTTGTAATGCTGGTTACCTGGAAACCTCATGTTGACAACAAGACTCCATTGCTTACAGCCAAGAAATAGGCCACATATTCCCTCATAAAATTGTAACTTGTTTTTACATTTTGGTTTTCGTATATGTACATGTATTAAAAACGAGATATGACAATTAATTTGTGAGCCTGAGAGGTGCCGGTAGGCTGATTTTTTTTTTTTTAAACTTTGGACAGAGACAGGATTTTTGTTTCCCCCTGCTCCCAGTCTTCATCTTAAGCTAAGCTAACTGCCTCCTGTCACCAGCTTCATATTTTACGGACAGATATGGAAGTGGTATCAATCTTCTCATCTAACTGTCTGCCGATGTTGAATTATTCCTTAAAGGTAGAGTCAGTCAATCTGGAGAAAGATTGTTGATATTTGAAACTAATACCCAAACAAAGACACACCTGCCACGTGCTCCTTCAGAAGCTCCACCCCCTAAATTCATGGATACGCATTACCAAGGCAACAACCAACAGACAAATATGGCGGAATCCACAATGATGCATCAGCTGTAGAGTCACCTCTGTTCCTCTCACACATTATCATGAGCGTAAAAAATTTTCGTCTCCTGTGAGCACAACTGTCACGGTTATGCAGGCAAGTGGACCTTAATGCTGAAACAACAGGCAGGTGAAAGAAACTGAAGAAATTATTTTTTTATTTACCAGACTCTCGTTACTGGCAGATGAAGACAAAAACAGAACCGGCTGACTTGAAACAGGAGCAAAAAATAACAGCTGCAAAAACTGGGATACATTGACCACATACTGACAAAGAACAGACAGATACAAATACACAAGGAACTAATCACAGAACAAGACACAGCTGGAGTGGGGCAGGCAATGGAAAAGGAGGGGAACACAAGGATTGGTTAACCATGAAGACAGCGAAGGTGTGGCAGGCAACAAACAGTTTTAGGCTAATGAGACTTAACACAGAACAGATGTGCAGGGGGATACAGACTGAGCAGGACTACAGCAACACAAGAGAAACACAAGGTTACAAACTGCCAAGAATAAAACTAAAGCAAGGCAGAGGACGACATTACAAAATCACACAGCAATCCATCTCTTCAGGCTTCAAGTTATGCTCTTGTGTCCAAACCACCGGTGGTTTGGACCAATCAGCGTTGTGAATCCAGCTGCCTTGCAAGGTAAGACAGTGAAAGACGGTGATGGACAGGTGGTTCATCCAATCACCTGCCAAGTATTTTTTGAAAGTGCCTGCCCTTTTCCAAACAGTTTCCATGGACGACTTCTCAGACGGTTCTGTGTAACAAATCATCTGGACTCAGAGGAAAAAACAATACCAAGCTCAAGCACTACACAAAGAAACACAAATGACGAATGCAGTTATCACAAATTATTTATAACCCAGAGCACATTCAAAACACACATTATCCTCTCTATCACTGAGACTGAGTACATGCTGTGCAAATTCAGACTGGAGTGAAAACAAAGACAGACCAACCAATATAGGCAACCCAAATAATCATCATGCAAGATGGATATTTGTGTGATTTAAACAGCTGCCTGCTTAGATTATTCTTCACTAAACGCGACAGAGACAGACTCAGACTGTAAACAAATAGAGTGTAAACAAACCAGGGGGTCTCCGTGAGACTGTCTCAGATTCAGCGTGGACTGATACATTTAATAAAATAGAAACATATCTGTTCTTTGAGAAAACATTTTCTATGTGAACTGGACACGGCCTCGCTCTCTCCAGTTCGCCAGCTCTCCCCCACCATTCAACGGGTCCTGGAGACAAGAGACTGTCATGTCCTCACACAGACAGCTGCTCTGATGACTTCCCCCGTCCTGTGCATGAGCATGAACTCCCCCTGCTGATTGGCTGGAACAGTGTTTTGTCTGAGTCTCGGTCCGAGCCACTTTGTTTGTTTCCCATTTACAGAGCCAGGGCTGTGTATGAACACTGGATTTCTTTTCAGCGCACACACAGAACAGACAGCTAGCAAACTGTGAGGACATATTTGTTGAATTTGACTGCACTGTGGTAAGTTTTCAGCTGAGATTGGCTCCAGCTCCCCCGTGAGCCTCTAGAGGATAAGCGGTAAAGATAATGGATGGATGTATTAAACAAGCTTTCTCCAGAATCACTGACTCTACCTTTAAAATACAACTGAAACAAAATTAAAGTTTGGTTGATTAGACTAAAATTCATAAAGCAAAATCAAAGTTTCATTCCATCATGGTGGCCAAATTGTTCTGATCTGACTTTGCAGAAAAAGGTAACATGTATCTGAGTCCCCTCTGGCTCAAATTTCATGCAAATCAATCAAGTCAACACAAGAAAAAAAGTGTCTAAGAGTATCTAAAATTATTCCAAAAGTTCTCAATCAGTTATTTTAGTAGACATTATTGATCAATTCTACACTTCACAAGGTCTCTATTTTTTATTTATGAGTGTGTAAAATTTCAAATCCATACATTTAATCAGATTTAAACCTCTAATTAAAGGATTGACATTGAAACTTGGCCTGACTCCCACCTTCTTCTCCTCTTCCTCGTCTACTCCTACAGGGCATCATGTGTCTGTGAGGACTGTGTTTATTCCTGGCTGTCAATGAGCTTGTTAACAGTGAGGAAGTACTTTAAACTCAGCAGCAGCACCTCTCAAACGAACCCCCTCTGCATTTGGCCTGGACAGCCTGTCACTCAACCCTGGTCAAGGGGAAAGAGTGAATGAAGGACAAATTCTGAAAGAGAGAGAGGGACAAGCGAAGTTTGAAAGTAAACCAAAAAAAAGTAGTCTCAAGTGTGCTGGGTGATAGAGAAAACGACATCTGAGTACCAAAAATAACACATACGGACTAAAAATCAAAAGGAAGAGCGACTACTACAAAGTGAAAATGAGAAGAATTAAGCTATTTTTGAAAGCACCTGAGGCCTTTCAGCATATTTCTGTTAGACATGGAGCTTGGGCTAACCCAATGACCTGCAGCGAGAGAGAAAGAGAGAGCCAGGGGATGGAGGGGTGGAAGAAAGGTAGAGAAAGGAAGCCAAGCTGGCTCTGGTAAAGAGCAGGCAGACATGTCACACATAACATCTGGTGCCCGTGGTCCTGAGAGAGACGCTGTATCGTCCACAGATACGCCTGCAGCTCCGCCACACTGGCCGGGGTTGAGTCACATCCCTGCCTATGAATGATAAGTACTGAGAAAGACAGCATGACCTGATCAAATGGCACATCAGGAGAGTACGGCTCCCTGCTGCAACCAAAATCCAGCCTTTGGGCACTGCCTTCCCAAACAAACCCTTCAGTGGCTTTCAAAGGGGCACTCAACAGAAACACTGCACAGCTCTTTACAAGATCGTGAGGGTTTGCTGCACAAGCTCTCAAATCACCAGTTGGATGTTTATTTCGTAAGAGTGAAAGAGAAAGAAACTGATGGGGTTTGTGTGGGCTTCATGTAGCAGCAGGTTGCAGGTGACTCAATCCTCTCAGGTTTTTCCAATGTGTGTGTATCACTGAGTTATCAGCACTTAGTCACTAGCTTTCACACCACGCACACTATTAGTCATTGATGAGGACACATTCAGAGCAGAGTTCAGTCTGGGAGCAGGAAACATGGATGTTTTTTAAAAACTCATTCCTTATCTCATCCTGACACTGCTCTCTTTATTCCTCAGTCTCTGTAGTGCTTTGTTTCTGTAGCCACAACCCAAATAAGATGATCTAACTGTGTGAGTCTGTCTCTCTTTCTTTAGTATGTGTAGGCTGTGTGTGTGGGCTATGGACACAGGGCAGATGTTTTGTCCTCAATTGCAGGGTTCATGAGTAGTTAAACAGCCTCCAAGGTGCACTGGGCTTTTTAATGAAGCGTGTTGTTGGGTTCATTTCCTTTGCAAGAATCTTCCCCCCTTTGTGAAAGGCAGAATATTCAGTGACTCATTTCCTATTTCGTTTTATATTCCAGGAATTCCAGCCAAGATCTTTTCATGGGTCTAATCTAGCTATTGCATCCGCTGCATGTCTATTCTTCGCCCACAGAGTTTACAGTATCTATCTCATCCTGTCTTTCTTTCCGTCTCAGTAACAATTTCCTTTGTGTTCAAGCATTGAATGTCAAAATATGAACAGCCCAAATCCAATTTGTCATCTTTGCTGGGTGCCTGTCCTTTTCTTGGGCTCACAATTGGCTGTCTGTATTTTAACTTCTTTCGTTCTTTTCCTTTTTCACGTTTCACTGTCAATTTTTCAGTCTAGGTATTATCTACCTTATCTTTCCTTTTTCCGTCGCTCATTCTCTCTGTAGCAATGTCTGAGAAAAGTAAAGCCCGCTTGACACGGGACTGACAGTCATTTCGTATCAGTTCAAAGTGTTTCATCAATCAACAGTCTCGATCTACCTCGGTCTCATCATCCTCTGTGTCTGTCTCTCTCTAGTATCCCGGGTTCGGCAGTGTGTGCCTTTGACATGGAGCAGCTGGCTGCAGTGTTTGATGGGAGGTTCAAGGAGCAGAAATCACCGGAGTCTATTTGGACACCTGTCCCTGATGAAGTCATCCCGAAGCCAAGGTGCAGGCTGTGATCAATTTATGCACCTGTGTTCAGGTTATCAGAGAACTATGAGAAGAAAAAAGTATGTATTATGAACAACCTGTATTCAGTTCAGCCATAATACTGCCTTATAAAGGTGTGTTTGCAGGTTGCAGTTCATGACAAGGGTTTACATTTCATAGCAAGAGGAAAAACACACCTTGCAAGCAACAATACTACTCACGTAGTTGCGGCTTCTGGTCATTTTGGGAAAGTTTTCAGGGTACAAAGAGACTAAATATACAGGTAATGGAGAATCTAGGAAGATATTGCACTCATTATCACAGCCTGTAGAACCTTTGTTCAGTCAAGTGAAACTCACCTATAGGTGGGAAATCCATTTTTCACAAGGACACAACTTATTCTCCTAATCTAAAGGCATGTCTTGACCTCTTGCCACTATCCATTACTTGCCAAGACTTCAAATTTGAGGTTCTTTAGACTAAATCAAATGAGTCTCCTGTTGAAAAAGGGATATCTGTCTGAATATGAGACACTCAGGCAGTCTAGACTGTCTAATAATATAAGTGACTACATCTTCAGTGAGGTCTTAAAGAAGTCAGAGTGCCTCTTTGCCTCCGTACCAGCCTAATGTGCTGAAACATGTTTTCCCCAGACCCGGTGGCTGTGCTGTTCAGGGTTCCAGGTTTAATTCCTCCAACTCTTTCCCTGATGAGATGCTCAACTTTGTCAAGACCCATCCGCTGATGGATGAAGCCGTGCCATCACTCGGACAAAGACCATGGATAGTCAAAACCATGGTCAGGTGAGACTAAACTCAGACAAGCAGTCAAACACCAACCCTGTCTCCTAGATTTTACGTGTATATATTAATCTGCAACAGCAAATATATTTTGAAATAGACGTACTGCCACTTGAATCATATTTCTCTTCAACATAATGAGGAAATATTTTTAATCAACGTATCTGGCAAATTACAGAATACAGAACATATTTCATTTGCTTTTGCTACACTATCCGTTCGTCACAACTACAGTATGATAAACGTCTTTCATTCATGGTTACGATTAGGCTCTCGAGGCACTTGGTTAAGATTTGGAAAAGATCGTGGTCTTGGTTATTTTGAAAAAGTCAAAAGTGACTCGGAGGATGAGACACGATTTGCTCATTAACATTTGACCAAAATCGCTTTTGTTGCCTACACCTAACCACAAATAGCGCTCAGGATGCAAACCCTGACTTCCAGAATCAAAGTCTCCAATGACGTCCTCGCAATGACTTCCGTGTGGTACAAAACTTTGCTTTTTCTACTTTCAGAAAACCATTATCTACCGTTGAACACAATCCAGGCACCAATTACGTTTCCTTCAAAACAAATTAGTGGTATATAAACATATTTTCTAGGAGACAGTACTGCAAACACACACATGGCCTGTCTGCTCGGGCGGTGGACTCCTTCTGTTAAAGTTAGCCTGGTGGGGTGTTGAAGCAGGCAAGCAGCTGTAGCACATCAAGTCCCACATAAACGCATGCATGCCTCTCTCTCTCTCCACATCTACCGTATGGAGTCCCGCCACCGGGGATTATAGGAACTGGATGTATGTGGAATATTAAACACCCAGCACAACACATTTTCTATTCTAGTCAACTGACTCAAACACAGGACTGTGTGTACTTCAGCAACACTCGTCTATTGTTCCAAGATGAGCCCATTTACTTGACTGATATTAACGACTAAACGTCTGCCATAATTAGTTTATTATGCAAATTTGATGAGTAGTTTAGTTTCTGTGGAATTCATTTCATTTTGCAGTCAAGAGAAAATAGCATATCATGATTTAAATTCACAAGAGTCAGTATTTTACACCTAAACCAATCAGTTGTAATGTGCTTGAATTGTAAACTCGCCTCTAGGAGCTACTTGATGACGCTTTTAGTTTTCATGGAAGAAAAGTCCCAAATGAGCCGCACAGCTTGGTGGCGTTAATGCAGTCTGTCTTTCCTGGTGTGCAGGTATCAGCTCAATAAGATTGTGGTGGATACAGAGGCTGGGCCATATAAGAATCGCACAGTCCTGTTCCTCAGCTCAAGCAGAGGGACTATCCTCAAGTTCCTCATCATGCCCAACCAGGACAACACCATCACCAACAGCAACATCTTCCTGGAGGAACTGGAGGGGTTCAACCCTGATAAGTAAGACATTAAAGCAACAATGTGGCTAACAGAAAAGAAAAGATACATATTTTGAACTGTTTTCTATTTAGGGAAATATGCATATTATCTTTCCCACTGAGAGTTAGAAAATAAAAGATTAATACCACACTCACGTGTCTGTACAGTAAATATGAAGCTTCAGCCAGCAGCTTGTTAGCTTAATTTAGCTTAGCACTGGAAACAGGGGAAAACAGCTAGCCTGGCTCTGTTCAAAGATAACAAAGCCATCTTCCAGCACCATTAAAGCTCACTAATTAACTAATTAATTAAGTTATATCTAGTTTGTTCAATATATGTAAACACTAGGTTGCCTGATGTGTTAATTAGTGAGCTTTAGACAGAGCCAGGCTAGCTGTTTCCCCATTTCCAGTCTTTATGCTAAGCTAACCAGCTGCTGGCGCTATTACTGCCTTATATTGACTGTACAGACATAAAAGTGGTATCAATCTTTTTATCTAACATTAACTCTCTAAAAGAAAGCAAATAAGGATATTTCCCAAAATTTCAAAGGTTTTTTTTAAAGATTTCAAGATGATTTGACTGGCAACTTTCTATATTTTTCCTATTGAAAACAAATCTCATATGCAGAGTCAAACCAACAATGAACTCATTATTACAAGACTTCTATCGTATTCCTCTGTGCCGTAGACCTCTGTTGTTGTCCAAAAACCACTACAAACTACAGTAACCTCTCTCTTAGGGGACAAAGTTACATGTCACCCAGTGCAACTGTGTGGCTCATCTACATGTTTTTAATAGTTTTTGGACAACAGTGGAAGTCTACGGCACAGAGGGATATGATATATCAGACTTTGGATATATGCACAATACTCCTAAGTAGAATGAGTTCATTGTTGGTTTGGCTCTTTACATGAGTTATTGACAATAAGAAAAACATAGAAAATTGCCAGATTTATTATTTAAGGCACAAGCCTGCATATAGCTTGCTGCAGAGAGAAGATATACCGCAGGAGTGACTAGGAAAGGGTTAAATGACAACTGGGGTTGATGTATACACAGCGAAGGGAGCCGGTGGTGTGATACGCCTAGAAAAAAGAGTCGCAGGGAGGGGGAAAAAAAAAAAAAACATGACATGTCCTGGAAACATGACGTGTCCTGAATTATGCAGAAAACCTCACCTATTCTTTGAGAGAATCACATAATTGTGCAGGAGCTGAGCCTACGCAACCCCATGCAGAGAATACAAATAGGGCAAACATAACAGAATAGGATTAGAGGCTAATATGCATTATCAGGAAATCTGAACATCTTCTAATGAGGTTGAGACATACTGTAGAAAGGCATTACGGGTAAAACATCAGAAAGTAATGAAATGATGATAAAATCACATTATCCTTAATCTTGACCAAAATTACATACTGTCAGGAAAATTGACCCCATATCCTCGGTCTGAAGCTAAATCATATTTAATATCTGGATTCTGAAAAAAGATTGCAGAGGACTGGGTTTCTTGTCGCTTTCTAATTAGCATTTTGCATAAGGCAGACAGCTCTGAGGCTTCATTGGATGCCCATCGCTACATAATGAAGACTGGGTACAATGCCCTTTCAATACTCATTTTTGCTTTTGTTCTTTGTAAAAATGCAGTGTTCCACATGGTGGATGGCTGCAGGGTGGGTGGGGTGGGGGTGACTGTCACACTGATGCTGCTATTGGCTGGTGATTATCTTTCACCAAGGCTAATTAGAGGCATTTAAACAGAAAGTACATGTTTCTAGACACTAGCTAACTGTCATGGTAATTGTGCTCCCTGATATATGTGCCATTTTTCTACAATACAGGGGGAAAAAAGTAGTATTTCTTAAACCCCCTGGTTGGAAAAACACTTTCTCCCTGTAGGAGAGTGCAATCCACATTTAGTAATAAACTTCCTTCATTTTCCATCCCCTTCAAAATATGCTCACCAATTTGTGTCCCAGCTTATTTGTTCTGCTTCAGACTTGACAAAATGAAGCATAGTGACGCCAAGTGAAATGAGGGGACTGTGTGATGAATGAGCCGGTGTGGAATGGAGCCAGTATGTGTGGGATAATTCAGTGTGCATGGTGAGCCCAGCAGGAGGTCAGTGACAGTCCAGCTAGCACAGCGGGCACCCAGCTAATCAGGAGACAGAGCACAATCACATCAGTTTTTTTGTCTTTTAATGCTCCAGGCCACACTACCCCCAACCTCACCTTATGTACACAAAGTGATGCCTTGTGCCCTGTAATAAACCCCAGGGTACGCAGAAGTAGGGCCACTAAAAGAGGGATCTGTAAGGGGTCAGCGCAGATAGAAAACACTGGTTTGTGATTGGCTTGTTGCTGTAATGACCCGGGAAGTTATCTGAAAGAGATGCAACGTTAAAAGAGCCTTTATTGTCTCCTATTCTCTCAACTTGCCTGATTTTGGTTTGGTCTCTTTTATTTTCTTCATTTCTGTCTTGCCTTTTCCCTGCATTTGTTAGATGTTTATTCTTTTTTTTTTTACTTTCTCTACATCTCTCTCTCCCCGTCCTTTCCCCCGTCTTTCGTGATATTGGGTGTGAAGAATGACTCGCAGCTTGGCCTTAGCAGAATGATAGATTCTTCTTAATGACTTTGGGCCTGCCGCAATGTTATTACCATAAACCATCCAGATACAACTGATGCATGAGTGCACATGTGCATAAAAAGGTATAAATCTGCTGCATGGAGGCAGGTTTGCGCCGGCCATCGTAGCTCTAAGTGCCAATTAGAAGCGATTCAGCTCCTGGCTGCTGTTTTTGACAGCAAGCCGACCTCTCGAGCCTCCACAATCAGCACAGTGGATATTTGGGTTGACACACGTAACATCCAGCCACACAGATGGCCTCTCATCACTTTTACTTTTTATCATGGCTTTTATTTATAGAGCTCTTTATGTATGGTTGTGTTTCACATTGAGTCATGAGGAATGTTTTTTCCCTGCTGTAATGCTCTGAGTGAGGTCAGAGGTTTAATGTGCAGTCTCGGTCTGGTAATTGAAATTGCCTAATGCATTTTTTGCTTTGTGCGTGGTTGCCTGTTTGCTTGTGTGTGTTGCAGATGTGCCGAAGACTCTCCGCAGGCCAGGCAGCTGCTGTCTCTGACTCTGGACAGGGCAAGCCACACTCTGCTCCTCGCCTTCCCTTCTTGTGTGGTCAGAGTACCGGTGGCACGATGCCAGCTCTACTCCCGATGCATGAAGTAAGTCTACAGCAAATACTGTACATACAGGAGCATAAAAGGGCAGTGGGGGAGTCTAATAAGAAGTGAGGTGACCATTCAACAACCATCTGGCCTTCACAAGAGTCCTTGAGCAAGACAAAGTGAACCTCTGCCAGCTCCAGAGTTGCTGACCTGAATTTTCTTCAAAAATAACTGAACTACAACTTAACAACAACTGTCACTGTGCCCTTGAGCAAGGTGATAATCTGCTGACTGCGGTGTAGCGATGAAACAAGACGAAACGCAATAAAATGCTCCTCTAAATGAGAGGAAAATCTAATAAAAGCTGGGAATACATTGCCATTAAAAGTAATGTTGTCTCATCGCTCAGCCAGCAATTTAACTGTATCATAGATGCACCATAATTATAAAAGATGATTATAATAGCAATATTTGCAGAAAATGTAATACATATTACGAAGGTCAGTAAGCATATAATAAATCCATATAATAGTTGAATAAAATTACTAGTTATTATTAGCTGTGATATGTGTTAATATGATATTATTCATTTTACCAGCCATGTATCATTCTTTTTAAGAGAGATTATACTTCATCACTTCACCCAGCAGTTATTAGATTATCAGAAGCTCCAGTGAAGAATTTATGCATTTATTTATTTTGTCAGCTTATTGGTGTAAATGTGTATAACTTCTGAAAAAGCTTCTGAAAAAGAGCAAGCAACCAAGTCTACTAATCCTAATAAGGAAACAGAAAATACATACATATATATATATATATATATATATATATATATATATATATATATATATATATATATATATATATATATATATATATATGTATATTCTAAATAAGGATATTAACCTGCTTACACACTTACACTCACAGACACAGGCGGCATGATTTAGAGCCAGTCTGGCACACTACTGAGTATTGCTGCCTGTGGTTGTGGCTCGATAGGGTCCACTGACACACTAACACAAAGTGGTACATACACCAGTGTGTCAGCCGTGTAGTGTGTTCACTGAACCAGGTAAGTCATACAAGCGTGTAATCCAGAACACATTAAGAAACGCTCACGTGCTTTCTGAAGTGTGTTGAGTGTGTGTGTGTTTATGTGTTTAGATGTGAGTAGATGTGAGTTAATGTTCTGTATGTGAGCATCTTTAAGATTTCTTAGTCATGCCTCAGCAGCTTCAGGTCTGTTTTTTTAACCTTTTGAAGATGGTTTCTGAACGCTTTTGATTTGCGTTTATTATGGTTACGGTTTAATGCATTTACATTATCATATTATGTTTTCTATATATATTCTCTCATTTTCTTAAGCTGATGTATTGATTCCTTTCCACCAGGCTGTCAGCCCACACAGTTGTCTTTTTTCAAATTAATCTTAAATAAATAATTTTTTTGCATATACAAATTCATTCTTTATACATATATAAACACACAAAAAGAGATAGATATTTACAGTAAATAGGGCAGCTCAGAGCAACAACTTAAAGTTGTTGTTTTTTCTGCAGTCTGTAAAAAAAGGCTGAAGCTGCAGTTTATAACGCCTACCCTTTTAACACCTTGTTTAATCTTGAAAGGTAACTTCAAACAACAAAAACAAAATAATCAAAACAAGACATAAATAAAACAATCAAAAACAAAACAATCAAAACATCAAAAACAAAATAATCAAGATAAAACAATCAGAACAAAACAAATACATAACTTACATATCCTGTACCCTGTCCTTCTATACCAGTCTTTCTTTCTGATCATCCATTTCTTTTATTTAATATGCTTTTTTTAAACATTTGTTTAAACTTACTAAATGTTGGACATGAATAAATTAACTCAATGATATTTTACAATAGTCCTCACTAATTGTTTTTTGAACATACAAATTCTTCTCAGGTCATGTCTCTCTCTCATTTGAAACAACTTTTGGATACTTTCAGGTACTAATTGATTTTTAACTTTGTACATGATTTGAACCGTTTGAAAGTTGACCAAATCTTAAAATTTTAGAGCCTTTAATTTAATGAAGAGTGGGTTTGTTGGCTCTCTATAAGTGGTTTTGTTTACAGTTCTTATGGCTCTCTTTTGAATGATAAAGACTGGATTAGTATTTATTTTATATGTATTTCTTCCACTTCCACACAGTGGGTTATATATGAGACTATAAAGGAACAGTAATAGTAGTAATAGTAATATATGTACAAAATAAACAACGATGGTCCCGACACTGAGCCCTGGGGAACCTCACAAGTAACCTTCAGTAGTTTTGAGTTACAGTTATTTATTTGCATGCATTGATAACTACTTTCCAGGTAACTGCTTAACTAAGAGAGTGCTACCCTCTAATTCCATATCTTTGTAATTTATTCAATAATAAGTCATGGTCATCATTATCAAATGTTTTTTTGAGATCCAGGAAAATCCCCACTGCATATTCTTTATTTTCTATTGCAGTTGATATTTCCTCCACAAATACCATGAGTGTAAACAAAGTTAACCTATTGGATCTAAACCCATATCGCTGTTCATATAGTTCATTATGTATTATCAGTATTTTAGAGCACTATGAAAGTAAAGAAACAGGTCTGTAGTTAGAGAGTACATGTCGGTCTCCAGCCTTATATATTGGTATGACTTTAGCTGTTTTCATTTTGCTTGGAAATACACCAGTTTGTAGAGACTGATTACAAATATGCGTAAAAGGTTTCACCACAAACTCAATAATATTTTTAACCACAGACATATCAATTCCATTCCAGTCTGTAGACTTCTTATTCTTGTTTTAACAATGTCAATAATTTCTTTTTCATCTGTTCCCATTATTAAACATGGATTTATTTACATTAATAGTTTTACTTTCCACATCATCTCTAGTACTAGTCTTTGTAATCTCCTTAGCCAAACCAAGACCAACACTGACAAAGAAGTCATTAAATTCATCTGCAACTAAATCCATATCATTAATAGTTGTATTATTCTTTCTCAGGAAATGATTTGGGTATCCTGTTGTCCAGTTCCATTTTTAATAATGTCATGCAATACTTTCCATGTGTTTTTAATATTATTTCTGTTGTCCTCCAATAATTTACTGTAATAATCCCTTTTGCTGCCTCTCATACTTCGTCAGTTTGTTTTTATTGTTTTGTATTTCCGTAGTTAGTAAATTTCTGTTTTACTACTTTCTTTACCAGAGGACATTTTTTTCACAGAGAGCAGTTGTTATGGACAAAATGTCTCATAGGCTTCATTTACATTTTCCACATAGACTTCCAATCTTGTTTCATTAGGTCTGCTTTAAAAGAGTTAATTGCACCTCGTATTTTGTGTCTAACCAGGTTGTAAGTTTTAACGTCCTAGTTGGATCTAATACAGCTCTGACTAACTGCAAAGTGTCATTTATAAGTAGTCCACTTACTACTTTCTTATCAGTAACATGAGTAAATATAATATCATTTAGTGTAGCACTGTGTGTTGTTATTCTAGTTGGCTATGTAATTGAGGGATATAGATTCATACTGTACATTGAGTTGTATTGTATTTAGTAATAAGAATAAGAATAATTAAATAATAATTTAACAATGAAATGGTCAACTTTCCAATGCATACAGAGCATACAGTTTAGTTGCAGATTGTCCATTTTTGAATACTGTTTTTTAGATTGATTTCCTACCTTTGTGTTTTTTACAAATTTACATCATTGTGCAATGTTATAGTTGTGAGCAGAAAGCATTTCAAAAAACTGCTGCAGTAAGATAAATTCTGACATCTGATATTTAAGAGATGGTATTTCTTTCATGTTGTCAGCTGCTGTGAAATAGTTAGTGAAATGTAAATTTGGTGAGTTTGTTCATTTAAAGGTTGCTCCTGGATATCTGGCTGTCAAATCTCAAAAGGACAGAATTTCCTAAAAATTGTTTGAGAAAAAAAAAAATCTTAACTTAAACTACAAGCTTTTTCCTGAGTTTTTAACTGCGTCTAAATCTTTAAATGAGGATTAAGCTCTGGAAACAGGTCACCGTGAGTTAAGACTATTTTTGACATAGGATGTGTATATAATACTACTTCAATGCACCAACAAGCAGGCATTTTCAAAACTGTCTCTGCTCTTTTCATTACCTCGCCCCAACATTGTAACTGTCATCTACAAAACTGTGCATGACAATATATTCACTGCAATGAATAACACTATTAAGCAAGTTTTGACGCTTAGTTGGAAATGTGTGGAAATCAATAGCTTCCTGGAAAGCAAGAAATCAATCATCATGTCACGCTTTGGAAACGTGAAGTTCTTCTGTTCATGATTTGTGATTAATGGTATAAAATGTGCAAAACCCATAAGTGTAGTTCTTTAAGTTATAGTCAAGATCAAGCACATCAGAATCTAACTTTCTGTGTCTCTGCAGAAACTGTATCGCCTCCAGGGATCCATACTGTGGCTGGACCAGAGGAAGCACATGCTCTTTCCTCAGGCCTGGGACCAGGTGAGACACAAAGTGTATAGACATCACTGTGATACACACACACAGACTGTATGGTCTGCTTCATACAGTATACAGTAGCTGTCCTGTGTCATCATGCTGACACTGTCTGTCTGGTTTATCCTTTTCTGTCTTTGAGTCCATCTGTAGTTTAGCATGCGGTTTTACCACCCTTCTCTATAGTCTCACTTTGATCCAAGTGTTTTGTTGTTCTTGTTTTGTTTTGAATTGATTTGATTTATTTCTGCTTGTGTCTTTCCTCTCAAGGTTATTTTTCTGACAGCACACCTAGCAGAACACCCCACAGAAACTTGCCATTTATTATTTATGCTCTGGAAGTCCTTGTCTCTATGTACGACTATTTGAGCCTCTGAGAAACATCTGTGCCCTCTAAGTAGCCTGTCACACAGTCTGCTCTGTGTACACTTATTGATTCAAGATGTCTGCTGCGGCTGTTAAACAATGCTACGTTCTTTTAACTTAGCTTGTTATCAGGTGGCGGCCAACACTCTGCGTGGGTGTGTGGATGTGTGAGGTTTTGTGTTTGTCTCTCTGTCATGTAACAATGTCTGGGTTATACACATGCATGCAGACACCCAGACAGTGTGTTGTCTGGGTGTGTGAACGAATTTGTGTATCTGCTTGGATGTCTGCATGAGTGTGTGTGAGTGTGAGTGTGTGTGTTTGTGTGACCTCTCTCTCTTCCTGCTACTGAAATGCGGCGGCCCGTCTTGACAGCTAACCTCCAATCACGGCTGCCTCCCTCCAGTGAAATCAAATCTCTCCTTAGTCAGGCTGCTTATTGAATTACGCCTTCACAACACAGGTGTAGTGCCAAGAGAACAGACAACATGGGCCTTAAAGACCACCTCAGGCTGCCTGCTTATACTATTAAAGGTCTCTGTGTTGGTCTTGATTTGATTTACCAAGGGCAGTCAACTCGGCAATCGATTTTGCATTGAGTTACTGTGGATTTCCTCTTTGTGGAATAATGCAACCTCTCTTTGCAAACTGACGCCAGAGGAAAGCTAAGCAGTTAGCGACATATAACGTTAGATTAAAATTTGGCAGCTTCTGAGGAAGATATGTTTTGTTTTTTTAATAAAAGTGTGGGAGGGAGGAAAGACGGTTTGTTTTATTGCTGTATGTGTGTTTATGACTATCCTGGGTTCATTTTGTCCTGCTATTATTGTACTATGAAGGTGATAAAATACATTTTTCACCTTATTCAGCTTCTTCCAGTAAGGGTAAGGTGACAAAACACTGTTACATAGCAAACTAAAAAAGAGACTAGAATCTCATCCACTAAACACTGTCCAGAGTACTCCACACACAGAAAAATATGGTCTATATCACTTTCAGTTTAATATGAAGTCTTTAAATGTAGAGCCAATGTACCTGGGAAAATAAAAAGCACTGTAAAGAAAACTTGCACGCACACAGGCAGACCCACTGGCACAGCTAACGTATACAAAGTAAATGACCCACAGCCTGTGAGAGGCAGCCAAGTGAACACAAAACATTATTCTTTATTAAGATGACAACCACTGCAGGTTCACAGCACAGTTGGACTCATTTGTCACAAGTGTTTTCTAGCCATTAAAAGCACAAATGTTGGCTGCGCCGCTGCCTGAACCTTTAGCTAATTGCAGAATACGGACTTCTCAGTCACTTGTACCAACGAGCTTATTTCAGCATCCACCGGCAGCTCGAGCTCTGGTTCTTCAAAGGTTGTCTGTAGGTCAAATGAGGCTTCTGTGAAACGGCTTGTTGAACTATGTAAAACTGTAAATGGTTATTTACTTGTATTTGGAGATTTCCCATTTGAATCCAAAGTGTCTTCATTGGTTTTGACTTACATTTTATAATAGATCAAGACAAAGTAACAAGTGTGACAGTCTGCACATCTGTGATAAGTGATCTCCACCCATATCAACTAGAAAATTAACAAAATTGATCTAATAAACATCAAGCTGTTCCTTTATTACTCTCTAAGATATGTTTTACTCACAGTAGCTCACTTAATTACAGGTATTTCCACTGAAACGGCCTTCATTGTAAATTTACTGAATGAAGCCTACATGCATACGTTTGTGCGTATATGTGTACGCACGCACACACACCTACACACCATTACTCAGTCTGTCCATGGCAGCTTGGTGCTGTTTTCACTGATACAAGCCATGACTATGAGCGGTTGTGTTTTTCTTTGTGAGCACCTGGTCTGTATGCTGCTCTCATTTCCTGTCTGCTTCCCTCACTCCATCATATGTTATTGTCCTTTGAGTTTTCCATGCTCCTCCGCTGCCCAAATGGGAAATGAGTTTTAAAGCATAGGGATAGAGTTGTAGAAATAAGATCTGTCAGCATTCTGTAGAATTGTAGAAAACAAGTGAAGTCGATGCATATTAATAGATTTTTCCTGAAACAACTCAGACTTCTGGGTACAGCTGTAACGTAGCTCCACCGTCAACGTTCTCCTCCGTACGCTGTTTGGTTTACCGTAATTCCACAATTCCTATTTGGCCTCAGCAGCGCTAAATATCTGATTCTAACATCGTATCTTGAAACTTGTTTTCTTCCGAATACAAGAAAACAACATGGCAGACAAGATTGTTTTGGTCCCTGAGTTTGCAGCTTGGAGGCAGGCCTACAAAAAAGGATGTGCAAATTGTACACAGATTTTGCAGTTACAGGCAGAGAGATATTTCAGTACAGCGAACACAGAGGGAAGTTTAATGTCATTTTATATACATGTACTCCCCACATGAGAACCATAGGGATCAAGTTGTCGAAGTTAATACTTTAAGTTTCTATTAACGCTGCAAATATCTAAAGTGAAGACAATGCTGACCTAGAAATATTTGCAATTCAGTGCATTAATTTGCTTAATTAATGACCCTGCAGGCAAAAATAGTTATCTTTAAATTACAATGGTGATTATTGCAGGATATTAAGGAGCTCAAGGGGCTCTTCAGTTCTTCTGCTTTTTTATTTTTTATTTTTTTCTCACACTTATTGGCATCTCAAAATAAAAACAAACATTCCTACAATCTAAGTGTTAAAGGAGCTTGTAGAGATATATGCTTTCCCTTGTAACGTGTCCTCTGCTGTAACATTGAGATAGTTTTCCTCTATCAGAGTGGATCTGTGCTGTGTGTCAGTGTCTGAGTCGCCGTGCCTCTGTGTCTTCTGATTAATGACTGTGTCCCTTCTCCTCTGCAGACTGCCGTTCGAGCAAGATGTTGAACAGGGAAACGTGGCCCACTTGGGTGACTGTGACGGTAAGAGGGATTCTCAGTCTGTGTGTGTGTGTATGTGTGTGTGTTTGACCACAAGTGTTAAAGCTAGCTAATACTTCTCTTGTCTTTGCCCCAGATCCTTACATAACTTGTGTATCTTCATGATAAACAACGATACATTTAAAGAGAGGAAGAGCCTGTTAGTTTCAGTTTATACGGGAGGAAATCCACAAATAAACACAGAGACAACTCCCAATTCACCTCGATGCTCTGTAGTATCTCACTTCTCCCAGGAGTAACCACCATGATCCAACACGAAGGCGGTCTGCTAGTCTCATTTTGTCTCCGAGCTGGCAAGAAAATCCCTGTGTATGTTTTAGCTAACTTTGTTCCTCTCGCTGTTTACTCTGTCCTTACTTGTATGCTATCTTTGCTTTGGTCTGCTAGGTTTTGTTGCATATACAAGTGGTTAATTATATTCTACTCCAGCTTCAATTCCCCTTGATGTTTCCCTTTTTTCTCTCTCCATATCATTATGAAAATAGAAGTGGTACACAGCAAAGCGAAATCTCTATTCTAGATACACACAGAGGTTTTGGATACTCCCATGACACCCCCTCTCTTTGATCTGAGCGCTAATTCCAATGCGTGCAAATTAATCCTTTGCTTCTGAAAGTTCCCCGAGTTCATGTGCCGTGCTCCCTGAGAAAAGAACAGATAAATATTGCATAATCGGAACCGCGAACAACTCTAATCCTGTTTCAGATGGGCGCCCTGTTTGATGCTGCTCTCTCACTTCAGGTCCTCTGACCACCAAACCACAGGGGATGGCCTCTGTGCTGTAACTGATGGTTGATGCTTACTGTTCGCATTGTGAAGTAAAGCTAGTTATTTGTCTTCATTGAGCCCATATGTAGTGCCTTATAGCACATGTGGGGGACTGCATTCAAGCTGTTGGTCCTGCTTCTGAACAGAAACCCGTGATTCTGTGATTCCTGCGAGTTAAAATATCATATACTAGATGAAAAATCTATCTGTAGATACATTTTTATTTTGCGTTATATCTGCTCCACAAGAACTCCTCTGCAGCAAATACATACAGTTATGCAGGAGGCTTGTAATTAAAACTGCAACTTCTATGATCATTACTCCACTTCTGTACTACACCAGTGGGTGAGAGATGTACATAATTACTCATGCTTAGTGCTAATGGACTGTTCCAGTTCCAGTCCTGGATCCTCTTCTGTACTTGTTATGTCTTGACCTCTGGTGCAAGGTCCGGGAAGTCAGAGAAAGTAATGGCACTGATACTAAAGGTGTAGTCACAGCTTTCCACTCGCTGCACACTGTAGATTTTCACAGCGCGGTTTTTGTGGATGGGTTGTTAGATGTCTACCATCTTTAAAGGAGTACCCCAGTGATTTAACATGTCACTTCCATAAAGGTGGGAGCAGAAACAGACTTTTAATCCCTAGTGAATAAACGAATGAATGAATTTAATTCAAGTGTCATGCCATCTCGTGGCCCATTCCCTATGGAATAATAAGACACCTTTATAAAATATCGGTGTGCAAAAGACTAGTACAAAAGGAAACCACTTCTAGATGTGGGGGTCATGCATCAGTCTTCTTGAGCCCCCATGAAATCACTAAATTACTTGGCAGATCACAAAATTTCCAATACAAAGCACAAATAAAAAGCACACTTGACAAATTAAATGTCACTTGCACAAGCAGAGTAGTGACCCATATCCAAATGAAGAGGCAGCACAGTATACCAGGCCTTATTTGAGCTTTTTTTTGTTTGATTAAGTATAAACTTTTTTCAGTAAAATTATCATATTTAATGTCATAATAAGTATGCAAATTTGGTTCAGATCTTTTTTTTTTTACCTAGTCATATTTAACCTCGTGAACCTTTAGAGATACAATGTCAGGTTTCTCCAAATACCATGGAACAAGCGCCAAAAACATTTTATCCTACATTTACCATAATGTACCTCAATAAAGTCAGTCTTTATACTTGACAAAGCTCCCTCCAAAGCAGCTGAAGAAATTATAGAACCGTTTCACAGCCTGTCTAGTATTTGACATGAATAGTAAATTGACTTTGACGTGTAAAAATTGGTGGAGTGCTCCTTGAAAATGGCCACAAATATAAAGGAGAATGTTAATTTTCAGATTTGTACTCATCAAATAGCTCTGTTACACAGAGACGAAAGTTGTGGCTCTTCACTGGACTGTGCAGCGCCCTGGAGTGTCTGTTCCTCTTGGACCGATGTCATATAAAGATGTACTGTCCCGCTCTCTGGCCCTGCCTTTGAGGAATTTCTGAGCTCTGAGGCATGTTTGCCCGAGCTGAACTCCGTTGACAGAGGTGAACTCTCATGTCTCTAGATGATCGAGAGCTGCCGGGTTGGCATTGCAGGAATGTGAGCCAGCATCTATCTAATGGCTGCCACCAACACTTAAGTCCCTTTCACACATGCACTGCAATCCTGAACTTATCTAGACATTACCCAGAGGAGCTGTATGTGAGAATGCAAATGACTCAATGAGTCGGACCAGACATTAAATGGACTTTATCCTGCCAGCTCCCTTGTACAAAATCCATGTAATTTCCGATTGAGCCCATGTGTGAATAGAGCAGGTCATTGTCCGGAGAATTCACAGCAAGCAAGTGGGTGTGTTAATGAAGTTTCTATTATATGACTGGCGCAAAAACCAAAACTGCTGCCTGTATATTGCTTTCCACTCTCTGTCATCATTACAGATGAATTGGTAGCCTCGTCTGCCATCTTCAATGTGCTGTAAACAAAACACTGCGATTTCTGCAGCGTACTTTTTCCATCATGTCCTACCTCCTGCACGCTCTATCCAAGCGCCACCCCTTGCCTAAACCAAACGGTGTATTTCCGGTAGGTGAGAACACGTCTGGCATGGACAATCTCCTGTTGTGTGCTACATGTGTGTGAAAGGGCAACTCTGGACAATGTCTGGACCTGATTCTCTGGACATTGTCCGGAGTTCATATGAGAAAACGGCTTTAGACAGCACTTCTTGTAAGGCAAAGATTCTTTCAGCTATCTGCAAACCCAATATTCAGTCAGAGGAAGACAGAGAGGTGCAGCTTCAACGGGCTTGTTATGACAAACTGTCACTGACACCGCTAAGACTTTGAAAACTGTCTGCACACCCTCTCTATATGTGTCTGTCAGCATCTCCCTCCGTGCTCCTCTTTACGTGCCATATTCTCCGTGTACAATGTAAATGTGTATACTTACAAACACACACAGATGCTCACACACAACAGCAAACAAACTCCACAGGGATTTGGATTGGTGAAAAAGACACAAGGCTTTTGGTTGCTGAATATTTCATATCTCTATATTGGACTCATTCCACCTGTCAGTATCTTGACCCAGCAGATGTGAGGTGAGATATTGTCTGGCCTATCCATCTCTCTTTGGGGAAATTCACCAATCTCATTTTCACTCTCCCTTCGCTTTCTTCTTTCCTCGAGGAAGATTCTCTCTCTGCAGCTGGATGTAAAACCAAATTTTCACTCTCTGGTCTCCAGTCTCGATCAAAATTCATACTGCCTTCAGCATTTGATAATCATAAAAATATGACATAATTTAAACATGATTTTTAATGAGAAAATTATGGTTATGTATGAAGTAATGAGTAAGGGTAAAGGGTCACCTAAATCAGGGGTTCTCAACCCGAGGTCTGAGGACCAAAACAGGGACTTGGAACATTTGATACCAGGCTGTGAGGAAACAATATGAAAAAGATACGTAATAATTATATAACATTATAGGCTATTTTTGCAGTAGGTGTATGTATGTACTGTATGTACGTGTGTATATCTGTATAGAGATAACCAACATAGGCTTCAGAAGTACATTAAACCCATGTGTGGTCACTGCCTGGGTGTTTTTAAACTTAGTAAGAAACCACAATGATATACGGAGCAAATAAAATAAAGTTTCTGTTTCTGTTTATTTTTGGTTTTAGGTTTGCTCACACTCTCTCTCGCCCCATCTCACTGTATCCTCCTCTGTGAGTACTGATGGGGTGTGGGAGACAATGAAGCTTGGCAATTGTTCCTGGAAAGTTGTACTAGTAACAGTCCTATGACCTAATTGTTCACTTTTGTTTTACATTTTGGACACTTTGTCACCTGTTGTATATATTTGGACACTCCTTCAAGTGTTTTGAGTCCATATGTGGACATTTTTCCAATGTTATAACATTTTCTCGAGAAAGATGTTGCTGTTAAATTATAGAAATGTGTTATTCTTCAGTGCTGTAAGCCCCACAAAAAAAACATTCATCTTCTTTATAATGGCAACAGCAGAAATTTCTGACATCTCCAAACTTGGCCAAATAAAACCCAAACTATCTGCCTGCTGAGGTACCGCTAAAGGTGAACTGTCTTTTAAGGTTAAAAGACCACAAGAAGCTGTGTTGGTTGGTTGTTGTTTCAGGTACCAGCAAAATGTGAAATACAATACAGGAAGGCTAGTTTGAGTTTAAAGGCTTAACAGATGCTGTGCAGTGTTTTGGCATAATAATGGCATAATAATATTATGAGACAGGATTTTACAACTCTGGAAAGTTATCACATCAGCAATTATTTTATCTTTTTTCGGAATGATTGCAAGGTAAATATGTCACACGTTACAAAGTAATCTATCAGGAATGAGCACCTTTGTGTATTTGATTGGCCAATGCAGTGCCTTGCTGGAGGACTTTGCATTGCCTTGCGGCAACTTTATTGCAGACGAAGTCAGAGCTCTCTGTGTTTGCTGCGTCAATGGACTAGCTTCATTAAAAAAAAAAACAGGCCTTTTTTTCATTCAGTCTGAACAGGTATTTAAAATACTAATTTTGGTTAAGCAGCTAAAGTCAGAAAAGGAGCCATAGTTGCAGCTCCTCTGCTGTTCTATAGTGTTTCCTCTCTCCCTCTAGCCTCATCTCTCTCAAGTCGCAGTCAGTGCTACACTGATTTCAGAGCAGCATTGTCGTCAGAGCTCAAAGGGAGATGGATAGACGGCCTTACTTAGAGCCCAGCTAACTGCCTCCCCTTTCTCCTTAGCCAGAGAGAAGCAGTTGCTGGAAGGAGAATCGATTTTCATCTCTCCTCTGGCTGATGGCCGCCGAATAGGTATCAAGGGTGATTCTGCAAGGGGAAAGGAATGGGGGGCTGAGAAGAGTGAGGATGGGGAGGGGATGGCGGGTAAATCAGATCAAGGAAGCAGAGAGCAGAGCAAAAAGAATGAGTAAGGGATTGAGAGATCATAGGAAGAAGGCAAACTTTGAGGATGGAAAGGGTGAAACGGTTCAGGGGATCAGAAGTGTGGAGTCATGAGGGTGAATAAGAAAAGAAGCGGAGTGATGGGAAGAGAGGACAGAAAAAGTGAGGTCATAGAGGGAAAGAAAGGCACGGTGGTGGAGTAATCACATAGGAAACTGAGAGACTGCAGTGAAGGTGGATCAAAGCTGTGACAATGGAGGGAGGTGCAGGGGAAAGAGAGAGAAGTGGCTGTTTTCATGGGTGCTGGGCCAGGCTGGTGTGACAAATGGACTGAGAGTGCCACCGGCGTCTACTGTGTCACAGCGCTGTCACTGGCCTCCTCAGTGGGCTCGTGGCCAAGCTGTAACTCTGTCTCGGTGATGTAAACCACCTGCCTCGTATCCTCTTAATCTTCTCTTTTCGTATATCACAGAGCGGCTGCCCTTCTCTTTACTTTACTCTTGTATCTACATCTTTATCTTGCATCACTCAACTTTTCTTCATTTCTCATAAAAGTCAATTAAATGAGCATAACGTACACCATGGCTAAAAGAATGCCTTTCTTCAATGTCCGAGGATTACAGAGCAAGATCACTTTGATCATAGGCATAAAGAAGTGCAGCTAAGGGTTTCGCCTTGTGGTCCTGCATTTATTAGAAAACAAAGATCACCCCCCTTCCCCCCCAACACACGCGCACACGCACACACGCACACACATCAAATATTAGTATGTAGAGACATGCCGTTCCTCTAAACCCGATGTGATCAAAGCAAAGTTTGGAAGCACAACATCTAATTGAGCCGATGTGTTGTGGGAGGGACACTTTGATGAAAGAGATGAGGTCAGAGAAATATCTGGGTTCAATTACGTGTGTGTGTGTGTGTGTGTGTGTGTGTCTGTTTGTCTATGTGTTCTACTTTCGTAGACATTGAGAGGGCCAACTTGTTCGGTAATTTTGTGGTTCCAAACAGAGGGGGGTGAAGTGCGGCAGCTGTTCTGGCATGAAACTGTGCATTTCCACCTGTTTAGATGACATTTTATTGCAAACACAAGCACAAAGAGCAAATTTCAAGGGTTTAGTTAACACAAACATACAAACCTTTCCAAAATCACATTAAAAGACGTTCATGTATTTCATGAGTTTCAATTATTTGACTCCTATCAATGTTATTATCTAGAACTGCTTTTAGGACGTACTGTATAAGCCTGTTGCTGTCATACATCTGACACAACCAGGATCTAACAAAATAGACACACAAACTCCTCAGCTTTTCTAACACATCAGACTGATTACATATGTGCATATGTAATACAAACATATCCCCTTTGTATTGCACAGTAACATTATTGGGAGTATATAAGTTGGTGTGCATCTATCAGTTATCTCTGGAAAGTTTTTCTGTTACCAAATCTCCAAGCACCATATTTCCCCCGAAAGAGAAAGTTTATTCCTCTGAGCTCATAAAAGTAGCAAAGCAATATAAATGCAAAAGCAATGCGTAGCGTGACATCTGCCTGTCACTGATCTCTGCTCAGAGATGGAAAATGGCAGTGGCAGAGTTGCTACAACTCTCGCCATGTTGATTATGACAAATAAACAGGTCACCCAGTGTAACAGTACGACTCTTTTGTGTGTTTTTAACCAGACAACAGATCATATGTGTTAGCAGACAGATTCATATTTGACTTTAGTCTCTTGAGGGGAATGGTTAGTTGAAAATATCAAATAAAACAAGCTTGATCCTTTAAAAAGGGACATCATCTGCCATTGGAACTGTATTTTGAGTGCTGAAAAACATATTGGGGTGGTTTGTACCCTCTGTTTAGGGTCTGCACCTCCTGGAGATGTTTCCTGGCCCATTAGGAAACAGTCAGACCTGATGTGATTGGCCATTAGTGAATCCTGCCCTGACTCCACCTGCTGATACAGTATTCCGCTTACTAATAAAATATTTATTTCTGCTTTAGCCTCTTTCTCAGTTTGTACTGTGCTTTGGCAGGACTGTGCACCCCTGGGCTTTAAAAATGCAGAAATTAGTTGGTCACACCCACTTGTATCCAGAATTCTGCACTTGTGATTCTGCTTGCAGAAAAATGGAGCCATTAATGTCTCTGTGTGAGCATTTGTGTGCCCTCTAAATTAGTAGGCTCTTCACAGTGGACAACTCAGTCAGCGTGACAAACTGCAGCTGGATTTGTGCTGGATTTAGTTTAATGATGTTTGAGCAGAACACACTCCGCTGACAAAAATCACCTAACTAACTCTGAACTGCTGGTGTTTTTTTTTTTTTTGCGACTCTGTGTGTGTGAGCATGTGTGAATGTGTATGTGACAGGTAATATAAACCGTTTCTGTAAACAGCGTAATGAGTCAGATTCGGTTCGGGCGTCGACAGACGGTGTAGGATGTCAGATCCATTTACGGCAGGTTATCACGACGTGTCGATTGGCTGGCTTGAGTTTTTCCAGGTCGTGACCCTTACTGACAGGCAGATCGGTTACAGCATAAACGTAGCCTAAGTGGTCTGTCAAACCTCCAGCTTCTCTCTTTTAATTTGCCATGAGGGTCGACTAACTCTAAAGGAAAAAGATTCTTACATCCAAAATCATTTAGTCGGGACCCCGCAGCCTCAGAAATGCCAAGCGCCTGAATCTTCCAGCAGCAAAAAGCCAAACACGCCCTCATTTTATTTTGCTGTTTGCAGGCCTTTTGGGGGAACAAGTCAAATTGTGTTTGCACAGACAGTTCATCAGCTTAAGTCAACTCTGTTAAACCAGCCATCAAATAGGAGTAAGAGGCGTTGTGCGGGGGTGTCCGTGACGCTCTTGCTGCAGAGAGACTTCCTGCTTCAACACATTCTCTCATTGCTCCAACTCAACACTATTCTCAAATCTCCGTTTCCTCTGTGGCAACGTCTGCTGATAAAAGCAGAGCATGCACGCATCCAAGCCCTCCACCGACACACATTAAACGCTCACACTCACACATACACATTTGCCACCCGTTTTTGCTGTGAACTCACTCAGCCGTAATGACATAGCTAGTGTTGCCACAGTGTAGCTACAGATGGAAGCAATTATGGTGCTGTGAAAATATTTCCTGAAGAAAGGCAGTGTTTTGACTAGTGGAACAGCGGGATGCAATCACTCCGTAATTGAGGTCCACTGAAACATCAATGAGGCGACGGCAGATTGGAGATTCCTTGTTGTGGCGTCATGTTAGAGTGGATGACGATCACCGCAGAGCCAGGAATGACTCTGTCTTTCTCTTTGGTGGTTGTGATGTTCTGAGGAGCTTTGTGCAGGAAAGAAAATTTGTTGCCAAATTTACGGCTGTGGTCTCATCTAATTCCATTCTAATTGCTGCGGTTTGGAGAGGGGCCTGAGTTGAAGCTTAGGAGGGGGGAGCCCATAAAGCCGACACAGTTCTTTGTATTTGCAAGGCAGCTAGTTAAAGCAGAGGGTTTTAAGTCTGCTGATGATAAATGTGTTGCCCTGTAGCTTGAACTCCAACAGAGAGACAGAAACGGACAGGAAACTGTAAAGAAAGAGAGAGGTGGGGGGGGCTTTCGCCACATTAGTTCATTTTTGTTTGATGCAGTCTCCTCTTTCAGACTGTGAGAGGGATCTGTAACCTTGACGCCACAGTTGTCCTTCCTCCTTCCTCCTCTCCTAACTCCCTCTGCTGTCACTCTTGCAAGGCAGACACCAAGGGCAGAGAGAGCGTGAGGGAGACGGAGAATAGACAAGCAGAGATAGAGGAAGTGTGGTGTGTAGCTGTGCATCCCCAGATGCCAGACTGCGCTCTAACTCACACATCTCTCCCACCCCGAGGAGCTTCTGAGAGGCTTGAAGAACAGAGCTGATCCCCTCAGTGAATACTGAGGCTTGGCTGATGAAATATGAGGACTCGTGTGTATGTGGGCATAGCAGAGGAAAAAAGGAAGTGAAATGCTGTATGGTGCGTGTGCAGTTTTCAGTGTAGAGATGAGGAATTTTTTTAGCAAGCTCTAAGGAGATAAGAAGAGCAGCCTCAGCCTTGGCGAGGTGCGAGGACTCCTGAAGGGCTTCAGCTCTTTCATCTGACTTCTTCCCCTGAGTCCTCCCTCTGCTCCTTACATCTCCTTCCACACAGTGGGAGCCTCAGAGGAAGCCATGAAAAACACAGGGCAACTTCTGACCCCTCACCGAGCCACGAATCCTCGCTGATAGATGTGTCTGTGCACATGCGTTCATGATTGCTAACTTTCAAGGACTGGGTGAAGTGAGATTTTAGGTGGTAAGGTTTGTACGCATAAATACAGAATCAACATTTTCTTTTTTTTTTCTTTTTTTTTTTTTTACAGATTTCCTCCCAAAAAGCACACCAAACTCCTAAGCAAAGCAAATCTGTTTGAACTTATACTCACTCAGATTTCATGTCCCCACACATTCAAAAGTTGTTTTTGTTTCATGCTGCAAGATCGCAACCGTTTACAGAATTTGACATTTCAGAAAATGCTTCAGGTTGTAGAAATTTAAGAGAAAAATGGAGAAACGCAATGCAAATGAGCTGCACCAGAGTCCCTCTGAGTAATTAAAAAGAAGATTGACTTTTTAAGTAAACAAATTAAACAGATAAATTCCTGGATTTAACAACATACATTAAAAACAAAAATTAGTATCCATCCCTACAGCATGTAAATCAAATCCAAATCCAAAGGTGGCTTTTGTTACAACTAAGGATGCTTTAAACCCTAAATCCATTGCAACAACCAATTCATTTTTTACAGTTTTTACAATTTTACTTAAGTCATTACATATTACACCATTCCAGGTACATAGTATTTGAATTACAGGTGCAGTTTTTAATGTTTGGTATCAGTGCTGCTGATTTTTTTGTGTTAATCATAAGCCTAAGGCCACAACCTTGACAAACTGCAACTGTAGGGCACATTCAAATTACTGAGGTGCTTGATTGCAAAGATGTCAAATACAACTTGACAAATAAATTCAAAACTGCACAAACAAACTACACTAAACATTTTCTGAAATGTTCAGTGATTGTAGTAGATTAAATTAAGGTTAATATTTTGACCAAAACTACACTAAAATTGACTTCAATCCAGTGACTAAATTGAGAGTACTGTGTGTTTTTTGGAAAAAGCCTGAAAGTGTGTGTCCCAAAAACATCAGCAAAATCAGTGTGCCTATGTGTGTGTGTTTGTGCACGATTGAACAAATATATATGGGACTGCATGTGAGTCAGTGTGTGTGTTGGAAATAGACACTTAAAACATTGCACAAGGCAACCCAGAGCCTTTCCACACACAAACACACACACACACACACAACTACACACTGTGACCATGACAATACACAGCACCAGTTAAAGCCAAGGTCTCATCTTACTATCTGCAGAATTTAACACTAGACACTGGAATTTAAGGAATTTGGCTGAACTTACACACACCCACACACACACACACACACAAACCACATAGTGATGAAAAATAAGGGCCTGTGGCAGGTCTGTGACCAGTGCTGAGTAATAGTTGTCCAGTAGCGTGCGGGCAGGACCTGGAGGTGCTGTGTGATGCCTTAACAGAGAGTCCTGCTGTGTGACATTCAGAGTACTGTAACTACTCTCTGCTCAGACCACTGGGGATTGTTTTTGTGTCTATCATTCAGACAGAAATTGACCATGGTGAGTTCCTCTAACTTCACTGCATCAAACAACACTTTTCCTCCTTTCTGCAACACATCAATAACACTACTGTGCTTTTTTCACACTCACTTTTCACACACGTTTCACTCAGTCACACTCTGTGTCTCAATCTCATTCTCTCTCACTTCATTTATCTATCTCTTCCCTCAACACATTCTCCCCGTTTTCTTTTTCTTTCTCACTTCTCTCACCCTCTATTTTTTCTCTCTGTCTCTCTCTCTCTCTCTCTCTCTCTCTGTCTGTCTGTCAGTCAGACTCTTCCTATCTCTCTCACCCCCGTGGTTTGTTACTGCACCTCGGTATCGATCACCTTAAACTCTCTTCAGTCCAGGTCAGCTGACAGGTGCTGTGAATCTGAGCGATTGTGCAGCTCAGGATGTGGCCTGACCGGCGCGTCCACCTGCGCGGCCTTGGCCCTTGTCACAGCGGAGACGTTTCATTAAGGACGGCCTGTAAATTAAGAGAACAGGCGGGCGGCTGAACGAACGGGGTTAGAGCAGTTTCAATCAGCCACCCAGATGGAGTACAGCCTTGACATGAGGCCTGATGGTTTACTCATTCTGTTAAACCTTCAGAAATTTGTTTCAGGAATGAGTCCAACACTTCAGCAAAGGGGGGTGTTAACATAAAAACAAATTGGCATGTGTTTGCAGCTGGTGGGCGTACAGTATAGTGCCGTACATAGCTGATGTGATATATGGATGTAGCATGTGAGAAAGATTAAGTGGAAATCGCCTGGTTCGTGATTTGGGAATGAGAGATATGAACCCTCTGGGCAGATCGTTAGACTAATGCTATGTGGGCCCGCTCTCCAATTTATTGCCTGTGACATGTTTGTGAATATTTATTATTGCTCTCCACAGTGTGCTTTTGGCTTTGCACCTAAAACGAGGATATCAATTACCTAACGAAAGCACAGCCAACACCGTAACCTGTAAGTCATAGGATATGGGGGTAAGGAATGAGTCCTACTGAAAAACCCATACATGTACATATACACACACGGACTCTCATACAAGAAAGGCTCTGGAAAACAATTTATTTCACCACAGTGTCCACCACAGCTCGGTTGCTTTGTTTGGGTTGGATGCAGCTGAAACTGCTGACAGACTCACCCCTTGTTAAGCTGCCTTTCGCTAAAGGTTGACCAGATTGGGAAAATAAGGACTCCCGATATAATTGACTCCACAAATTCAATGAGAAACATTCCTGACAGCAACACGTGTGCATAGGCTGTAAAAAAAAAACATTTATGGGGAACGGAAAAAAAAGTCCTGTAGCTGATTACATGGCAGCGGGAGGGAGTCTGCCCCCCTCTGATGATTTTAACACGTGGCGCTCTCCAAAGCAACTCTAGACTTACCTTGTTTACCCCAAGCAGAGATTTTTCAATAAGCACGGAAAGTGAGGAAGAAACCATGACGAAGAATAGAGTTAAAAATTAAGATAGCTGCTGGGGGAGAGTGAGAGGTGTAAGAGAGAAATGTATGGGCAGCAAGAGAGTCGTGCAGGTATGTAATTATGCAGTCATCATCGCAAACCTTGACTCTGAGCCAGCCAAAAGCCTGATCTGCCCTCGCTAATAGACCTGAATCTATTAACAGCAGGTTTTCTCGTGGAGATTTTATGGAATTTTAATTGCAAACACATGGCTGGTGTGCATAAATGTTTTAACATATTGATCAGTCAGGCACGTCTGACTGGCCCTCAGGAGCCGAAGTTGGGGGATTTTTTTTTTAAATTATATATATATATATATATATATATATATATATATATATATATATTTTACCAGGGAGTCGTGCAGAACTCTCCAGCAGCTTTTCTCGGCTGTGCTCTGAAAACACTGTCAGGGACGGACTGTAAATGGTTTTACAATCATCCCGAGAGTAAACAAGGTTTACAAGCTAGCAAGGTAAAGTCCAAGTAAGGAGCCTTACAGCGTTCGTTTTAATTCTTTCTCGGTTTCTTTCCATCCTTGAACACACAGCGGTGTTAGCTCCACAGCTCACAACATGAGGTGTGCGGCATGTTTGTGTGTAACAGAGACAGATGAAGAGTTTGGGGGGGAAAATAAGGTGAGATACATACTGTATGTGCTGGAAGAAAAGTAATTTGAGGGGGTAAAAAAGAAAAATAAGAGTAAGTCAGTGGGAAGGAGGAAGATGTGCTCAAAACAAGAGACAAAATAACGGCTGCAGTCTTTCAACAGAGGAAAAGGAGAGGAGGATAATGAGCAAAATCACTGAGCCATGGGTGTAGCAAGTGCACACACTTATTAACACACACACACACACACACACACACACATATTCATACATCTATACACACTTATTCACACTACGGCGCACATGCTTTGCCACGTGCATCCCTGCCATCACTGTGCGCATAAACACATTAACATGCAGAGAAATGGTGGATTCTGGAGATGAAAGCTCAGATCAGTGGCTGTACGCTGACACAGTCGTAACCTATCAAGCTCAGAAGTGTGCGCTCGTGGCATCGACAGGTCCACCGGGATGCTGTGAAATCTCTTTGTTCTGTTTTGATGTGCTGTGTTTCTAATACATGTATTCCAGCTCTCAAACTGCATAAAAGTTCCCTCGCCTGGCTTTTGATTAAGGAACTTATCGAACTGTAGGCAGCTCCAAATAGTTCCCAGATTAATTAGTTTACATTCAAAGTGGCAAACACTTCCAAACAGTAACAACAACAGTGTAGAGCCCAGCGAAACATAATTACCATGAAAAATAATTCCAGTTTATTGTAAACTGGGTCTTGTTTTGATAGTTTTGGTCATCATTTATATCAGTAACAATAAGGTTGTACTTGATATTTTGCCTGAATACACAAATTGTCCATTTGGAGCATAGGCGTAGAGTTGGGTATGGACGATAGGGTCAAGGTGTTGCTGAATTGTCTTTACCAATATTTTTACCGATTTTACCAAAGCTGCACAGCAGGAGCAGAGTTGTGTTTAACGATGAATCTGAAGCTATTTATAGTTATAATGTTTCAAACATCATGGAATTAAAAAGTTCTTCACCCCACAAAACAAACATCAGTCAGTTGATATTATATTTAGATTTCAGGCGTACAATGTCATTACTGTTGTTGTAAATGCTCCACAGTCAGGACATCGGGTTCTTTTTAAAGAAGAACCAAAGCGTCATTAACAGCTAAGCTTAGCTAATAAGATGTTCTGTTATCAATCCAACAGTTTATTAGTTGCAGGAAACTTGGTTTGTAGCCAAAATCAACAAACTGAAAGAAGGATGGAGCTACAGAGTCTCAGGTGAGATTTGATAATGGTTTACAGCAGATAGTTGGATTAAACAGAGCAAATGTATCATGTCAATTTTAAATATTAATTTTAGTCTCAAAGTTGTGGTAATAAAATGTAAATATCTGTTTTAAAAAAGAGAAAAAAACATGATACAACAAGGATACAAGTCATGTTTAAGGCAAGTTATATTAGCAAATACATCAATATGGTTAACGTTTTTCAAGGTTTTTATGTGTTTACTGTATGTGTGGGAGCAGGGAAAAGACTAAAATTAAAACCAAGCCTACGCCCTTCATTTGAAATGTGCTCACTTTCAGTTTTACCTCCAAATTCAGTAGTTTAGGTACTTTGGCTCAGCCGTCGACTTGTCTGATCATCTGAATGCTGATGTTTATTGGCCTGTCAGACTTCATTGTTCCCAGATTCCAGCACTCTACTTTGATGAGCAGAGTATTATTGTATCCAGTAGAAATGATGGCCAAAACTGCAAAACGTAGACCCAAGTTGTAGTTGAGCATAATTATCTTTTGGTTAAAAAAAAAATCATCTTCCTCACTTTCATCTGGTTCTCTCTCTTTATCTCACGCACACATGTTCACAAGGCCATTGTCGAAAGCGCCGCCAAACTGTGAACGTGGACCGAGCAGATACACTCTCCTGCCAGTGCTCTAATCAAGGGAAATGTTTAACAACTGACATGGAGCTAGCAGGGCTTTTCATTAATTTCTTTTACTCACCGGCAGAATGGAAGTAGGGAGGGAGGGAGAAATGAGAGCGGAAGACATGAGGGAAAAATCAATCCCCTTAACATGACCACAGCTGTCACATTCGCCATCTAACAGAAACATCACACTGATATTAAATTTGATCGTGCGGGAGCGACCTTGATTTGAAAGAGTGCAAGTTAGAGTTTCTCTACTTCTCTTTTGAATTTTTAAGCCATTACTCCCATCATGCCGCCACCCCTGGTGATCAAAGGAGTGGTGGGTAAAAGAGAGAGATACGAAGAGAGGATTAACAGCTAACAAGAGGATTGGAGGGAGGGAAGGACGATACCGGGGTATGAAAGAACAGATGACAGTGGGTTAGAGACAAAGGAAAACAAATACCAAAGGAAAATTGAAACTACGTGTGAGCTCCTTTGTACTTTGAATGTGACAGTTAACTTGTGCGTACCTATATATATATATATACACAAATATCCTATCAGTGTTTCTTTAAACAACAGAGCCGTTCCATCTCCTGTATGACTAAATAGGCCTCTTCTCTCCTCTATACTCTCCTCCTCTTTCTCTCTCTTCTTCACCTCTGTAATCCTCACTTACGCCCTCCTCTCATCTTCTCACCTCTTCTGTTTCACCTCTCCTCCTCTTTTGTCTCATGTCCTCGTGTCTCCTCACTTCTCCTTCCATTTCCTTTCTTTTTCCTTAACCTAAATAATCCAAACTTCCTCTCCTGTCCTCTCTTCTCCCCTCCTCTCCATCCTCACCTCTCCTCTCCTCTCCATTGTTACGCTGTAATTGGAGCTGGATGCTCCAAGACAAGCAGCTCAGTGTGCGTCAGGCTGACAGGCAGGCCCGTTGGTTTCTATTAAGCTTTAATAAGTGAGCAGGAATTGGAGGAGGAGAGAAGGAGTTGAAGGAAGGAGATAGTGTGCAAGCTGCTGCCTCTACTGTCACCTCTCCGTAGGATGCAGGGAAACCTGTCTGCTGTCACACAAACACACACCTCCAAAACCTTTATCCATCCGCCCTTTCATTTTCATCATCTTTTTCAGCTTATTGCCACTGGCTTAATATTCCCTCTACGTGTAAGAAAGACACATATATGTGCAGAAAAAAGAAGAAACTGTTGACATAATTAACATATTTGAGTGTCCGTCTCAGAGAAAAATACAGTTGAGCAGAATTTGCCTCATTCATTATCGTGAGAGGGATAGTCTCTCTCCGTTCCACAGCTAAAACGTCTGTACACACACACACACATGTCAAGACTTCTACCCCTGCATGGAGATGACAGCAGTATTATTGCACTGTGCAGAATTTAATCTAAAGTGCCACACAGCAAGCCCGGACCACAGTTGAGTTAATGTTGTAGAGAAATATCTACAACCTCTACAGCTGACTATAGCAAGAACAATTCCAGATGTGATGTGTGAGAGAGGAGATTTGCGTTTTTTTTCCCCGTTGCCGCGTTGCTCTGAATATTCTGTGGTTGCAGCACTTCATTTTTGTTTACAAAGTTATCAAGGCTGCGGTTTACTGAAAAAAAAAAAAAAAAATCCAGCCCTGAATCAATTCATTACTCGACTTTTCAGACTCCTCCACAATGCGTGCGTGTGTGGACAAGAGAACATGGCTGTAACCTCCAAATGCCTTTCTTTGTGTCTCATTTGCAGCTCCGCCAGAAACCATCCCATTTATTGAGGAGAGGAGCGATAATGTAATTGAAAGTGGCAGTCACTCCAAACTGAATATTGGTCTGAAACGTGAAAATAAATACAGCAAGAATCAGAGCTAAGTTTAGGCTGCTGTAAAAAGATGCCAACAATGTATTTAGATCTGCCCAAGGAGAAAAGAGCAAATGCCAAAATCAGTATAAACATAGAAGAACATGGGTGCTTAAATGAATACACAAAGACAGTGGTTAGCGTGTGCCCGTGATAACATGAAGGAATGAAAATGAGGAAAGACGTGTCGTGAGATCCGAATTATGAGCTGACATCTGTGTTCAGAGCAATTTCTAGATATTGAGCAATCAAGTTTTTACATCCCGTTGGGCAAAACTAACCTCCTAAATAAACCTTAATACTCGGTTAAATAAACACTTTCAAATGCATAATTCAAGCCACATGGCTTTTTCAGGGGAGTATCAAACCAAAACTTTTCCCATCTTGATTAAAATATCAGATGGGAATTCATTCTTCTAAGATTAATATTCAGAAGCAGTGATGGGTTAATGGAGGAGAAAGATAAAATAAGTAAAAAGGAAATGAGGGAAGAGGAGGTCGTGGCATCAAGCAAACAGAGAAATGAAAAACAAATACGAATCATATTTCGCTTTAAAACCGAACATAATCCCTCTGATAAAATGTGGTTACTCAGGAGGATTTGCCTGATGGTGAGCTGACCTGTCCGTGTCACATAATTAACAGGCTGTAACTAAGGCCTGTGTCCACGTGTATCACTGAGCTTATTGGATTGGTGATAAAGGACTAATTAGTCCTGAAAAGGACATTGATTGACCAACAAGATCAGTTGATTAACGCAGGGTTTCAGTCAATGGAAACAGCTAACTTGTTGAGTGTATGGACTGTCATTGATAGTGTTGAGAACCCATTGACCAAGCTATAAAGTTAAATTGTATTTGGGCCATAGATGAATAGTTCATTTATAATTCTGGACAATTGTTGCCTTGATTCTGTAGAGTGTGTGGCTCACTGTACTGAGGCTATACTGTACAACCTAGCAATGAACTAACTGTCTGAATAAAGAAAAGAAAGATCTTCCTCAACTCTTTTTTATTAACAATGCATCATTTTTCGGGCTGTACTTAACTTTTAGGTAAGAGTTTTGCTTCTATGATTTGACAAAAAGAGACAGCTTTTCTTTAGGGATGGCAGTGACAGTCCATCACTTTGGTCCAGATGGAAATATCTCAGTCTCATTAATAGATTGTTATGAAATTTTGTACAGACATTCATGGTCCCCAGAGGAGGAACCCTACTGACTTTGGTGATCCCCTGGCTTCAGCACCACTATGAGGTTGACATTTGTGGTTTTGAGTGAAGTGTCTCTACAATAATTAGATGGATTTTTATGAAATTTGGCAAATACATTCATATTCCCCCACAGGATGAATTATAATGACTTTGGTGTTCCCTTTTTATCTGCTGCCATCATTAGGTCACAATGTAATTCATCAATTACTTTTGCCCATGACCAAATACCTATAAAACTAATAATATTCCCTTCAGGTTCAACTGTACTCAGTGATTAGCATGCTTTACCTGCTAAACATCAGCATGTTAGTATTGTCACTGAGAACATGCTAGCATGCTGAGGTTAAGTACAGCCTCACAGAGCCACCAGTACGACTTTAGACTGTAGACTTTTTTTTCATTGTTGTATTTGTATTTGTTTATATTCTTGTACTGTGTGTACTACTTTCTACAGTGCACAAGTTCAACTCCCAGCATCTCCTCACATAAGGAAAGAGCTGTTAAAAACAAAGCCTGTCATTTTTCTTTCATATCCCTGCCATTGTATTTTAAAAGAAGTGTTGTTGTAGAGCTTTTCAAAGGTGACTTTTGTGTATGCGCGTGTGGGCTTGACTCACACAAACCATTATCGAGCCCTATCCCGTTGGTGCAATCAGATATGCTCAAACCTCAGTAAAATCACATGAAACTTGACAGATGGATCGCCCTGTTGGTAACAGTAGACAATGTCTTTACTGTCTTTTTGGGTGAACTGCCCCTTTAATATGTACAAAAGCACCTCTGGCGCTGCACAGCAGTTCAGTAGTCTCTCACAGACTTAAGCTGCCATTCCCCAAGCTTAATGTCAATGTGTTGAGTAACACTTTATTTTACAAAGCCACAGGCCACATTAATTAACCACCGGGCTGTCTCATACTGGAGCATTTGCACCACAACCAGCAGCACCATTTGTCCCCATTAAAAATGAATTTGTCAGACAATAAAAGTATGTTTGTTTATGTTCACTGTATGTTCATTCCTTCTCCATTATTTGCCCTGCTCCTTCCCTGTGTTGTGGGTAAGTGAGTAAGTGGCTCCCAATGTCTATTAATGACTTCCATTTGTTTTCTGTGAGAAAGGATTTATTTCGCTGTCCTTATGGAGACAGTCCTCCCTCTGCCGCTATCGCTGTTGTAATTTAACAACTATTACTATGTTTGTCTAAGGCCCCAAATGTTCCAGTTTGCTTTAGGCAACCTCTTTCTCTCTCTCTCTCTCTCTCTCTCTCTCTCTCTCTCTCTCTCTCTCTGTCCCTCTCTCTCTCTCTCGCTCTCCCTCTCTCTCTCCGTAACAACCTCCACTTTCCTTCCTCTGCTTTTCTCCAATCTGCTTCCCTTGGCACAATTTCATTGTATTCGTTGGTGTTGGTCCCAGGAGTTCACACAGAAAAAAACAACTTTTCTTCCGGCATTTTCCTAATTGATCCATGGCAGCCTGTTCTGTGGTCTTGCTTTATTCATATCTTCAATAATTCATAAACCGCTCTCTCAGAGGGAGCGCATCTCATGTTCTCACAAAAAATACTAAAATTCATGGTCTTGTCTGCAGATATGGTACCCTTTATCTATAAACACGGTGCTTTATGTTCATCCTTGCAAAGATTTGGACATACAGATGTAAAAAGGAAAAATATGAGCATATTGATTTGAGCAAAAAGGAGTACAAGTAGTTTTTTTTAATATATTCTCAGTAAGGAAAAAAAGTTCAGTCTTATATACTTTATTTCTACATGAACCAACGTTTAATAGGATAATATAGGTGTTAAATATAAGATTAATTGATAGTCATGTGTCATTTTAAATCAAAATACATGAATGAGAAGTATAACTGATTTTCATGTGATATGTCTGTATGAAAACTTAAAATTAGTACTCAACATTAATGCCAGACTTGGCATCTCTCCCCATAAAGCTAATGTTGTGAAACATGTTAGGGTTGAGAGCTATTCTCAATCAGGAAGACAGTTATTACAGCTATTAAAATCACCATCCACTTTACGTAATGAAGGCAATTAGCCAGAGCTACCTTGCCTGGAAAGCATGTGACCATTCCCACCCACAGAGGGGAAAGAGAAAATAGGCCATTTTGTCTCGCCATTTGTTAACTCCCACATGTTTAATACAGGAAATACTGATGCTTTTTAGATGGTTCTGCCTGTTGGCCTTTTTTTTGTGTGTGATTATATCTCTTTTTTCCTGTGTCTTACTAGGAATGCTTCTCCAAGAGAGTTTCATTGAGGAGCCTGATGGACTGGTGTCTGTAAACCTGCTGGTGGTGTCTGCTGTTTCAGCCTTCGCAACAGGAGCCATCCTCTCTGGCCTGACCGTCTGCTGGATCATGAGTCACCGCCACCGTCATTCCCGTAGCACTGGAGCCAACGGTGCCCGCCGGAAAAGTGACAAAGAGCAGAGCATGCTGGGACAGGGCCGCAGCGGGTCAGTAATGAGCGTAACAAGAACCAGCGGTGGTGAGAGGCGCCGTTCGCAAGCAGACAACCCCTTTGTCACACCCAACGGCTGGCCGAAAGGAGAGATGGACCCAGGATTGCTGCCTACCCCAGAGCAGACCCCACTGCAGCAGAAACGGGCCATGCGTCTCCCAGACACCGACTGGGACCAGAGCCAGACCTTCCTCACTGCTGTGGGGACTCCCTGCCCCAACAACTCTGTCATTTACCTGAGCTCCAAGTTCCTGCACGGAGGTGGAGGGGGAGGAGGGATGGTCCGGATAGAGGACCCAGGAGAAGTTGTGCTGCCCCCGCACACGGAGCGCCAGCGCTACCTGATCTTAGCCACCCAGAGAGGGGAGCACGGTGGCAGCCGTCCCACCGGCACCCTGAGGAACTCAGCGGGAGAATACATCTACCCCGCCACACCACAGGACTCCCCCGACCGACGGAGGGTGGTCTCCGCTCCCACTCCCCACATGGACTATGGGGAGCCTCGCTGGAGTCACGAGGCGCTCAACTACAACAGCAACAATGGAGCGCCCTATCACTCCCAGCGCCAGGGCCTCATCAGGCCAGACATGCACGGGCCCCGAGGGCTGGGAGAACTGGCTGACTTCAGCCATCTTCTAGTGAAGAACATGGGAGAGCGCACCCCCAGTGGCCAGTGAGGTGAAGTACGTGAGCCCTGACTGCAAGCTCTCTCTGAAAACCCATTTCCTCCAACAGTAAACTGGAATAAATTAGCCCCTCAGACTCCGTGTCCCGGTCCAACCTTACCCTGTCTGTCCTCTCTCACTGTCATTCAATGTTCTGACGTCATTCAGCTGACTGAAGAGAGAGACAGAGAGAAAAGAAACAGAGAGAGTTAAAAAAGAGGAGAACACTCTCTCCACGACTCCGTTCCTCGCCTCTTAATCTGAGGTGCACCCCTCTGCTCTGATAGTGGTATGACCCACAGAGCATGACTTTGACACCATAGGACAAACAGTAAGGTATAGAGAGGGGTGCAAAAGGAAAGGGAATCTTCTCTAAAGGACAGAGTGGAGATTTAAAAAAAAAAAATGACAATTTCGCTCACAGCACCAAATGTGAAAGGTCTCCCTCCACCATTTTGTTCACTGTTTTGACACCATGGATCTTCTTTGAGTGTGAAATTTTGTTTCTGCTTTTGTGTTTTTTTGTGCCACTGGCATCCAGCAGACAACAATGTGCTTTACTTTGGATTTCAGATGAGACAATATCAGACTAAAACTGTTGTAGCCATGCCAGAGGGCAGCGACTCTCACTGAATCATGCAGTGTGTGTATGCGTTAGTATGTATGTGTGTATGCGTGTGTGTGAGTGGCCACAACAACCCCAACAAGTGTCCTGTCTTAACTGTGAAGTATAACTATATAATGAAGGTTCTCTAAGGAGGAAGTTGATGTTAACATTATTTTCCCTTTTTATAAACAATCACAGAGAGACAAACACAGTTTATCATGGGTTTCTTTGAAGCTCCAATCAGACGTTTGGATGGTTTATCAGAGGATAGTGAAGGGTGGAGACTCCCAGTGTGATTTTTTTGTGTGATTTCCAGTACCTCAGACGCAATGCTGGACAGAGCCAAGATGAAATGAAAGAGAGCAATAATAAGGAAGAAACGAGTAAGGGTGAAAATAAAGCCAATTTAATTTGATATTTTATACATCACTGTTTTCTCAGCAAAGTAAACTGAAGCTGAGAGATGTCAGAAAGAGCAAGGTGCTGGGAAAAGGAACAATATCTCCCCTCCATTCTTCCCTCCCTCGCTGCCTCTCAGTATGCCCGGGTCTGTCTGACCTGACCTGAAGCCTCCCCGGGCTCCGCAGTCCATTTGAAGGAGGGAATGTGAGCTGTGGCTGTCTGGCTGTCTGACTGGGCTGTGAGGCCCGGCCGCTTGGGAGCTCCATTCAGCCTCTTCTGCCCGACACTGAGCCTCTTTGTGCCCCAGAAGCAGGGGGAGACTGCGGCAACAAATAGCCGTTAAGAGTCAGGGACCTAGCCCAGCACCACAGCCTAGCAGAATATCAATGAGGAGGATAGCAACTCCATCCGTCATGTGAGATACAACCCAACAGGCACGGGCATCTTATGCTTCACCCACACTGGTGATTCACCGGTTTGCCAGGACAGGGAGGAGCTGAGGGCTGAGGGTGAGGCCAGGGTTGGGACACTGCTAACTGTCACAATGGTAATCCCTTGTGGGTTTATCCCTTTCTGTCTGTCTTTCAGTGTGTTTCCCAACAAAAGCGGGATAAAGAAAACAGATGGGCATGGGTATACTTGGGTGTGGAGTTACTCTTTCACTCCGTTGTCTGATCTTTTGATGTTTTCTGTTTTTTTGTCTGCTCTCATCCGTTCTTGATTCAAATGTAGATCCAGAGATAGCTTTAGTTCATCTGGGTCATGGTGGTGTTTTGTGTGTGTGTGTGTGTGTGTGTCAGTCTGTCAGCTTGTGTGTGTGTTAAGTCTCTTTGGGTTTGTACCGATGATTGTGTTACTCATATTGAGTGCAAAAAACAGCTTTTATCATTGTTACTCTTCTTCTCACCCTTCTTTTGTTTTCTAACCACGTTTCATTCGCTATTGAGCCATTAATGCTGTGTAGCAACCCTTTGCTTGACATTCACAAATCCATGCTTACAGTGTTACTGCCCTGTGTGGAGGCAGTGCACGCTATACAATAGATTTAAACCATTATGCTGTATACAAAGTGCTGCTAAAAGTGGAGAAGCTAGGCACTGCTTAGCTGAGGGGAATCTAGGGTCAGGTGGTAAATACTAACAATACACACACAATACATCTCAATGTATAAAAATAGCTGTACATGGCTGTTGTTTGAAACTTTTCAATACTGGTGCCGATACTTTTCCCTGTAAAACCCTTTTTTCCGTATAAAGGAATAGGTCACCATTTTGGGATTTACATTTATTCTCTGTCTTGATGAGTTTGAGAGTTACATGAGTAGATCGATACCACTCTTATGCTTGTAGAGTAAATATGAAGCTACAGCCAGCAGGTAGTTAGCATAGTTTAGCATAAAGATTGAAAACAGCAACAAAAAAAAAAACAGCAACAAAATCAACCTACCAACACCTCTAAAGCTCACTAATAAACACATTATGTTTCGATAACCAAACTGTAAACACATCAAGTTGCAGTTTAACGGGGGTTCATGTGTGGGACTGTTTTTTTTGCCGGACAGCAGAGCTGCCCAGTCTCACACTTTGACCGTGAGACTCATGCAATTGACACAGATCTCATGACCTCACACCACACATACCTTTTCTCACGCTAACTTTTCATCTTCGCTTCCTCCAAAGTTAAATTTGTGATTTTTAAGCGAAGGAACAGCTTTTTTTTTTTCTTCTTTCAAGTTCAGACAGGCTGAGGAGCAGAGTGTAACAAGGTTAAGTCAACACTTTTCACAGATTGTCCATGAACGCACCGATCGTCATCTGTTTGAACCCAAAGCATGCAACAACAAATCATTGCAATGCACGTTCTGGTGGAGCTGATAATGTGTTCAATTCAGTGTGTCTTTAGTGTTTTTGTGTTCAGTTCAGCTTCTGACTGAACTTAGAACTCACCAGAAACTCTGGCCCCAGGACACGCATACATTTTTCATTCAAGTTCATGTCTAAAATTCAGTTTGCGTTCTGTCTGAACACCCACTTATTCTCTGCAAGGACTGCATTTCCCAAAATGTCAAACTATTCCTATAACATTTCTCCTAAGCACAAGCAGCTTACAAAAACTCACTGCGTGAATAAAATATTGTAAAATTGCCAAAGTTTTTATTCAAATCAAGAACTATATGAGAAATAAAAGTAAACAGGTCTATGAATCTGACCGGACAATCAGCTGTTTTCGATACTCAGTGTTACAGACACATTTCAGTCGGTACCAGAAAGTATTGAGGTTCAATACGCAGTCCTAAATGATATACAGCCAGAGCTAGAGGTGCTGTCTGAAACAAGCCAATGAACGAGATTTATGAAAGCAAGGACAGAGGAGGAGGTCAGGCGGGCGAACATGATGTTACTGCATTACCGACTCTCCACATTAGTAGGCTACAGTGTATTCTTTACACATTCCACCCTGAAACAGGTCATTAGTATTGAGGATACGGAGCCCTGCACCAGCCAGGCCCCTCATCTCTGCCTCTCTTTATCTCTCCCTGTCTTCATCTCTGCCATGGCCTGAGTGCTGGGTGTCTGTGTGCGTGTGTGTGTGTGTGTGTGTGTGTGTGTGTGTGTGTGTGTGTGTGTGTGTGTGTGAATGAGGCCTCTCTGTCTCGGCGGGCGTACCCAGCCAGCCGTGTCCTCGCTCTGCATCTCCTCTGGTGTTTCACTAAACATGCTTGATTAGGCAAAGTACATTCCCGACCCTCTAATGGCCTGATGAGCCCCTGAGAAGATTACTACAGACACATCAGCCCTGAGAGGGAGGTGCACGTTCAACCAGCTCTTTACCCCTCCGCTAACCACCAGCCGCACACACACACACACACACACACACAACACACACACACAACACGCACACACACACGCACACACACACACACACACACATACACACACACACACACAACACACACACAAAGGCCTTTTAACCAAATTCGGGATGCAATTGAATTAAGATCAGAAACAGGGCTCAGGCTTGAAGTAGGCCGACACTGACTGGTTCTAGGAAACGTACTGTACATGATGTTATCTTACTGACTGCGTAATTTGATTACTTTAGTTCAACATTACAGGGCAGCTAAAGAATTCAGGTGTAACCTTGTGGAAGTCTGTTTATTAAAGCCATCATCCTCTCTCTTTCTTACATAAGCCTACTTCATGTCATTCCCGTTCCTCCTCTTTCACCAGCTGTGCTTTGTCATCTTCTTTAAGTCCTTTTATTGTTAAAGATAAACTATGCAGGATTTTCCTAAAAAAAATGTATAGACTCATACAAAAGTAATCCCTCTCAATCATCACTTATGACCCACTAGAAGTGTGTGGTGGTGTATTTATCTACAGAAACTCTGCCTGTATTTTCATATTATTTTGCTGTGTTCAGGACGTTTCTGGGCTTCTACCTTTGGGCAGTGAGTGTGTAGCCTCCATCCAATAACAGCGCGGAGGGTGTGAGGTCGGGACTTGTAGCGTAGCAACCAGGTTACATTGCTGTCTCCGTCTCTCTCCTCTGCTCTGCTCTGCTGTTCTCTGTCTGTGTGTCATGGATGAATAAAGAGCTGCAGGTCTGTGTGTCTGCTTGACCGAGGGCTGAGCTACACACACGCAGAGCAGAGAGGCCACAGCGGACAGGATGAAGCTCTGCATTCACACAAAATCCAGCAATGCAGCACCTTCCTGCAGGGTTGTGTGGAGGTGTGGGCGTGTTTATTTGTGCATTAGAATGTAACTGCTATGAAACAATCAGAAAATAACACTTTATTTCTCTAATTCATGGCTTTGTTCTTGCCAATACTTCACTCTCTAGCTCGCTCTACCACCACTGCTCTCTCTCTCTCTCTTAGCCAGTGAGGAGGGACCAACTTTTAATGCTGTGTGTTCACAAACACCAATCAACAAATCCTGCATAGTATACCTTTAACAGATTCATCTCTCTCTCTCTGCATACACATATGAAATATTTCTACCTAAAGTTAGCCCGGGCTGCGCTTTCATCCTATTTGTTTGTCACTATTAAAGGTTAGCTGGTTAATTTAATCAGCCAGAAACAGAAATCAAAGTAATTCACAGAGAAGCAATTGAAATCCCACTTTATTTCACATCAAAACCTTAATGTGTTACAATTTTTTTTAGATGTTTTCAAAGCCTCTCATGCGGTGAATTGCTTTCCTTGCATTGTATTGTGCTGAGAGATGATTTTGTTTGTTTGTTTTTTGTTGTTAAATGTAACACATAGGTATTGCCTCCAGTCCTGCACACATTCTTCCTCTTTACCCTGCACATATAGAAACGCCCGTCCCTCATGACCCAGTCTTTCTGTCTGTGTCCCTATTTATCAGGTTGTGTCTGTGTGCTTGCTGAATAAACCATGCCTTTGTGTGTTGGGGTTGTTTGTGCCGTGTGGCCCAGCGATGCAATGCCCCCCTCCCTTAACCCCCCAGCCAATGACTGCCATCTTGCCCTACAGTGCTCCACTGTATGTGCTCTATGCCCTAGAAAGAGTCCACAAACGGAGGCTAACCTGAATCAATCCACCATGGATGGCACTGGGGAGGTAGCATGAAATGGTAACATGAAAACTGCAGACACTCCCTTCCAAGCCAACTTATGAGAGGAAAAAAAAAAGCACAAAAACAAGGCGAAAACAAAATCAACATTTGCATTTTTGTAAAGTTATAGATGTATTTAGTCAGCACTGATCATTTTTGTCATGTTTGTTTTTTCTATCGTTTGTTCATGTGGTAGATATTTGGTTTGAAATTATATGGAATAGTATTGTATATGATTTCAATTTCAATTCTCTGGTGTGCCGGATTTGATGACGACAATGAAGATGAACCCAATGACTATCATGATTATTGTTATATTGACAGTGACAATGAAGCAGTACTGTGAGCAGCACTGAGGTGTTGTGTCCTGTTCGGATGCTGAATCCGAAAGGAAACAGAAGAGGAAGAGGAGGAGGAGGAAGAGGATGAACGAATGAACTCATACAGACTGAGGTTCAAAAAGAGATTCTACTTTTCTCCTGCAGAGTGGAGTCACCTGCTACTGTGAAGGACCCCGCCATCCTGTGGCTCTCACCAGAGGCTGGCTGGCCCACCCCATCGGACAGGCTGTCATCAGATGACAACACATGTCCCTACTACGTGTACATAACCTTGATGCTTACATGTAATTTAAGTGCAGTAGCTGCATGACGACACAGCCTCTGTGTGTGTACAGAAGTAGCGACGTGTGAATTTGTACAGTACATGCAAGTGTGTGTGCTTGTGTCCGCGAAGAAATCTGTCTGTCGTCACACAAAAGCAACACGTGCATGCACCCTCCGACAACTGCACAGCACACACTTACACCACGCACGCACACACACAAACACACATACACACACACACACACACACACACACACATACACTCTCTCTCTCTCCAGCTGTTCACCATTCTCCACATTGTCCTGAGCTCTGCCTGTCACTCCGCATGGAGACTTTGCTCTATGTCAACTTTCTTATTCTAATAAACCACTCAGACATTGAGCTCTAAGTTGTGATCATTGACTACAGTGTGTTTGACTTTCTCTTTAGATTTCATTCATTTATAAACTGTATAATCTCCTAATAATAACATGTAAAACCTGGACCTCAATTATTAATGCAAAGGCAGTATGGGTCCTTTTCACAAAATATTTTATTCTGATATGAATTATATCACTGAGCTACATTATTATTATTACTTTGAAATTGTATTTTATGCATAGCAGACAAACAGACAAACAAACAGACAGACAAAACCACATCGGTGACTAATTAGTCCTTATTGTTTCCATGAAAAACAAAACAAAAGAACACTCCAAACCAAGTCGAAAGAAATAAGAAAAGAAAGAAAAACCCAGAAAATTACAGTCAGGAGTATCATATTGAAACATCTCTACAGTTAACCCCACAACCTACAGTATTACTTAAAATAGTAACCTAACAACAACAACAACAAGATGTATAAAATTGTGAAAACAGCTATTGTTATCCTCATTATTATCCTTTAGGAAAAAAGAAAAGAAAAAACAATTCCATAACCATAAAAGGAGGAGGAACCATAACCACTATACCATGAGAACTTGTATCTCCATATTTGGTGATAAACATAGAATGCTCATTTATGGGTTGAGAAATAAACCCACTGCACAATTTAGAAAATGTATTTAGTCATAAAGTTTAAATCAAGTCTGCGTTTATTATTTAATGATAAGTTAACATTGTAAAGATACATATACATGCAACAAGCACTTTATTGTACAAACTAGTACATTCCAATACAACAGCTCTGCCATCAATTCTACTTTTACGAAGCTTATACATTTTCAGTTTTTGTTGACATTGTCAGAAATGCTATAATTCTGCTTCATGTTTATTATTGAGGTCATAGTGATGTACTGGAGTGCATCCAAATGTTTTGTCCACCCCATGAGCAGGCAAAATATTAGGAACAGTTTTTGTGGACATTGTCACCTTTCTGACAATGAGTTGGATTATAACTCAAAGCTGAACCGTGAGCAGTTGTTGTAGTACCATCAGTGTTCATTAGAGGGTGCTATTGTTCCATAAGATAGACTGTGACTGTTGTAATAAATACCAAAAGCCTGGAGCAAGACTTCTGCATACTCCGTAAAACAACACAGTCTTTGACAATCATAAAGTAAGCGAATAAGTGAGAGGAGTTGTCAGTTCATATTGCCCATTGTAAGAAGACATTTACATCAACATACTTTTTCTTGACCCCCCCCACCCTCCCCTTTCTCCTCTCCTCTACCTCCCCCCCACCACCTCCTCCACATCCAGCTCTTCATCTCTCTGGGGAGCCTATCAGGCCATTTCACATCTGTCGAGTGGTGGAGGACTGTGAGGACCTGTCAGGGGCTCTCATTCGCTGATGTTTTATGGGACCTGAAGCCCTCCAGTGCTGCAGTACTCGAGAGATAGGAATGGAGGAGGATGGAGGAGGAGGAGGAGGAGGAGGAGGAGGGGGTGTACCACACTGTGTACAGTTCCTCAGGAGCATTTGTGGCATCCTTGCTCACTCTCCCCTGCAGATTTAAGGTGACTGTATGTGCCAGCTTTTGGAAAATTTACAGCTTGTTTACACCCGGTCCATGTCCCATCTGGTCTGTGAAAAAGTATGAAATCCCTCCTCTCTCCATCCCTCCTATCTATCTATCTATCTATCTATCTATCTATCTATGTCCGTCTTCCCCCCTGTCCTTCTCTCCCGCTGGCCCACACACACACACACACACACACACACACACACACACACACACTCATTATGATGAATCTGATTAATGAAGAGGCTGAAACAGTGCCAGTGGGTACTCTCCTTGATTTGACTCTGTACTCCACAGCTGAGCTCCACATAATGCCAGCTCTCATCCACCTCACCATCTCAATATTTAGACTCCAAATACCTACATTTGCTCAAAAAACTAAGTAAACTCTTGTCATACTTGTTGGTATTCAAAAACAGACTATTTTTTAACACCTAACTGCGTCAAATGCCAGTTTTTAACCTGACCACACAAATATTGTGCTGACATCAGGGTGTTATGTAGTAACATTAACAGAGTAACAGCATCATGAAAAGAGCACCGGAAATGTTATTATGTTAATTTGTTTACTGTGGTTGATGTGAGAAACCTTATAATATAAACATCTCAGCAATAGATTATGAGCTTATTTGACCAGTGTCTGTTCTAGTACTGTTTTTATCTATCTATCTAGCTATCACTCACTCACACAGCCAATGGAGATAATTGTTTTTCTTACATTGCTTTCATATGTTGACTCAACATCTTCGTTGAGTCTCAGCAGAGAGGTGTTGACTCTACTGAGCCGACACCTGTAACATATGCAGTGTGCAGAGGAGTATGTTGCTGTATTAGGAGACTAATTTGTCCACAAACACTGTAAAAAAAAATATTGCAGATGCTTTGCAATAACAATCTTGAACAGCAGAGGGCAGAGTAAGCTGCTGGGAAAAAAACAACTGATGAGCTGAAACCACTCAAATCTATAAGAGTAAATTTGATTATTACTTTTCTGTCCTTTTGACTCCTCCTGCTTATTTTTACAGCATTGACCAGATCAAATCAAACCAATTTAAAGCACATTTCAAGGTTTTTCAAGAGTATGTCATGAAATGTTTTAAATATTTCAACTATGCTGGGAAGTGACAAGAGAACAGCACAGCAACAAGAGGGAGATAATGAAATAAGTACCGATAAAATGAGAGGGAAAATTCAGTGAATGTTTGATGTGTTGATAACCTCGGCTATGAAATCTAATTTTCCATTTGGTGTGGGACCAGAGAGCCCCCAGGTGGACATGTAGAGACAAGCATGAAGCAGAAGGTAAAGAGTATAGGAGCCATTAGTGCTATAGATTTAAAGGGAGTGACTGTTTCTACGTGTCCTGGAAGACTGTCAGTAATGTTGAGTTTTGTGGATGGAAGCTGTTGTACCAGAGTTTGAGATTTGCAGATAAACATCAGTACAGGTTATGTGATTAGTCATTCTTATTTAGGTTCCTGTGGGGAAACTCCCAGCTGGCCCGTCCACACGGAGGTCACAGTGAGGACAGCTGCCAAACAGCTGGAACAGAACTGAATATTGGGGGATTGAGCCTAATTCTTCCAGCTGATTGGCAGTCACTCAATGTCATACTCCTTTTTTTAATGCATATTTGGAGGTGATCTGGTAATTTGGGAGTTTTTCAAAAGGTCCAGTAGCTTAACTTTGTTCTATCTTCTTGTGTTATCAGTGCCAACTCTGCATTCTTGTCTGTTTCCCGCACAACAACCAACACAATCGCATTAGAGGTTCAGTTAAGTTCAATTCTCTGCAGTAAAATAAGCTTTGTAGTTATCCTCAGCTGACCACAAGTTTAATTCACTTGCTATCTATGAACACAGAAACCCATTGCCAACTTAAGACTGGAATCTCTGCGGTGCAGCTGTCAAGATTGCAAGCCTGCAATGTCCTTTACGTCTTTGTTTTAATCCAAACATGTCTCTCTTCTCTTATTTGGACCGATTTCTATCTGGAGTTTGATAGCTGTGCATCATGAACAATAACCTCAGCAGTGTTACATGATATGCACATCTTTGAGTTGCAAGAAGAGGCCTAATTACAGTCAGCAGCGTGTGTGACTGTATAGGTGTAATTGGAAAATCATCAGGGTGCGAAAGTAAATGTGTAGGCCTGATTGGCTAGTCAGCTGGGTGCACAGCTGCACCCTATGCAAACAGTGTAGGCAGGACGTAACAAACATCTTCATCAACACAAACACCACTGAGGTCTCGGTGATGATGTTTCAGAGGTGTTTTTGTCTCTGCAGGACTCCACACCACTGCAAATACATGCATGAAAAAAGATGCCGCAGGTACACATACAATATGTGAGCTGTGAGTAAACCTTCTAGTGCATTATGTTGAGTAATTCTGTGGATATCATTCACCCTCTGGGCTCATCACACCTCCAAAAACTTTGAGCAAAAAAAATAAGGGAATTAAGAATGAAATGTGTTAGGACACATATATAGAGAGAGATTTGGTAAAAGCTGGAGCTCTGTGAAGTGGAGGTGAAAATAATGGAATGAAACTACAACTACTAAGAGAAAGAGGATCAAAAGAAGAAAAATCAAACACACTGGAAGGTGTGAACAAGAATTAAGTTTTTGATAGATTTGACAGCTCAGCTGCTTCCCACTGCCTGACCTAAAGGAACCCCACTTACCACTACACCTGCCTGCCCATCCGTTCTTCCACCTCATCCTTTCAAGGTCGGCGCATTTCAGCTGTTTTTGAGCGATGACAGCTTTCAGACTTCACACGAAATTGCTGCAGTCTCACCTAATTAGGAGAGTGCTGAAGCAGAGGGCAGAATTATACCAAACTGCTCTTTACTTTGTTCTCTGAGCACAGGTACGCCATTCCCTTGCCTGGTTTGTCTTCTGAACATTATGTTTTTCATTTTGTATCAGTTGGTATGGTACATGTCTAGACAAGAACACTTGATACTTTGACAGTGATGATAATAAGAGCTGAACAGCTCATAATGAACATTACACTGCAAATTGTGCATGTATGTGACCTGCCTCTGGAAATATATATGATACAAAAAGCAGAAATATCAACAACCATTCCCTTATTTACCTGCAGGTACTAATATCAAATGTAACTTATCTTTTTTCCCATCATTTTACTAGACATCTGCAATGAACATCTTATATGGTAAAGGAAATACAGCTGTCTAGTGTTTGATGGCCATTTTTTCTTGGTTATGTTGGTTCCAAAGGATTATAACACAGTTTTTTCGACTATTATACAGCTCATACAGACAATAATTATAATGAAGATAGTGATGAGATAATGAGACCATTTTCCTCCTAAATGCAGCCATAAATTCATCTTCACCTTCTCAGTCTCCAACTGTGTGATGCTATTTGCAGCAGTTTGATCATCTTTTTATACAGTGCAGTTTTTCCCAAACAGAATAAAATTAGCACCTTTTGACAAAGCAGAGGGGGTTTTGCATATCAAAGTGTCTGTGGCAGCAACACAGTCCCAGAGACTCCAATTTGACAGACAATACTGCATAATGCAAAATTGCCCAAGTAACCCACAGTCTTATATTATATCATTAGCACACAGCAGTGTTTGGGTCAAACAAGGTTTTGTTTTGTTTTGTTAACCAATAAGTCTTGATATTTTTATTAAGTATCACAATTTCTTCTAGATATCAAAATATAAGGAATATTCATACAGTGATAGTCTTCATCCAGGAGGGTTTTGTTGGTGTTGAAAAGGCAGATTCTGTTAATGCTCGGGTCGCACTGAAAGAAAAATTGTTCACATCTGTCTAAAATTGGCTTTCATATATGTTTGTAGTCATTGAGATCTTGAGGCCTTTCATCACATTCAATCAAATTGTCATTAACAACTGTGAGTTGTGTATCTTGTGTGGCTCGAGAACACACAGAGGGCAGTCCACTTGTAGATGTCAGAGTTTATTGGGGCAGTGGAACAGAAAACAGTTTCATCAGTAAAGGCTCTTGTCCAATTTCGGCTCCCTCTATACCTTCTTCAATGCATGTCCTCATTCTTTCTTTGCCTCTGCACACAAAGGTGTTTACCTGCTTTATGTGATGGCGAGATTACCTCTGCCATTGTCCAGCTGAGCGGGTTGGTGAGGCAACCAGGCGTCTCCATGGAAACTCGGTTCAGGGGTCAGTATATTGCAGATGCTCTTTGCCAAGATGTAAAAATGCTGTAAATTGATGCATCGTGACTAGACTTTGAGTGAATCTGGGTTGTTCATGCTGTACTGTTTCCTCTTCATGTTAAAACTATGTTTCCTGTAAGCAAGTAAAAAATTCAATAATTACATGACCCTAAGACCCACACACAGCCTGAAACCTACTTCTTGTTTGGTTCTCTTCCTGAAACATGTTGTACTTTTGCTTAAAATATTCTTTATTTTCTGTCTCTCTACTTTTTACCTTCATACTTTTAATCTAATATATGTAATTTTATTGCACTTTTTTTTTTTATTTATGTGTTGTTTTGTATCTTTTTGCAAATGTCTTTGGAATATGTCTATGGAATAGTGCTATAAAACTTTGGTCTATATTTCTGATTTCTTGAAATTGTATCAAAGCTACATGCTGAGCTAAAAAGAGGTGAGGAGAAAGAAAAACACACAACACACATCACATACATTGTTCTGTGGGTTCAATCAGAGGGTTAGAGTGTGTGTGTGTGTGTGTGTGTGTGTGTGTGTGTGTGTGTGTTGGCTATAAATTTGTGTGTAAATGTGTGTCAGGTCTGGTCCCGGTGATTAGCTGTGGTACTTCTGTGCTGTAACACAATGAGGGCTGGATTAATTGAAAATTGAGCCTCCTCCAAGCCATTATAGATCATTCGCTGATACGTCTTATCTTGTGCCTTGTCTTACTGCTGTCCACCGACCGCAGCAAGACTGAAAGTGAGACCGACAGCTCTTGATACACAGCACTCTCTCTGTCTCTGACCCGGTCAGCTCGGCCATATCACTCACCTGAAAGTCAGAGAACCATTTCTTGAACAATCAAGGACAGGTTTAGTTCAGACGTAAAGTGTCACAGAAGAATATTTCACATTTTTAATCTGTACATAACTGTGTGGGTTTGATACAAAGAAATTCTATACTTGTTCAGGACTCTGAGACTAGATGTCTTTACTCTAAAACAGAAGCATGTTAGTGTTCTGTATTAGCTTTTAGTCCAAAGTTCACCACCTGCTTCCAACTGACATTCAGAGGAAAGAGCCAGTACAGGACAGCCAGACATTTGGACGTCTGTGAGCACAGGCACAGTAGGTCTTTCTTTCTGTATGTGAAGCTTAAAACAAGGATTTTAAACACCCAGTGTACATACAAAACATGCTCTCACATTTCCAGGTTATGCTTCTTGCAGGGAACCAGCCAAAGCCAGTTAGCTTAGTTTAGCACAAAGACTGGAAACAGGGGGAAACAGCTGGCCTGGTTCTGTCCAAAGGTAACAAAATCTGCCTACTAGCACCTTTAAAGCTAACTAATTAACATGTTATATCTATTTGTTTAATCTGCACAAAAACCAAAGTGTAAAATCAGCACATTGTGCTTTCATGGGGTAGTTATGTGCCAGACTACTTCTTGGCAGGGTGCAGCGACATCCTGGAGCCTTGTAGTCACCGTGAGGTTACCGAACATGACAGTTGTATTGATCCTCTCGTCTCATCTTCAAGTTGTGTATGTTCATATGTACAGAGTATGTAGGTACAAATTGTAGTGTCTCCATTATCATGTGTCATCACCATCCTGTTCACTCCTCCATTCATCACTGCCCTGTGCTATACAATTAACAGGATGGAGAGGGTCACAGCCTTGTATGGCATGTAAGATGAAGAGGGAAATCTACTCTTGTCCTCTGATAAACACAAAACAGGTTTGAATAGACTTCCCTTCCGTTTGTTTACATCCTTAATCACACAAGGCCTGTTCCTCACATCAACGTGTTCTTCTCTTCTAGCATACTGTAATGGCTTTAGTTGTAATGTAACAACCAAACATTTTGTTAGCTCACTGGTTGTGATCACATAATGATGATCAATACTGTGGGAATAAACATTGGGAAAGTGATCAGGGGAGCATGCATAAATAGCAGCCACTTTCTCAAAATCCAGAAGGCTGCAGATTCAAAAACAATTGGTTTTCTGCAGAATATTAAGAATATGTTTGCTGCTGAGTCCGAGAGCTCTGTTGATAGGCTTGTTTCAACAGATTAAATTGTTTGATTACAGCCACTGGTAATTTGATTAGCTCCAGGTGATTTTAGAACTTTCTCCTGATTGCCTCCGTACATGTGCAGTGGATGTGTAACCAAAACATCACCTCATTTCAGCAGCTTTTGTTCAAATACATTGAAAAGGATCCACTTTTTCCTTGTAACCACACCCCTCACCCTGCATGAGAACAATCGGTCTCCATGACAATAGATTAGCAGCTACATGCGTTTGTGCTCATGTGTGGGCGCGTGTTTCTCCCTTGAACTTTGTGTTCAGTGATATAAGACTTCTTATTCTGTAATACCGCAATGAGAAATCAATGGTTTCATCATAATTTTCCTCTGTGATGTTCACAAAGTGACATGGAAGGAATTGATTTTTATCCGACATGCCATTTGTAATTCATTTGTGTACAGAGAAATCTTTTTCATTGAAAAATGTTATGGTAAATTCCAATCATCCTCCCATCCAACTGTGTAAAATGTGTAAAAAAAAAAAAAAAAAAAAAGTATATAGTAAATAAAAAGTAATATACAATAGTATTTTTGTTTCTCTGATGTGTGTCTGCAAGTTAGTTTTAATTTTTTTTTTTGATTTATAGTGTTTTTACTTATAAGATTACAAGCCTCTAGGTGCCACCCTCTCTCTCTCTCTCCCTCTCTCTCTCTGTCTGTCTCTTTCTGTGACTGTCCATAATCCATTTACTGCTTTTATCTACAGATTGCACAAGTGATCACAAGTTGCAATCACAAGATGTGGAATAATCACAATGTCTGTGAAACAGGACAGGAAAACAGGAATATCTTTGTTTCCTTGTTTGTGCCCTCATTTCTGATTCCGACACGCTGCGCCACATTTCACAAACTCAATTTATTTTCACAAATGGCAGTACAGTCGAGTTACATTAACCAGGTTTTTCGAGTGCGTAAAGACTGTCTTTAACACCGAGGAGACTAAAAAAGAAACAAGATGTGTTAAATTAATAAATTAAGAAAATCCTGATCTAGGTCAGTTGGACTTCCCGAGGACAAAGTGTAATCTATTATTCACAACTTCTAGCACAGTTTGCATCAGGTCAGGCTTGTTAAGGAGTGTTTGCAGATACGCTGTTATTTAATTAGATATCCTGTACACTAAGATAAGATAATAAGTCATGCCTACATTACATTGCAATTAGTAAAGTAAGCAATGCAGTACATACTGTACTGCTTACAGTGCATACAATTCAATTATAGCAGGCAGAAATTTAAAGTAATTCAGTTTTCTAAAGAATGCTATGACTCAGTGGATAATTTACTCATCGACTCAAATGTTTTTTTACGTTTTCAAGTATTTAAATATAAACTTGAATCTTTCACAATTTACATTAAAAACATAGCACTCTTCTCACTTTTCCTGTAGAATATCCAGTAGAAGTACTGTGAGTTGCCGTTTTGATTTAGAAACCAGAGGTTAGTGTTTTACAACAAATTTCACACAGTAGTTTTCTGCGGGTTATGGAATTAATCGACTTTGGCTTTTTCTCAGGTAAAATGGAAACTCGGATGAGGAAAAACAATAAAGTGTCACTCTGATCTCATCTCCTGTAATGTCTTTCTATATTGAATCTGGCCAGAGATTAGATTAAAGCTCCTGGGGATCTCTCTGAATATTACTGGGGGGGGGGGGGTTATGAGCAGGAAATAATAAATCCACGCTGAAATTCCTCTAGAAATCCAATTTATTCAACTGACAAGCAACTTTACTGTATGTGTTTTTAAATGCCAGTGCTATATCTAATTGATTCAGAAATGAATGTTTGCATTGCTCTATTCACAACTGTATTGAAAGGCGGACCGCATAATTTATACAGTAACCAGATTTGACACATACCAGCAAGCTCTCAATGCAGTTCTTTAAGGCTTGAATCATCCTCTAGAAACTATCGAACTGCACACAGTTGCTGCTCTCCAACTGCCTCTTACAAAAAATGATAAGATTGACACTGCAGGTAATTTCCAGCAGCAATAACAGGCTGTGTGAATACTCCACTGCTGTAGAGGGTGATGGCTTTATAAATGTAAATCCAAAATGTATAGCTGGGTGAGAGGATGACTGGTTAGTGGAGCTGTGCTGTAATTTTCCTCCCAGCCCTGAGCTGTAAGTAGGTCCCCCTCCCTCCCTGTTGTTCACCTCTCTTTCTTTCCCTCTTCCGTTCCCCTCCACCCTTTCCTCACAATTTATTTCCTCTCCTCTCCATCTTCTCTCATATTCAGTTTCAAATCCTCTTGTCTCTCTTATCAGTGATAAAATATATTACGTTGTACTTACCATAAATATATACTGTGTATATATTACCTTACCTATTACATGGGCGGCTGTAGCTCAGGGGGTTGAGATGGCTGTCTATTAATTGAAGTGGGCTTGAGCAAGACATTGAATCCCAAATGCTCCCAATAGGTAGATACTTTGCAAGGCAGCATCAGTGTGTTAATGTGTGATGAGGGTGTCAGAAGTAGGGGTTCTAAGGGGCCACTGGCCCCCTCACTTTATTGTCCTCCTACAAATGCCCCTATATTGCAACACCTATGGTAAAAAGACGTTAAAATCATTCCCGTACACTCTAAGGCACACCTGGCATTAACATGCGTCTTGAGCAAGCAGCAAGCTCTGGTTCTGAAAAGTGCAGCCAATGCGGGAGTACCTTAAACCTGAATTCTTTCTAATGGCCAGCAGGGGGCAACTCCACTGGTTGCAAAAAGAAGTCTGATTGCATGGAAGTCTATGAGGAAATAACCCTACTTCCCACTTGATTCCACTTGATTTATTACTTCAGTAAGCAGTTTCCTGATGAGTTTATGGTCTCAGTTGCTAGATTCAGGTCTTCTTCAATACAGCATGATGTTCATTGTATAAATTATGGTCCTATTTAGAGTAAAATAGACGATAAAACACATTGTGATTGACAAGTCGCTACCATGGTGACATAACGGTTACATAAATTATATTTCGTAACCCCATATCAGTATAGGAGTATAGATGAAGCTGTTGCTATTTTAGTGTGTTTTCAGCTCAATATTACAAGTTAATTGTAATATTTTGATCGCCTTAAGTCTTGTTCAGTGTTTGTTTGTACTAAAAGACCCTCTAAGTCAGCTTTTCAATTTTTTCGGTAAGTACATTTTGTTCTAAGCCTTTTTTTTTTTGCTAGCCACAATTAGCATTAGCATTATCACAGTTCACTATAGACGGTAAATACACCGAGCTAACCAAGCTAGCAGCTAGCATTAGGGTCAGCTCCACCCTCTCGTCCAAATATGGTCACTTCTGACTCCAAAAAATCCAAGATCTAAGTACGCCAGTTTACACCTGACATTAGAATGTGTCTCTATATGCGTCTTGAGTGACCACATGTGATTGGATCTCACTTCCCTGCTCTATATGCAAATAAACATATACATCTTTTCCGTTTGCAAAGACCAAATTTGTTGTTTTTAAGCGGCAGGAAGCAGCAACGCACTTTCTGTGCCTAGTCTGCCGGAAATTAAAAGACGTTTGCAAAGACCTTGGTCTGCAAGCAAACAGTAGAGCTTCCAGTAGAGCAGTCCACTTGTGATCAGATCACTCAAGACGCACATAAAATGGGAAGAATATTTTATACTGATTCCAGCCAGGGATCCTTGTTGCATTAATACCCATCTCTCTCTCCCCTTGTTTTCTGTCTACCTCTTCACTGCCCACTGTCCAATAAAGGCAAAAGTGCAAAGAAAAATAATCTAAGATGAAGAAAAGACATAAACCCAGAGGCAGTCGCAATGCATTGCACTAATCACAGTTTAAACCTAATAATTCAAGAAGTTGCTTCAAAGTGCAACATTTTATGTGGTGGTTTATGTGGTCAGTTTAGTTCACAACATACATGAAAAAATCAATAACTCACCAAAACGACTTGCCATCTTTAATACCATCAGCACTGCTTCTCCTGTCACACCCAGTGGCCCTATTACCACTCTGCCCCACTGTCTACAGCAGTTTGGGTGAAATAATCAGAATGGGGGGAAACACAGAAGCAAAAGAGCACCAGGGCTACAGGTATTGATGATACAATTCAGTGTTTTCCTTGGATTGAAAGTGTCTCAAACTGTTCTCTTCTGCAAAAGAGGTGGTTCGGGTGCTCCAGTCCACAGACATCACACCAGAGATGTTTCAGTCAGCAGTATAGATGCTCCAGACACACTACACAAATTTGAGGTCCTCCGGCGCATTCCACAGCATCTTCGAAGATGCCAAAAGAATGGTCGTTAAGAACCTGGTTCAGGCACTGGCTGTGCCTCCAAAGTGGCATGCTTCATGCTGTTATGATGATGGGGATGCACCTCAGTGGGAAAATCCAGAGGACTACTACAAGGGCCAGTTCTTTGAGGTAATCAATCTGCTCACCTCTGAGCTGACTCGCAGGTTTAACCAACTCTCCATCTGCTGATGAGCATGGAACAGGTACTCCTCACAGCAGTAGACAGTCCCCCAGGATTTGGCAGCATCAGCATCCTCTAAAATGTGGTTGACATGTACGAAGGCGATGTTGACATGGAACAACTGTCCACCCAGCTGTCCATGTTTTCAGCAGGCACACAAAAAGTTCTGCTGAAAGATCCATCAGTTGGGTGACAAAGGTGGCCACAATCACGGACATGTTGACAGGGACGAGGCATACAATCCCTCTTTAGTGAAGTCGACAGGCTTCTTCGGCTGTGTTTGACGGTGCCCATGTCAAACACGACACCTGAGTGGAGCTTCTCCAGCCTCCACCAGTTGAAAACCGACGCCTAAATCACCTCCTCTTCTTCCACATCCACAAAGACCTGACCAATGGCCTGGACTTCCAAAAAATGCTCCGCAGCTTCTGCTTTGCCAGTGAGTGAAGGGACATTTACTTCAGCAAAGTCTGGAGATGAATTTACTTTATCAGGCCTACTTAACAGTTCAGCATTGGTGACATGCCCCAGTTCAAATGGCACTATGAACTTTCACAAATGCCATAAGGCTACTTTTTCTTTTCAATATTGTGTTCTTAAGTAATGTAATAGGCTATAGACCAATTCGTAATCCCTGTGAGTAAAGGGAGCCAAAGTGTTGAGGTTTCATGTCAGCACAGTTAGGAAAGAAACAAAGCTATTTCTGTTTGCTTGTTTTTTCCAAGATAAAGTTCGTTGTTAAATACGTTACCTGTCTCTTTTACTTTCTTCACCATCTTTCACAAGATGGTGAGGAAAGTGAAATGACTGTTTCTTAATTGGATAGCTTATGCCCATAGGTGAAACCTATTTGGCACACGCAGGCAACCAGCCAGTCAACACACTCATTTTAAAGTTCACATGAATTGGTACTTGTTCATGTGAAGGTTCATGTGAATGATATCACATTGAAATGACAGGTCCAAAGCATTTCCATTTTGAGTAAAAGCAATTGAGGAGCTCCAAAAGTTTATTTAGGTTATTGTAGGCTATGAATGACATTTTCACAACAGCATGGCAGGTTGATAATTTGCGAAGGTGAGGCAGTAGGAAAGTAATGTTTTTTTCTGATTTACTGTTAAATATGGATTTGGGGTATGGCTGCTTACAACACAAGGACAACGTTAACATTCCTATTGCCTGCTAGCTGTTACTCAGTCGCAGAAGTGTTACTGCTCTGTAAACTCGTAGTTGTGGGTAATTGAACAAAAAAAACTTGTAGCTGTCTAATCTTACAAGCACTAGTTAGCTGCTTTGTGTTTGAAATTACACCGCCACTGTGTGGTGCAAGCAAGCTATAGTTTCTCCGCAAAAGTTTAGTGAGAGTCTTAGGTCTGTCTACTGCTACACACACACACACACACACACACACACACACACACACACACTTTTTGGCTCATGCGCTTCTGAAATGAATCCAGCGCCCCTGCTGTCAGAGTGTGTGTGCATGGGCAAATAAGAGGCATATTACAAAGCGCTTTGGATCACAGCGCTATGTAAAATTCGGTCCATTTACCTTCTGTATGCATAACTCCAGCAGCTTTTTTTCTTTGTGCAAACATTATTGTCTGTCATATTACAGGGAATGCACCATTATTTAAAGCTTGTTAAGGTTTGCCTGAGCCCTCTGTTTTCCCCTTCATCTCCTTTACACTCTTAAGGAGAGAAACAGCACTGAGCTGCATTCACTGATTATCTGAACTAAGACTTGTTTCAATTACTCTAAATGTCATGTATCAAATCTTGCTTTCAAAACCAGACTGCATGACCAAGGGCACAAAAACAACCTGTAAAGCCCTGTACCAAGCACTCTCCATCGGAGCATAATAGGAACTACTTTAATTGTGTGTGTTCAACTGATTAATCTGGTTTAGAGAGAATATTAATGCCCAAGTTCCCAAACACACATGAACAGAATCATTATGTTGTCATTATAATCACTGAGCTCTATGAGCTCTCATTTACATCTGATGCAGAGAGGAGCTGTGCCAAAGGGCTGGGCTGATGTCTATTATGTAAGGAGCCCGAGGTGCTTACACACTTCTTATCACCAGAGGTCGTTGTATCGCTGCAGTTGGTTATTATTCACAACAATCCTCACCACATGACTCTAATCAACCCAGGGAGGGAAGAGGGGGGGACATACATAAACAAAGACATGTCTCTCCTGCAGAGAGAAAAGACTGTTTTAAACTGACCAGAGTAACCAAACAAAATAATCTAATAATCTACTGCACCTATTACGCCTAGAGAGACTACATGTTTGTTTTTACTCCAGAGAAGAGAGGAAAAGCATTGACGTACAAGAATATCGTGATTTTACCATGCAAGTTATTGTAAAAATTACTGTAACGTGCACACTTATAAAGTCACCCTTACACTCACACAAGCCATCGAAAAATTGAGTCAATTTAGTTTCATACACAACCTTTAAACTCTAATTAGTTTGTTCATGTAAATATGTATGGAGGTCTAGAATAAATGCAAGTAAAGTGAATCTGTGTTTATGAAAGTGTAAAGAAGATTTCTCTTAAACTGAGCTCAACAACAGAGAGTGACGTCTAATAAAAAGGAGTGGAAAGCATGAGGATAAGTGGATGACTGCAATTTGACTGACATGACCCTGGAGAGCCTCAAGGCGCAAAGATGGAGAAGAAATGAGGGGCTGATGGATGGAGATGGGGTTAGAAGAAGTAGGCCACCAGTCCAGAGGGGAAGAGAATGAAAACTGCAAAATGAGACAGAGAAAGAGAAATTGGAGGGGATTCAATTAGAGTTAAAAGGATGCTCATTTCACACAAGATTTCATTTCTTACATCTGACATTGGCTGTGTAGTGTTTTCATTCTTATATATGTCTATGTCAGCGCAGGAGAAGAAAAGTTAGAAAGAGACAGAAAAAAACGAGGCAGGGGAGAGAGAAAAAGCTTACATGAGTCAACAACTGAAGCTAGACTGAGATTTAGACTGTAAAGTTTGTTTTAAGGCAGCGGTGAGCAAGGGCGTGACAGTGTTCTGGTCTGATTTGTTTAGCGTGTGCCTCCAGCTCATACCTACTCGTGTGTTCATGTATACATGGGTCATGCTTTGGTAAGTAGGTCAGAAACACTTGGCATATCACGCTGATTCATCAGGGATAAGTAAATCCTCAACAGCATGGCGGTGGCCCATATACAACCCACCACGCTCATCTTAATTCACCTTTTAACGACACAATGGAAATTTGGGACACAATGTTCTGTGTATCTTGAATCTTGAATGACCGATTGCATGACTCAATCTCAAGCCTGCAGAGTTAAAAGATTATTTGTGATGTCTAACGGTGCACTTACAAATTTGTTTATGCTACTTCTAGTAATTAGTTAAGGTAGAAAAGCTGTAATAAAATAGATTTATCAGTCTGGATGTTGAGCAGGTGGTCAGACTAAATTGGAGAAGTGAATTAAATTATCAACATTTAAGTAGCAAAGAGTGATTGTATTCATAATTAGCTGAAAGAAAGAAAAATTGCTTCTTGGGCAGGGCTCTATCTTTCAACCTCTCCTTGTGCAGAGATAGAGAGAGAGAGAGAGGAACGGAGAAAGAGAAAGATGGGGCCCCAGGTCGGCCCTTAACAGCACTTGAGTAATAGACGGTTTGTCAAACACTGATTGCCACAGGCCAAGAATGCAGAGCGGCCATGGGTATAATTTAAAATCTCTCAAGCGCTTTCCCTCATTTGAGCGCTAGCACCAAAACACATGTCAGTCATTATGAATTCAAAGGCCAACGTTTTCCAAATGTAACACAAGCAGAAGATTGTAGGTGCTCCTTCAGCTCCATCCTGAAAGGTGTGACTGACTGCCGTTACACACACTCAATCTCTTTCTCCAGAGCAGCTGTCAGGAGCAAAAGGATCACTTTTTTCCCCAGACATATACAAACATGCCTGTGTTGCGGCGATTTAGCGTGACATACAAACACATACGCACAAAGACACACACGCATGCACATGTTAATACATATTCAGGTGATTCAGGAGTGGCTCAGAACCAGTCATTAATCTGTGTGGTGTGTTAACTGCTCTTATGGTTGATCAATCAACAATCCACTTCTCTCCTTGCTCAACAGGCTCCAGTTGAAAAACAATCCTCTTGATGTAAACAAGTGTGTGTTTTTTTCCCCGAGTCTACTTCTGTCAGAGGTAAACAAGCGGTCTGTGAAAACCAATCTGGCATGAGAAGAGAACATGGCTGTGTGTGTGTGTGTGTGTGTGTGTGTGCGTGCGTGTGTGTACAATATGTGCTCACACATTGTGTGTCATGCCACGCGCCTGCCTGTGTGTGAGTCTTTGCTTGCTCATATGTGTACATTTGTGGGTGTTACCTCACCTTCAGGGCTGATGATTCATTACAGACGAACCATGGGGTCGGGGGCCCTGCATGGTTGTTGTCATGGAAGCAAGTATTGGAAACAGCAGATCTCCTTTCAGTATCATCTTCAGATTGTTGGGACATTGACTTGGCTTCCCTGTGTGTGTGTGTGTGTGTGTGTGTGTGTGTGCGTGTGTGAGTGTGTGTATTACTTTGTTTCTCTTATTGTTTCTCTTTGTGTATATTACTCTGTATTGCTCTTTTACTCATACTGTTTTTCTGTTTTAGAGATTATTTCTTGTTATTTGTTAGTTTAATCATACATCAATATATATTGATTCATAAAAACAATAAAGAAAACATGTTTTTTGTATCCTAAATCTATGTCCTGACTACTTAATATGCAATACTGTTTTGTTTTTTTGTTTTTTCAGACCAAAAAGCACCATGACTGTTAAAATGGGTGCCTGGTGGACACACAACTGGTCATGCTCAAGCAATGAATTTCCACACACACACACACACACACACACACACACACACACACACACTGAGACTGGTTTGTAGAGGATGTGTAGTGGGTGTGAAGAGAATGTGTAAAGAAACAGAGACACCTGTGTGACTGATTGTGCTTGATTATATTTAACAAATATCGTGGAAACCCCTCTGAGCTGAAAATACTTCTGTGGATGGTATGTGACGGCCTCATACACTGGACACGCACAGATTCATGTGCACACATGTACAGATTTGTTCATATATTCATCATGTATTCACATGAGTGCAATAATGAACAATGACATCATTCTAACAACGTGGTGTAACCATAGAAATGAGGAAAGGATTAGCACTTAATTAGCTATGAAGGGAAGGGTGGGGAAAAAACAGCAGATGGGATGAATGAGATATGAGGTAATGAACTTCCAGGCCTTACAGACAAGCCACACAAATTACTTTTTGGTAATCAAGTCACATTGTGGTTGGAGAACAATATAAAAGCCAGCGACTGTGTCAAGTGTTTCAAGGTGGAAACATTGATTAAGAAGTAGTTTTGCTTGTGCATCACACTGAATACATGATCTCATCTGAGCCTGGATTAGTAATATTATACTGAGAAGATAAATATGAGTCCCAGTAGGCTGCTATCCCTTGTCCAGATCCATTCTTATTTAATATTCCTCTAAGGCTCAACTTTTTATCTCACAGACATAATCTCTGCCATAATCTCTTTTGGGTCCCAGTATTATCTATTAGGCTGTCTAAATTGATGTTTATTCCTCTATCCTTTTATCAAACCCTGTCACAACTCTGCAAATGTTTGCGGTCGCTCCTTCCTGTCATGACTGTCAGATACGATATTATCTAGATGGAAGCAGAGCAATATCGACAGACAACAGGACAAACACTGTGTGCGGAAGCTGCATGGACAGACACATCATGCTAAATGTCAGCTTTAATTGGATGCCAATCATTTAAATATGCCCATCAAGACCAAATAAGCAGTGTGACTCCCAATGACAGGATGTGAGGCTAATGTGTACCTGAGGGTAATAAATTCAGCCATCTCTGGCATCAACAGCTGCTGAGGGAGGACAAATACCAAGTCGAAAATGAACTGAAGGACACTCCGGTTAGCTTCTTGTTTATTTTTATTTAGCTCATTAGAGGCAAGTTCCCCATGTCACATCTAGTTCACCTTGTCACAAACAAAACCTCATTTGTGGTGAAGTTTCAGGTAGGCAGCAGCATTAGTGCACGGCCAGGTTAAAAGTTATTTTGAGTGAGAGCTTTTGTTTATTCAACCACTTACACAGGAGAAAAAAGCTTCTCTACTTTTGCAGTTTTTAGATATGCTAGCGGTTCAAATCTAGGGGTGGCAATGTTGGTTTGTTGGCCTGTCATCCTGTCAGTCTGTCAGTCTGTCAGCCCACCACTTCGGGCTAGACTGCAATATTTGGACAAATTGAGTTATTATAACAAAGGTTCAGGAACAAGACCACGCCTCTATCCCCAATTCAATCACCTGCACCTACCAATATAGGTGTGTCTAACCCCTTTCTCTCGCATTTGTCTCAGTTCTCACAACCATTCATTTGTGCTCTGACTCACAGAAATTACTAGAGTTATCTTGTTTGATTCATTTACCTTTATCATGGACTATGAGCTGGTTCTCAACCCCTCTGACAGTAACCTGTTTGATGACTGATCTGTGGTCTCTGAATCTTCTCCACCCATAGTTGCCTCCAATCTGTCGCAGCCAGCCACTCAACCTTCACATCTGCGCTCCACTATCCATGACCCTTGACAAAGCATTGTCCATAATTCTCCATCCGGTAGTTCCAGTGAGACACCATCTTCACCACCACATCCACACAGAGGCCATAGTCGCCATTGCTGTCCTTTGGAAGAAAGCCGCTCTTCCAGACGCTCCTTGTCCAACCAGCCGGAATCCCACCGCTCCCCCCACAGCCGCACAGCAGCCAACTCACGGCTCCCAGATTTGGCTCCCCCCTGTGCAACTAGACTCTCCAACTGGATAGTTGCCCACCTCCAACATGCAACAACAAACCAACAAAATATCCTATTCCACCAGAACAACAATAAAGCCAGGTTGCTCCAGCTGGCCGCTTGCTTCCGGGTTCCCTACCCAGTGCCACATGCACATAGCATGCCGATCATCATGCCGCCCACTGCAGTGGAGCAGCAGACTACTTAAGTCCTCGCTGAGGACCAGGTCGTATCTCCCCATGTGCCTGCTCCCTCTGTATTTGATTTGTCTTCATCCCTATGTCCGCAGGCTGCACATCCTACCCCTGCACATGCATCCTTCCATCCCGGCATCCTTTCTTCTTCATTTCCTTCAGCTATAGCTAATGTAGCTCCTTTGGCTCCACCCACTTCTGCAGCTACTTCTTTCTCCTCTGTCACAGCCACAATAAGCCATGGCACTCCCTCTTCTGGACCTACTCCATCCAGCTTTTTGTACCTCACACAGTCTCCCATTGATTTACATTGACATCATATTGCTAACCAGCTTCATCGCTTATGCCTATCCAGTACTTAAATGAGAATAGCCTCCATCCAGGTGTACGTTACTTCTTCATCAAACTGCTTTCTGGAGCTCCAGCCACTTCCATTTCTCATCCCCATGTCAATATGCTAATCTAAGGCCTTCGAAAAGCAGAATCTTGACTTTCAACAAAACACTTACCCTTGATGGCAGATCTCCTCACCCATTGCATCCAAACCCTTCACATAGGATACCTATTCCTTCCATTGACCATTTCCTTTAATCAATGTCTCATTGCTACCACTCCCACTACCATTGCTACCACTCCCTCTTCTTGACTCCCAATCATCCCACCATACATGACCCCCGTCCAACCTTTGGTGCCCATTCATCCCCTTGCAATTGACCCCCTTCATCCCTCTCCTTGACCCCCAATCATCCCGTCATACACGACCCCCATCCAACACTTCCCGAATACACTCACCAAAATAAATTAATCATTTTTATACTATACAAATGGTCTTTGTTAGTGAAATGAAATTATTATACAGCTAAGGTTCAGGAACAAGACCATGCCTCTCTCCTTAATTCAATCACCTGTGCCTACTTAGATAGGTGTGTCTAACCCCTTTTTCTCCCATTTGTCTCAGTTTTCACGACCCTCCCCTCAGACCCTGTTCTTCTCCTCTCTATCTCCTCTCTTTATAGGAACCACAGCGGGATGACAAAGCCAAAGCTCATCGTGATGTGCGCTTATCCTGAGTCTTGCTCCCTGGGTTCCTCAATATTCCAGACACATCGTGACCCCCATTCATCCCCTTGCACTCGACCCCCTTCATCCCTTTCCTTGACCCCCAATCATCCGATCGTACATGACCCTCATCCAACCCTCAGCCCCTGTTCATCCCCTTGCAATCGACCCCCAATCATCCCATCGTACACGACCCCCATCAAACCCTTCCTGAATCATCTCTTCAAACCAAATAAACTATTTTTGTACTATGCAAATGGTCTGGTCTTTTTTAGTGAATTACTAGATAGAGTGCCATGAAATTTTGTACAGACATTCATGGTTCCTAAAGGGGACTATAAAGCACTACCAGCGCCACTTGACATTTTTGTTTTTTTGTGAAATTTCCCTGCAACTATTGAATGAATTCTTATTAAAGGCGACATAAAATGCACATTTCATATTTCCTGGTCTATGTTTTCAATCTGGGAGACTATTGGAATATCTTGATTCATGATTCATGATTTACAGTTCAAAAAGCTGCTTATGGTATATAACTGATACAGACCCTCACTTCAGCCTCCGTCTGAAACATGTCGTTTTAGCTCCCGTCTCTTTAAGGGCCCCCTCCTAAGGACCCCACTCTGTTCTGATTGGCCAGCTCTTAGAAGCTGCCCCTCCAGCTTCCACAGGCTGTGGAGGATACATCAACCAGGCCCCCAGGAAGTGCACCAGGCTCCGAAACTAATTTGAAATAGTGGCCAAACCGTATAATTACAACTTCCAGGTCCGTCACATGCTGCAAACGAGCGTTACAGCCCCAGTGAAATTACTTGTTTTACCATCAGAATTTGATTTATTCAGTCCAGTAACATTTGGAAAGTCTAGAAGAGCCGCACAATTAAATGATTTTATCCTGATTCAAGTGAGCAGAGAGCCAACCTGAAGTTAGTCGGCTTGGCCAGCGTAAGTCTCCAGTATGCATGCTCTATGGGCCCAACGATCATGAAGCGTGAGCAAATCTAATTTCTTTACAGCAGGAAGCCGATTTTTTGGCTTCATGCCATGCGCCACTGAGCAACTGTCATAGGAATGAACCATCTTTGAGTCCGGCATCCAGTTCTTCTTAATACATCCATGACGTCAACAAATAATAGCAGTAGGATTTTACTACTTCTCCTTATTCTTTACTCCAAATGTAAACTTCTAAAATACATCATACATGTTCAAGACGAAATCTGATCTGAGATTTGAGAGTAGACGCAAACAACATATAGAAAAACTTTAGCAATGTCAGCTCGGCAGGTAGAAAAAAACATTACAAATGAAGCATTTAGGGCAGGTTGAAGCCCTGGCTTTTGACTTGCGGGGAGCATTTTTCTACACACTTTAACCTCAAGTTTTGGAACCTTCACTATGTTTAGCATAGATATCCGATATCATAACAGTATATAAATAACAGGAAATCACAAAAAGCATTATATGTCCCCTATAAATTTGGTACAGATATTCATATTCCCCTCACCATGAATTGTTATAACTTTTGTGATCGCCTGACTTTTCATCTTTGATTTGTTCAATACTTTGGATTATGACCATTTACCTGCAAAACAAATGACATTCTCATCAGCCTCACCTGCTTTGTGTTAGGTGCTAATTACCAAATGTTAGCATGCATACTAAACTAAAATTGAACATGGTAAACATTATACTTACTAAACATCAGCATGTTAGCATGCTGACAGATAGCATTTAGCTCAAAGCATCACTGTGCTTCAGTACAACATCACAAAGCAGCTAGTATGGCTGTTGTTGGTCCTTTGTTGCCTTCAGCTGTGGATGAATGAGAGACAGTATAGCAGACAAAATTGGATCCACCATTGACCAGTAGTGGTATCAATAAATGATGCTAACTCAGATTACAAACTCAGTAATTAGAGATCTCTCACCTTGCTACATAAATTACCACAGTAATTGGGATTGTGTTAAAACACATTTTAGAATCCAATATTAAAACATTTTAAACAACTAAAAAAAACCAAAAAACTATCCATTTGAGAGAAACAATGACAAACAATATTTATGACTTGGTGTTAGTAGTGGCCTTCAAAATCTCATCTCAGAAACACCAGACAGGACATCCCTCAGGTTGCACACAAGAAGGGAATGATCAGGATCAAGTTTAACTGGAAGAAAAGGATGAAGCACCCTGTAGCTTGGCACACTGACCTATTGATGTGAACCTGTTGCAGGTGAAAGATAGGTACAAACCAGATTACAGCCACACACAGAGTCAGAGTGAAAGAGATTAGTGGGCATTTGAAAGGGGAGAAGTGAGAGGGTTTAGCAGGATGAAGGAGAGGAGAGGAGAGAGGATTATGGAAGCCAGAGCCTGGATCCTAAAATAATCCTCTCAGTATACTCGGCTTTATGCACTGTGGGACAGAGGCCAGTTTGAGCTATTAAACTGTCATTGCATTCATTTTGAATGTGCACACAACATTTCTGAATGTGTGATCATAACCACCACTACCCCTGTTTTTAGAGGTGGAAGCATGTAAACCCTAACACACAAACACATACAATTATACAGCAACAGGCGCTTATTCCATCTGCCTTAATCTGGAAAGCTGGTTGGGAGCTACGTGCTTGTATGCGAAGCTCTAAGCACCGCCTTCTTTCCATGCTCCATGTTCTAATTTGGGTATTGCCATGGTTACATAAGATTCAGGGTCAGGGGGTCAGTGACGTTGCAGGCGAACACCGGATGGATGTGTGGCTGCTTCATGGCGGCAGGGGGACATGCTGAGCGACATAATATAATCTGAGAAATATGGCAGATGAGGATCAGGAAGGAAACCATCAGACTGACAAAACCACATAAATGGGAGGAAGAGGAAGTTTACAACCGGGAAAAATAATAAAGCAAACGTTCCAGCAGCACTCTTCCCAGCATTGTATTTTTATAAACTATGCATTCAAGAAGAAGCAATACATTATTGCTTTGCATTTACGTTCAAATGTTTTTCTTGGTTTGTTCTGAGCACTTGCAGAAATGGGAGAGGCACGACCTATAGAAAAGTATAGATAAAAAGAAAAAAACCCTGTGTACACAAACATGGAGGAACAATAGAGAGAGGTATGAGCATACTGCAAAGCAAGCATAGGTGGTGCTGAGAGACTGTATGAGCTTTTGATTTAGATATGACTCAGGACAAAAGCGCTCACAGTGGAAAAAGACGAAGAGAAAGAAAGACAGGGGGGAGACTCACCACGCATGCACACTAGAGGAACCAGAGAGGGAGGGGTGTGGAAGCTCTGTGTTGCTCCACTAACCTACTTACCATAATCTCTCTCTTCTCCTCATTTCATAACTGTGCCTAAGTTACATGATACACTCGTCATCTTACCCACGCTTGGAAGTCAATTTTTGTTATTGTAATCATTGTTATTGATGGTTTTGGTTAGTGTCATATGCTATTCTGTGCCAGAACTCGTGGGTGTGTCTGTTCCCGGTCTCATACTCACGCTCACATTTCAAAGGGAAATAATGTCAGTAATCAAGATGTACCCGGTGAACTGTAATAAATTTAAGATAGGTAGATACAGTAGGTGGATTCACTGATTGAGATATTGTGAATCATTTTATTTGATTTGTAATAAACATTTCTGGGTTACAACCTTTTACATTAGTTTTTATGTTGCCTGGTTTCAACATTTCAGGAAATGGGAAATAAAACAAAACACAACACAGCAACCCGCAGTCACACTTAATTCCTCTATCAAGATTAGTGTTTGTTAATCCAGTGATATAATAGAGTGAGTTCCTACAGTGTTACATCAAGCTAAAGGAAAACTGAAGACACAATTGTTTATATATTTAATTCATAAAAAACTGTACCACTGCATACATTTGACACAGTATTTTATATCATATGGGGAAACCCTTTATATATAAGGTGTTCCTGTGTCATATTTTCTATTGACAATGACAGAAATGCTGTATGTGAGCAAGCTGAGGAAACACAAAAAACACCATATATTAGGAATTACAAAAATGTATGCATGCATATTCATTATCTGTGCTCCTTAGGTAAATATCACAATAATATTATAGTGTATCCATGGTATTCACTTACCATATAGTAATGTTAAAATACAAATTTTACGGTGTTGTGGTGCCTTTAATGGCAATTTTGATGAAAACCCCATTATATTACACAATACCCACATATTTTAAAAAAAAAAACAAATAGGCTTTATAGCTTTTACAATAATGTTAATCATATCAAATGTAATCATTTCAGTTAAAAAAAAACTAAGAGACTTAGTTTGCAGATAAGTTTGTAGATTCTTGCTTCAGACATAATACACACTAGATCTAAATTAGGCTGTTCATATCTTCTACTTTCAGTTGCATAACTTGATCATAACAAAGCCTAACTGATGTCAGCCGTCAGACTGGTCTCTGCTGATGATTTACTGTGTGTGTGTTGGTAAATGTTGTGTAAGAAAACATTAAAAATACACTGTCTTACTCCTGTCAGTGAATTTCCGATGCAATTATTTATAAACGGGAATTGTGGTTTAAATGAGGACCTTTTCTCTGTAATATTTATCTATTACCTAAAATGTATCATACTTCCTTTTCATATAATGGAACATGAAGGATAAAATTAACTTAAAATAAACGTCGTTCCTGATTATTAAAGAAAAATAATGTTCCTGGAGATAAAAATATGCGCTTGTTGTTATACAATATATAATAGTTCCCACGCTGGGTGAGTGTCGGTCTGAACTGACACACTGCCACACTTTCCCACGCACGCGAGAGCCTCCTTAAAGCGCGCGGAGGGTGGCGCGCGCGTTAGCGCACGGGACACGAGGCGGGCGGACCGCGGGGTGAGGATCATGTGTAGTCCACGCGCCGAAACTAGGTTACTGCGAGCCGCAGAGCAGGAAAGAGCTGGTGGACGAGGAGCTGCTGCTTTATTATTTCATAGGTGTTTTATCACAACAGACCTCTGAGATTGGGGCGGAGCGGACAGAAAGTAAATAACAGAAACGCATCGCTGCTTTCATTTGTTTTTAAGCTCGACTCGTTTGAAGAAAAGGTAGAAAATCCATATGAGGATTTGGTGTTGTGACAGTTTTCAGCTGCTCCGCTTTGGAGCAAGTAAGTGCGCGTCACTGTCAGTGTTTCCTGGCTTCATTTCCACCTGGAGTTTTATGAGTCGAAGAGTTGGTTAAACTGCGCCGCCGACATGAGAGGTGAGTTTGTGGAAAATTATTATCATTATTCATATTTGTTAGATTGTTGTTGTTTTTTAACACAGTCTTGGATTTGCAAATAAGAAACTTTTGAGTCGTGCTTGTGATGAAGGCTGCTTTGAAACCTACCGAAGTCCAAAGTGCGTCGACTGCAGCCGCGCACTGGAATAAACAGATTACCAGATTGCATCACGGAGGGAAATAAAAAATAATCTGTTTCTGCTGAACATAAATAATTTGTAAATGTCACAGACCTTGAAAGTTGTTAACATAATAAGCAGAAATGATAGAAGACATGATAGGACATTTTATTAAATTATTATTATTTTAATTATAGGACATACTGCATGTATTTCTATATGATTACATTTAAGATATCTGTATAAACTGTAAGGGTTTTTTGCACTTATTTCGTGTTGCCTGTGACAAGAAGATATGCGTTGCAGCTGGTTACTTTATTGAGCGACTCCAGTTATGTAAGAGAGAGGGACGGGAGGGAGGGAGGGAGCGGCGCGGAGTGATCCAGAGGCTGTCAGAGCACTCGGAAATCTGCTGGCAGGGATTATTTATGTTGAATAGCTAGTCCTTTTTGCATTTTTTTAACTCCTTTTTCTTTCTCTGTGTTTCATTTACACTTTAATATCACTTGTGTGTGATTCAGTAATTAGTTTTACAGTTCTGTTGTTGCCATTTTTTTAGTCAGAATTTAATGGCCGTGATGTTTAAATGTGTTTTAACCCACTGGTAGTTTGTTTTATGGTGTTGTGTTGTAGCTGTTATAGTTCATAGTCCAGCGTGTTTTTGTTTTCAGTATCAGCAGTATGGCGGACAGTGAGGGGGGGAGGAGGAGAGAGAGAGGAGGTGCTCCATTGACCTAGTTCTGTCATTGAGGATTACAGCAAGTGTGTGTGTGTGTGTGTGTGTGTGTGTGTGTGTGTGTGCGTGCGTGCGTGTGTGCGTGCGCGTTGGGGTGGAGAGGCATGGTCTGTCGTCATTACTGATGAGACAATGTTGATAATTTAAATCAGTCGTCACGGGAGAATAACCATCTTTAAGATACTGTAGATATGAGCTGCAGTCTGATTTGAATACACCTTGCAAGATGCATACTTACAAAAACATTACATAAGAAAACTTCTACATGAAACCTCTGTTACTGAGATTATTTTTTTGAAAATGAATAATAACTCTTTGTATCTGTTTTTACTTTTAGGTGTAAGTCAATGTAACAGTCAAAAATGATTTGTTTTGTAATGTGGTGATGTCAGAGTAATGCACTACTGTGACAAGCAGGATATGGGCACAGCAAGCCCACATTTAACCATGAAGCACAGGAGGGTTCAGTTAAGCTCAGTTTCCTCTGTCAGCTAAGGTTACTTACATCAACCAGAGCGCATGTCAATCCAGTCAAGCACTGCTTGTTAATTTGATTTTGTAGAAAATCATCCCCCATTTTTAAAGGAGACATAAGCAAGACTTGCAACAGAATTTACTACAGGAAAGAAAAACACATACAATAAGTTAGGGTGTGCATTTCACAAGTATTTATAACAAGTATAACTGTCACCTTTATACCTGATAATTGCAATTAACAACACTGTTGATCCTCTTTATCTGGAAGTTATATCTGCACAAACAGGTGAGGCTGGTATGATTTATGAGAAAATAAAGAACCGTCAATAAAATACTCATTGCACTGATGGTGTGCAGAACTGATAACAAACAGTAAGACTGCGTTGGAGCTCAGTTAACCCAGGATCAAAGGTATGATGGCTGTAAAGACGAAAGGCTGCTCTCTGCTCTCCAAGGACACACTGCTGTGCTGAGCTCAGGCTCAAAGCTACTATCTGTTGAGTGTGCAGCCTTGGGGAAGTTCACAGAGAGCTACAATATGTGTCAAGGTGCCCTTTTCTCTCTGACAACTGCGTGCTAAGATTCCATTCCCCTTATCTGAAGTTTCAACTCTTCACCGCGCCTGCATGTTAGTATGCAGGCAAAATGATTGCACAGATCTGTGCCTTTTTGCTTATTATGACTACCTAGAACACAGTGCATTTTGGTGTACACAGTGATTACATAAAATGAATATTTTGCTCTTTAAAATTTGTTTGGGCTCAGAAGTATCTTCAGTCATTTTGATAGGCCATATCTATTTTTTCCAAGTATGCAGAAGGATAAGTGACATATAAACACATATAAAGAGATTTTAATTCAAGGCGACTGTGATTGCTGCAGCACAGTCCTAAATTTGTTCCCGTGGTTTGGAGCAGCATGCAAAATTACATGCTGTGAACTGAATTCCTCAGTCTGGTTTTTGCTTGTGTTGCAGAGGCCCACTTGGGTTTGGGCTCGGAGCAACATAAACAGCATGATCAAGTGGATGCACTTTATCTTGTCTGATCAATGGCGGGGGATTACAGAGGCACAGAGTGTGAGGCCTGGTTTCTTGGCAGGTGTAGCATTGTTGTTCAGCATGTGGAAGGTTTTTTTTTTTAGAAAAATTAGGAAAGGGACAAACTCAATATGTAGAACAGTAAACTTTATGCATGACAAAATTGTTGCAAGGCATAGTTTTTTATCAAGCCACCCAATGTATAGGTTTCTATTGTTAATAGTGGGATAATCCATAGTATAAAACTAAATGTATGCACCGAAAGAACCAGTTTCAGTATCTTCACCTGTTGGTGCTGTCAGCTATACTGTCGCACTCCTTTTTAGGGTGTGTGCTGATGGAAATACTATGAATATTTTGTATTTTCAGATTGTCGGTTGCGTGATGTTTGTCTTTTGTTTGCCTCTTTTTACATAATGTAGACAGCATGGCATTGCTGGCTTCTAATTATAGGCAGTGTACATGTCCTAGTTTTTTAACAGCAGACCTTCTCTTCCTATTTTCGGTTGACACATTTTTGTAAAACACTGTTTTTATTCAGTGTCACTCTACTGCACTTAAAACACTAAAGCCGTGGTTACAGTTAAGAGCGATGTATGATGTAAGCCGCTGTGATGGAGCTGCTGTGCACTAATACCTTTCATTCCATTACTATTGCATCTGCTGAGTAATTACCTAAACCTGCAGTGCATTTTTAAAGAGTTTGGGGTTAGTGTCAGGCCATATTATACTATCTGCATTCTCTAGGTAGGTCAGTGGGAGGAGACAAGAAAAAACAGTCATTACGGTTCATATACAGTAGCTGTATAGAAAACAGGTGGTATTTGAGGCCCTGAATCAGAGCACAGACAGACAGAGGGAATCACTGGATATTTAATAAACCTGTTGGTAACCTTACCTTACAGTAGGTTGCACAATATAGCATAAATGCCATTCCTCCCATCCTGGCCCCAGAAGCCCCTTGCAATGTAGGTTAAGTATACAGTATGTCAGGTAAATGTAAAGTGCCAGGTAAATAGGACCTTGGACTCTGTTTGATTAGCTGGGATGAGAGGACAAAGTCTGCCTGGCTGAGTACTGTTTCAAGGAAAGTGCTGACCAACAGAGACTGACACACTGACTGACACAGAGAACACTTTAAAATCACCACATATGTTTGAATTTAAAGGGAATTAGTGTTACTCCCTATTCAATGAAGGTCCAAAAAATTATAGCATGTTTTTTTTTCCACACTTTGGCACGAGAACGCACAAGAAAACTCTTATGAAGTCTATTGAATTACTATTTTTCCATTTACATCATCACTGGATATTGTTTGTTAAAAGTCCAGATGAAAGGGTATTTCAAGAGTATCTAACCTCTGTATCATGATTTCCGAGTGAAACAGAATAGAGCATAACGTTGGGAGGATTTTGATTTGAATGTTGAAACGTGGGTGTGTCATAATGAATCTTAGCCCTGGCCTGCAAAAGTTGAAGCCTGATTGATGGGTGGATGTCATGATATTATTGGTTGAAAGTGGCTGGTTCAAGCCTCTGTAAGCACACATCATATTTTGTTTTACTGGAGCAAAACATGATTACATTTTGATATAAGAATTACAAAGAAATTTATTTTTTTGTATTTTTTGGGCATATATCGTTAAACAGGTGCACAATATGACCAGGGGTGTGATCTAAAAGGGTTAAAAAGCCATTTTTCATTTCATCTCAATTCCTGGAAATGCTCTAAATAAATTCTGATGAGAATAAAGAAACTGTTGTTCAGACCCATCCTGCAGAGAGTAGACTGTTTTAGCTATCTGAGACCAGTGTAATAACTGTCCTGCACACTGTTATTCACACTAAACAGTGTACACTTCAGGACTATGTTGTGATTTTTGCAACATTTATTTGCGAAAAGCCCAGAGTGGTAGAAGGGACCTCTGGCCAGCCAACTGCACCAGAGTAAAAATAGATTTATGGTCTAGCTCAAACACAGCTGAAATTTCACTCAAATACTTGACGTGCTGCAACAAGTTAGGAGCTAATAGCTACGTCTGTTCCCCTTGTTGGAGTTTACTGTACAAGATGTTTTTGGAAATATTTCCAGATGTTTCACAAGTTGTAAAATGTCCACTTTTAACTGGATCGTTAACATCTCTCAGCAATCAAACCTTACATTGTTTTCTTTCCAAACCAAAAGGAGGGCTCCACCCTCCTACCTGAATCAGATTTGGTTCCACCTTAAAACCTGCAAGAAATGAGATTGTGTTCCTTGCAAGGGCGCCGCCACAAGCGCCTCCCCATTTGCTGAATGAGAAACTGTGTCAGTGGAGCAGCTCCTGCTCTCTGGGCCCGACTGTACCGCTCAGCTGACTGGCAGGTGAGGCGGCGAGTCACAGACAAAGCTGCCCACTCAGCGGCCAATGGGAGAGCAGGAGGGTGAGGGAGGATCGTCACACCGTTGCCAAGACAACCACCTTTGAATGAGTGTGTTCATGGAATGCGGCCAGACGGCAGTTATATAACAGGCTGAGGGGAGGGGTGAGGCTCCGGAGGGGGAGCGATAAAGGGAGCAATGGAGAAAGGGACTTTTTTTCCATTGCCCTTTATTTATTTATATCCTTCAGTTGCGTTTCGTTGGCCAGCAGGAATTCTACCCAACCAAGACACTCAAATAGCCTATGTCACCTACACTGCACAGAAAGTCTATGTAGAAGGTTTTTTTTAATCCCAAGTCATGATTTTCAGGGCAGTCACTAACCTCTTTTGCTTTGCTTCAGTGTGTGACGCATATCTCGTCCCACGCACGGTGACTTACAGTATGTGATTGGTTGGTTGTGAGTAGTTTATCAAAGAGCCTTTAGAAAACAGCCATTTTCTGCAGAGCTGTGAATGCCGGTTAAAGCTGTCATTTGCGATTTACAGGTTACCTAATACCCTCTATGACCCAACAAAAGTGGTTTAGAAATTGTTTGGCACTGCCTGCAGCCCAAGCCAAATTAAATTTTGCACACAGTCTACACAGTAAGAGTCACATCTAGTTGTTTTGTGTGTTACCATTGGAGGACTTGAAGAGGTCAGCATGTATGTCTTTATTAACCTGCTAGCATTTTGTTCACTCTGGAGGAGGAGTGACAGAGCGAGGGGAGCTGTGAAACTTTATAACCCCGGGCCTCAGCTAATGCAATTGACCTGCTATTCTGGGCTTGAGGAGGCCCAGCTACTTAGATAAACAACATAATGAAAAGAACAGGCTGTTCCTTGGTAAGAAGGCTCAGACATCCACAATGAACACAAGGTGTGTAATGTATATACACAGTTTCTTTTGGCAATCACAGGATCCACTGTGTTCTTGACAGTGCTGTAACATTAACCAGAAATGTATCTCATAATTATCAGCTACATTTCAAACCTTGTAATGCACAGCTGACATTTAACTGTCATGAAATAACCTGAATTTCTTGTGAGAAAATTCAGGTGAGTCTACCTGCATTGAGAACTGAATGCAAGATGATGGTTGCCTTGCTTGAGTTCAATTTTAGTTAAAGAATCAGGGCTGTCTAGAGTAAATATTGATTTATTATAGGCTGTACACTTCATTTGATATGACTGAGGTCTGTTATTGACAATAACTGTAGTCAGCATAATAGGCCTGAAAAGCAAATGTTGAATGTTCTTGTAACTGGCACAGAAAATGTTTCAGTGTAACAATGCTGCTGGACGGTGGCCAAATTTATGATAACTTGTTACCTTCAGGCTGTGTTTTCTGTATATGTTTATGTTGATATGTAGATGGATTTTGAGTCCGTTGTCCCAAAAGACAGAAATACAGTTTTGAGACTGTCAATATGCGGTACCAGCAAACATCATAACGTCACATTCTTTCTCAGTCAATCCATATATTTATTTGTTTCTACGCAATTAACTACAGAACTTTGGTATTCTGCATTTGACGTCAAACCCGGCTGATTTCCACAGCTTTTGTATATTTTTAATGAGTATATTTGACCGTTTCACTGATTTTTTGTCTTTTCTCTCTCCAGCTCAAATAGAGGTGATTCCCTGTAAGATCTGTGGGGACAAATCATCAGGTATTCACTATGGTGTCATCACCTGTGAAGGCTGCAAGGTGAGCTGTCAGTTATATCTATTGTCAGTTGTTATTAAGAGATACCAAGGTATCATTAGTCTCATTCTACCTAGTCTAATAAAAACATGTTTTTTTATGATCTACAACACTCAACTAGAATTGAGATGCTCATATTGTTTACCATTGATGTGTGTGTGTGTGTTTGTACGTAGGGTTTCTTTCGACGCAGCCAGCAGAACAATGCTATGTACTCCTGCTCACGACAGAGGAACTGTCTAATTGACCGGACCAACCGTAACCGCTGTCAGCACTGCAGACTGCAGAAGTGTCTAGCTCTGGGCATGAGCCGTGATGGTAAGTTCAGTTACTCGATCTATATTTAATTAACTCAGAGTTTCCACCTCCTGTTTTTTGCCCGTCAGGATGAATGAGTCACAGAGGTTGACTTAAACCATACCTCCTTGAATCTTAATTTATTTTCTTTATGCCCTCCTAGCGGTGAAGTTTGGTCGCATGTCCAAAAAGCAGCGTGACAGCCTGTATGCAGAGGTCCAGAAACACCAGCAGTCCCAGGAGTGTGCGGGGGTCGGTGCCCGGGAGGAGAATAGTGACGTGGTCGACCATGGCCGTACCTACAGAAGAGGCTCCAGCACCGCACTCAGTGATCTGGATGACATTACCACACTGCCGGAAGGCCTGCTTTTCGACCTGCTGCTCACCCCAGAGGATGCAGGTGGAGAGTACTGTAACCTGGACATGCTGGCCGGCAGCGGAGGCAGCAGCTCATCCTCCCAGAGTTCACCAGAACAGACCAACTTGGATTTTGTAGACGGCAACCACAGCATCAAGCACGAGTACCAGCTGTTGCACGACTCTGGACTCTTCTCACATGCCATCCTCAACCCACTGCCTGAGGGCTGCTCCCTGCTTGAGCTAGGTCAGTATAAATCCTGTAATGCTTAACTATGTCTGCTATTGCTGCTGTGTTTTTGAAACTTAAATCCATTTTAAATATAACAATAATCCCATAACATACTATAAAGAAATAAAATCTAATCAAATCAAACTTTCTCTCTGCTCAGAGCATATAACCCAGAGTGTGGTGAAGTCCCACATTGAGACGAGCCAGTACAGCACAGAGGAGCTGAAGAGAGTGGCATGGACCTTGTATAGCCCAGAAGAGACCCGTTCGTACCAGACCAAGGTATATGTGACATTCGGTTATTACAATTTAATATTGTATTGCAAGTTTGTGACAGTCCACACTTGAAGACAATGGAGATTGTTCAAGAAAAAATCTGTTTAAAAGGTCCGCTGTGTACCAGGATGTGTGAAATTGTTCATGTTAGCTGTACTATGAACTGTCCCTTACTGTTTAAAAAAAACTGTAGTAGTCACACATAAAACGTGTTTCCTATCACTTAATTTTGGCTCCTTGTGCTCTGTTGTTCTGTCGCACAAGGTTCATAGAGGAATGTTTTCAATGTTTAACCTTGTACAAAAAAAACCTGTAAAACTTCTGGAAAAATATTTCCTAAAACAAATGTAAGAGCTTCCTACATATCAACATAGTGCATTCTTACAGTGGAGTTTATAAATCCAAACATTTTTATCACACATTTCCCTCTTGGCTTCTGTCTCACTGCTCAACGTTGCAGACCATAGCTTGGTACATCCTTGGATGTATGATAATCACATAGTTAACAGAAAAAAAACTGGAGACAACTTGCATTATACTTCTCAGGTGTTTCAATTCTCATAAAAGCCTCTCTCTCTCTCTTGCTTTTTCTTTCAGTCAGCGGAGGTGATGTGGCAACAGTGTGCTATGCACATCACCAATGCAATCCAGTATGTGGTGGAGTTTGCCAAGCGCATCTCTGGCTTCATGGACCTCTGTCAGAATGATCAGATTATCCTCCTCAAAGCAGGTCAGTGCATGACACCAGTAAACATACACTCTGTTGGCAAAAGCCAGTTGTACACATTATGTTTAATGTAACAGTCAGGAGCTGCGCCTCCAGCAAGACAGCTACCCTGCTGTGTGCATGTTTACTACTTGGCAAGCTTTCTTTTGTTATGACAGTGATTGCTGTTGTCATATGAAAGTGCATGCACAATATATTACCCCCAAGTGGTAGCTGTCTTCACAGAGGTCAAACATCACATGCATACAGAGTGACTTGAAAAGGTGCATGGTTGTTCTGCTTCTGAAGAATAGTGGGCCTTGTTTTAATTATGTAGCCTTCTTTCATGCTGCTTTCTTTGATCATCATATTACAAAGTGTCTCTAACAAGCTTATGTGTGATCTACTTCCTTAAGTATTTGAAACTTGAAGTTGATTTATTGTTTGCAGTGACAACCAAAACAAGTAAATCAAAAAAATAGATGGTAGAAAGGTTTTGAGTGGCATCCAAGATATTTGCCTTCCTCATTGTATTTGTGAGAATGAAAGAAGGAAAAGCGCATGTGGGGTTTTCTCTTGAGGTGTTTAGATGTTTCAATCAGATATCTTGATTATCTGTAAAATGTGTGAGAAATTTCCACACCCATACATGATCTGCTAAACCTGATTAATACCTGAAGGGTAGAGACAAACAATAGGGTTGTGAATGTACACTGTGCCCATTAAAAACATAAAGTGTGTCAATTCCACAACAACACATAATCAACCTTGGCAATACTTATATTTCTGGATAAAAACAACCAAGACGCACGCCAACATTTTCTATCTCATGTATGAAGCAGTGACTTACAAACATTGTGCACTGTCTAACTTGATTACAGTAATTACATGCTTTGTTGTACAGGTGACAATTTCCCTGCCAGTCATAGTTTTCCCAGTAGACGACATGAAATGACCTTGTCAATACAGAATGTTTTACTTTATATTAAGACAGGGCAGAAAGACAGAAGAACTACTCTGTGGATCATGTCACTGGTAGTTTCAGTTATTTGTCTTTGCTTCCATCATCAAGGGAAATTTCAAGGGAAAGGCATTTTTTTCAGAAGACAATGTCTGTGTGCACTGTGTGCTTGTCAATGTGCCTGATAGACATTATTCAATTGGATATTTTGTAAAGTGTCCTGGCACTTTTTCCTTTATTCCTACTTAAATATTCAAACTGTAGGCAATTCTTTGAATGTATATATGTTGCTAATCTTTTCTTTGAATTTTTTTTGTGTGTGTTCACAGGCTGCATGGATGTTCTTCTGATCCGTATGTGTCGGGCATATAACCCCATCAATAATACATTGCTCTTTGATGGAAAGTTTTCCACTGCTCAGCTTTTCAAAGCTCTTGGTGAGTCAACACATTCAATATCTCCATCTCTCTCTCTGTCTCTGGCTTTTAGGCCAACTTTTTTTTATCTGTTTCTTCAGTGTCAAAATCGTGGCAGTCATTAGTTTCTATTTTGGTGTTGACTTTCTTTTTTCTCCTTCTCCTTGCCCCTAGGCTGTGATGACCTTGTGAATGCAGTGTTTGACTTAGCTAAAAGCCTGAGTCGTCTACAGATGTCTGAGGAAGAGATGGCTCTCTTCAGCGCTGCTGTGCTTCTCTCACCAGGTGAGATTATATTTCTCTAACTACAATAATTTATCCTTAACCAAAAAGAAGTTTATGAAGTGGAAAGTTCTGTATCTGACTTCCTGCTCATTCTGATATTTACACTGAAGTGTAATGGAGAAAAAATTAGAAATTAAGCTGTAGTGGCCACCTCATGTCACACATTAGGTCCATTAGAAGCAGTTGGCTTGTAGTTTAAAACTGTAAAGATTAATAGTCACCAGCACTGCTAAAGGTTGCAGCACAAGTTTGCTGGATCAGTGCATCTCGTGCCAGGGAACAGCATAATTAGGGCTTATCACAATTAGATATTGCGTTGTTGTCTGTTTACCAGCTACGGTTTATAAAACACAGACGTCATCAACTTTTATCACAGGTCAACACAGTAACAGAGGAAGATCACATAAAAATTCAGATATTCATGTTTATCTCATCACTGGTAACCTGTAGTTTTGATAGCGTTCTGTACACTCCATTATTCAGGTTGCATTATCGATCCATCTATGTAAAAAAAAAGGTTCTTTTAGAGAATCAAAATTCAGTATCTATAAACTGCATTTTATTTCACCAGCTAGCCTGTGTATGCTCTCCTGTTGACCCCCAAATTACAGAGAAGAAGAATTGTTTGTTTGAATAGTTATACCACACCTACACCAGCAATGCCGCACCCATGGCGAGAGTATAATACTGGCACTGGCAGGATATTGCTTTAGTTCCAGTATAAATCTCAGAGAAAACATTGTGCTGATTTAGTTCTAACTTGCCATCACTCTCTCCCTCAGACCGACCCTGGCTGACAGATGTCCACAAGATACAGAAGTTGCAGGAGAAGGTCTACGTGGCTCTGCAGCGCTGCCTACAAAAACATGGCGCATCAGAAGAGAAACTAGCTAAGGTAAAATGTCTGCTGCAATTTAGTGAAAAAACTGACAGGATGTTTCAACTACTGTAGTAATAACATGTTTAATTCTTTCTTCTTTTAACTTTTCCTGCTTTTCTGTATTTGTCCTCTAGATGGTGTCTAAGCTTCCCATAATGAAGTCCATTTGCAACCTTCACATAGACAAACTGGAGTTTTTCCGTCTGGTCCACCCTGAGACAGCATATACTTTTCCTCCTCTGTATAGGGAGGTTTTTGGCAGTGAAATCACCTTCCCAGACTCCACTGAGGGCTAGCACCATTTAGCTAAATGTTGTGATTCAAATAGAGACATTGAGGAGAAGGGAGAGGGAGATAAAAAAAAAAGTGGCAACCAGCTGAGGCAAAACAAACCAGCAGCTAAATGACAATTCTGCATGCTACACTTTAGGACACACTCCTCTCACCTCTGAACTCCCAACCCTGTGGAGTAGCTTACACTGCCCTGCAAGCCAGTCCATTCAGCTTCAGCGTAACACTACAGGAACTGCTGCTGGGTACTCTGTGCATGTTACCTCTTTTTTTTTTAGGGAGTTAGAAGAAATTACTAAAGAGTAGCTTACATAATTTGTATTCTCAAAAATATTTTTCTATGAGGTGACCTTAAATCTCTCATCAAGCTGAATTCCTTTCTACTATGAATCTGACTTTCACAGTTCTCACAGTTCCTGTTAGCTATTGTTGAATGTACCCCCTCTACCCTTAACCGCTCAGCACAGCCCTAGGCTTGATATAGAATGTACATACTGAAAATCCTCACCCACTTTGTGGAGATTTGTAATGATGCCTGTTTCAGTTGTCAGTCTAGTAACAATATATTGTTTTATTCAATATTTTTGGTAGCGCCCATATTTTGCAGTTTTGTAATGTATGAACAAACTGTTTAAAGGGACCATGATCAAACTCACAAACAGACAGGGTTTTGAATCTGTGCAAATCGTGGGCAAACATTCAGTGTCTGCCACCATGCACTTACAAACTCTTGCACACACAGCACAAAAAAATAGCACTTATGCTGATCTTTATAGGTATTTTTACTAGCACACCCTAAGACACTGATGTAAGTGAGCTCTTTTTTTTAATGCAATCAATGACCTCAGTCCTAATACCCTTTCCCTTTGCAAATGCCACTTAGAGAATGAGTGAAGAATCAGAGGTATTTTGAAAGTATTTTCAGATGTTTCTTTATATATATATATATATATATATATATATATATATATATATATATATATATATATATATATATATATATATATATATATATATATATATATATATATATATATATATATATATATATATAAAATACCTATATAATCATGTAAGATGAGAGCAGTCATGAATTATTGCAGAGAGAGAAGGAGGTAAATGTTCTTGTGCTCAGGTCTCTCAAACAGATACTGCCTGCCCGTACTTTGGGGTTCTGGGATGGAAAGATTGTTGTTGCTGAAAAGAAAATCTAGTGGATAATTAGCACTTATGAGTCCTTATTAGAATCCAAAATGAACTCTTGGCACAAGATTTTACGGGTTCGCACTAAAACTGCCATCTGTGAAACTTCTGTAAACCAGTCAGAAGTGCTAGACACACCCTCTGGCTGTGGATAAGCTAAGGTGCTGGGAAGCCGACCACTGTGGGGTTATGGGTTCTCATGGAGGAGCATCTGGAACTGTCACACCTCAGCCCTCTCCGCAGAAGAGTGCCATTGCCCAGACCTCCAGCACCGACTCAAACAGCAGGTTCAAAAGACTTTGGGAGTACTGAAAAAAAAAATGAACTGAGAGTTTGATGTTGAAATGGGACAGTTGACTATATTTCCACCTACATGGTTGGATGAGGGGCAAAGGATAAAGAGTGGACAGGTGGGTCATAGTGTTGTTTAAGCTCCTTAGACATCGGTTAGAGGGGATTTACTGTCTGCGCCAACTCTCACTGCTTTGGGGTCAGTAGACTATGCTGTTGCAGACACCCAAGGTAGTCTAATTGGAGAATTGAATCCTGTATTCCTTACTCCCCGTTCCCTTACTACCTCACCCTTTTCAAACTCTACATGGCACAGCAAAGGGTTGACAGAGCCATCAGCTACCCCCCTGAGTTAGAGTTTCATTCGTACCAGAGAGCTTCTTGAAAATATAACAATTAGTGGTGAAATTTGAAGGCCAGTGATAACTAAACTATCTTCAAATATATTATTTTGCTCTTAAAACTGGACGGAAGACAAAAGCAGAATTAAATGCTGGATCTGCTTGTACTGAGGACATCCTCTGACTGCTTTTTTTTTTTTTTTGTCATTTGAGAGCAATCCATGCCTTTAGGTCCTGGAAGACCTACATAGATATAGATCTATCGGGTCTCTGGAGACACATGAGGGTGTATCCTGAAACCTTTATTTCAAAGCAGGATGACATATTGGGTTTCTGTAAAACATTGTCATTCTACCAGTATTCTTAAGAAGCTACGAGAAAATAATAGTTTTGTTTTCTACCTTAAGCATAATAAGACAATCACATGACAGATGTTGGATGTCTCGATTTAATATTTCAGCCAGGTTTGCTTTGCACTGCTGGGACAGTGCTGTTCGCCATACACTACATTATCTCACATAGTATGAAGGGTTATTACCCTTTTCTGGGTACTTAAGACAGTGGCATAGTGGGATTGTGCAATAATGTCTTTCCCATTGTTCTCTGTGTGTTGGGGCCTTTGTTGCCATGTATTACAGTTCATATTTTTACAAGCACTCCAGCGCAGACACACAGTTAACCTCACAGCACAACAGATAATGTTATATAGACTACAATGAACCAAATACACAGCCAACTTCTTCACAGGTCAGCAATCAGCTGACAATGGCCAGATGACACGTACAGATTGTAACAAGGTGCAATACTTTGTGTTTCGAGTCCTAGAATGTTAGATATGTTGATTTCAAATGAAACAGTAGCCTACTATACAATTTTGCAGGCCTAAAAGCTGTCCAGGGGGCAGCACGTAAGTTCTGCACTTACATTTCCGTTTAGAGTTACTCAGGGAGATAGCTGGGCTCTCTGTCCTACAGTGTCTGCAGTTAGTTTAGCTAGCAGGACACTTGCACCAACATACTGTAGAAGACCTTAAAACCTTGATCACTGTGTACAGTACATGTTCTTGTGAATGTTTGATTACAGAAGTATCAAAGATTTTACCCCTGTCTAATATCATTATTGCAAGACTTTTGAGTTTGAGTCATAGATGAAATAGGATATTAAAAAAGTACAGCAAAATAAATATAAAAGATGAATTATAATCTCTGAATCTTGTGTTGGTTTTGTTGTGATCTTTTGTTTCTTAATTTTTATCCTTATATGTACTGTTTTTTTTCACATCAGTTTAGTGTCCTTTTTGTCTTGGAGAGATATAATTCTATTTTTTTTAAAGAGCGTTTTTAAAGATGTCTCCCTAAAAGTTTCTCTTTTGTCATGATCCTTCTGTTTGTGATATTTTCACGCTATTTTAAGATTATTATTATTGAATCAATATAGATTTTAATAAGAAATAATTTATGATATGTCATGGATATTAAAGCCCAAGAGGTTATTAACACAGTGAAGTGTTATTGCACAATGGTGATACAACATGTGGATTTAAGAATGTAATAAAAGTCTTTTTGCAATTAAAATGAAATGTTGTGGTGGTTTTACCTTATGTTCTTTTAAAAAAAACCCTACAGATAAACCAATACTGTTGTTAACACATAAACCTGTTTTATTGTATTTATTCCCCCATAAAAAATACATTTAGAACATTTTTATTTGAGACAAATTTTTCTTTAAATACTTTAGAAATAAACAAGTTCAGAAATAAGTTTTTATTTGCCATTTAAAATGGCAATTTTCTCCCACAGGAAAGAAACTACAGGGACAGTTTTCCCACATGAACAACCTTTCTTCCCTAATACATGAAAAAATTATGTAATATTGTATTTTCTGAGTTAGTATGTCCAGATGAGTAGAGATAATCTGTTTTGCAACACAGAGATGCCATTTACACAATGGGTTACAATAAAATGTTGACATTACAGACCTATTTTTTACATTTTATATATTTGATATTTCACTGTATTTTATGATGTTATATGTATCAAAAGAGGGCTTATTTATCTTTGTGTTTTGCACTTGTAACTCCAGCCACTTTAGAGTCTGTGTATTTGTCATTACAGTCCACATAAATGCATAAGGATACTCTGTACTGGGAACATGCAGTGCATTATTGCCACCATATGGTGGATAGTAGCATGGCTGGGGTTGTTATGGAAATGAAACTTATTCAACTTACTAAAACAATGACTAATCAGACCAAAGGTTGCATTTTCTCCTTTCTGTTATGTCTCCTCTCTTGGCTACTTTTGAAATGTTAGTTTATCCCCATAAAAAAGAAAATTACCTCTCTAATCCATTTTGGAGCCATGCAAGTAGTTTCAGATTTATGTGAAGTTTTGAAGCCTCTGCTGCCACCACAGCATAAGGTGAAATGAATTTAGCATTTAAAAACCACAACAGCAATGTGTGTGTTTGTGGAAACAATGCCCCAGTTACTCAGCATAACTCACAGACCTTGTTGTCAACAGTTTTCATTGATACTATCTCTTAAGTACAAAGTAATGTCAGGGACAACCTGTTCTCAGTTAGATCTGTGGATAATTGAAAGTAATCAGGACATTGTTTGTGGGTAAAGACATTTTTCTGTTGAATTTTTCAAATGCTTTGAGCACTGCAAATAATGCGATCCATCCTCATTGTATCAGGCCTCATCAAATGAAAATGTCATCAAACTCTCATCAAATGAATCAAAACTATTTAGATGGTTAGATGATGTCAAGGTAGAGAGAAAACACAGTCCAGTTTGATTTCTTTAAGCCAAGGCTGGATTACCAACCAGGAAAGCTTGGCAACTGACCTGGGACCCCAAAAGCTCCAGGCTTACTGTGTATCAAGTGGTTTGTACTGGTTTAATTAAAAATTTGTTTGGAGATCTGCACCACTGAAGCACAATATAAACTGACATGATAAGGGACTTAAAACGGGTCCTGATTTATTACCTGATCTTGAGGCCCTGTCTTGAGGAGGGTTCCTGTGTCATTTCATGCAGTTTTGTGGCATTTTCTTAAATGTGTGTGTTTAGTCAAATTACTACACATTAAGTACAAGTAGGTAGTATTCCAGTATAGAAATATTTACCATAAATGCAAGATGGTGCTGCTCTAGTGGCCACCTGTAGCAGCAGCTCCTCTCAATACTGACATCCATAGACAATCATACATTTTACTACCGTAGCAATATCCACTTGACCAAATTGTTTATATTTGAGTTAGTTTATTTAGTTATTGTATATATTACTTTTACCTTTTTTATCTCAATGTTGACTGCTGTAACATCTATCTATCTATCTATCTATCTATCTATCTATCTATCTATCTGTCTGTCTGTCTGTCCGTCCGTCCTGCGACAGGTCGTCGGCAGGTCGATCCAGTCACATTTTAAACCATCACAGACATATAATATCTCATCTCATTATTTTTGGCAGATCAGTGCCTTCCAGGTTTGTTCTTTATACATAACAAAGGCCTATGTATTGCATAAGACTGGGAACGGGAACATCTGGCCTGTGAATGCAGCAGCAGACAGACAGGTGTGTACCCGTGTCATCCAGCAGGGGTCAGTGTGCACCAACTCAAGAATCACACAGCGTTTACGATGTAGACTCAGCAAACTGATTTCTTTTAAGTGGCCAGTGCTGATTTGGTGCTCAGTACAGCGTAGTAACGTACCCCGGGTTGTTTATGCTTGCGTTTTGTAGTGTTTTTTTTTTCTTTTTTTCATTCTTCGCTCCGTTCACTGCTGTGACAGTGGGAAGAGTCACCCTCGACGTGGACGTGGTCAGTTGGCGTGTCCCGACTCGGAGTGACGGCTGTGCAGTCCTATGATTCCTCCTAAACGTTTTTTTACGCTGGCCCATTTTCTAACAAACTAACGTTATATCGCTAACTTAAGTTATATCGTGACCTAGTTACACCCTCATTGGAAGTTGACGACAGCCGGGGTCCAAGATGTCTGTAGCGGGCTTGAAGAAACAGTTTTATAAAGCCAGTCAGGTTTGCTAAACTTTTCTCCTTGCTAGCAACTGTCATGTATTTGTTAGCAGCTAGCCTCATTTAGCATCATTAGCTGGCGGTTTATAGCTAGTTAATGTTATTAAAGCTCTGTTGATGTGGCTGTTGCTGTCTGGTGTTAGCAGAAAGCTAACATTAGAAACCTTTTTTGTCGGTGTGCTAAAATGTCAATGTTATTTTTAGTTGGCACTCTGTGTACTTTTTTTTTCAGCTAGCGTTAAAGTTAACAAGCATCTTTTCGGACATGTTTTGCATTAGTGTAAACTTACTTTAGTTATCGTTAAGTAACATTATTGAGCTTCACCGCTATTTCACATTGTGTGCTTTCATGTTATCCTAACCAGCAGTGCACCAATTCAGATTCAGTAAAGACACATCCTGTGGCAAGTTAAACATTAGCTGTGTTTGCCTTCAGGGACTCTCCGGGTGAGTCAGGGCTCTAAAAGTGAAAAACATCACACGAAAAGTCTTGTAAAATACACTATTAACTAAAATTGAAACATGTGAGTTAACAGTTTGGGGGCATTTATAGAAATACCTTCCTTTTTTCCATCGGTGAGGTAGTGTTACCTGAACATTAGATTTCAGTAACGCTGTCTCCTTTGAAGTGAAAGACCTAATTACCTATTTTCCAGCTGTGTTTTGTGTTAGTCTTTTGTTTATCGAGCTACATAAATAATTAAGGCATTTTAGGCTGAACAGCTGAACAATCATTGCGTTAGAACTGCCATTACTCGCCATGGAAATGTAAAAGTCATACACAATTTAGTGTCTGAACCTTCGTTGTGAATGTTTTTAATTTTGGTTTGCTCTCACAGTCATGGGCGGAGACGGTGCAAAAAGATTCTTGGGTCTGTTTTCTTCCTACCCCTGCTGATCTAAGCAGGAAAGACATTTGGTTTCTGCCCCAGCTTCCTGTCAGGAACACACTCAGATCCCTGATGATTTGGTTGTGAGGAGAAAAATAAACAAGATTTTAAGGCTGTCATGTTAGGACTGTTGGCACTGGCTGTAATGTAGAAGAACAGTAAAGGTGGAGATAAAGGTGCAGGGAGATAAAGAGCATTAGTGAGCTGAGGAATGATGCAGGGAAGGAAGTGTAAAGAGTGTGCTTTCCCTTTATTTGACTGCAATGCAGCTGCTTTTCTTGCCAAAACTGCAGGAGAGCCAATAACACTTGACATAGTTCAGATTTTCTTTTAGCTGGAGGCATGCAGGAAGTTGGCCTCTGAAATAATATATCTGTGCCATAGATGACACATGTCCTTGTTTTTTTTCACTGTCTCGCCTTCCCTTTTAATGTTTTTCAAAGAATTTGTGTTACACTAAATCTTAAAACCTGAAATGTCAGACTCAAGGGCTTCTCAGTCACAAACAAGATCTCACACATACAAGTTGTAGGTGTCAGCATGGAGAATCGAAATGACAGTATCTGATACGCTAAAGAATAAGTTTATTGATGCACATATACAGTTCTGGTTCTCAAATGCTTCAGTTCACAGCTGAATGTAAATATTTATGCTAAGTGTGGGGTTATACCCAACAAGATGTCCATTACATAATTTTAATTGATGACGCAAAGAACCGGCTGACAAAAATTATTTATCTAATCTTTTTAGTGGTTATATAAATAACATTGTACAAGTTGAGCTGTTGCTGTTGTTACCTAGATTTTAAAACTAGCACAAACAACAGTAAACAAATACCTGCACCAGATGTAGGGCTGCAACAGTAACCTGACGATTATTTTCTTGTTTAATCAACTCTATAAAACACCAGAGAGTGGCCATAAATGTCTATCACAATTTACTATTTGTTTGCTTTAATGTAAGACAAGTGAGGACAGCGAATTCTCACATTGAAGAACTTAAAACAATCAAGTCATGGCATTTTATTCTTGAAAATGGACTTAATCAATTATCAGAATAATTTGCAGTTTAATTTTCTGATCTGTTAATCGACTGATCGTTGCAGCTGTAGCCACATGTGTCCAGTCATCTTGTCCAGTTGCCAGAAATAAATAGTCACCTGACAGCTAATCAGTATTGAGAATTTATATTGGTCATAATATGATAAGTGAATTTTTGTTGGACCAGCTCACAGGTTTAGAAACGCTGCACTAAGCCTCTTCAAAACATGCATCACACTTACTTACTGGTCTAACAAAAGTAAAAAGTAAAATATATTATAGTTTGGTGGAGACTTGATTCATTTGCAAGAACGATACTCAGTCTTCAATAAATCCTTGTGTTCGATATTATTACGCCAGTCAGTCATAATACGGGTGCTGATGGAACAATGGTAGCATTAGTGTAAGAAGCAGCAGGCAGTATGCTACAGGTGCAGCTAATTGAGGGAGCTATAGTTTGAATTTAAGATGAAGGGTAGTGAGAAAACAATTTAAAAGGACAGGACCCAGGAGGTGTCACTAAAGTGAAGTAATAAAGGATTGAAAGTATTGAACACTCACTAAGTTTCAGTGATGTGATGAGAATACTTGACAGTTTCTTATAGATCACCAGAAGGCAGCGTAATTTCTATCATAGCTTCACTTTCTTTATCTGATCACAGTCCCACTAATTGGGCAGGGCTCTTTTTATATCTAGTTTTGAGCTTGCATGACTTTGACCTACTTTAATGTCTCATCTTAGGTATGACATGATTTCATTTTCTCTCACACAAGTATTAGATAAAATGCTGTTTCTTTTTTTCCCCTTTAATCCTGCTCTTAAGATGTTTTCTTATTACATATGATGACTTTAAAAATAGCCAACATATGTGCTACAGCTAAGAGACAAGTCTGTTGTGTGAGACAAATTAACAGAGTGAGAGTAATGTGGTTTCTCCCACCATTTAATGTTAACCAGCTGATTTCCATATGCTACGGTAGAACGCAATGCAAATATTTCTCTTGCAGCTCATTTTGTATCAAGGCCTCTGTATAATTACTCGACTTTCTCGGCCTTGCAATCTCTCAGTCATCTGAGACCAAGCAAGAGCTTGAACTAGGCTCTGTGATAATCCACTTGCTGTTAACTAATACCATAATAACATCATGTCATTATGATTAAAAAGATACCTGTTTTAGACTGATCCCATTGTGTAGCTGCATGTGCTATTTATACTAAAGCTTCCCAATGATAACTTTTTGTGGATGTGTTGGGCTTCATTCCTTTAGATCTTGTTTGCATATAAATAGTGATGTTACACTGATATGAGGACTTTATGTTTTTACTTGCAAAAGAAAAAAATGCAGTACAACAGTACTTGGTGGCTAACAGATTATTCCAGGGATTCACTTTCTACCTCCCAAAACCAAAAAAGACTAAAAGCTTAAGTCTTGTGGCTTATATATAATCTAAGAGTGGGTTAATCATAAATTACATTCATTACCCTTCCAAAAAGTATTGTAAGGAAGGAGTGCTAAAAACAGACAAGATTACAAAAATTTAGGACTGCAGACTGCAATCTTTTCTTACCTCTGAGGGAGGGAGTGAAATGCTGAGTAGGCTGAGGGTTGAGGCTGTGTCTTTACTTGTGACCTGAATCCCCCAAGGCCCCCTGTCATGTGCTTTCCACATACAGCAGAAATTCAGCATTAAAAGATCCCAGACTGTTACTCTCAGCTGCTGCTGTTGCTGCTGAGGTGCGAGCATAACCATAGTGTGTTTCATTCTCTGTTTGTTAGAATTATATGTGTAAACCTCAAAGAAATAGATGAAAAAACCCTTACTTACTCCACATTTTTGAAGCTTTGATGTCAAACTTAGACTACATATCAAGCTCTACTGTTCACTCACCCGTTAAATATTTCTTACAAGAAGCATTGTCCATCAGACCCAGAAAGTCTGAAGTTCCAGTAATCACAAAAGGTCATAAACAATAGTTTTGAGTCATTTAGGAAATGACTCAAACTGCTGTTGCTCTGTCTTAAATTTGAAAGGCAATCATGTCAGGCTTTTCCAAATTATACATGCCTATAAAGTCTAGTCCAGGTCTTAGTTGTCTAAAGACTAATTTAGTTAAAACGGTGAAGGAAATCAGTCACAGTTGAGGAGGCATGGGATGATATGAAAATTTCATGTCAAGATTATCGTGGCCAAAATATTTGCAATTCACGATATTATCCTGATAATCTTAATCTTAAAATGGCACTAAAACACCGGAATCACTTTATCTTACATTTTGTGAAGAAACAAATGTCTTTATTGCATCACATATAGGACACATCTTTTTTTCCTTTTTAGTGAAAAACAATCAATCTTAAATAAGGTAATCATAAATCCCCTGCATGAATAAATAATGGCAACATAATGTGAGTCTATTTTTCTTACATGATAATTCCTGTCATTTGGAATACTTTTGTACGTTTTTTTTTTTTTTTTTTTTTTTGTGGGGGATACAACAGGGAAGCTGAGCCTTCGGCCATGGTGACTGGTTTAGGATTTTTGAATGACTGGAAAGATGTAGGATCACCCTAGTGGCAATTCAAAATAAATCAGGATATCAATATAGGATTGTATGTTAGTGAGCTAGACAGCTTTTTCAAGTCACTCTTGAGGGTATTCACGATTATCCAGATTTATGATTATCCTGGTAATGGAAATTACTACGATCAACTGATTGTGAGTGTTTTTATTGTGATTCACGATAAAAGTCATTATCATTTATCATCCCATCCCTACTGATGACGTGCACAGTGGTGTTTCGGGATAGTAATAATGTCACCTCAAAATGTTGAGGAACATCTACTGTAGTGTTAGGGTATAAAATTTAGATCTTACAAATGTAGTTTTGAACAATTATTTCCCTTTCTCAGGGCCTTTCTTGTGGTGTTTCATTAACCATCCAAACAGTTTGAATCACCCTCTCTGTTAATACTGTTGGGTGAAATAATTAAAGATTAACATCAGGGTAGTTGAAATTTTTCTCAAACTTTAATGATAGTAATTGCACAAAAACAAGACACTTCCTGGCCTGACAAAAGGTTTATTATTACAGAAGTGTCAAGAAAATGTGTAAGGTAAAAGTTATTGGTCTAATTATTACTAAAATGAAATCTAGACTGGATTCATGGCACAAACATAAGGAAAAAAAAACCCAAACTAGTCATAGTTATTCTTGCAGAATGAGTCTACATAGTACTCTGCAACCAAGGACTGTTGTTGCATCATGTCGTCTTCATTATCTTACTGGTGGTGATTGGAGTTGTTTTTCTGCCCATTCCACTTGGAGAAACTCAGATATGGAACCATGTAGCTCATTGGCACAGCAGGTCAAGACTTTAATTATCTTAAAGTTACAGCTGTTCAGACTCAATAACCGTTTCGTTTCATTTCAGTTCTCTGTGACTAACAGTATATCTTAAAAACAGCTTAGAGAACTGCTTGAAGTTGAATAAATTGGGCAGTAAGCATGTATAAAAATGCTTGTACTGTACACACACAGATACTGGGCTGTTTTCAATTTTTTATGACTTTAGTCTGTGGCCTAGAAACATGGTGAGGGATCTCACATGGTAATACAGATGCTTTCAATCAACATGTTTTAGTCTACTTAAGTTGTAGCACATTGTCTTTATTCAGATAGAAGTAATGGAATTAACTGATCCAACATTTTTCATCCTGCTAAGTGCAAACAAAAAGGATTGTGTAACATAGTTCATGTTGTTGCTCAGTGTGTTATTTGTTATTCTTCCTACTTTAAAATTTCAGATATTCACTCTTTAACAAAGTCAAAAAAATGCAGGAAACCTCACCTGTGGAGTTAGGTTAAATGTCAACACATCACAGAGCGTTCAGTATGAGCTTGAGGGTGAATTTATTCAGCACATACAGTATATTTTGCTAAAAGAAAGAAAGCAGGTGTGTGAATGTGTAAATTAGAGATGAGCTTAGTCTTGTTTAACGCTCAAATCAAAACCTTATGAGCAGCATTACATTAATTTGCACTCTGTCTCTCTTCCTTTCCCTCTCTCTCTCTTTCTCTCTCTCTCTCTAGATGGTAAGTGAGAAAGTTGGAGGTGCAGAAGGAACGAAACTAGATGATGACTTCAGAGACTTGGAACGGGTAAGAGGGATCTTTCTGTGGTTGTAAAAGAAAAACATCTTTGGCCAGAGCTGTGGGCCTGGTTGGTTTTACACAGTACACAAACTTGACTGCTGTGTTGACATCACAACCTCATAGCCAATCACTGCCAGTATTCATTTTGGCTTTTGTTCTTTAATGACAGTATGTTGAAATACAATATAAAGTGAAATATGAGTGCTTAAAAAAGCACTTTTTTTCAGGCTGTGTCAGACCAGCATGTCACAAAAAAATACATAATAACCAAACTTGATGGGAATAAAAAATAACATACTGATCTATATTCTTTAAATACTTTTTCTATGTATGAACTTAAGAGCAAGCAATGATTAACTGACTGTTAAACACAACACTTCCTTTGCCTGTTACTTTTTTATTTCATTTATGTGATTACACTAGCTCTGTTGAACCATTTTGATGTGTGTACTCGCTGTTTTCTTGTAGAAAGTAGATGTGACCAGTAAAGCCGTTGCAGATGTGATCACCAAAACATCAGAGTACCTTCAGCCAAACCCAGGTGAGAAGAAAACCTGATTACCTGCGTTTATCTAAATTATTTGAACTCTTTGATTGAAATTCGTTTCACTTCTTTCTCCCTTACCTCCACAGCATCGAGGGCCAAACTGTCCATGTTGAACACCATGTCCAAGATCCGCGGTCAGGTGAAGAACCCAGGCTACCCTCAGGCAGAGGGGCTTCTAGGAGAGTGTATGACCAAGTATGGACGGGATCTCGGAGAAGACACTAACTTTGGTAAGATATGTGTGTTTGGATGCGTATTGTAGTTAAAGATTATAATTTCCTGGAAGAGGAACGTTTGGCTTTGTTGTTATGAGTTTTTGGGTGATCATGGTTGGTATGTGTGATGTACTGCTTTCTGACTAATTTAGGTATTGTACTTCTGTCTGTTTGTGTATGTGTGTGGTTTTGTGAGATACCATCTGTCTCTGTATGTGTGGTCCAGTGTTGATAAAGTACGATGGTACTTATATACTATAAATCTACTCGTTTCATTGAGCTGTTAATCTCTGTCTGTGTGGTTCAGGCGGAGCACTAGTAGATGTAGGAGAGGCCATGAAGAGAATGGCAGAAGTCAAAGACTCTCTAGACATCGATGTCAAACAGAACTTCATTGATCCATTGCAAGGGCTCTGTGACAAGGACCTCAGAGAGATACAGGTATCTGGCGCACTAACAGTCAGTTCATTCATCTCTTTCATTACATAATATGAGGAGATACGAGTCACACATACCAAATTAAATCTTGTTTTTTTCGTTATTTCTGCAAATTGTCGGATTTCTGAAGATATAAGAGTGTAATCACATATTCATGACTCTGAGCAGGTGTAAAATATATATAAAAGAAGTCTACAACAGACTCTTGTCATAACTTAAAAACACACTAAGCTAACGCTCTAACAATCTCAGCACCACCTAAAGAAGCTGGAAGGTCGTCGCCTGGACTACGACTACAAGAAAAAGCGTCAGGGCAAGATCCCAGATGAGGAAGTTCGACAGGCCCTGGAGAAGTTTCATGAGTCAAAGGAAGTGGCAGAGACCAGCATGTACAACCTGCTGGAGACTGATGTGAGTGCTTATTTATCACTGTTTGGTGTGTGGTGTTAATGTCCTCTAGGGGAGGACAATATGGCAAAAATATCATATCATGATTTGTTTCAGGCAGTATCACAATGTCACAATCACAATAGTGTGTCGTTTCGGATAACTAGCAAGATGTGCATCATTTATATTTAAAAAAAAAAAAAAAAAAAAGGCAACGACACAGTACACTTGAGCTGACGTAACAGCATAACAGAAATAAGTGCTACCAGTTAGCAGGCAAGCTAAACTGCAGCCCAGCTGTCAGTTTAGCATGATGGGCAGCAGGTTAGCCTCCTAGCAGGACATTAAAACTGCTGTAGATTTCACCAGCAGTTTGGAGATGTGGTACAAGGCGCTTGCCATGTCAGTGCTGCAACCAGTTAGCCTTCTACTAGCAGACTGCACTCCATCACGGAGCTGAACTGATACAATGTGCACTGTAGGATGATACTAACGATTTCTCTGTAAAGGCAAATCATGGAGATATTTTAATTGTTCACAATCTAATATCATCATTTTGCACACCTCCAGTGTCCTCTAAAGCAGGGGTTCTGAACCTTTTGTAACTTAAGGCCCACTTCTGATTGTGAAAATATTTCCAAGGACCACCTTCCCAAATAAATGGGGGAAAAAAAACATGACAAAAAACTGGGCTGCAAATATGTGTTATGCCACTTTCAGCTGTAATGACCAAAATAAATATTCTGCTTACCCTCAATGAGACACTTGGCTTGCTTCTGGGAAATAATGAGATCAAGTCTTGGTGGGATTGGTGAGAGGCTGACATGCAGAGTAGCAGTCAAAGTTGCTTTCAGTTTGCTCTTTGCCTTTGATTTTGTGATGGTCACAATTGAAACCTCTGACTCACATAAATAGGTGGTGGTGAAAAGCAACAGAAATGTGTTTGCCCATTTTGACAGAGAGAGATATTGACTGGCAGCCAGTATCCAGAATGAAGCAAGGTCAACTTGTGTGAGCTGAAGCTTCAGGCTGCTGATAGTTCCATCAGTTCATTTTCCAACACAGTGGATAGAGACATGTCTTCTGAAGCAGAATCCACAGAGAAAGCTAGCTAGCTAACAGTGGCAAAACACGTTTGTCTCTACTTTATGATGTGTTGTGATTGGTGCGATTGGATATTGAAATGTAACTGGTCATTGATATTATGCATTTTAATTTGATGTTTTTTATTTATGTGAATTCTTGAATACATTTAGATATAAAAATAACTAGCTTTGTAAATTACCAAAAAAAAAAAATTAACCATTTGCCAGTACCACTGCCTCCGCGGCCTAATAGATGACACTCTGAGGCCCGGTGGTTGAGAATGGCTGCACTAAAGCGTAATTTGAAGTCTGATCCTTCCACTGTATGGTCCAACTTTAAAACAATGATTTGTTCAAAAAATCAGGGGTTCTTCTAGAGATGACGGCTAGTCATACTTAACATGGCATTACAGAATTTGTGACATAAAACTGCTTTCAGCACAGTGGAAAAGAACAATTATATACAGACTAAAAATACAGATTCTGAGGTCCTTATAGCAATATAAACATCAAATCAAAAAAATCCATCCCTAATATGTAGATATCAATGAGGAACATTTCAAAGGATAACTACAGTGTCTTTTCAGTCTAGGCCTTCTTGTGATGTACTGTATAGTGACTCCACTTTATCATGTGAAACATTTTATTACGCTGCAGAGCTTGACTAAGTATCACTGTAGCATGGGAGGGGGCTGCTGCCCAATACACACCCACAGGGCAAACATACACTCCATTTGCTACACCTATAAAGATATAATAAAACACGCCCATTCAGCTCAATAACACGCACAGTGCAGATAAACACGTCTTTCAATAGCTACAATTGAACAGTTATATCATTTAATCACTATTTGGGTTGAGGAGTTACAGCATTTGTTTGCCCTGTAGATAACTGTAGGTGTGCACACCTGTAGGTGAGGAGGCATAGGAGCATATATCTGAGTGCATTCAGATCTAAACTGATAAGTGTGTTTTATTATACTATAGCACTGCAATTGAGAGGTTAGTTTTAATAATGAGGACTGGTTGTCTGTGTGAATATGACCAGTCCTACCAGCAGGAGCTCCTTCTGTTCTGTAATGCCTCTGTTTGCCTCTTTCCTGTCATTCCCTACTACTGTTTGAAGAATATATGTCAGGAAATTTCAGCGCAATTCAAAAAAGATCATTTTTGTGGGCCACAAGTTAAGATTATTTTGTCAGACAGTTATATAAAATATGTATTATAATTCATATCTGCAAATCTCCAAGGTGCAATATATGCCCATATATGGTTACTGGGGCTTTTATGAACCGTTTTAGTTATTATCCAGAATACGAAACTGTTCCACTGAATCCATTGAAATGCCTGAAATGAAGAACTGAAACTGATTATAGTGTGTGTGTGTGTGTGTGTGTGTGTGTGTGTGTGTGTGTGTGTGTGTGTGTGTGTGTGTGTGTGTGTGTAGATAGAGCAGGTGAGCCAGCTCTCATCCCTGGTGGAGTCTCAACTGCAGTACCACAGACAGGCCGTGCAGGTGCTGGAGGAGCTTTCTGACAAACTTCGAGACAGGTGCAGTAATGAAACCTGACACAGCTGTGCAGCTTTCTGCTTGTTGCTGCTCGAGTGTGGTTGTAATCCAGTCACGCCAACTTCGAACATCATTTTGTATTTGGCATAGAGGTTTGTAAACGTAAAACTCAACTCAGTTCATCTTCTTTCTTTTTTTTTTAACAGGATGAATGAGGCCCAATCTCGACCAAGACGTGAATACACACCGAAACCCAAACCTATCTTTGACTTCGGAGACAACAACCATTCAAATGGTGGTTACTCAACCTCAATGGCCCCTCCACCTTCACGTAACTCAGGTAAGATACAGTAGTCTGCAATGGAGATGGGTCATAAAAAACTAAATATCCATTGGTGTTGATTTAACATCAACATTTTGCCATGAACACTTTTTTGTATGAGGAGACTGGCTGTATGGTTGGCCAAAGAGAACGTATGGTGTCTGAGAACAAAAAAACCTTTCTCTGCATTATTTTGTATTCATCCTTACAATTGCGTCACTCTCAAAGCCACACAAAAGGGCATCATAAAATATGTGGAAAAGAGCCACCATACCAGAGGTCCAACAACAACAAAGCGTCCAGCTGTTTCCACACACACAGAAGATGGACTGAGCCATATTGGCTTGCTGAAGAGCTGCAACCAATAAGTAGCACTGAGCAGAAATATGTTAAACACATTCAGTGTTTTTTCTCTAGTCTTGTAAATAGAGGTGTGCACTGAACTTTTGAAATGTACCCAGTCATTGACCATGAGAAAATGGACGTGTGTTTCTGTGTGAGGGGGAGGGGTGTGTGTGTGTTTCTGTGTGTGTCATGTCATCTGGCTGGCCTTCCTCCAACTGACCTTGTTCCCCTTTCCTGTTGTGACATCATCAGAGCCATCGTTTCACTTGGCCAGATTGTCCTTTCGGAAGCCCAGATTGTGTGAGTCACAGGTTGTGTGGGCCATTTTTTTTTTTTTTTTGTGGTCTTGAAATGGTCCAGTGTGCTTGCACAGCTTCTGGTGTGAAATGTAGGAAGTAGGATGTAAGTTGCCTCTCACTGGTGGTTTACTGTGCATGTCTAGTGCCATAGCATGTACATTGTGTGCTTGTGTATCAAATACACATCCTGTCCTTTTTAGATACTGCTATCTAACTTGCTGAAAGTTCAGCTCTGCAAATGCTGGCTTAGTCCACATTTGATTTAAACATTCGGCCACAAAACAACAATCAAGATACTGATACTCTTACTGTGAGAACTACTGTTTTTTTACTCAACGGTTTGAAATTCAACAGGATATTGCCACACAGGATATTTATACTGTACATTTTTAAAGATATTTCAGTCAGGTTTTAGAGCTCTGCACAGAAGCTACACTACTGAAAGTTACTGACTTCTTCCCTGTAGCGGACTTTCTGGCTGCTGTAATGAAAGTTTAGATCTTAGCACAGCCTGTTTTAGTTTATATACAAAACCATGAGGGGACTAATGTTTCAGTCCTTACAACTACATTAATGTCCTTGTCGTAAGCCTTTGAATACAGGTGGCAGGTTGAACACTGAATGACACATAGAGCATCTGAACATTAGGTGTAATGTTTGGTTTCAGCATCCTCTAACGCTGTTTTATTTACTAACTTGTATTGTGTGAGATTTTGGCTTTTTCTTGTTAGAACACATTTTGTTGATATTAATGAAGTTAGTTAAGTTATTAGTGGCATTTGTTTACATACTAATGTAGCCTGTAGTAGTAATTGTCTCTTTTTTTTTTGTAGAAAACCAAATTTGGTTTGTTGAGTTTCTGAATCTAACAATTATGAAACACATTCAGTATTCATCACATTTCTTTTGTTACACATTGATTACAGTATGTCTGTATTTCAATTTTTGTCCCTACCCGTGAAGAGCAAAGTATATGGATCATCATCCATAATCTGACTTCATGTGTAAATTATTTTGAAGCCAGGGGACAATATGGAGTACATCTCTTAACTTTAGAGCATATATCACATGTTCATATTAATGAGAAACTAACTTTTTTTTTTTTTTTGAATTGCTGTGAAATTTACTTACACCAGCAGTGTGTTGTGTGATGTTGACTATTTCAACATCACACATATTCATCAACTATATTTCCTTATGAATTCATTTTTACTGGTTATCGTAGAAAGTAGACAAAATCAACATTTCATGAAGACTGTTATTATTTTTGAAGTGGCCAAACAGAAAAGTGGGTCACATTAAGTTACATGCTAATCGCTTTATTTATCAACTTGTCATATCAGAGAGATGATTTCCAGTCCTTTTTAACTTGTTTAACTCACTTTGGAGAAATATTTGTAATTGTAATTAAATTGCTTCAGATTCTGTCCTTTTTCACAAAGTGTTAACATTAATTCTGCTGCTGTAGTTTGATACAGTAGGGAGTAAAAACACAGAGAATGAGCCACCAAAGCTTTCCCCATCTCTAGCCTGCCCAGCAGTTTGTGGAGTAAACCTTGATACAATGAGAAAATTGTTTGGAGACAAAAAAGCCTAGTTTGTCTGTGCATGGAGCCTTACTCTCCTCTGCTGATCTATGTGAGGTCACACAGAGAGGGAAAGATGGAGGAAATGATATAGAACAGTCTAACAGAAACCTGGTGTCCAAGGATGTTTTGGTTTTTGGTCAAAGATTCACTTTGTCAGCACTAATGAGCTTGTTACACATTGCTGTGTTACTCATGATCTGACTCTACCAGATACTAGTGTTGTACTAACATAAACGCATTACTAAATTACGAACTGATTTTCCTCCTTTTCTCCGTATTTGTGTTTTTTCTTAGCCCCGGAGCAGCCGAGCTGTAAGGCGCTGTACGACTTCGAGCCAGAAAACGAGGGCGAGCTAGGCTTCCGCGAGGGCGACATCATCACCCTGACCAATCAGATCGACGAGAACTGGTATGAGGGAATGCTGAACAGCCAGTCGGGATTCTTCCCTCAAAACTACGTCGAGGTCCTTGTTCCGTTGCCACACTAATATTAAGAGAGCGAGAGAGCTGAGAGGAGACTGATGGGAGAGGAGGAGGAGGAGGAGGAGGAGGATGAGGAGGAGAGCGGGAGTAGAATTAGTACAGAGGGAGGAAAGTGAAGCCAAGGGATGGTTCGCAGAATATTCAACTCTTAACGTCGTCATCACAGACGAGCACTTGTGTCATCAGGAGTTGTGGAGAGGATGGTCACATTTCAAAGTCCAGACCAGAGTATCAACCTGTGTCACCCAAAGGTAAAAGGACTAAGATGGACACAAAACATCATTACCCGTAATCTGACAGTGAAAAACATTTCTTGAGGACTAACTGATAAAACATGTATGAGGTTTCTTTTTCCTTTTTTTTTTTTTTTACCACAAATTACTGATATAAAACAGAGAATTTATATTAAATCTGGTTGTTTGATGACTGAAGAGACACATTCATATCATCCTCTTTGCATGACTGCAGTCTGTTTAAAACTCAGGTTGGTCACCAACTTAACAGACCATTTTCAGACTGGAGAAGCCAAGTTACTGTTATTTGTAACTTGACTGTTAATATTTTCATTTCAAATCTTTTTTTTTTTTGCCCCACAATGACTGGAGCTCATCTCTTGATGCCACCTGCTGGCCAGACTGAGAATGACTTTTTCCTGACTAAAAATGGAACTACACATGACTAAAATGTGGTTTTATCTAGTTTAACCTACAGTAATAAATAAATAAATAATACTGTATCACATTTTTAATGAGAAAGACAGGCCTAAATTAGCCTCAGATTTGTGATTTATATCATTGGCAGGTATTGGCCTATTTGTAAATGCTCTTTTTTTTAAGCTGTCCAGTGATGATGGCGTCAGTGAGGGTCCCGTTTATTTCAGTATTTGATTTGTGTTCGTCTCAACTTACTACAGTAGTTTTTAAAGAGTAGAACTGCTTACTGAATATGTGAGAAAATGTTGTAATTGCACCTTGGTACTCAAATGAGATTGATATGTGTGTGTGTGTGTGTGTGTGTGTGTGTGTATGTGTGTGTGTGTATGTGTGTGTGACAGACTTAATCCACCATTACACACAGACCCAAAGTTGAATGCAGACGTTGCACCTTTTTGTCACTTAAAGCAGGCACGTGTTTGTTGTCTAAAAAAATGCAGAATGATTTGTCAGTGATGTGGTTGTCTGCTAGTCTGTTCAATAGAGGAGACAGAGCCAAAAAGTCTTTGTTAAATGCAATAGAAACATTTCTCTCAATGCGCCTATTTTTTTAAACTAAATACTCTATAACAGCCATATATTCATTTAGTTATGGGCCTGTTTGTCTGAGCATGTTAAGCCTTTTCTTTTACCTGCTTCAGTCGTTTGACCTGTTGTAGACACCCGTTAACTCCATGCAGTGCCTGAATAGACGACGCTGCTGGCAGCGATTCCGTCTTTCACATTCATCACTATTTGTCCCTCTGTTACTGCCTTCCCTCGTGTCTTTGAAAATGTGAAACTCATCTTTGCTCTGCAGTTATCTGAAACTAAGTCTGACCCTGTGATTCTGATCATTCACAAAGGATCTGATTTGATTTATTTGTCGGCACGTTGGGCTGATGTAGACAGGTTGTCTAGACAAGGCTGGCTTCTTGTTCTGGATTTAGCCACACCTGCAGATGGAGTCTAATCCAGCGTACCCTGTATGAGGGAAAGACCTGGACTGAAAGGGAAACCATCAAGGGAAAAATATGTGTAAGCTGTTGTCCATTTTGATTAATTTGGGTTATGTTTTTTTTTTTTTTTTTTACCAAACATGAATCTTTACCAAACATTTATTGTCAGTCCAGTTGATTTTGAATTGTCTGGGGGGGAGGGGTTAATTGTGAATGACAAATCTGTACTCTGTCACCGTTTGCAGTCTCTCTGCTCCATACGTCTGACCTTTGCCCTCCTTTTATCTGTGTTTGTCCATCACTCCACGCTGCCAAACACTTCCCCCACTCCCGAGTTTTGGGCCTCGTCTAATATGTTTACATCTGTGATCTTTTTACATTTCACTGCTCATATAAAGTTCAGGGTAAAGTTGAAGGACTGTAGGAGGTGCTGTCTGGATCACACTGTTGTCAAAAAAAAAAAAAGTCCTTGCTAGCTTTGTTTTAGTGCCTTTGGAAAAGAAAGAAAGGGGGGAACGCACCGTACAGTAACTAATACAGAAACCAAAACCTAACCTAGCTACTTAACAAATGGTCAAGAATTTCGTTTTTCTATTTTTTGGTTTGATCTCTAGCCGTTGGCACTTTCCTGTGTAAAGATGGAATGCATGTGTGCATATTTCTGCACGTTTATGACACTACAGGCAGTTTCCTGCATATGTGTTGTTTAGACTGTTTGGTTTGTCAGCAGACCACCAGCGGAAACTGTTTTTTTTTTTTTTTTTTTTTTTTTTTTTTAATGTAGATTTTAATCCATGTCTGAAAAAAAATGTCCCACTGATTTCTTTTTTTAAAGGGCTATGTATTTGTTTAATCAGTCTTAAATGCTCCTTTGAACAGCATCATTCTGGCTCTCTATAGTATTTTTTTATATACAAGACCTTAAAACATTTTAAATTAATCCTTGCATGTAGTCCTATATTCTGCCTTGTAAATGTATGTGATAGGTTTAAGTTGTCTTTTTACTTTTGGTATCAGTACCGAATTTAACCGCAATATTTTGTCCTTTATTATCAAAGTATTTGTACTTGCTTCTTTCTCGTCCCCCATCTCCCCCTTCTTACAATAAACAAAGAGGAAAAATATTTTTTTGTTGTATTTGCATTTTCTGACATTAAAAATGTACTTCATACGGTTGAACTGAGCACAAATTTTAATTTTCCTCCGGCTTCATGCACAAAACACACACAAAAACTGTTAAGTGGGGTATAATGTCTATATTTTTTAGAAGGAAATCAACAAGGTAGAGACAGTTTTGTTTAAATAGTTCCAGTGTGTATATTTTAATGCTTTTGTGGATCATCAATCAGCAGGCTTAAGGCATTGCTCTGTCTTCATACACGTTCATCACACAATCCACAGTTAGTAATAAATACAGTACAGGTAAAGAGGGAGCAAATATCTGTCCCAACAGTAGAGGGGCACATTCACAACACAGCACACACACACACATACACCCGGTTCATTAGGCTACTGGATAAAAAAAAAACCTTGCTCACCACAATGTAATCACCTGCACCACATTGAAACCCTCTAATTTCACTTGAGAAACCTAAACATTCACAAAACCTATTGCAGAGTACAGTTTAGCCCAAACCAAGACACATCTGCATACTTTGCTAATGTAGTATATTTTGCCCTACTCATTTTCACTTTTTTCCCCCAAACCACGCCTCATTGGTTTCATTCTAAAAAGGCAATAACAACACATGAAATGTTTACATTGTACATATCTGGCAAGGATACTGGCACAGATAGGCACATAGGTCCATTTGTAAAAGGTACGAGGCATAAACACAGGCTGACTTCTGGTCCATAAAATCTTTTTAGTGTCCTTCTGTGAAATAATGCTTTTCAACACTCTTTAGTCTCATGTTCTCTGATCTGGTGCAGTCTGGTTTTGTGTATCAATTGTGCATTTCTCTGTTTTCATCAGTGGTTAATACAAGCTTCACAGGTTTTGTGCCTTCAGAGTCACTGAAGTGTTTGAACTCACAATAATGCTGTATCAAAAATGAAGTATTGCTCAAGGGTGAGCGTTTTCAAGGCATCTACATGTTTTTCAAGCAGGTTTTTTTTTTTTTTTTATTACATTGTACGCTCATTTGCTCTGCGCAAAAAGGTTTTTGAAGTGGAAGGACTTTGAGACGCAGAGTGGCCACATGCACACATGCAGAGCAGATCCCCACTCACTGCAGGTTGATCAGCTGACTGTAGACGTGCTCTAAGATCTGAGAGTAGGCCTGGTCTTTGGGGGCGTGGCAACTCAGGGAGCCCTGAGGAAGAAGACAAAAAAAGTCAAGACAAGTTTGATCATGTGTGATGTCCCCGAAACAGTCTGAGGATCCAAGTAAGGGGACAGCCAGGTAGAAATCCTCTTACCTTGATCTTGTCCATCATGGTTGTATCAGGACACCAGTACTGGCTGAACTGAACGATGTCGGGAGCTGCCCTGTAGTAGTCAACCAGCAGCATCTGTAGAGGAAATAAACAGAAGCAGACAATTTTATATTGATTTACAGTACACATCACACACATTTTGCATTTTTTTGCATCTGTATTACCATTTCATTAAGGACATCACTGGTGAGGAAGTTGTCCTGTACATAGGTGACCTCTACAGCTACTGGGATACCGTAGTCATTAGACCGTTGCTGCGGGAAAGAATATGATGATAGGATGCATAGCTTTAGCTGAAACCTGAGTGCAAACATCTGTTTAAATTAACTATGTGTAGGCCAGATGCCATTAGACATATGTGCCTGTGTCCTCACCTCAGGAGGTGGAACGACCCAGAATGGGGTTATTGTGGACGCCACACCTTGATTACCATGATAATATGGTCCTGAAAGAGAAAAAAAAGAGTCATGGCAAAGACAAAAAATACAAACTGCTGCTGACAATTTGGCAAGAATCATTATGGTACAGTACGTTTTTAAGTTGTGACATTTTACTGACATTTAATTACAATCCATTCATCACTGACTCATATCTGCCTTATTTTATTGCAAAGCATTAATTCGACTGTAAAAACGACATTTACAAAATGGAAAATGACATCACCCATGTTTCCAGCTGAGAAGCTGCTGTATGGACACTTTACTCCAATGTCATTCAAGTTCAGTATTTATAGTTTACGAAATTTAATATGCTACTATTTGTAGACACGTCACCATTTACCTTATTTCATTCTTAATGAAGTCCAATTTTTTGGGTAGTGCAACTTGCATGTCAGTATTTCCGACCTTGCAGTAGACCTTTCTGTAATTACTGTGCATATATTATATATAATTCCTCAATCTCCTGCTTTGTAATGTATAAAGTAGCATTTCAACAACAGTATTCAACACTATTTAATCTCATTGCATGGGATCAGTTAAGTGTCTCTTTTTAATCGAACTGTTTTCACAGCTGGCTGTGGAAGATCATTTCCTCTGTACAGATCAATAATCTATCACATCATTCATTGATGTGCTTGCCACACTGTATGTAAAGGGAGGCACTTACCACAGATGATGCCCAGACAGGGCTGGAAGCCATTGTTTGAACCCTGCAGCCTCAGCTGGTGGTCCATCTGAGAGTCAATGTCCTGCAGAGACGGCAGAGCCGGACCTCGCGGGTGACTGTGGTACCAGCCCACCAGCGACAACCCGCGCATGAACAGGTTCTGACAGATCTGGAAGAGATTAACCATATTCATTTGTCTTGTGTAAAAGTAAATAAATGTTTACTACAACAGTAATTATTATGTGCATTGCTGGTTCACAGAAGAAGCTCAACAATGTTTTATAAATAGAATAAATTGTAATTGTTGGGACAATATTTTGCAATTCTATAAATTGTGCAGCTGAATTTTGATGTGCAGTTGCAGTTTGCCTTTTACTGCATGTCCCAAATACAAAGTTTGTCAATCACATGTTTCTATAACTTTGCTAACATTAGTGCACAGAGCCTAAGGGCAAGAACACCACTTTAAAGATTTCACATTTAGGTCTTTATCCCAGGACACTTCTGTCACCGCTTGTGAACTTAGAACACTTCCACAAAAACTGAATTTTAGATGTTACTAGTTAACAGAAAGTATTAAAACTCTAAGTAAAAAACACACACAAATCTCAAGGGTTAACACACTCAGCTCAGCAGCGGCAGCATTTATATTTTATATAAGTGATGGAAACTCAAGAGTCGATTCTTCAGTTCCTGGCTTTTGGAAAGAGAGATGCATGTTGACAAGTACTGTCTGTACAGTCCTGGGGCACAGGTAGACCTTGTGAATTTTTTAAATGGGTGTCATTCACCTTCATGTTTCCTGCGGGCATAGAGTGCATGCTGTTAGTGCAGACTGCTGATTTACTGTCCATGCATTACCTCCTCCTCAACAGCAGAAGCAGAGTCTCTGTCGGCCAGCCTGGTTCGGCAGGGAAAAGCCCTTAAAACTGTTAACACTGAAACACAGCAACCACAAAGAGAAAGTGTGAAAGTTTCTATTCTTAGCTTCTGCTAATGCGTATTTTCTGCAGTTACTTTCTTACTCACGTTGTGTATTGGTATCCCATCGTCCTCCGAGGTATCCGACCACCTCACTGGTGGTCAGGTGACAATGGAAATCCTAATGAGAACAAAAAGCACTCGGTCTCTTAGGTGTTTTATCAGTATTTCTTAATTCTCCTTTAAATTAAATTGTTGCTTACCATTAGCAGCAGTACATTACTGGACACGGCTACATTGAAAGGCTGGAATCTGTTGATGGCTGAGAAGGCTGACAGCTCCACTAGCGTGTGTGGATCTCTGAGGATACAAGTTACTGTCAATTTTGCTCTAAATCACTCCATGCTGAACAAAGTGGTCCACATAACATTTCACTGATCACTCTGAATAAAAGCCGCTACCTGGCAGCATCCCTGGTGCCCAGGGTGCAATATCTGACAGGAATCCTCTCTCTGTCGGTTCTCCGTGAAACCATTACGTCTGTAACAGCCGAGATCAACACTTCAGCTTGTTTAAAACAATGTGTCTTTTGCACAAAGTTAGAAGAGAAGACAAAAAGAAGAATACCATTTAATCCAGGTTTGGTGTTTTTGTTCTTCTCATCTGCCTGCACAGCTGTTTTCCCTTCCTCTTCATCCTCATCATCATCCTCCTCACTCACCAGGCTCTGCCATCACAAAAAATAAACAAATTTGACATATGATAATGTAGGTAAAGTGATATAGACATATAACTCATTAGATTTTAGATTTGCACAAAATGTGTCATTACATGATCAGTTTGACCAGTCAACCTTTGCCAAGTGGTTTCATAGTAACTACTGGTTATTTTATCATCCCTCTTTCACAATCACTTCTTATTTTATTTCTCCTCTACTCTTTCTTTCCTCTTTCTGTGTGTCAAGAGTCATTTCCGACATAATCAAAAGAAGAGCTGACAGAACTCAATGTTCTTTCCACAGAATTGTATAAAAATAACTTATTTAGTTTGGTTTCTTTTTGTGTAGGTCTAAACTTAGGTCATGATTTTTGATTTTTAAAACACAGTAAATATGCTACTGCTTTCTGCAGTATAGTTGCTTCATTAAAAAATAAATAGAGTTTACAGATTCAACAGTTTTCCTCTCACCATGTCTGCGCTGGGCTGGTACTTGTGCAGCCAGGTGGTTTTGTACTGGACCAGCTTCTGTCCCCTGTAGCGCACAGATGCCCAGCCACAGCCAGACTTCTTGGCTGGGTTGACCAGACGCTTGCAGTGTGTTGCCCAGGCACTGGGAGAGTTGAAGATCTGGCCCGTCTCCACCCATCGGATTTTCCCGTCATTCAACAGGTCCCCGACAAAGTTCTTCCCCTGAGGGAGCAGAATAGAGAAATGTATGCGGGGTTTACTTCTTTAAAAGCCACTGCTGGGTGACTTTTCATTGTCAGTGTATCAGATAATCAAACCAGTCTTGGTCGAGACACAAAGCAACATAACAAAACACTTAAATAAATACATTCTCACTCTTTCAAGCAGTGATGTGTGTTATTACCAGGTAGTGGATGGCCAGCACACCGTCCCCTGGCTCCACCAGGCCGTCTTTCAGCAGCACTCGTAGGGTGATGCCTCTCCGGGTCAGCAGAGAGCCCCGGCCGGAACTGGACCGCAGGTCTGCTTCCTCCCCTCCGCTCATCTCCTCCTCATCCTCCTCACCTCCATCCTCCACCACCTGTGGAGAGCTGGGTGGTTCTGAGCCTGAGGACATAAACACACACACACATTCACACATCAAGCAGCATTATGTGCAGGTCTGCTGGAGTGATGTAGGTGTTAAATTGTTAATGTTGCAAAAAAAAACAACAACTATAAACTTGATATGTTATAATATATGTACTTCATTTATTCTAATTCAACGGCCTCTTGTGAAAGGTCCTCTGAATTAGCCAAGCACCTGACTCTGTGTATCAAAGTTATGTACATCAGGAGCATTAAAGTCAATGTAAATGACCATCATTTTCATTATAATGACTTTATAATGAAAGCTCTGCTGTAATGGCAGCCTGCATCATTCATAAGTGCAGCATGCTAAAATGATAGCAATCCTATCTTTAGTGAAAGGAAGCCCATGGGACCAAAAATAGCCAAAACATGATCTAAATTGGCATTTCATTAATTACAGCTAAGCTATGCGGTTGGCCTTTGTTTCCACCTCCCATTAGGACACGGCTCTCTCCGCAAGAAGAGGCCTGCTCCCTGTTCTGTTAATTTCACTCAGAATTACAATTAAACCCCCTCTTTCATTCTTCTCACCCATATCTCTGAAAGCGTCGGAGAGCGCCTTTAAATCCAACTCGGTCAAAAGCGGCTCCTTTCCAGGGCGCTTGAGGCTGTGCGGAGGGTTGAGCTCCGGGCAGATTTCACAGATACACTTCGCCACACTAGCTCCGGCTATTATTCAAAAACATAAAATGAAGGCGTCTGTGGCTCTGCAGTGTAGTTTCCTTGTTGTGTTGCTTTAATGTCAGCTCCCCTCCCCTTTCTTTCTCCCTCTCCTCGTCCTTGTCACTCTCCCCGTGTTCTTTTGACGTGCCATGCCGGTTTATCTGCCATTATACAGACGCTCATTAGCCTTAAAATACTACACAACAACTAAAAAGGTGAAGGAATCGTGTAGGATTAAGAAAAAACGACCTTACTGTTCTGAAAAATGTAAACGATACATAAGCTGTGGCGATATATCTGCGTTTCCTCCGGAGAGATGAAGTGTCGCCCCGTGCGAGTGAACCACTCGTTATTTTGGCATTTAGATGGATTAAAAGTGTAAGTGAAGATTAAAGGGTCCTTGTTTATAAGTAACACTACAAAGTAGTGAAGGCTAGTGATTTGCGTGGTGTTGAAACACGACCTTGTCCCGTACTCGACTATTTACAATGTGGTTTTCTTCACCACCGCCGAGATGTTCCTTCTTTATGTCCGAAAAGGGGCTCATATATACCGGGAAGCTGCCTGCGGAGGGCAGCAAACCTCCAGCAGCGGTTCCAGCTCCCCTTATCCCCACCTGGTGGTAATACATGCCTGTATTCACACAACAGAAAACTACAGGAAATACAGTGTCCATGGAAATGTCTGCAGAGATGTCAGGTAAATAAGCTATGGGCCAGTGGTTTCTCAAAGTGAGGGAAGGGGTCGTTGAAGGGGTTTTAGGGGGTCCCTAGCAAAAAGAGGAATAATCTATTTTCATTATAATTCCATCCATAAGTAACACAATGACAGAATGTATTTTGGTCATGGGTTTCATTCACTTTCTGTAATAAAACATCTCAAAGCAAAAATCTGATTAGATGGGGGTCTGTGGTCTAATTTGTGTCAGTTTAGGGGTCCTTGACGTGAAAAAGTTTGAGAACCACTGCTATAGGTTGCAGTTAAGCTGTGGTGGAAAAGTACAGTATTTCAATCAAATTTTAAGGTACTTTAGATAGATAGATAGATAGATAGTAGGGCTGTAGTCTCCTGGTCGACTGGTCGATTAGTTGGTCGATATGCTCTTGTCCAACTAAATTCTCATTGGTCGAATAATCTCCGTGTTACTTTCGTAGGGAGAGAAGTGCTACATCAGTAGCCCTCCAGGATTAATCCATTATTTCCTGCGGTGGGAGGGACAGACTAAAAAATTACCTGTGAAAAAGGGGGTGCATTCAAAACACAACCGTTGTTTTCACAGCTTTGAACTCGCCCAACCTAGTGGACATTGCCAGGTCTAACTGTACTCAATGTTTACTGAGTGTTTACTGAACGTACTGAATGTCTACTGAATCAGCATTTCTCCTGTAATAATATCACTGAACCCCCGCCAGGCCAAAAATATTTTTTAATGCCAAAAATAACACTAAATATCGGTTGCGTAACTTCGTTTAGGAAGTGCTTAGTATGTTTGCGTAGCGAGTGGGAAAGAGCATCAGGAAAGTGACGATGGATGTGAGTGGAGCAGAGGAAAAGGTTAGCGGTAAATTCTCAGTCTGGCAATAAATGTACAGTACAGACTCCAGTGTGTCAGTTAATAAATGCTAAAAAGTCACGTCTGTTGTTTCCCCAAGTGCTGGAAAAGTGAATGGGGTTAGCTTCAAAGTTAGCAACAATAGGTTAGCCTAACCTGAAGAGGCAAAACGGAGAATTGTGAGTTCACTGTGCGCTGTGCACGGTGTCCCGTTACACCCCCTCCCCACCCACTACTAATCGATTAGTTGAAGATTATGTACGATTTCAGTCGACCAAGACTTTCTTTGGTTGACTACAGCCCTAATAGATAGATAGATAGATAGATAGATAGATGGGTAGATAGATAGATAGATTTAGGCATCCAGTGGCTCAATACGATAAATACACACAATAAAAATTTGTAATATATGCAATAAAAGTTATCCTGTAACAATGAAAATAAGAATAAAAATAAGAATTAGGCTTTGAATTAGGCCATGATTCATCATTGGACATAGGTAATGCTTCATTTTACTGGTCTGTAGTATAGAAGGGACCTCAATTTCCCAGGAAGTTTCCTGAAAAGAACTATGTAATTTGGTACTATTTATTGTGAAAATTGGACTTTCATTGGCAGAAAAGCTCCATTTAAACCCATGTAAATATTCAGTCATTATTCATTTATTATTGGAAACTAGTGAAAATGTTCCTATGTTCAGCTGACCTGCTGTGCAACAGCTAAAAGACTTTCTGAGTTACAATACCAATTAATTGACATAATTTAATTGGAGGTGAACCAATTGAACACAGTCTAATTTTCACTTTAATGAGTAGGTTTCCAAATTCATTCTTTCCAAGCAACCTAGAAACTATTAGAAAATTATAGACTTGTAAAATAAAGTATTAACAACACATATAAGTGGAGGATCCGGTTTTAACTCGGTGTAAGTCACCATGAGGTCATTGGCTCACTCATATCAACTTAAGCTCTCTCCCAGTGAGGTTTGTTATTGTGGACCACCATCCTGGTATGGAAGGACTGCCTCCCCATCAGCACCTTCAGGAGAGTATGTCATCACATGGGCCACTGGTCGGTTTTTATTATTGCCTTTATTTAAACTTGAAAAATCATTTGCAATGATGTCTAGTAACAGTTTAAAATGACTTAAAAAGATACAAAGTAATAAAAGATACAAGATAAAAGAAAACAATCAGTTAAAACAAGTATATAAGTACAGTTAATTAAAGATACAAAAACAAAAACAAGGTCAATTAAAACAGGTACAAACAAAGCTAAGTGGTTTGTGATCCTAGATTTAAATTGACCAAAGATGACCAGAGTATTCATTTTTAGTATTCATTCATTTTTGTAACGAGTTACAGGTGGTTGAAGCATAGAAACTAAAAGTAGATCTTCTGAGCTCTGTATAAATTTGAGGGACTTGCAGTGAAAGCCAGTCATTAGACTGAGTTTGATGTGATCCAAAGGACCAATCCAGGACAGATGACAGCTTATCAATAAGAGCCTTGTAGATAAACAAATACATGTGCCTATCATGTCTCTCTGTCAGAGAAGACCACCCAAGTTTTTCATCACCAGTAATAAACCTGAGGGCAGAATGATGAACAGCATCCAAGGGCTTAAGAGTAGAAGCAGAGGCATGCCTATAAATCACATTACTATAATCCATAACAGAGAGATGAACAGCTTCAACAATCCTTTTCCACAAAGCATGGGAAAGTTTGTTCTATTTCTGTACAAAAAAACAATTATTTGTCGTAATTTGTTGACAAGATTGTCTATATGAAATTTGAATGTGAATTTGTCATCTATCCAAATACCAAGGTATTTATATTCTGTAACTCTCTCAATAATGAATTCTTGTACAGTGGAAATATGCATGTTTTTGCTACCGTTACCTCTAGCTCTAGAGATTAACATAAACTTAGTTTTATGTGCATTCAATACAACTTTAAGATCATTAAGTGCACTTTGGTGAACGTCAAAGGAATGTTGCAGGTTATCCACTGCTAGCTGAGCATATAAATGTGCATGGTAGTTAGTTAAAGATGACAAAATATTATTAATATAGATTGTAAAAAGAACTGGACCCAGAATTGAACCTTGTGGAACACCCTTAGATATCGGCAAAAACTCTGAACGAATAGTTCCCAAGTTCACTGACTGCTGCTGATCAGATAGGTAATTTGGGAACCATGCACCAGCTAATACCAACATCACTTAAAATATGTAAAAGCAAGGAATGATCAACAGTGTCAAATGCCTTGGAGAGGTCCACAAAGATGGCAGCAAAATGTTTTTTTCTCATCCAAAGCACTGACAAGGTCATTCACAACCAAAATGATGGCAGAAACACTGCTGTGCTACGGCCTGAACCTGGATTGATGTGGACTCAGAACAGAGTTTGTGGTGAGAAATTCCTTAAGTTGACATTTTTTTTAGTTTAAGTGACTCTAGAATTTAAACTAAACAAGACAATTTGGATATTGGTCTTTAGTTATTTGGATCTCTCCTTTCACAGTGACAATATAATACTTTCACATAGTAATACTGACAGTTGCATCCTGTTGTACTGATGTACACTATTCCATAGCATCAAATTAGAGGGAACAAACTCTGTGGTCTATACTCTCTGTGTCAGTTCAATCTCAACTGAATTTTGAGACAGTATGTAAAGACTGAGTTTAGATTCTATATGATAAGTTTGTCTTCTGTCCTTGCCCCTTTAGATTAAATGAATGAACATGCATGCATGGAGACAGTGGATTTACTTTGTTCCAATTGCAACTAAATCCAGTTTTAAAACCTGATCTTTCACTATTTTTGCACTTCTTTTTTCTGATCACATCCCAAGTGAATACAGAGGCGGAGCCCAAACATCAGCATCACAGAGTACTACGAATAGCTCCTATAATATCATCACTTTGAGCATAGATGTGGACAAAAGAGCCTGTATTTTAATACACTGAAGCAGTATAATTCAGAATACATAGACACATACATTTCTACTGACACAAGCTTGTATAAACATGTTTTAAAATCCAGATTAATAGCAGTATTGCTAATAAAATATGTAACATTCTTTGGGAGTATAATGACAGTTTGTGACTGGTTTGTGAGGCATGGGTAGACTTATCTTGTATAGTTGTTTGTTGGAACATATACTCTCTCACACATACTGTGACCATCAAGAACCATCAAAAACTTAAATCCACCGTAAAGAACACACACCTCCCTTCACACCACAATCCAGTTACAATCACTAATTCACTTCCTATCAGCATGAAAGTGAAGAAGTGGAAAGTCATCTGGAAATATTTCCATCTTTTTCTTAAGCCAGATCAATTCAATACATCAACTTGGATAAAATATAATTTATAGAGGTGAGAGTATTATGAAGATCAGATATATGTTTTTCATTATTCATCCGGCTATATTATCTCTTTCCCAGAGAGGAAACTAATCTGTGGTGTACTGAGGACGTACCACCACTTGGTAGGAGAACTGGTTTGAGTGGCATGGATAGACACGTTCTTCGCTGCTCGGAACAAATGCGAGATTCTCATCATTAAATTCCTCAACATGAAACACATACCGCCCGTCACACATTACAACAAGCCTATTGCTGTAACCAATACGTTGCCCCATGTGACTGGGTAAATCGTTGTTCTTTTCTTGAATCCTCAAACTAACGGCTGGAAAAGAAGAGCAAGAGACATTTGAGCAGTCTTTAATACTAACAAATACTTTTGTTTTCCAACGCATGCTGTTAAAAGCAAAATAGGCGCTGTTATGAACAGGCGTTTGGAAATCAAATGTCAGGCTATTGATGCGCTGCCCATGAAGAAGATAGAACCCCAAATCCTTGTAAGTTTTGACGCTTCGGGAGCTGAAGGTAAAGCTCCATGGTCTGCCAGTGTAAATCCTGGATGTGTAGACATTTTGTTCATCCTTCAGATTGTTGAGCAGTGCCTTGAAGGGCAAGGCATTGAACTGAAACGCCTGCAGCTTGCTGCCATAGTACTGTGAGCCATCAAGTGTGTTTAAGTCCTCCGCTGGTATCATTGGAAAACGGATGAGCTTGAAAAGGATCTCAGGAATGGTTGTGTCTCCTTGGGCTGCTGCCCATCTCTCCAGTCCATGCAGGATGACTTTTTCATTATGTACTACAAGGTCTGAGCGAGACAGAAGAGCTTTGACCAGGCCAAATGGAAGATCTGTCCAGGCTGGAGAGCGGATCAGTGCCTCACAGTTCCAAGCCAGGTAGCGAAGACAGACTTCCTGCAGTGACTCATCACCTGTACGGACCGCATACTCATAGAAAGACTTTTGATAGTGGAAATTGACATCTTCTGTGACAAAAAATCTGAAAAGATTTGCTGCTTCATTCTGAATTTCTTTCAGATCCCAGTCCATTGCCATCCTGAGAATGCAGAGGGTGGAGGCTAGTGTGATCTTTCTTGTGTAGAAGTATCTGAAACGCAAACAAACTCAGCTATTACTAACACAACAACAATCTGTCAAACGTTTTCCTATAATTTTGGAATTAGACACCAAATTCAACTTAATTTTGCAAAGCCAGTTAACACCCTGAAAGTGAAAATCAGCTATGAGTGTTAAAGGTTTACCTGACAAATATGTAGTAAAAGGTCATCAGACAAGTAAAAGATATAACAGAAGTCATCAGTAACTATTACTGATGAAAGGAGGCCAATGAGAGAGCTAGTGGTAGTTTGAACTTTTACCTGACAAAGTTGTTGGCATGTTTACTGCAGTCAGAGGTGACATCAATGCTGAGGCTGCTGAAATCCGACTGTGAGGTTTTGAGGAATGAGTTCAGAGAGAGGATGACCCTGTGAGCACAGATTGTTTCAACAATGTTGTTGTCCACAACCACTGTGATGTTCAAGTCACAGTCACGTCCACTGTCAAACAGTTCCCCCAGCTGATGAGAGAGGCTTGTGTTGTGGTCCAAAGAGACCTCATGGCTGAAATCCTCATCCATAGGTTCTGGCCCTGATAGAGATCAATATCAAGCGGTTTGGTTTCAGTGTGTTGGGAAGCAAAATTGCATTTTTTGAGTTCAACTTCTTTTCAAAACTTGGTTGCCTTACCCTCTTTGCATCTAACGCCAACATCCTCATCATGACCACAGTCATGGACCCCCCACCCAGGGAACTGGCATTGCAGCAGGTTTGTCTCTTTCCCGTCACAGGATAAATCATCCATCCAGATTTTGCCTTTGCCTAGCACAGAATCAACAACACAATGAAAAACAGTCACACTTTCATCATGATAATATCTGAAGCAAATATTGTTCATTGTTCAAAGAAAGTTTATCTGAGTTGCAAAGTTGCTTCTGAAATAACAGTGTCAGACATATATTTCTACAGGCAAGTCACAGTCAAGCAGAGCTTCCTTACCGCTGCCAAATGATACCAGAGCTTCTCTTGCACCCGTGAAATTTAATTGTTGACACACCACTTGGGCTTCGTTTATATCCCAGTTGTCATCGCACACAGTTCCCCAAACGCCATCATGAAAGATCTCCACTCGGCCCTCAGAGGGGTCTTGACCCCCAGTGAGCCTAATGTAACCTTCCTCACTAGCTAAAGAGGTGTGACAAAATCAAATGTAATGTTATAACCACATTTAGGCATCTGTGCACAGGTATTGTGAAGTTTACATAGTCTCATGCCATGAGCTCATGTTTTATGTGTTGAAAAGAGAAATTGCGTGTTTTGAGTTCAACTTCTTGTCAAAACTTGGCTGCCTTACCATCTTCACATCTAACGCCAACATCCTCACCATGACCACAGTTATTGACCCCCCACCCAGGGAACTCGCATTGCATCAGGTTTGTCTCTGTCCCATTACAGGATAAATCATCCATCCAGATGTTACCTTCCCCTAACACAAAATCAACCACACAATGAAAAATAGTCACACTTTCATCATAATATCTGTAGCAAATATTGTTCATTGTTCAAAGAAAGTTTATCTGAGTTGCAAAGTTACTTTTGAAATAGCAGTGTCAGACATATATTTCCACACTGTCACAGTCAAGCAGAGCTTCCTTACCTCTGCCAAATGATACCAGAACTTCTTTTGCACCCGGGAAACTTAACTGTCGACACACCACTTGGGTTTCGTTCATATCCCAGTCATCATCGCACACAGTCCCCCAAACGCCATCATGAAAGATCTCCACTCGGCCCTCAGAGGAGTCTTGACCCCCAGTGAGCCTAATATAACCTTCCTCATTAGCTAAAGAGGTGTGAAAAATCAAATGTAATGTCATAACCACATTTAGGCATCTGTGTACAGGTATTGTAAAGTTTCTTAAGTCTCATCCATGAGCTCATGTTTTGCATTATATTAAGGCTACAGTACAATTATTTTTTATTGCAAGTTATGTGTTTGTCAGCCCTTGAAATTAAATAATGTCAGATTACTTTGTACAAGCTGACAGTTAATAGATCCAAATTTGTCCATTTAGGAACTGCAAAATTTGCTATATGTAATAGATGTGATGAAAAAATAGTTTTTTATTTTTCAATATTCTCTTCATTGCCATTGAGAATATTGTTAAACACACAAGAATATAAGCCACTAAGCATTTATATTTCGAAGTAAGAATAACGTCTGTCTCATACATGTACATGGAAGATATTGGCCTAAAGATACAAAGGATTAAAATAGCTGGAAAGTTTTTTGGGGAGGATATTGCTTTTTTGTTCACTGTTAAATTAAGCTGTGGAGGCTTTTACAAGATAAAAACAGTTTTACTCACCAGAAGACAGGCTGACGAAAAGAATGCAGAATAGTAAGAAAGTATTTTCTTTCATTTTGATTGCATTACACTGGGAAAAAGATGGAAACAGGGAACATCACTAAGTTTCTGTATTCAGAAATGTTTTCTTATTCTATGATCAGCACATTTTTTTGAATAGTGACCATCCACTCCTGTCTACAGACAGAGGAGCTAAGTTTGGTTTCCTGTCACTTTTATTTTATAGCTGCTTTTAGGATCAAAGTACATTTTAGAAACCCAGACATAACATCACCATGAGAGCGACAAGCAAGTTTCTTTTCAAATGACATACTGTAGGTATATTTTATCTTGCATATAACCCAATGTACACTAACACATGCAAAATGTGCAATTTTGCAGAACATCTTTGGTGTGACTGAAATTATGTACGATAATGACAAATGATCCTTCCTTTGTCCTCATGTTTTTCTCTAAACATTTTTTCCCTCATATAATGTGCAATGCTATCAGTATCCATACATTTTTCTGGTTAAAAGAGGAATAAACTTACCAGAACTCAAAATGAAGTGAACTGAAGAAAGGGATCTGTGAAGAAATAAATTGGAGATATGGTTGCACAATTTCACAAAGGGTGTCCAGTTATTTTCCAGGAATCGCCACTCCCTCTAAAGGGGAGTTTCTCAGAACATCTTATTCCTACAATAGCCATTGGTGTAAAATTTAGAGTAATTACAACATATGCAAATTATATGTACTGTTTGTCCAACAAGTAAATTGAAAAGACGGTCAAATGTGAAATTTTGTTGTGGTGCCATCACATTATGTGAACAAATAAATACCTTGGGAAGCTAAAATAGAACAAAAATAGTCTTATTAGACTTTTTAGAAGAAAAGGAGCTCATGTACCGGGAAGCTGCCTGCAGAGGGCAGCGACCCTCCAGCAGTGAGTTGGTTCCTTTCATACCCACCTGGTGGTAATACATGTCGGTATGTACATGCCTGTATTCAAACAACAGAAAGTTACAGATAATATAATTTCAGTGAAAATGTCTGTAGAGATGTCAGGTAAATGTACAGTTCAGCAGTGGAAGAAAAGTAGTGGACCTACTTCTCCAAAATTTTGAGGTACTTTACTTGAGTATTTCCATCGATAATATTTACTCTTCTACCCCACAACATTTCAGGGGTAACTTAATTTGACATTTCTGTCAAACATTTACTTTTCAGACTAAGATTTTTCATAGCTTTTTAAATATGATCCATAGTTACAGATGAAAGATTGAGCATGTTCAGAATAATACAATTATAATTAAAATGTTCTGTTGGGATCTATTATACTGGTAAGCACACAACCTTGCTGGAGAAGATTGTCATGATTCATTGGACATAGTTAATGCTTCATTTTACAGGTCTGTAATATCCTAAAAGTGACCTTAATTTCACAGGAAGTTCCCTGTAAAGAACTATGTAATTTGGAACTAATGATAGGTTAGTGAAAAAGGGAATTTCCTTGAAAGAAAGTTCTGTTTAAACCCATGTAAATATCCATTATTAATTCAGTTATTCATTTATTATTGGTAACTTTATTCTTCATAAATGTTAAATTGTATATTTGCCTGTAGAAAGATTTTACATTTTTCTATGTTCAGATGACCTGCTGTGCAACAACTAAAAGACTTTCTGGGTTACAATACCAATTAACTGAAATAATTGAACCAACTGAACACAGTCTAATTTTCACTTTAATGAGTAGGCTACCAAATTACTTAATTCTTTCCAAGCAACCTCCTAGAAACTTTTAGATAATTATAGACCTGTAAAATAAAGTATTAACAACATATATAAGTGGAGGATCCGGTTTAACTCGGTGTAAGTCACCATGAGGTCATTGGCTCACTCATATCAACTTAAGCTCTCTCCCAGTGAGGTTTGTTATTGTGGACTACAATCCTGGTGTGGAAGGACTGCCTCCCCATCAGCACCTTCAGGAGAGTATGTCATCACACAGGCCACTGGTCGGTTTTTATTATTGCCTTTATTTAAACTTCATCATTGAGGGCTTGCCCTTATTTACAATGATGTAACAGTTTAAAATGACTTGAAAAGATAGAAAGTAATAAAAGATACAAGATAAAAGAAAATCAGTTAAAACAAGTATACATGCAGTTAATTAAAGATACAATATACAAAAACCAAATCAACTAAAACAGGTACAAACAAAGCTGAGTGGTTTGTGATCATAAATTTAAATTGACCAAAGGTGACTTAAGAGTAGACTTGTCTTGTATAGTTGTTTTTTGGAACAAATTCTCTCTCATGACCATCGAGAACCATCAAAAATTTAACTTATAATCACTAATTCACTTCCAATCAGCATGGAAGTGAAGAAACGGAAAGTGCCTGATAAAATCAATATATCAACTTACATAAAATATATCTTATTGAGGTGATAGTATGAAGATCAGATAATATGTTTTTCATTATTCATCCTCCTATATTATCTCTTTCCCAGAGAGGAAACTAATCTGTGGCGTACTGAGGACGTACCACCACTTGGTAGGAGAACTGGTTTGAGTGGCATGGATAGACACGTTCTTCGCTGCTCGGAACAAATGCGAGATTCTCATCATTAAATTCCTCAACATGAAAAACATACCGTCCGTCACACATTACAACAAGCCTATTGCTGTAACCAATACGTTGCCCCATGTGACTGGGTAAATCGTTGTTCTTTTCTTGAATCCTCAAACTAACGGCTGGAAAAGAAGAGCAAGAGACATTTGAGCAGTCTTTAATACTAACAAATACTTTTGTTTTCCAACTCATGCTGTTAAAAGCAAAATAGGCGCTGTTATGAACAGGTGTTTGGAAATCAAATGTCAGGCTATTGATGCGCTGCCCATGAAGAAGATAGAACCCCAAATCCTTGTAAGTTTTGACACTTCGGGAGCTGAAGGTAAAGCTCCATGGTCTGCCAGTGTAAATCCTGGATGTGTAGACATTTTGTTCATCCTTCAGATTGTTGAGCAGTGCCTTGAAGGGCAGGGCATTGAACTGAAACGCCTGCAGCTTGCTGCCATAGTACTGTGAGCCATCAAGTGTGTTTAAGTCCTCCGCTGGTATCATTGGAAAACGGATGAGCTTGAAAAGGATCTCAGGAATGGTTGTGTCTCCTTGGGCTGCTGCCCATCTCTCCAGTCCATGCAGGATGACTTTTTCATTATGTACTACAAGGTCTGAGCGAGACAGAAGAGCTTTGACCAGGCCAAATGGAAGATCTGTCCAGGCTGGAGAGCGGATCAGTGCCTCACAGTTCCAAGCCAGGTAGCGAAGACAGACTTCCTGCAGAGACTCATCACCTGTACGGACCGCATACTCATAGAAAGACTTTTGATAGTGGAAACTGACATCTTCTGTGACAAAAAATCTGAAAAGATTTGCTGCTTCATTCTGAATTTCTTTCAGATCCCAGTCCATTGCCATCCTGAGAATGCAGAGGGTGGAGGCTAGTGTGATCTTTCTTGTGTAGAAGTATCTGAAATGCAAACAAACTCAGCTATTACTAACACAACAACAATCTGTCAAATGTTTTCCTATAATTTTGGAATTAGACACCAAATTCAACTTAATTTTGCAAAGCCAGTTGACACCCTGAGAGTGAAAATCAGCTATGAGTGTTAAAGGTTTACCTGACAAATATGTAGTAAAAGGTCATCAGACAAGTAAAAGATATAACAGAAGTCATCAGTAACTATTACTGATGAAAGGAGGCCAATGAGAGAGCTAGTGGTAGTTTGAACTTTTACCTGACAAAGTTGTTGGCATGTTTACTGCAGTCAGAGGTGACATCAATGCTGAGGCTGCTGAAATCCGACTGTGAGGTTTTGAGGAATGAGTTCAGAGAGAGGATGACCCTGTGAGCACAGATTGTCTCAACAATGTTGTTGTCCACAACCACTGTGATGTTCAAGTCACAGTCACGTCCACTGTCAAACAGTTCCCCCAGCTGATGAGAGAGGCTTGTGTTGTGGTCCAAAGAGAACTCATGGCTGAAATCCTCATCAATAGGTTCTGGCCCTGATAGAGATCAATATCAAGTGGTTTGGTTTCAGTGTGTTGGGAAGCAAAATTGCATTTTTTGAGTTCAACTTCTTTTCAAAACTTGGTTGCCTTACCCTCTTTGCATCTAACGCCAACATCCTCATCATGACCACAGTTATGGACCCCCCACCCAGGGAACTGGCATTGCAGCAGGTTTGTCTCTTTCCCGTCACAGGATAAATCATCCATCCAGATTTTGCCTTTGCCTTGCACAGAATCAACAACACAATGAAAAATAGTCATACTTTCATCATGATAATATCTGAAGCAAATATTGTTCATTGTTCAAAGAAAGTTTATCTGAGTTGCAAAGTTGCTTCTGAAATAACAGTGTCAGACATATATTTCTACAGGCAAGTCAAAGTCAAGCAGAGCTTCCTTACCGCTGCCAAATGATACCAGAGCTTCTCTTGCACCCGTGAAATTTAATTGTTGACACATCACTTGGGCTTCGTTCATATCCCAGTTGTCATCGCACACAGTTCCCCAAACGCCATCATGAAAGATCTCCACACGACCCTCAGAGGGGTCTTGACCCCCAGTGAGCCTAATGTAACCTTCCTCATTAGCTAAAGAGGTGTGAAAAAATCAAATGTAATGTCATAACCACATTTAGGCATCTGTGCACAGGTATTGTGAAGTTTACATAGTCTCATGCCATGAGCTCACGTTTTATGTGTTGAAAAGAGAAATTGCGTGTTTTGAGTTCAACTTCTTGTCAAAACTTGGTTGCCTTACCATCTTCACATCTAACGCCAACATCCTCACCATGACCACAGTTATTGACCCCCCACCCAGGGAACTCGCATTGCATCAGGTTTGTCTCTGTCCCATTACAGGATAAATCATCCATCCAGATGTTACCTTCCCCTAACACAAAATCAACCACACAATGAAAAATAGTCACACTTTCATCATAATATCTGTAGCAAATATTGTTCATTGTTCAAAGAAAGTTTATCTGAGTTGCAAAGTTACTTTTGAAATAGCGGTGTCAGACATATATTTCCACACTGTCACAGTCAAGCAGAGCTTCCTTACCGCTGCCAAATGATACCAGAACTTCTTTTGCACCCGGGAAACTTAACTGTCGACACACCACTTGGGTTTCGTTCATATCCCAGTCATCATCGCACACAGTCCCCCAAACGCCATCATGAAAGATCTCCACTCGGCCCTCAGAGGAGTCTTGACCCCCAGTGAGCCTAATATAACCTTCCTCATAAGCTAAAGAGGTGTGAAAAATCAAATGTAATGTCATAACCACATTTAGGCATCTGTGTACAGGTATTGTAAAGTTTCTTAAGTCTCATCCATGAGCTCATGTTTTGCATTATATTAAGGCTACAGTACAATTATTTTTTATTGCAAGTTATGTGTTTGTCAGCCCTTGAAATTAAATAATGTCAGATTACTTTGTACAAGCTGACAGTTAATAGATCCAAATTTGTCCATTTAGGAATTGCAAAATTTGCTATATGTAATAGATGTGATGAAAAAATAGTTTTTTATTTTTCAATATTCTCTTCATTGCCATTGAGAATATTGTTAAACACACAAGAATATAAGCCAGTAAGCATTTATATTTCGAAATAAGAATAACGTCTGTCTCATACATGTACATGGAAGATATTGGCCTAAAGATACAAAGGATTGAAATAGCTGGAAAGTTTTTTCTGGAGGATATTGCTTTTTTGTTCACTGTTAAATTAAGCTGTGGAGGCTTTTACAAGATAAAAACAGTTTTACTCACCAGAAGACAGGCTGACGAAAAGAATGCAGAATAGTAAGAAAGTATTTTCTTTCATTTTGATTGCATTATACTGGGAAAAAGATGGAAACAGGGAACATCACTAAGTTTCTGTATTCAGAAATGTTTTCTTATTCTATGATCAGCACATTTTTTTGAATAGTGACCATCCACTCCTGTCTACAGACAGAGGAGCTAAGTTTGGTTTCCTGTCACTTTTATTTTATAGCTGCTTTTAGGATCAAAGTACATTTTAGAAACCCAGACATAACATCACCATGAGAGCGACAAGCAAGTTTCTTTTCAAATGACATACTGTAGGTATATTTTATCTTGCATATAACCCAATGTACACTAACACATGCAAAATGTGCAATTTTGCAGAACATCTTTGGTGTGACTGAAATTATGTACGATAATGACAAATGATCCTTCCTTTGTCCTCATGTTTTTCTCTAAACATTTTTTCCCTCATATAATGTGCAATGCTATCAGTATCCATACATTTTTCTGGTTAAAAGAGGAATAAACTTACCAGAACTCAAAATGAAGTGAACTGAAGAAAGGGATCTGTGAAGAAATAAATTGGAGATATGGTTGCACAATTTCACAAAGGGTGTCCAGTTATTTTCCAGGAATCGCCACTCCCTCTAAAGGGGAGTTTCTCAGAACATCTTATTCCTACAATAGCCATTGGTGTAAAATTTAGAGTAATTACAACATATGCAAATTATATGTACTGTTTGTCCAACAAGTAAATTGAAAAGACGGTCAAATGTGAAATTTTGTTGTGGTGCCATCACATTATGTGAACAAATAAATACCTTGGGAAGCTAAAATAGAACAAAAATAGTCTTATTAGACTTTTTAGAAGAAAAGGAGCTCATGTACCGGGAAGCTGCCTGCAGAGGGCAGCGACCCTCCAGCAGTGAGTTGGTTCCTTTCATACCCACCTGGTGGTAATACATGTCGGTATGTACATGCCTGTATTCAAACAACAGAAAGTTACAGATAATATAATTTCAGTGAAAATGTCTGTAGAGATGTCAGGTAAATGTACAGTTCAGCAGTGGAAGAAAAGTAGTGGACCTACTTCTCCAAAATTTTGAGGTACTTTACTTGAGTATTTCCATCGATAATATTTACTCTTCTACCCCACAACATTTCAGGGGTAACTTAATTTGACATTTCTGTCAAACATTTACTTTTCAGACTAAGATTTTTCATAGCTTTTTAAATATGATCCATAGTTACAGATGAAAGATTGAGCATGTTCAGAATAATACAATTATAATTAAAATGTTCTGTTGGGATCTATTATACTGGTAAGCACACAACCTTGCTGGAGAAGATTGTCATGATTCATTGGACATAGTTAATGCTTCATTTTACAGGTCTGTAATATCCTAAAAGTGACCTTAATTTCACAGGAAGTTCCCTGTAAAGAACTATGTAATTTGGAACTAATGATAGGTTAGTGAAAAAGGGAATTTCCTTGAAAGAAAGTTCTGTTTAAACCCATGTAAATATCCATTATTAATTCAATTATTCATTTATTATTGGTAACTTTATTCTTCATAAATGTTAAATCGTATATTTGCCTGTAGAAAGATTTTACATTTTTCTATGTTCAGATGACCTGCTGTGCAACAACTAAAAGACTTTCTGGGTTACAGTACCAATTAACTGAAATAATTGAACCAACTGAACACAGTCTAATTTTCACTTTAATGAGTAGGCTACCAAATTACTTAATTCTTTCCAAGCAACCTCCTAGAAACTTTTAGATAATTATAGACCTGTAAAATAAAGTATTAACAACATATATAAGTGGAGGATCCGGTTTAACTCGGTGTAAGTCACCATGAGGTCATTGGCTCACTCATATCAACTTAAGCTCTCTCCCAGTGAGGTTTGTTATTGTGGACTACAATCCTGGTGTGGAAGGACTGCCTCCCCATCAGCACCTTCAGGAGAGTATGTCATCACACAGGCCACTGGTCGGTTTTTATTATTGCCTTTATTTAAACTTCATCATTGAGGGCTTGCCCTTATTTACAATGATGTAACAGTTTAAAATGACTTGAAAAGATAGAAAGTAATAAAAGATACAAGATAAAAGAAAATCAGTTAAAACAAGTATACAAGTGCAGTTAATTAAAGATACAATATACAAAAACCAAATCAACTAAAACAGGTACAAACAAAGCTGAGTGGTTTGTGATCATAAATTTAAATTGACCAAAGGTGACTTAAGAGTAGACTTGTCTTGTATAGTTGTTTTTTGGAACAAATTCTCTCTCATGACCATCGAGAACCATCAAAAATTTAACTTATAATCACTAATTCACTTCCAATCAGCATGGAAGTGAAGAAACGGAAAGTGCCTGATAAAATCAATATATCAACTTACATAAAATATATCTTATTGAGGTGATAGTATGAAGATCAGATAATATGTTTTTCATTATTCATCCTCCTATATTATCTCTTTCCCAGAGAGGAAACTAATCTGTGGCGTACTGAGGACGTACCACCACTTGGTAGGAGAACTGGTTTGAGTGGCATGGATAGACACGTTCTTCGCTGCTCGGAACAAATGCGAGATTCTCATCATTAAATTCCTCAACATGAAAAACATACCGCCCATCACACATTACAACAAGCCTATTGCTGTAACCAATACGTTGCCCCATGTGACTGGGTAAATCGTTGTTCTTTTCTTGAATCCTCAAACTAACGGCTGGAAAAGAAGAGCAAGAGACATTTGAGCAGTCTTTAATACTAATAAATACTTTTGTTTTCCAACGCATGCTGTTAAAAGCAAAATAGGCGCTGTTATGAACAGGTGTTTGGAAATCAAATGTCAGGCTATTGATGCGCTGCCCATGAAGAAGATAGAACCCCAAATCCTTGTAAGTTTTGACACTTCGGGAGCTGAAGGTAAAGCTCCATGGTCTGCCAGTGTAAATCCTGGATGTGTAGACATTTTGTTCATCCTTCAGATTGTTGAGCAGTGCCTTGAAGGGCAGGGCATTGAACTGAAACGCCTGCAGCTTGCTGCCATAGTACTGTGAGCCATCAAGTGTGTTTAAGTCCTCAGCTGGTATCATTGGAAAACGGATGAGCTTGAAAAGGATCTCAGGAATGGTTGTGTCTCCTTGGGCTGCTGCCCATCTCTCCAGTCCATGCAGGATGACTTTTTCATTATGTACTACAAGGTCTGAGCGAGACAGAAGAGCTTTGACCAGGCCAAATGGAAGATCTGTCCAGGCTGGAGAGCGGATCAGTGCCTCACAGTTCCAAGCCAGGTAGCGAAGACAGACTTCCTGCAGTGACTCATCACCTGTACGGACCGCATACTCATAGAAAGACTTTTGATGGTGGAAATTGACATCTTCTGTGACAAAAAATCTGAAAAGATTTGCTGCTTCATTCTGAATTTCTTTCAGATCCCAGTCCATTGCCATCCTGAGAATGCAGAGGGTGGAGGCTAGTGTGATCTTTCTTGTGTAGAAGTATCTGAAACGCAAACAAACTCAGCTATTACTAACACAACAACAATCTGTCAAACGTTTTCCTATAATTTTGGAATTAGACACCAAATTCAACTTAATTTTGCAAAGCCAGTTAACACCCTGAAAGTGAAAATCAGCTATGAGTGTTAAAGGTTTACCTGACAAATATGTAGTAAAAGGTCATCAGACAAGTAAAAGATATTACAGAAGTCATCAGTAACTATTACTGATGAAAGGAGGCCAATGAGAGAGCTAGTGGTAGTTTGAACTTTTACCTGACAAAGTTGTTGGCATGTTTACTGCAGTCAGAGGTGACATCAATGCTGAGGCTGCTGAAATCCGACTGTGAGGTTTTGAGGAATGAGTTCAGAGAGAGGATGACCCTGTGAGCACAGATTGTTTCAACAATGTTGTTGTCCACAACCACTGTGATGTTCAAGTCACAGTCACGTCCACTGTCAAACAGTTCCCCCAGCTGATGAGAGAGGCTTGTGTTGTGGTCCAAAGAGACCTCATGGCTGAAATCCTCATCCATAGGTTCTGGCCCTGATAGAGATCAATATCAAGTGGTTTGGTTTCAGTGTGTTGGGAAGCAAAATTGCATTTTTTGAGTTCAACTTCTTTTCAAAACTTGGTTGCCTTACCCTCTTTGCATCTAATGCCAACATCCTCATCATGACCACAGTCATGGACCCCCCACCCAGGGAACTGGCATTGCAGCAGGTTTGTCTCTTTCCCGTCACAGGATAAATCATCCATCCAGATGTTGCCTTTGCCTAGCACAGAATCAACAACACAATGAAAAACAGTCACACTTTCATCATGATAATATCTGAAGCAAATATTGTTCATTGTTCAAAGAAAGTTTATCTGAGTTGCAAAGTTGCTTCTGAAATAACAGTGTCAGACATATATTTCTACAGGCAAGTCACAGTCAAGCAGAGCTTCCTTACCGCTGCCAAATGATACCAGAGCTTCTCTTGCACCCGTGAAATTTAATTGTTGACACACCACTTGGGCTTCGTTCATATCCCAGTTGTCATCGCACACAGTTCCCCAAACGCCATCATGAAAGATCTCCACACGGCCCTCAGAGGGGTCTTGACCCCCAGTGAGCCTAATGTAACCTTCCTCATTAGCTAAAGAGGTGTGACAAAATCAAATGTAATGTCATAACCACATTTAGGCATCTGTGCACAGGTATTGTAAAGTTTACATAGTCTCATGCCATGAGCTCATGTTTTATGTGTTGAAAAGAGAAATTGCGTGTTTTGAGTTCAACTTCATGTCAAAACTTGGTTGCCTTACCATCTTCACATCTAACGCCAACATCCTCACCATGATTACAGTTAGTGACCCCCCACCCAGGGAACTCGCATTGCATCAGGTTTGTCTCTGTCCCATTACAGGATAAATCATCCATCCAGATGTTACCTTCCCCTAACACAAAATCAACCACACAATGAAAAATAGTCACACTTTCATCATAATATCTGTAGCAAATATTGTTCATTGTTCAAAGAAAGTTTATCTGAGTTGCAAAGTTGCTTTTGAAATAACAGTGTCAGACTATATTTCCACACTGTCACAGTCAAGCAGAGCTTCCTTACCGCTGCCAAATGATACCAGAACTTCTTTTGCACCCGCGAAACTTAACTGTCGACACACCACTTGGGCTTCGTTCATATCCCAGTCATCATCGCACACAGTCCCCCAAACGCCATCATGAAAGATCTCCACACGGCCTTCAGAGAAGTCTTGACCTCCAGTGAGCCTAATGTAACCTTCCTCATAAGCTAAAGAGGTGTGAAAAATCAAATGTAATGTCATAACCACATTTAGGCATCTGTGTACAGGTATTGTAAAGTTTCTTTAGTCTCATGCCATGAGCTCATGTTTTGCATTATATTAAGGCTACAGTACAATTATTTTTTATTGCAAGTTATGTGTTTGTCAGCCCTTGAAATTAAATAATGTCAGATTACTTTGTACAAGCTGACAGTTAATAGATCCAAATTTGTCCATTTAGGAACTGCAAAATTTGCTATATGTAATAGATGTGATGAAAAAATAGTTTTTTATTTTTCAATATTCTCTTTATTGCCATTGAGAATATTGTTAAACACACAAGAATATAAGCCAGTAAGCATTTATATTTCGAAATAAGAATAACGTCTGTGTCATACATGTACATGGAAGATATTGGCCTAAAGATACAAAGGATTAAAATAGCTGGAAAGTTTTTTGGGGGGGGATATTGCTTTTTTGTTCATTGTTAAATTAAGCTGTGGAGGCTTTTACAAGATAAGAACAGTTTTACTCACCAGAAGACAGGCTGACGAAAAGAATGCAGAATAGTAAGAAAGTATTTTCTTTCATTTTGATTGCATTACACTGGGAAAAAGATGGAAACAGGGAACATCACTAAGTTTCTGTATTCAGAAATGTTTTCTTATTCTATGATCAGCACATTTTTTTGAATAGTGACCATCCACTCCTGTCTACAGACAGAGGAGCTAAGTTTGGTTTCCTGTCACTTTTATTTTATAGCTGCTTTTAGGATCAAAATAAATTTTAGAAACCCAGACATAACATCACCATGAGAGCGACAAGCAAGTTTCTTTTCAAATGACATATACTGTAGGTGTATTTTCTTGCATATAACCCAATGTACACAAACACATGCAAAATGTGCAATTTTGCAGAACATCTTTGGTGTGACTGAAATTATGTACGATAATGACAAATGATCCTTCCTTTGTCCTCATGTTTTTCTCTAAACATTTTTTCTCTCATATAATGTGCAATGCCATCAGTATCCATACATTTTTCTGGTTAAAAGAGGAATAAACTTACCAGAACTCAAAATGAAGTGAACTGAAGAAAGGGATCTGTGAAGAAATAAATTGGAGATATCTGTGCATTATTTCACAAAGGGTGTCCAGTTATTTTCCAGGAATCGCCACTCCCTCTAAAGGGGAGTTTCTCAGAACATCTTGTTCCTACAATAGCCATTGGTGTAAAATTTAGAGTAATTACAACATATGCAATATATATGTACTGTTTGTCCAACAAGTAAATTGAAAAGACGGTCAAATGTGAAATTTTGTTGTGGTGCCATCACATTATGTGAACAAATAAATACCTTGGGAAGTTAAAATAGAACAAAAATAGTCTTATTAGACTTTTTAGAAGAAAAGGAGCTCATGTACCGGGAAGCTGCCTGCAGAGGGCAGCAACCCTCCAGCAGTGAGTTGGTTCCTTTCATACCCACCTGGTGGTAATACATGTCAGTATGTACATGCCTGTATTCAAACAACAGAAAGTTACAGATAATATAATTTCAGTGAAAATGTCTGTAGAGATGTCAGGTAAATGTACAGTTCAGCAGTGGAAGAAAAGTAGTGGACCTACTTTTGAGGTACTTTACTTGAGTATTTCCATCGATAATATTTACTCTTCTACCCCACAACATTTCAGGGGTAACTTAATTTGACATTTCTGTCAAACATTTACTTTTCAGACTAAGATTTTTCATAGCTTTTAAATATGATCCATAGTTACAGATGAAAGATTGAGCATGTTCAGAATAATACAATTATAATTAAAATGTTCTGTTGGGATCTATTATACTGGTAAGCACACAACCTTGCTGGAGAAGATTGTCATGATTCATTGGACATAGTTAATGCTTCATTTTACAGGTCTGTAATATCCTAAAAGTGACCTTAATTTCACAGGAAGTTCCCTGTAAAGAACTATGTAATTTGGAACTAATTATAAGTTAGTGAAAAAGGGAATTTCCTTGAAAGAAAGTTCTGTTTAAACCCATGTAAATATCCATTATTAATTAAATTATTCATTTATTATTGGTAACTTTATTCTTCATAAATGTTAAATCGTATATTTGCCTGTAGAAAGATTTTACATTTTTCTATGTTCAGATGACCTGCTGTGCAACAACTAAAAGACTTTCTGGGTTACAATACCAATTAACTGAAATAATTGAACCAACTGAACACAGTCTAATTTTCACTTTAAAGAGTAGGCTACCAAATTACTTAATTCTTTCCAAGCAACCTCCTAGAAACTTTTAGATAATTATAGACCTGTAAAATAAAGTATTAATAACATATATAAGTGGAGGATCCGGTTTTAACTTGGTTTAAGTCACCATGAGGTCATTGGCTCACTCATATCAACTTAAGCTCTCTCCCAGTGAGGTTTGTTATTGTGGACTACAATCTTGGTATGGAAGGACTGCCTCCCCATCAGCACCTTCAGGAGAGTATGTCATCACACAGGCCACTGGTCGGTTTTTATTATTGCCTTTATTTAAACTTGAAAAATCATTGAGGGCTCGCCCTTATTTACAATGATGTAACAGTTTAAAATGACTTGAAAAGATAGAAAGTAATAAAAGATACAAGATAAAAGAAAATCAGTTAAAACAAGTATACAAGTGCAGTTAATTAAAGATACAATATACAAAAACCAAATCAACTAAAACAGGTACAAACAAAGCTGAGTGGTTTGTGATCATAGATTTAACTTGACCAAAGGTGACTTAAGAGTAGACTTGTCTTGTATAGTTGTTTTTTGGAACAAATTCTCTCTCATGACCATCGAGAACCATCAAAAATTTAACTTATAATCACTAATTCACTTCCAATCAGCATGGAAGTGAAGAAACGGAAAGTGCCTGATAAAATCAATATATCAACTTACATAAAATATATCTTATTGAGGTGATAGTATGAAGATCAGATAATATGTTTTTAATTATTCATCCGGCTATATTATCTCTTTCCCAGAGAGGAAACTAATCTGTGGTGTACTGAGGACGTACCACCACTTGGTAGGAGAACTGGTTTGAGTGGCATGGATAGACACGTTCTTCGCTGCTCGGAACAAATGCGAGATTCTCATCATTAAATTCCTCAACATGAAAAACATACCGTCCGTCACACATTACAACAAGCCTATTGCTGTAACCAATACATTGCTTCACGTGACTGTTTAAATCATTGTTCTCTTCTTGAATCCTCAAACTAACGGCTGGAAAAGAAGAGCAAGACACACTTTCATTTGAGCAGTCTTTATCACTAATAATTACTTTTGTTTTCCAACGCATGCTGTTAAAAGCAAAATAGGCGCTGTTATGAACAGGTGTTTGGAAATCAGATGTCAGGCTATTGATGTGCTGCCCATGAAGACGGTAGTACCCCAAATCCTTATATTTTTTGACGCTTTGGGAGCCGAAGGTAAAGCTCCATGGTCTGCCAGTGTAAATCCTGGATGTGTAGACATGTTGTTCTTCCTTCAGGTCATTAAGCAGTATCATGAAGGGCAGGGCATTGAACTGAAACCCCTGCAGCTTGCTGCCATAGTACTGTGAGCCATCAAGTATGTATAAGTCCTCAGCTGGTATCATTGGAAAACGGATGAGCTTGAAAAGGATCTCAGGAATGGTTGTGTCTCCTTGGGCTGCTGCCCATGTCTCAAGTGCTCTCAGGATGACTGTTTCATTACGTACTACAAGGTCTGAGCGAGACAGCAGAGCTTTGACCAGGCCAAATGGAAGATCTGTCCAGGCTGGAGAGCGGATCAGTGCCTCACAGTTCCAAGCCAGGTAGCGAAGACAGACTTCCTGCAGTGACTCATCACCTGTATGGACCGCATACTCATAGAAAGACTTTTGATGGTGGAAATTGACATCTTCTGTGACAAAAAATCTGAAAAGATTTGCTGCTTCATTCTGAATTTCTTTCAGATCCCAGTCCATTGCCATCCTGAGGATGCAGTGTGCAGAGGCTAGTGTGATATTTCTTGTGTAGAAGTATCTGAAATGCAAACAAACTCAGCTATTACTAACACAACAACAATCTGTCAAATGTTTTCCTATAATTTTGGAATTAGACACCAAATTCAACTTAATTTTGCAAAGCCAGTTAACACCCTGAGAGTGAAAATCAGCTATGAGTGTTAAAGGTTTACCTGACAAATATGTAGTAAAAGGTCATCAGACAAGTAAAAGATATAACAGAAGTCATCAGTAACTATTACTGATGAAAGGAGGCCAATGAGAGAGCTAGTGGTAGTTTGAACTTTTACCTGACAAAGTTGTTGGCATGTTTACTGCAGTCAGAGGTGACATCAATGCTGAGGCTGCTGAAATCCGACTGTGAGGTTTTGAGGAATGAGTTCAGAGAGAGGATGACCCTGTGAGCACAGATTGTTTCAACAATGTTGTTGTCCACAACCACTGTGATGTTCAAGTCACAGTCACGTCCACTGTCAAACAGTTCCCCCAGCTGATGAGAGAGGCTTGGGTTGTGGTCCAAAGAGAACTCATGGCTGAAATCCTCATCAGTAGGTTCTGGCCCTGATAGAGATCAATACGGAATGGTTTTATGTGTTGAGAAGAAAATTGCGTTTTTTGAGTTCAACTTCTTTTCAAAACTTGGTTGCCTTACCCTCTTCGCATTTAACGCCAACATCCTCACCATGACCACAGTTATGGACCCCCCACCCAGAGAACTGGCATTGCAGCAGGTTTGTCTCTGTCCCATCACAGGATAAATCATCCATCCAGATGTTGCCTTTGCCTTGCACAGAATCAACCACACAATGAAAAATAGTCACTTTCATCATGATAATATTTGTAGCAAATATTGTTCATTGTTCAAATAATGTTTATTTGAATTGCAAAGTTGCTATTGCAATAGCAGTGTCAGATGTAAATTTCCACACTGTCACAGTCAAACAGAGCTTACTTACCACTGCCAAATGACACCAGAGCTTCTTTTGCGCCCTCGTAACGGAGCTGTCGACACACCAATCGCGCTTCGTTCATATCCCAGTTGTCATCGCATACAGTCCCCCAAACACCATCATGAAAAATCTCCACACGGCCCTCAGAGGGGTTTTGTCCCCCAACCAGCCGAATGTAATCATCAGCATCATTAGCTAAAGAGGTGTGACAAAATCAAATGTCATGTCATAACCACATTGAGGCATCTGTGTACAATCATTGTAAAGTTTTTATCATCTCACACCATGAGTTCATGTTTTGCTTTATTACAGTAACATTCAACATGTTATGACAAGTCAGCCCTCTGGAGCTATGTATTGCCTTCACTTACATTATACAAAATAAGACCATATTACTTTCTGATAGTTAATAGATTCAAAATTGTCCAGTTAGGAACTGTAAAATTTGCTATATGTAATAGATGTGATTAAAAAGTAGTCCCACCTTTATTGCCATTGAGAATATTGTTAAGCACACAAGAATATAAGCCAGTAAGCATTTATATTCATAAATAAGAATAACCTCTTCCTCATGCGTGTTGGTCGAAGATAAAGACATTAACCTTAATCCTACCGACTTGTACCTGGGATAAAAGCTAGCCAGTAGTCCTTATATGTTAAATATATGTTGGTAGGATGAAGGTTAAAATAGCTGGGAAAATCTGAGGGAAAATTGCCCTCTGTTCACTGTTAAATTAAGCTGTGCTTAAATAGGCTTTCACAAGATAAGATCAGTTTACTCACCTGCAGACAAGCTGACAAATAGGATGCAGAGTAATAAGGAAGCATTTTCTTTCATTTTTATTGCAATGCACTGGCAAAAAAAAACAGAAAACAGGGAACATCACTAAGTTTCTGTATTCAGAAATGTTTTCTTATTTTATGATCATCACATTTTTTGAATAATGACCATTCACTGCTGTCTACAGACATAGAGGAGCTAAGTTTGGTTTCCTGTCACTTTAATTTTATAGCTGCTTTTAGGATCAAAATAAATTTCAGAAACCCTGACATAACATCACCATGAGAGCGACAAGCAAGTTTTTTTTCAAATGACATATACTGTAGGTATATTTTCTTGCATATAACCCAATGTACACAAACACATGCAAAATGTACAATTTTGCTGAATATCTATGGTTTGACTGAAATTATATACGATAATGACAAATTGTCCTTCATTCACATAGTTTCTTACACACACATTTTTTGAATAGTGACCATTTACTGCTGTCTACAGACATAGCACAGCCGAGTTTGGTTTCCTGTCACTTTCAATTTTTAGCTGATTTTGGATCAAAATAAAAGTCAGAAACCCAGTTTCTTTTCAAATGAATATAGGCTATTGTATGTATGTTTTCTTGTGTTCAAACCAAACGCGAAGCGAATTTTTCGCGCGTTGAGATTACATATAAAGTCAATGTAAAGACGCGCCCCGCGTGAATAGACCCGAATGGCGCGAATACGCGAAATTCGCGTATCCGCACGAGTTGAAAATCTTGAACTTCAGCGAAAATTTCGCGCGTATCATAGGGCTGGACCGGGGGATTCGGTCGCGGCTTGCCACTTGGGAACACGTTGGTGGTGCTGCTGCTGATTTCTGGAGGAATAAACACACACCGGACCACCACGCGAGTCACACCGGATTCCGGAGCCGTTTACCGGCGGGAGGAGTTTATTTTTTTAAACTTTTAAACTGATTTATCTTCACTTTCGCATCTCAACTTAACCGGAGCTAACACCAGAGTCACACATCCCCCTCGGCTGCTGTCATCAATAACAACCTAAATGCTGGTGACTTTACATAATTTTAAATTTAAACTAGTAGATATCTATGTGTTTAAACGTGTCGCTGCCGTATTTATGCCTTTAGATTATGTCATTTTGTGTGGATGGGGCAGCTACAATGTTGATAAAGCACAGCTCTGATCGATCCGAACTCCATACAGAAAATGATTATTTTAAAAGTTGTTTGCTTGTCGTCTTGTGGACAGACCTGACAAAGGATGATTCAGACTTTTTACAAATCGGCATCATGTTGTAGTAATTGCGGCATCCTTTTGATTCGTTTATTGCAATTAAATCATAGCAAAATCTATGTTTATTTTGGGTTCATACCGCTTTAAGGTATGTAGTTGTCGTCTGGGAAGTGTAGTAAATAAACGGATTTTTGGGGGGAGTTTTATGTGACAGGTTAATGCAGTTTATCACAGCAAAACGAACAGAGAAGAGTTGATGTATTTGATGTATTCCTCAGTGTTTACAGATTAGTGTCGGTATGAATGTTGGTAGCAGGAGGACTGAGCTGGCAGGCAGGCTGAGCTTCAGTAACATCACCGGCTGGCTCCCATTGTCCAGGGGCCTGTTTCAGAAAGCGAGTTTAGTGAAAACTCTGAGTTTGTTCACCCTGAGTTGAGGGACACTCTGGGTTTTCAGTTTCAGAAAGAGAGCTAACTTAAACTTTGGGCTAGTTACCACAGTAACTGACTCTGTGAAGCTAACCTACTCGCTGGCAGGTTTTCCTCAACAAACCCTGAGTTTCTCTCTGTCTCCTCCCTCCTCCAGAGCCAGACACTCTGTTTCATTTCCTCATTCATTCAGTCCGTATCAAAGCGCATTCATTAGCGGAGGTTTACTATCTGTCGGAATCTAAATTCTGGTTGATTATTAGTTTAGTTACTCAAGGACTTTCTAAAGTTGTCGCTTTTATGCGCATCAGTCATTTCTTTGAAGAGCGTTTTTTTCTCTCACATTCAGATATTACACAGAGTGAATTCATCCTCAGTTCAGAATAAAACCTCTGCATGTCCTTCTGTTATAATTCTGTGACTCTGTGCATAAGACAGCTGTTAGTTTGTTAGAGCAGCTCCTGTGCTGAAATGTTTATTGCAAATAATGTGTAATCTCAGTTTAAATTTAAACAATCGGTATGAAGCTTTAGACGTGGGAACAATGAATAATTATCTCTATCACTCATGATGTGACTGGTCGCACTGATGGGACATCATTCCTATAATATTGTAGATTATATGTTAATATGCTGAGTGATCAGGATCGTGGTGCAGCTGCAGAATGTAGTTTGAAAGTGAGATTTTTAAATAGGGGGCATAATCTTATCGTGTTTTAACAGGATTTCTGTGACAATGTTTAAATTTACTACATTTGTTGAAGTAGCTGAAATAAAGTCACTGAATGCTGTTGAGCTGAGATACAAATAGATGCCTAAAAATTTAAAATATTATGTATTTTAACCTCGACGCCTTTTCAAGGACAAATCACCAAACACATTATTACTGGATCAGACTGTGAGCTACAGTCATGTCTCTATGTCTTTGATCTATATATGTTTTAAATCTTTAACTATATTTTTCATCTTCAGTTGCCTCCTGTGTTTTGTCCGTCAGATTAAAACTGAACAAATATATTTAAAATGTAATGTAGCTTCAGCCTGATACACAGTCAGATTCCACTTTATCATCATTAAGGAAATGTAAGTCTGCTAAATGATGAATTAATGGGCAACACTGAATAAAACTTTATTGTGTTAACTTATTGACACTTTTCCTGTTTATCTTTTTTTAAAGATAAATGTGCAGCGTCCGCACACACATGCATTCATATTTCTACTAAATGGAGGCTCTGCCTTTTATTTACCTGTTGCCATGGTGACTCGTAGTATCGGGGCTCCATTGATGATGGGGGTTTTTTATTCATCACGCACACGCTTAACTCAGAGTGAACATACTCAGAGTTGATTGAACTGACTCAGATCAGCTGTTCTGAAACCGAAAACTCTGAGTTTCCCATCTCGGGGTTCATCAACTCAGAGTTCGGGGTTTAACTCAGAGTTTGTTGAACCTGCTTTCTGAAACAGACCCCAAGTGGGGACTAGTCGGTGCCTGCCATTGCTCATTGGCTGTTTGGGGCGAATAAGCACAAATGATCCCGCGGCCTGTTTTATTCGCGAATTACGCGAATAAAAACAAATGTTCCTGCGTCAAACTCGCGCGAGTAACGCGAGGCTAAAATTCGCTTTTTTTCGTTTGGTGTGAACACAACAAACACATGCACAATGTACAATTTTGCTGCACATCTGTGATGTGACTGAAATTATGTACAATAATGACAAATTGTCCTTCATTTGTTGCCAAGTTTTTCTCTTAACATTTTTTCTCTCATATAATGTGCAGTGCCATCAGTATCCATACGTTTTTCTGGTTAAAAGAGTAATAAACTTACCAGAAATTAAAATGAAGTGAACTGAAGAAAGGGATCTCAGAAGAAATAAAAGGGAGAAATCTGTGCACAATTTAACAGTGTATGCACTTATTTTCCAGGATTTGCCACACCCACTAAGGTTGTTTCCAAGAACGTTTTGTTCCCAAAAGGCAAAGTAAGGCCAGACCAGACAAAGCAAGTTTATTTGTTTAGCACATTTCAACAAGTCAATTCCAAGTGCTTCACATAGAACATAAAAGGCAAAACAGAATATAAAATATAATAAGACAGATAAAACAAGAGAATAAAAGTTACAATGCAGTGCAAGATATTAACCCTCAATTTTGGTTTAATTAAAAGCAGTGGCAAACAGAAAAGTCTTCAGCTGTGATTTAAAAGAGTTGCAGCAGACCTGCAGTTTTCTGGGAGTTTGTTCCAGATATGTGGAGCATAAAAACTAAACGCTGCTTCTCCATGTTTACTTTGGGGACAGAAAGCAGACCTGTCCCAGATGACCTGAGAGGTCCAGATGGTTCATAACGTAGCAGCAGATCAGAAATGTATTTTGGCCCTAAACCTTTCAGTGCTTTATAAACTAATAGTGATTTGATCCACTTTCTTAGTCTTAGTGAGGACTCGAGTAGCAGCGTTCTGAATCAGATGCAGCTGTCTGACCAATTTTTTTAGGGAGACCTGTGAAGACACCATTACAGTAGTCAGGTCTACTGAAAATAAATGCATGAACAAGTTTTTCTAAATCTGGCTGAAACATAAGTCCTTTAATTCTTGATATATTCTTTAGGTGATAGTAGGCTGACTTTGTAATTGTCTTAATGTGGCTGTTGAAATTCAGGTCTGAGTCCATGACTACACAACACAATAGCCATTATTTTTCAAATTTACAGTAATTACAACACATGCAATATTTATGTACTGTATGTCCAACAAGTAAATTGAAAAGAAGGTCAAATGTGAAATTTTGCTGTGGTGCCATTACATTATGTAAACAAATAAATACCTTGGGAAGTTAAAATAGGACAAAGATAGCCTTACTTGTTTATTACTATATCTATTACATTTTAGAAGAAACAGAGCTCATATACCGGGAAGCTGCCTGCAAGACACACCTCCCTACACACCACAATCCAGTTACAATCACTAATTCACTTCCTATCAGCATGAAGGTGAAGAAGTGGAAAGTCATCTGGAAATGTCCAGCTTTTTCTTAAGCCTGATCAATTCAATATGTCAACTTGGATAAAATAGAGTTTATAGAGGTGAGAGTATTATGAAGATCAGATATATGTTTTTCATTATTCATCCGGCTATATTATCTTTTTCCCAGAGAGGAAACTAATCTGTGGTGTACTGAGGACGTACCACCACTTGGTAGGAGAACTGGTTTGAGTGGCATGGATAGACACGTTCTTCGCTGCTCGGAACAAATATGAGATTCTCACCTTTAAATTCCTCAACATGAAACACATACCGCCCTTCACACATTACAACAAGCCTATTCCTGTAACTGATATGTCCCTCCATGTCACTGGGTAAATCATTGTTCTTTTCTTGAATCCTCAAACTAACGGCTGGCAAAGAAGGGCAAGAGACACTGTCACTTGAGCAGTCCTCATCTCTGATAAATACTCTTGATTTCCAACGCATGCTGTGAAAAGAAAAATAGGCGCTGTTATGAACAGGTGTTTTGAAATCAGATGTCAGGCTATTGATGTGCTGGTTGTGAAGAGTGTAGAGCCCAGAATCCCTGTAAGCTCTGATGCCCTGAGTGCTAAAGGTAAAGCTCCATGGTCTGCCAGTGTAAATCCTGGATGTGTAGACATTTTGCTCTTCCCTCAGATTGTTGAGCAGTGCCTTGAAGGGCAAGGCATTGAACTGAAACGCCTGCAGCTTGCTGCCATAGTACTGTGAGCCATCAAGTGTGTTTAAGTCCTCAGCTGGTATCATTGGAAAACGGATGAGCTTGAAAAGGATCTCAGGAATGGTTGTGTTTCCTTGGGCTGCTGCCCATCTCTCCAGTCCATGCAGGATGACTTTTTCATTATGTACTACAAGGTCTGAGCGAGACAGAAGAGCTTTGACCAGACCAAATGGAAGATCTGTCCAGGCTGGAGAGCGGATCAGTGCCTCGCAGTTCCAAGCCAGGTAGCGAAGACAGACTTCCTGCAGTGACTCATCACCTGTATGGACCGCATACTCATAGAAAGACTTTTGATGGTGGAAATTGACATCCTCTGTGAGAAAAAATCTGAAAAGACCTATTGCTTCATTCTGAATTTCTCTCAGATCCCAGTCCATTGCCATCCTGAGAATGCAGTGGGCAGAGGCTAGTGTGATTTTAATCTTTCTTGTGTAGAAGTATCTGAAATGCAAACAAACTCAGCTATTACTAACACAACAACAATCTGTCAAATGTTTTCCTATCATTTTGGAATTAGACACCAAATTCAACTTAATTTTGCAAAGCCAGTTAACACCCTGAAAGTGAAAATCAACTATGAGTGTTAAAGGTTTACCTGACAAATATGTAGTAAAAGGTCATCAGACAAGTAAAAGATACAACAGAAGTCATCAGTTACTATTATTGATGAAAGGAGGCCAATGAGAGAGCTAGTGGTAGTTTGAACTTTTACCTGACAAAGTTGTTGGCATGTTTACTGCAGTCAGAGGTGACATCAATGCTGAGGCTGCTGAAATCCGACTGTGAGGTTTTGAGGAATGAGTTCAGAGAGAGGATGACCCTGTGAGCACAGATTGTTTCAACAATGTTGTTGTCCACAACCACTGTGATGTTCAAGTCACAGTCACGTCCACTGTCAAACAGTTCCCCCAGCTGATGAGAGAGGCTTGTGTTGTGGTCCAAAGAGAACTCATGGCTGAAATTGTCATTAAAAGGTCCTGGTCCTGATAGAGATCAATATTAAGTGGTTTGGTTTCAGTGTGTTGGGAAGAAAATTGCATTTTTTGAGTTCAACTTCTTGTCCAAACTTGGTTGCCTTACCCTCTATGCATTTAACGCCAACATCCTCACCATGACCACAGTTATGGACCCCCCACCCAGAGAACTGGCATTGCAGCAGGTTTGTCTCTGTCCCATTACAGGATAAATCATCCATCCAGATGTTGCCTTCCCCTAACACAGAATCAGCCACAAAATGAAAAATAGTCACTTTTTTCATGGTATCTGTAGCATACTTGTTTTGTGAGTTTATCTGAGTTGTATATCCAATCTCATTCAGGTGCCTCTGAAATAACAGTGTCAGACATATATTTCTACAGGCAAGTCAAAGTCAAGCAGAGCTTCCTTACCGCTGCCAAATGATACCAGACCTTCTCTTGCACCCGTGAAATTTAATTGTCGACACACCACTTGGGCTTCGTTCATATCCCAGTTGTCATCGCACACAGTTCCCCAAACGCCATCATGAAAGATCTCCACTCGGCCCTCAGAGGAGTCTTGACCCCCAGTGAGCCTAATGTAACCTTCCTCATTAGCTAAAGAGGTGTGAAAAAATCAAATGTAATGTCATAACCACATTTAGGCATCTGTGTACAGGTATTGTAAAGTTTTTTTAGTCACATGCCATGAGCTCATGTTTTATATGTTGGGAAGAGAAATTGCATTTTTGAGTTTAACTTCTTGTCCAAATTTGGTTGCCTTACCCTCTTCGCATCTAACGCCAACATCTTCACCATGATTACAGTCATGGACCCCCCACCCAGGGAACTGGCATTGCAGCAGGTTTGTCTCTGTCCCATCACAGGCTAAATTATCCATCAAGATGTTGCCTTCCCCTAACACAAAATCAACAACACAATGAAAAATAGTCAAACTTTCATCATGATAATATCTGAAGCAAATATTGTTCATTGTTCAAAGAAAGTTTATCTGAGTTGCAAAGTTGCTTCAGAAATAACAGTGTCAGACATATATTTCTACAGGCAAGTCACAGTCAAGCAGAGCTTCCTTACCGCTGCCAAATGATACCAGAGCTTCTCTTGCACCTGGGAAACGTAACTGTCGACACACCACTTGGGCTTCATTCATATCCCAGTTGTCATCGCACACAGTCCCCCAAACGCCATTATGAAAGATCTCCACACGGCCTTCAGAGGAGTCTTGACCCCCAGTGAGCCTAATGTAACCTTCCTCATTAGCTAAAGAGGTGTGAAAAAATCAGGGATGTTAAATAAAAAATGAAAACAACAATGGCTATCCTTTTGTCGATTCAATTGTGTTTCTACAGGCATTTCTATAGGCTTTGTAGCATATTCTACAAGCTTTTTGTTCTACAGGTTCTACAAGCACATCAGTGCTTGTTTCAGTAGGTTGTTTCGGAGTCATTAGGTTCTCTAAATGAATTATAGCAACAATACAACTGTGTTGACATTAAAAAGAAAATGTACTTTTGAATATGTATTAAGTATTTTTAAAGGCAAGTACTCCAGTACTTAACAACTTTCACTTGTATTGGAGTAATATTTGACCACAAGTATCTATACTTTGACTGAAGTAGTGGGGTTGTGTACTGGTCTCATGCCATGAGCTCATGTTTTGCCTTATATTTAGGCTACAGTAAAATTCATTTTTATTGTATGTGTTTGTCAGCTCTCTGAAATGAACAGATTAAAATAGCTGGAAAGACTTTTTGGGGAAAATTGCTTTTTTGTTCACCGTTAAATTAGGCTGTGGAGGCTTTTCTAGGATAAGAACAGTTTTACTCACCAGAAGACAGGCTGATGAAAAGAACGCAGAATAATGAGAAAGTATTTTCTTTCATTTTGATTGCATTACACTGGGAAAAAGAAGAAAACAAAGAACATCACTAAGTTTCTGTATTCAGAAATGTTTTCTTATTCTATGATCAGCACATTTTTTTGAATAGTGACCATTCACTCCTGTCTACAGACATAGAGGAGCTAAGTTTGGTTTCCTGTCACTTTTATTTTATAGCTGTTTTTAGGATCAAAATAAATTTCAGAAGCCCAGACATAACATCACCACGAGGGCGACAAGCAAGTTTCTTTTCAAATGACATATACTGTAGGTGTATTTTATCTTGCATATAACCCAATGTACACAAACACATGCAAAATGTACAATTTTGCTGAATATCTATGGTGTGACTGAAATTATGTACGATAAGGACAAATTGTCCTTCATTGTTCAAGTTTTTTTCTAAACTTTTTTTCCCTCTCAAATAATGTGCAATGCCATCAGTAACCATACATTTTTTCTGGTTAAAAAAGGAATAAACTTACCAAAACTCAAAATGAAGTGAACTGAAGAAAGGGATCTCATTGAAGAAGTAAACTAGAGAAATCTGTGCACAATTTAACACATTATATGCAGTTATTCTCCAGGATAGCCACACCCACTAAAGGGGCGTTTCCCAGAAAAATTGTTGACATCTGATGCCACATTTTGTTCCCACAATGGCCATTATCTTAAAATTTTCAGTGATTACAACACACACAATATTTATGTACTGTATGTCTGTGGTAGATTAAAGTTACTGCACATGCAGGTCCAATAAATTAGAGTTAAAACAAAAGGGATCATAGGTAGAAGTTGATGCTCATGTTCACCAGAACAAGAAAACGGAAACATGGACAGAGTGCAGTAAATCGAAAGAGGATCTGAGAAAGACTGAAAATGACCAACTGGCAAATTTCACAGGATGTTATTATTATGTAAAAACATATAACAGCTCTCTGTTAATAGACACAGTCGAGGAAGTTAAATATTTTGTGGAACAGATACTGACCTCCAGGATACCAGTTTGTGTTTTAGGCAACAACAATGAGGAAGTTCAAAGAAAAACTGAACAAATATTGTTAACACTTTATAATACAGCCCGCGTTTTACGGTGTAACTTCCCATCCCTTACAATGTAATTTCCCGGAACTTACTGTGTAACTTCCTCGTATGAATCCGTACATATAAAATACTTTCCAGTTCTTACTGGTACTTAAATGAAACGAGAAACAAGGGAGTAACAATTGGGGTTTTAAAGTGTAACTTCCCAACATTTACCATGTAACTTCCCGGAACTTATGGTGTAATTTTCTCTTATGATTCAGTATGTTACATGTGTATATGTGTACTAAAATCAAATGTTTTTGCTTGTGGCAGTTATGACAATCACTTTTTTATGCATGTGTGTTTGACAGGCAAGCTTCACCCACACTCAAGAGATTTATTATGCTTATGTCTTCTACTTCATTGTATGAATTTCAATAGAACAAGGCAAGAAATGGGTCTATACTTTTGAAAATTAGCTCCTAGCAGCCATGTTGGTCCAGCACTGCAGCAGCTCATAACAGGCAAACTTACCTCTCTCCAGTGCACAGCTATGAAAAGCTTGTATTGTCATCCGAGGATGAAAAAATAACAATACAGTAATGTAATAATATACATAGTATATCTTTAATTACACAATAATAAGGTATGCAGGAAGTTATGAAAAATGATTTTATTCTCTTATTACATATAAACCACAACACATGTGCTGTTCTCCCAGTCTTACTCTGTAGGTACAGACTATTCACCCTATAAGTACATGGTAACAACAGGGAGCGGGCTGGATTATGTTCTCCCGTCCTTACTTAGCTGTTTGGTTCTGTTACCTTTCATGTCACAATCTAACAACATGCAATGTGTCATTAACAACACATCGGACCAACATTTTGAACAGACAATGTGAAAACATTATTGAACATGATTAACTAGAATATGTTTCATTTATAACTTCTTAACTATATAAACTACTATTATACAATATAAATATTCTATGCTACAATTCATGCTACAACTGCCAGGTGTTTGCTGGACAGGTAGGCGCTCTACGAGCTGTGTTGGATGCGCTAAAAAGTTCCTCTCACGTGAAGATGTGGCTGCCTGTTGATCTTGAAGAAGGCCTGAGGGCTGAAACGTCATCCAAATAAAATACAAATGCAAATGGAGCCAGTGTATGCAACACTTTTTTCCTGCTCTCATGCCTGTGATTCCACCATCCCTGGCTGCAGACCTCTGTTGTCCACTGTCTGGAGAAGACCACTCCCCAGCAAGCTAACGAGAAGTAGCCTGAGCAGGTCACCCTCTGTAATTGTTTTCTCCTTCTGATTAATGCCGATCCTGACTGACATGGCTGACATGGCTCACCTGGCCAATGGGAAACTACCATCAAAAAATATCCCACTGTGAGTACTGTTGTTGTTCATGCTGGAATCAACAATGTTTCAGCTCGAACAGGAACAAGTTGTCAGTTGCTCAGTCTTTAATGGCACTGAAACGCAATGCTGTTTTCTCCGGTCCCATACCATATCCCCACTGGCGTGGTTCAGAGATTTTCAGCCGACTCTTACCTGTGTAAATGGTCCAACTTCAACAGCTTTGGATATGTTCAGAACTTTGAGTTTTTTATACTGTCTTGATGGTTTGCACCCAAGCAGACCAGGGGCCCAAATGCTTTCTACAAATGTTAGTAATAGTCTCCAAATGTGATGTCATCCTGTATCACCTGTTAGGGCTATTCCTGATGCTCCCTGTAACAGAGTCCCCTGCTGGAAACACAGCTGTACAGTGAATGATAATAATCTGGTCCTGGTCAACCTTGCTGCCTCACCTCATGTCTCCTTGGCCAGTCCTGTTCCATCTCCCAACTCAGTATGTTTGGGTTGTTGAATGTCAGATCATTGGCAAATAAATCATTTTTCTGCAATGATTTTGCATCAAAGCAGTTAGATCTATTTATGCTTACTGATACTTGGCTAAATCCAGGTGACTGTGTTGCACTGAATGAAGCATATCTACCTAGTTTTAATTATTTTCAGCAGACTAGGATTTCAGGTCATGGAGGTGGACTGGCTGTGATTCACAGAGAGAATTTTAAATGTTCCTCTTACTCACTTGGAAACTTTTCCTCATTTGAATCACTTGCTTTTATGATGAATGGCAAGGCCCCACTACTTTGTGTTTTAATCTACAGACCACCAAAATCTAACTCTGGTTTTATTCAGGAATTCTCTAATCCTTTAGCTTTTATTATGCCTTTGACAGAGTCTTGATTTTAACATACATGTATGCTTCCCCCCTGGTTCCTCTCTTAGGCCTACTATGGATTTTATAAACATTGTGCTTTCTTTTAATCATACTCAGTGTGATGAAGGACTCGTATAATAGTAGTTTAGTCAATCAGTTGGGTAGTAGGATCAGCCAATCAGCTCCCTTGTTGTAATAGGTAGCAGGGATCGGCCAATCAGCGCCCTTGTTATTAGCAATGCAAACACTGCCGGTTGCTATGTTTTGTTTTGGTCATAGTTACCATGGAGAGCAGACGAGAGAGAGACTGCAGTCGAATGTATATTGTAAATAGTGGCCACTCACGAGCTATCCTCGTATGTGTGCGTTCATAAACATGTAAATGGATCGTGTAACGTAACTTTCTGTGCATTTGAGTTTATATTAGCGATGTAAATATGTTCGGTTCAGATCAAAGCTATTAGCATAAAGTCCGCTAGCCACATGCTAACACTCGCTATAGTAATTGTAATCAGTGGTTGTTACTGCCATGGTGGAAATGTAATTGCTCACATATTCTGATATTCGCACTCTGGCTGTATCGCTGTGCATGTTAGGATTAACAGTGATGTCATGACTATTATTGAAGTGCCTTATGACGGTCTCATGCTAAAGTGTACGTGGCTTTGTAATACAAGTGACTTGTTAATCAGCAGTTTACCTCTAGGTTAAGCAGAGTTATGAGAGGTGCTGTTAGGATTTATTAGCATTAGCACTGCTTAATGATTCCTGTCAACAGTGTTGCTGCCTGTGAGCTAATGCTGTTTGTTTATTCTTGTTTGTAGAACCACACACACCTGTATATACCTACCTGTTGGTATTAATAAAGCATTGAAGAGAGCATCCCAGCATCCCTGCATTCTTGCCGATGCACCACAGTGGTCACCTACCCCCTAACTAGCTACAGTTACAGTTAGAGCTATCATCCTCCATTACACTCAGTCAGTTGAGGGTCCCATTCACTTAAAGGGACAAACCCTGTACATTGTTCTGTCCTCTGGTTTTATTCTTGATAGTGTTGATCTCTGTGAGGCTAGGTTATGTGTATCTGAACACAAGGCTATTTTTTTAAAGTCCCTCTTTCTACCTCCTGTTCCCACAGTGGCTACTTATGTTTCCTCTCGTGTCCTCAATACAAACTCTGCTGACAGATTTCATAAGGCCTTCACCAATGCATCTACACATAGCAATAACCAAAAAAATCTAATTTGTCTACAGAAGAATTACTAAACAACTTCAACAATACATGTAAAGCTGTACTTGACTCCATAGCACCTGTAAAGATACAGAAACTCGCAGCACACCTTGGCTGAATAACAATACCAGAGAAATTAAGAGAAAATGCAGACAAGCTGAATGGAAATGGAAAGAGGACAGCCTGGTGGTGTCATATCAAATTATGAAAGGACTAATGTCTACCAATCAAAAATCAGTAGAAGAAGACAGGTCCTCCTATTTCCCCAACTGTCATAACTCCAGTATTCTTTTCAAAACCATCAAACCCGTAATTAACCCTCCTAGCCAACAAACTGAAGCCACCACCATTATCTGTGAGCAATCTTTATCCTTCTTCACAATCTAAATAAATAATAAAATAAAACCCCTCTTCTTCTGCATACTGCAGTCCCTCTTCCTTGCTCAAAAACTTTGAGGCCTTTTCACTGTGCACTTTAAAGGACACAATGGCCAAATTTAAGCCTTCATCGCGTCCTTCAGATCTTATACCTGCCAGATTTCTCTCAGGTATTTGACAGTGCTGGACTTACTATTTTCTATATCTGCTCAAAAAACCTAACCTCAACCCTACTGATTTAAAATTTTTTAGACCCCTTTCTAAATTACCATTTACTATCAAAGGTTTTAGAGAAAATTGTCCACTTACAGTTTATTTCTTTTATGAATAATTATGATATTTTTGACAAATTTCAATCAGGTTTCCGTGCATGTCATAGCACTGAAACTGCTCTCATCAAAGTTACAAATGACCTTATGATGCTGGTGATTGTTTGATTTTAATTCTTCTTGATGTGAGTTCTGCATTTGATACTGTGGATCACTCTATCTTATTGATCACCTTGAAAAGTGGGTTGACATCAGGGACACTGTTCTAGACTGGTTTAAATCCTATTTATCAAACAAAACTTTCTCAGTAGTCATGGGAAACACCTCCTCTTCTGTCCCCTCCAACCTGTGGTGTTCCCCAAGGCTCCATCCTTGGCCCATTGTTTTTCTGTATATACATGCTACCACTAGGTCATATGCATAAACCAAAAATCCAGAACCATTTCTATACAGATAACACACAAATTTATGTCCCATTAAAAACCAGTGAAGAAGGCCATTTTCATCATATTTTATATTGTCTGGCAGAAATAAAGTGCTGGATGCCCCAAAATCTTCTTCAGCTAAACGAAAACAAATCAGAAATAATTCTCATCTGTTCCGTTTTATTTCCATTTATTACTCTTTTTTCTTGCATTTAATTTTTGTATTATTTCAATTACCTGATTTTATTTGCCTCAGTCCTGAAATGTTTTAATCCTGGTTCAACCTTGTAAAGTACTTTGTAATTTTGTTTTGAAAAGTGCTGTATAGATAAAGTTTATTATTATTATTATTATTTTTATTATTATTATCATTATTATTTTTAATTTTTTTTAATTACAAAGCAGGAGTCAATATTTCAAAGCACATTTCGGCTCAGGTTGAATGCAAAGTAAAGACACAGCCCCTAAAAACAGATGTCACACTTCTCTTTAAGCCAGATCTGAAACCTCAGTAGGCTGAGGGATACAAAATGCAGTAAATGGAAGGAGGATCTGAAAAACTAAAAATGACAAACTTGCAAATTTCACAGGATGTAGTAATTGTGTAAAAAGGCATATCAGCTCTCTGCTGATAGACACAGTTGAGGAAATTAAATATTTTGTGGAACAGATACTGACCTCCAGGTCAGTGTGGAGAGCATCAGCAAAATGCTGCAAGGATACCAGTTTGTGTTTCAGGCAACAATAAAGAGGAAGTCCAAAGTACAACTAAACAAATGTTAATTTGAAGAAAACTTTTTTTTTTTTAAATCAGATGCAGTCAATGATGCTTCATCGTCAGTTCTTGTTAGACAGTTTCACTTCCTCTGATTCAAGATTTGCTTTGTCAGATAAATACAATCAAATACAGATTTACATGAAAAGACATCAAAGCCACAGAAATGAAACTGGTTTGAAAAATGGCCAGAATGAAGATATGAACAGGAACAGAATAAACAGGAGGGGTGAAAAACAGAATGCAAGACGATTTAAAATATTATGTAGGAAATCTACCTGTGGTTGTGGTAGATTGAAGTTCATGCACATGCAAGTTCAATAAATTAGAGTTAAAAAGTATGGTAAACTTTTGGAATAAATAGTGCAGTTTTAAAATTGTTAGAAACAAATAAGAGAAGTTACATAAATTCATGTGTGGGATTCATTAGTAGAATTAAATCAACAGGAGTAATGCAATAAGAGAAAACAAGGGAAAATGTCCTGTATAAAATATAAACTGAGGAAAAACAGTAAAATAGTATGTGATCTAAATTGAGGGACGTCTTTATATCTGCAAAGGAGATGGCAAAGAAGCTGTCCTCGGTGATTGACTGGTTATGTCTGTAAAAGTCCAGAAGAGGGAGCTCTTGCCACGGCTGCGTCATTCTCCATAAAGATGCCAGAGAGTGAACATCCTGAGTATTATCTTCCTTTTCAGGTTATAACATGTCCAAAAAGTAAATTGAAGAAGGTCAAATGTGAAATTTTATTATGGTGACATGAGGTTATGTGAAAAAATAAGTAGCTTGGGAAGTTAAAATAGGACAAAAATAGTCTTATTAGACTTTGAGAAGTGCAGATCCACAACATGTTCTGGTGCTTACTAAGTGACTGATTCATGAATTGATGAAATTGAGTGGATTAAATTAAATTTGGGCTGATGGTTTGGTCCTGTAACACCCACTGTACTACTTTACAGCATGTTTGCTGGTAGGCTAGTTGACAAAACAGTACATAACAAAACTATACACTGTCAAGTCCTCTGTGTGCCACGACCCTGACTGAGCTGGTTATTGACACCTCACAACCCTAGTCTTCTTCAACCTACTGTATCTGTCTGTCTATCTATCTATTTTACCTGTAAAGAACTGTCCACAGAAAATATGCTCATATATACAGATATACATAAAGACTAGAAGATACTGGATACCGTTTTTTCTGAGGATAATTGATCCACTGTCCTTCCAAAAATACTTTTGAAGATGTCACCTTAGGCTTTAGGAAACTATAAGGGGCCTGAGTAACAGACCTAAGGATCGAGAATTAGGTTAATTAACCTCACTAAAGAGAGTGACTGACATTTGGATAATTTTTTTTCTGTAAATACTTTTTTCTCAACAGAAATACTTTGTATATCAATGTTACACAAGGAACACTCAACACTTACAAAGGGATCAATATGTATGGTCAGTGCACAGGGGCACCGCCAGGGATTTTGGGCCCCATGAGAAGATATCACATTGGGCCCCACCACAGGACTCGCCAACCCTGCACAATTGCTGTAACCATATTTTACAGTCTAAATGTAATTTTTAATGATAAAATTCTTTTTTTCATAATAATAAAAAAGAATTTCCCACGGACCCCCTGCACACAATGCTGCTCACCTCCTTCTGTAATTGGGAGTGGGGCTGGTTCATTGGTAGAAGGATGGGGAGACAGGCCTGCTGAGCCTGAAGCTGCATCTGTTGGGCCTGGCACCAGGCAGGGGCAGGGACAACTGATTCAGTAAGAATAACTTGCTAAAAGTTCATCTGCATTGATAAAATAATAAAATGGAGAAATGGAAATGTAAGTATCTAATGTACCTAATGTTATGGGAGCAGCAGGAGTAGCCTCTTTCTCTTAAGCTAACAGGTTAATTTCCATCACTCACAGAATACACCCTCCTTTATTTGTGAAAAATTGAGTGACACATTGTCATCCTTTCTTTTCTCTCTTGTCTTCCTTTTCTTTCCTTTTGTTTTTGGAAACCAGAATTTTATTCAGGAAGCTGAGACATGATGATCCATTTGCCCTCCCCACTGCAAGTCACTGCTAGCAAGTAGCTTTCGCGCCTGGTTTAGAGGCAGGACTGAACCATTTCATGTAAATAAAGGGAGGGGGGGGGGGGGGGGGGGGGGGGGGGGGGGCAATACAGAGGCTCTCTGGATGTTTACTTTTTGCCAAAAAAAACAAAAAAAAAAAAAAAGAAAGAAAGAAATGAAAATAAAATGTCTGTTTTATTAGTAAATTGTAAATAAAATATTCTATTAATGATGATAATTTAATATTGAAAAATTTACCTAATATTCTAATAATTTTTACGGCCCCTGCCAGTGCAAACAAATTGCTCAATGTTTGGAGCTAGATTGAGATTTGAGATTTTTAATCTCATTATTACTTGACGTTTTGGCAATATTGTCTTTGTTACATTCACACCAATAAAGCATATTGAATTGAATTGATTGTTGGGGCGTTGCTAGGCGACCGTTACCTAGTTGCCATAAACTAACGCTACATGGAGGAGCAAATCTAACCTATTCATGAAGAAATGATAGTGTAGCTATTTGATGATAAACATAAAATAGTTTTATGTTTGTAGGGAAGTTACAGCCAGGACTCTGCCTAGCTCTAGTTCTCTTTATAAACTTCATAACGTAAACTTTCGTTTACCAATGTCTAAAGGCAAAAACGATGTCAACACATGAAGAACAAGCGAACATCGGCAAAGTGCTCAGTTTTCTTCGAGAGTGGGACCGTGGTGACAGGACGGTCCGCAGCCGCATGTTGAACACCTTTCTGATTCAAAACACCGGGAAGACGTTTTATGAGCTGGAGCTGCAGTTTACACAGGTTTCCAGTCTCTTTCTGGCTCGACTCACCACATGGATGAGACTCACGTATCCTTTATGGCTTGGGCTCCGTCAGCTCATACACACATTGCTTTGTTGAACTGGACTCATTTCTAAATGAGTGTGGGTTACTGTTGTGACAAAAAACAAACGTACTCAAATTTATATGAATTTGGGAACCACACATGTTCAGGGCCTGGTCTAAACAATTTTGCTGTATTTTAGGGGCCTGCATAACAGTGCCTATTAGCAAAATATTCATATGAACAACTGCATATGCTTGACTGTCACAAAATGACGACTGATTTTTTATATTCCTCAATTGATAGATATCCAACTCCTTTCAATATTAGTCTAACTACACATTTTTAATCCAAAATGATGGTTTATTCTATATACTGTACATTTGTCCGAACTTTTGACAAAATGTTTGTGGAAAGGAGGACCTGGATCTATATGGGACAAGGACTTATGAGGATGTAGAGCTGGATGAATGCAAGCCCAGTTATCAGTTTTTCTACTTGTTTCCATGTCTTTTACTGCATACGTGTAACTATATTGTGGCTGAAATCAAATCTTACATTAATACTTGTTACTGTAGTGACTAGGCCTGTTTCCTGCTCTGAGATGACTATGTAATCAACTGAGACCCCTTCCTAAACTAAAATATTTAGATATATGTTCGGGACATTATTGGGACCCCAACTGAAAGCAATTGGGATTTTTCTTTCTGCATCAAGCCAGTGAGTGAGATAAAATACTGTATAATCATCTATAAACCCAGACCCATTATGAAATTCAGTGTCAATGACCCACCTTTCTGATATTCCTCAGTGATCAGTACTTGATGGAGTTCCTAGAGGATGGAGGCGTTCTCACTCTCCTGGACATCTTGAGCCACCCTCAGAGCAAAGAGGAAGACAAGGCTGAAGCTCTCCGTCTTCTGCTCACTGTTTCAAATGCTGGTCGCAAGTACAAAGAGATTATCTGTGAAAGCCATGGTAAATTTTTGAAAAGAATCAGATTAGCTGCTTTCTAAAAACAATTTCCAAGTACAATAAACAGATTAAACTTTAAAGTGTCTATAGTACCAGCTTTGCACTCTCTATTTTTTTGACATTCTTGCAGGTGTGAAAGCCATAGCAGAGTGCCTGGCCAAGTCAAACACAGAGGACACCCAAGAGACAGCCTGGGCCCTGCTGAAGTCCTTATCCCATGGAAACCCCAAATACCAAAACCAAGTCTACAAAGGCCTGATTGCTCTCATGACTTGTAGCTCTCCTAAGGCCCAGCAGCTGGTCCTGCACACCTTACACACTGTGCAGGTAAAGCCAGAGATTACACATGAAGAGCATGCATGGGCTCTCGCACACTTTCACACATTGAACCTTATGTTCTGACGAACAGACTTTTTTTTTTAATTTGTAATGATAGTCTGGCTAAATTTAATATCTTTAACATATGAGAAGAAAAACAATGAATCTCTCATTATTTTCTCTCACAGTCCAAAATGAAGACAGCCCATCACAGCATTGTAGCACCTCTGCTGAATATGCTCAGCTCCCTGCACCTGGAGGTTCAGGATGAAGGTAAACACACCTGTAGGCAGAGCAGATATTTAAAACCTAACGGCGGTAAACTTTTGCTTTCGCTGAGAGGTTGTTTTTTGTGCTGGACATTTTTTTCTTTATTTTGTAGTGAAACTCACTCTGAAATTATAGATAAAAGCAGTTGCCATTGTGGTTGTAGAGGAAAAATTGCTATCTCATGAAAAATGACCACCTTTTAACATTGTACTTTAACCTTGTGTCTCTGACAGCTATTAATCTGATCTCAGTTCTGATGCATTTTGATGTGAGGCCAGTGCTGCTCAGTGGTCTGGTGGCTCTGCTGAGGCCTAGTAAGGAAGAAGTACAGCAGCACCAGATCACAGAAGGTGACTCTTTGCTCTAGATGTCTGTTGTTTACTAAAAGTGTAGCAAGTAAATTTTCTTACCAAAGACTGATGTAGCAACCTCTTTAGACCAATTAGTGACAGTTAATGGCGTCTATTTCCACAATTTCTGAAACAGATGTGCAATTTTTACACTAACACAAGTACATCAACTAATGCGACAGCATTTTGTCAGTGAGACCTAATTTGTCACATGAATAATGAATGCATGACATGCTTTGTTGACGTGTAAAATCCCACCAGAGGCTGAGAGGATCAGGATGACTGGATCTCTGCCTGTGTTTGTGCAACAAGCTGCTGCAGCAAAAACTATACGGTGTGGTGCCTAAATTGTGAACACACATATTAATCCATATTATCTAGGCAATTTATGTTGCCAGTAAACAACTTTAATGACTTAAATTGTCCCAGCGTAATAGTTGTAGCTGTCTTCACACAGTAATATTTTTATGATGTTTATTGTGTTGAAGGTTGTTGGCCGAGGAAAGTAAAGAGGTTTCTCATGAGCTTCTCTCTCTTGGAACGATCCAGCATCTTCTGTGCACTGTGGGCAACAGAGAACATATTGATGCCCAAATACAAGCCAGCCTGGCCTTGGAGGTACACATATGGATTTATATATGACATATATGCTTGCCTTTCGAGGACAGTCCATTGTGTCCTGTAATAATTTATACACAGCCTGTTGATGACTCTTTCGTGAATGTGCAAAAGTCAAGGCACAAATACTTTACAGTTTGTGGGGCTGCTTACCCACCTTCTTCTTCTCTTTTCTAAAAAACCACAGTAGGCTTGCAAGAGAACGATGTGCCAGTATCCAGGAAATAGCTCAGCAGTGGGTGGACAGATATAAATAGAGTAGATTTCTTGTTGTGTTAACATGGTGTGGCTTTGTCACTGTTTCCGATGTAGTGCTGTATCACTTAATGCAAACCTTCATACACGACACATACATAAGCACGCTTGTATGCATATGCTGACAATTAATGTCTGCCTTCATCTCTGCCCAGCACTTTGTCCAGTCATTCCCAGTTAGCGAGGAACATGTGCGGAGAGTATTGGGCAGTACACTGTTTGAAGCCTTCATGGTAAGATTTAATAATCTGCTAAATACTGTGATAGTAATGGTCAGAGTGGAAGCTGTTAGAAGGCGGTACTAACAAATTTAATCACCTTCTCTCTACAGAACAAAGCTGAGACTTTGTACATGAATATAGATGAAACACAAGCAGAGATCCTGCTGTCGAATAAAGTTAACATAACTGAAGGTAATGATTGTGATGAGTTTATCATGTCTTATCTTTTTGTCCTTATTGCCTGTGTGTACGAGTATAATTGTTTTTCTTGTCAATCTTTGTTTCCCAGTTTTGGATGGTAACAACTCTGAAGGCTGACAGGAAGAATACATCATTTTTTAATGATGCAGATGTTTAAAATAAAAACAAATGGTGGAAAAAATGTGTTTGTTATTAATAACTTATTTAATTCATACCTGTTTAATTTCGTAACTTGTGAGTTTGGATTTCAAATATGTTATATCTATGATCAGTGTTGATACAGGATCACACTAAATGGATATTATTTTGTTGAGAATATATTTTCATATGTCAAAAGCAGATTTTACTATTTTACTGAAATTTTTGCACAGTTCTTAAAAAAATAATCCTGAAGGTTTATGAATTTCTTCATGATAATTTACATGTTGGTTATTTAAGATATGGATTGATTAAATAAATATATCCTCTAATCCAGGATAATGTGAACATATATATGCACACTGCACACAGACTTTACATAACATCTGCACATTATTATATCGCCCCTCCCGCCGGAGATGACGTAACACGTAGCTCTCTGCTTCCTCGCAGTTAATTGGACGAGCAGCGACTGGGCGTGCTGAACGTGGCGGGAGCCAAAATGAATCCATAAGGTAAAAGAGACTGGTCCTGCAGCGCGGAGGTAAATTGCCTTAAAAAGTTGCTATATATGGTTTTTGACTATGAGCAGTTTACGTTCAGCGATGCAGAAAGGAAAGAGAGTCGGTCTGGAAATGGTAGAAACTGCAAAAGCAAAGCGGAAGAAGTCAAAGATAACCGTGAAAGAAGGTAATGTACCACATTAGTGTTACTTAACGTAGTATTTAAGACTCAGTTTGCTGCTTCACATATCACTTAGAGGGAGAGACACAAAATAAACAACCTGCTCGTTATAATGAAATAACAGCCACGCGATAAATCCACGGTTTAAAGTCAGATTATTGATGAGCTCAGGTAAACTTTCCACTTTCAGCAGATGAACGTGAAAACAATCTTTTGGTGTCAAACTCTGCACATACATCATTCTGCATGATCAAACATTCAACTGTAGGAACAAGAAGAAAAACACATTTTTGAGTGGGGGGATTAAACAATGAACTTTTTTTCTAATAAAGCCATACTATACAATAATAAACAATAATGTAAAGCTATTACTTGAAAATGTGGCTACTAAGCAGTAAAGCTTTTTGTAATCTTTATAATATGTTATTGATCTAATATCACTGTTTCCTCCTTCACAACACAATAAGTAAAAGTTCACATCAAAGTCATAAAGTTAAATTTGCCTTTTTAAATGGTTTGTTTTGATTGAATGAGAATAAAGTTTTTATGGTTCCTCAGAGGAAACCGTGGATGCTGCTTCACCCTCCACGTACCACACTTTCCCTGATCCTGCTGATGTGGTCCTGCTGAGGTCTCAGCTCCTGAACTGGTATGACAAGGAGAAGAGAGAGCTGCCATGGAGGACTCTGGTAAAGAGAACAGCTTCTTTTACTGGTTGTGACAAGAAGATTTACCTTTTTTATACACAATACCTTTATTCACTAAATATACACAAGTATAAGTACAGTATTTTATAGTGAGTTAAGCTCAGAGACATGATTACTGTAACATACTCTGAACGCTGTGAACAAATAGAAACTCTCTTTTTATATTTTAACAAAGATGTTTTCATGATTCTGATTTATGATTAGAGTTGTGTCGGTTGTTTAATCAGTGTTTTAGTCTCACATTTTAAATTGACAAAAAACCACTAAAATGACACCAATATGATGTCTTTTAAAAGTCATTGTACAGAAAAAAACACTGCTTTTATTCAAATAGTCCATTCTCATTTGGTTATTTGGTTATAGCACAAATTATTTTTATCACTTCAATGTATGATGTTATACATTACCTACTGAATACCATCATTTATATTAAGATGGCAGTCTAAAATGCAATGATATTGCAAATAAACCTCATATAAGATTATATTTCCTAGACTGTAATTAATTATTCACATTAAGCAATGTTGAAGAAAATACTTAAAATTACTACATACAGCAGTAATTCAGTATGACTCACTGGCTTCCTGTATTTGTCTGACAGGCCATGACAGAGCCAGACCTCAACATCAGGACATATGCAGGCAAGAAAATGTATGCTTCACATATTTTCATATAATTGCAGCTGATGTCCTTTTATGTGACAAGTTTCTTGTGTTTTTTTTTTTTTTTTTAGTGTGGGTTTCAGAAATCATGCTGCAGCAGACCCAGGTTGCCACAGTAATAGACTACTACAACAAATGGATGAAGGTAGGCAACTTTGAGGTATTTGCTACTTTGAAATACTTGTATGTTAAATCTATTAACAGTAATTTAATGCACTCTTTCACTTTCTCTCTCTATTGTGTTCCAGCGGTGGCCCACAGTGCAGGATCTTGCAGCTGCAACGTTAGAGGTAAAGAAGTAACTAAAAGCAGTGAGACGATGTTGATTTTGAGATGGTATCGATTTCAAATTCAATTTATTGATTTCATTTATGAGTAGGAGGTGAATCAGATGTGGGCGGGCCTCGGCTACTATTCACGAGGAAAAAGACTGCACGAAGGCGCTCAAAAGGTCTGTGTCATACTTTGTAACTCTGGTTTGACTGCATCAAATGTCATATCAAATGCATGAATGTTCACTTGTATGTTTTGTTTCAGACAGAGGGGTGCTCAGTGTTAAATGCGTTGTTCCTGTTCTGTTTCAGGTGGTGTCAGAGCTTAAGGGACAGTTGCCTTGCACAGTTGACAGCCTGCTGAAACAGCTTCCTGGAGTGGGACGCTACACTGCTTCAGCTATAGGCTCTATTGCACTTGGCCATGTCAGTCATCACACACACACACACCTGTAGACATGCACATCTGCACCAGAGCTTTACGTGTTTCCTTTGATGAGCCAGAGCTAACTCTCACTACCTTATTCTATAGCTATGCTGCCTTGTTTTTGACTGATGACTGAAATGATCCCTGTTGCCTAGGTTACTGGAGCAGTAGATGGCAATGTGATTCGGGTGCTGTGTCGCCTGAGAGCCATCGGAGCCGACAGCACGAGTCCTGCAGTAACAGAGGCGCTTTGGTGAGATTAAACTCTGAACTAATATCGTCAAGGCACCTGAATTTTGACTTTGACTACCAGTGTCTACTTTAATATCAGTGAGTGTTACTGTGGCAAGGAAAACCCAACAAGCAGTCATTCATATCTGCCCAAAACAATCAGAAAAGTGGACTTTTAGTCAAGAAAATTTAATGACACTCTCTAATTGTTGAATTTTTCCTTGATTGCTGCAGTTCACTCTCACTTTTCTTTTCTAGCTCTTGTTTGAATTATTCCAATCCAAGTCCAAATACTCTTTCTAAAATAAGTTTTTTATGTAATCAAAGCACTTAAAAAATTTTAATACCAATTTCACTATTTGTAAATTGTATTAAAGTTTCATTTAATACTATTTCATAAATGTTCTTGAGATACTTTCAGTCTGCAGTGATACATTGCAGCTATTTTTTTTTGGCAAAGGTCTGTTTATTGGATGAGAAATTACATCTCCAGTATAGTCACTACAAGTGTCCCAAAAAAGGATGTCCATACAGCTATGAGAAAAAGCAAAAGGTGATGAACATTGATTTGAAACAATAATACTAAACAATTGGGACAAACAGAAAAACTACCTCCTCTAAGCACTGTATGCTGGTCAGGCTGAATTGTGGCTTTTATAAACATTCACTTGGTCTATTTCAGGGGTCTGGCTAATACGCTGGTGGATCCTGAGAGACCAGGGGACTTCAACCAGGCCATGATGGAGCTCGGAGCGCGAGTCTGCACCCCTAAAGGACCACTGTGCAAGCAGTGTCCCGTACAGTCTCACTGCCACTCTTATCGCAAGGTGGAAACTAGTGTTAACCAGTGCGAGTAAATAATGGTTATGGTTGGTGGCTGGCAACTTGTATTGTGAACACAGAAGAAGCCAGAGCTAACATGGATCATTAATGTCTTGGATCACATCGCCATGCTGTACATTTAATGTGTTTATACAGTGTGTGTGTGTGTGTGTGTCTGTGTGTGTGCAGGTTCATGTCAAACAAGAGAAAAACTCCATGAAGCTCTTGGGAAAGCTCGACAGGAAGACTTCAGCCCTGCCTGATATAGAAGACTGTAGTGAGTGTCCGTCCTCCTCTGCACCCTGTCAGACGTTCATTTAGTTGTGTTATTAAAGCACTTTTCTCTCTCCTCTCCCTCAGTGAACAGATCATGTCCGCTGTGTCCCTCTGAGCCCTGGGATGATGAGTTGGGGGTTCAGAACTTCCCCAGAAAGCCAGCGAAGAAGCCGCCCCGAGTTGAGCGAACTCTGACCTGTGTGGTGATCAGACCTGGAGAGTCGGGAGAGGACGAGTACCTGCTCACACAGAGACCAAACAAAGGTCAGTGCCCACAGCGTTGGGGCATTGGACATTGGTGTGGAATCACTTTGTGGTTGCTGACGACAGGGACATCAAGTCTCAGCTAATTCCTGCCAAAATTAGATTTTGGCAGGAATTTTAATCTTTTAGCAGCACAGATATTTAAAGAAAGAAACAATGACATACAATTTTTTGTATTGACAGGTTTGCTGGCGGGCTTGTGGGAGTTTCCGAGTCTTCTGCTGGAGGGTGAGAACTCGGAGATGAAACAAAAGAAGGCGCTCTGTGCTGAGATCAGAAGGATACTGGGAACCCATTTGACTGAAAGCCTTATCCAGTATGTTGGAGAGGTAACCTTGATCTACCACCTATCTATCATGCACACCTTTTATATGCAAATAAACTCTTTCTAGAGCTGTGTGAAAACCTTCTGACAGATCCTGATCTTCTGTTTGCAGGTGGTGCATATCTTTTCCCACATCCACCAGACATATGTGGTTCACAGTGTGTGTTTGAAAGACTGCGACACACAGACACAGACTGAAAATGCGCAGTGGCTCACTAGATCTGCTCTGCAGGAAGCTGCTGTGTCCACAGGAGTGAAAAAGGTTTGTAATTTTGTTTACACAGTGTGTGTGTGCAAAGCCCTGCTGTGTAACTGAGGTTAGCAGTACCTGCAGAGTGCACTTAATTATCACTCACTAAAAACATGGTTTTGCAACAGCAGACTGTAGAGACACTTCTGGTGTAGAAACACCAAGAAGAGATGAATTAAAATAGAAAGTAAAGTGAAATATCTTGTAAAGAACAGGAAGTGTAAGCATATATACAGTATATAAATACACATAAATATAAAAAAAAGAAAAAATCTGCTGGTTATTATGATTATTAAATTGGGTTTCAGAGAATGTGGAGTGCAATTGCAGCTGGTTATTAAAGTTTGTCTCAGAACGATGTGAAAGCAGGACTGAACAAGTGGCTACACTTTGTTCATGTCCGTGTGAACAATCTAAGAATATCAACTCTCCTGCAGATTGTGAAGCTCTGCGATTCTCTGGACAGCCAAAAGGAACAGACTTCTAAGGTAAGTGTTTCTATATATTTATATAATCCTGTACAAATAACAGATTTGACCTGTGACATTTTTTTCTGCTTGTCTCACTTAGGATGGAAAAAGGCAAAAGCACACCGGCCTAAAGAATGAGAAGAGGACACAGACCTCAAAAAAGCCCAAACTGAGTGTAGCGAACGGCGGCAGCAGGCAGCTCTCCCTCAACTCCTTCTTCAAGACAGTGAAAGAAGAATCTTGTTAGAGTCTGACATTGTGCATTTCTTTGCATATGTGCCTTTTTGACAAAGCATCATCCCTGTGTTGTCACATTTAAATATTGTGGTGTCATGATCCCATCACTGGGAAATTAATACAAAAGTCCATCCAATAATTTTAAAATGGACAGTTTTAACAGTGAACACAGACAGTGACACAGAATACAGAGTGTGATACAGTGTTGAAAAATAAGAAACAATCAGTATTTTGCTCCTATGATATTTCTGTAGGGACCTGTGCATCAGCTTTGTACTACATTTTTAATGACCTCATTGTAGATAATCTTTTTATTACTATATAATGATGGTAACATTTTGCTTTTATATACAACATTCTGAAATGTATTGTAGATTTTAAGTCATTTCATGTCAGCTTACTATATGTTTTAAAGGCTCAATAAAAATGAAGAGGTATGGAGGGAAAATAACCGGAGTTCATTGCAGGTCCAGACAGAAAACATGCTGGTTTTCATACTTGCTGGTGGCATGTGTTCTGAGATATATTATCTATATTTTTATAAACATATACTGTATATACTTTTATGTTAGTATTACATTCTTTCCCTGTTATTACAATATGCCAAATTATTTTAGGTTTTTTGTGACACACTGCTATGCCATTATATTTCAGAGGAGAATATATTGGAGTCTAAATCAGAAATTGACCGAGGCTCATTTTACACAACTTTTTATTTCATGCTTGGGAGGACACATCGTGATAATCTGCTGTTACTGAGCACATCAGGTGATATATTGTCTTAGGTGTATGTCTACATTTAGAGGGAAACATGGTACTGTACAGAAACAGTTTGACTGCACATGGATACAAGTCTTAGTCCAGAGGATTACCTTAAATAAATATTATAAATATTATATATATAAACCTATATTGCTATACACAATTGTCGTATACTTGTAACAGTAGTTTAAACTCGTTTGCAACAGCAGACTGAAGGTTTTTCAAGAATTTTTAAATTCTTGGTAAATAAATAGTTGTTTTTGATATCTATCAACAGCTTTATTTGATTGGGTCACTTGTCCCCAGAGGGACAAGATTATATAAACTATAAATTAAAAATACACCCATTGCAAATTATACATATGCAATTACACAAAACTGAAGCAACAAATAAAAATCCGGAGGAAACAGCGCCCTCTACTGTACTGAGTCAGTAATCAACTGAAGCGAGACAAACAGGAAGTGATCCAAATCTTATTTTCTTCACTTCAATTCAAAGTTACTCTGCTGGAAGACTACTCCTCATTGTTCCTCTGTGCTCCATGTTGATGGAGATTTAGTTGATCCTCCGGCTACTCACAGCTGTGTTTCACTTTCTCATCATTCATTTCTCGCAGGGAGAGAGAGGACCTGGATTTGGCTGCAGGGTGTGTTCAAAGTTGAACTTTTGTTGCTAATAATTATTTGCTACAGTTTGACGTGTTATCCAAAGGTTCTCCAGCTCCGTCACTGACATTGAAATTTTGCAAGGTGAGCTTTAGTGAATACATTTATATGATACATGTTTGAATTGATTTTCTGCAAATGTTCAGTCATTAACATTTATGACTCCAGATGGCTTCTGCATGGGAGAGCGCCCTGTCTCTGCACCAGAGGATAGTGGACAATGGAGGTATGATGAGTCTTTCTTTCTCTCTTCCATATTCAGTTAACTTTATCATCAGCACATATTGTTGTTAAAGTCGTTTTATTTTAGCTTTGCAGCAAACTCGTGTCTGTTGTAGTTGTAGAAAAAACCCCCTCCAGGTCTGGTAAAACAAGCCTGTGTGTGTTCAGTGTGTGGGAGTGGTGAGCTGCAGATGTGCTCCCCTGCTCCACTTCACAATGACTGCTTTGTGACTCAGCCTGACAGCATATGTCACACGGTTTGCCACCACGCCACTTTTGAGATTATTCTATCTTGTTACAGTCATCTTTAGTGGACATATGGGATTGGGAGGAGCAGGGGACCCAGACTGAGGGAGGGCCCCTAAAAATACTGTCTTTGTTGTCCTTTATTGCATGTTTATGAAAGATCTATGCTTTCTGACACAGGATTTTGTTTACATTCTCAAAACTAGATGCATAACAGGCCATCTAAGTCTAAATCTAACTTGGAGCTCCTTTATATTCCAGACAAGAGGACTGACCCGTGGCTGCTGGTCTACTCCCCCGTCCCGGTGGCACTCATCTTCCTCGTTTACCTCTGTGCGGTCTGGGTCGGCCCTCGTCTGATGAAACACAGGGAACCTGTTGACCTCAAAGTTGTCCTCATTGTTTACAACTTCGCCATGGTCGGCCTGTCTGCTTATATGTTCCATGAGGTGTGTGTGTGTGTGTGTGTGTGTGCTGCTTTTGAGAGCAGTACTGATGAAAATACTCAGTTTTCCAGCTCTTGTCCTGTTATCTCTTCTCTCTGCTGTTTATTTTGAGGAATTCCTATTTCATGATGTTAGAGTTAAAGAAGAGGATGTATCATTTGATTCATTATTTTTTTATATATTTATCAGTTCCTGGTGACTTCCTGGATCTCAAACTATAGCTACCTCTGTCAGCCTGTAGACTACAGCACCAGCCCACTGGCAATGAGGGTAAGCAAGTTTCTCACTTGATATATTTAGTCACTTTGTTGTGTCTATGCAGAAATTTGGTTTGTTACAAGCTGTGTTTTGAACATAGTACAATTTGCATTTTTTTTTTACATTTCACCATTGTTCCCTCCCTCTAGATGGCCAATGCCTGCTGGTGGTTTTTCTTCTCCAAGGTCATAGAGCTCAGTGACACGGTACACATGTTTAAACATTATTAGCATCAGTGAAGGTCAGAGGTGAAAGAATGCACAATTGAAACTTAAACAGTCTCCACTGCTTCTTTCTCCATGAGCAGCTCTTCTTCATCCTGAGGAAGAAGAACAGCCAGTTGACTTTCCTTCATGTCTACCACCACGGCACCATGATCTTCAACTGGTGGTTAGGAGTCAAGTATGTGGCAGGAGGACAGTGTAAGTCAACAACTGAAATAATTTACCATATGTGCTATAATTATAGTGATTGCCGATGGATATAGTCAGATAAAACTTATTCCTCTGAACCACGAAGCTCCATTGTTGTCCAGAAACAGTGTACTGGGTGACACATTCCTTCATTACAATGAACGTGGGCGTTGTAGTTTATTTTCAATCACTCCTACATACACCATCCTGCTAAATACTCACTAAGCTAGAGCACCGTGTGTGTATTAATCTGCAGCTGCAAATAGTCCCCAACAAATGCACTGTTTCCTCCTCTTGGAGTAAATTTTGTTAAATGCTACAGTGCCCATTTGTTTCAGGAAGTTACTTCATTCTTTTTAAAAAATGGAAATATACGAGGGGGGACTCGATAAGACAGGAGTAGGGTGTAGGATTTGCCACTAGGTAGCGTATGCCTACAGCTTGGTGAAACTAAAATTGGGAAGAAACACAAGACACAGTGACAAAAAATGACGACAGGAAATGTTTCCAGGAATGGGAGAAGCACTGGGACAAGTGTATCACAAGGGGAGAAGAGGATTAGAAAGGTACTGAAAGATTTATAGTGATGGTTTTTTTTTTTTTTTACAATTCTGGGAATTTTTTTTGGTCCCCTCTTGTATATCCATGACCCATTTTTAAAGATTTATAGCTTCAGAAGAGTCAAATGGGCTTGGTGCTGAGAGCAGTAGACAGGGTAGGAAAGTTTGAAACCATTGAGAGACAGACTGACACGCAGTTGGTTTTGGTCTTTTTAAAGTGTTTGTTAACAACAAGGAAATTCCAAAATAATGCCAGCCTTATCCTTAAATTATGAGATTTGTCCACTCCTGTGAAAACACCCTCCAGCTGGACACTGAACTTGAGTTTGTAGAATAAGGATTTTTAAAGGACGCTGCAGAGAGTCTATGATTTATGCTGGTATTTATTCATCTTTAAATTTAACTATTTTTATAGCAACAATGACAGGCATCCAGTTTTTCCCACAGGAGCTAAGGACAAAGTGAGGTAGATTTCCATCAAGGTTGCATGTGCACTTATAGTATGATGACATTTAATTGTGTGCCAAAAAATAGTATAGAAAAATAACCCAACAGAACACCTGCTAATTGAAATAAAACAGAAAAAAACAAAAAGAGACTAACTGATGCAACAAAACAAAAAAAGTAGACGAAATATGCCAAAACTAAACAGGACACATTTCATTCCAAGAACAAGAAGTCAGTTCTCTAATATCTCAGAAGCTCATAAAAGCTTATTTTATTTCAATGATCTGAAAAGCCAAATAGTAAGATCAGAGATTAATCTTTAAAATGCTATTCAAGGTTGAAATTTGTATCAGTTCTGATAATGTATTCACTATCAGTAGTTAAACTTTTCTCTACAATTTAATAGCTGAAATAAATCTTAATACCCAAAACAAGTCATTTTTTATTGCCACCCTGACTATTTTAACATCCCTGGGTTTGTACCACATCATGCAGCATTCTTCATCGGCCTGCTCAACACCTTCGTCCACATTGTGATGTATTCTTACTACTGCTTGGCTGCGTTCGGCCCTCACATGCAGAAGTACCTGTGGTGGAAGCGATACCTCACCTCTCTGCAGCTGGTGAGTGCCTCCTGCTCTGTATGAGAGGAGTTGTACACACTATGTGTTTGTCAAGTACCATACACCAATGTGTACTTTTCTTTGCTACCTTTCCAGATTCAGTTCATGATGTTTCTTCTGCACACGGGCTACAACCTGTTCACAGAGTGCAACTTCCCCAACTACATGAACATGTTGGTGTTTGGTTACTGCATCACTCTCATCATCCTCTTCAGTAACTTCTATTATCAGAGCTACCTCAACAAGAAGAAGCAGAAATAAGATGTGGTGGCGAAGTATTACGGACAATCAAACACACACCAAGGCTCTATGAGAGGCGCTGACATGATGATGTGACCGGAGTGTTGTGTCAGCTGGAGGGATTTTGTTTCCTGTGTCTGCAGTACTCACCTGGGTCATTAGAGGGCACAACATGCCCACAGTCTGCAGATTTTTCTCATGGTGCTCTTAACTCGTCACCTGTCAGTAAAGCTCTACGATCAAATTTGAATTCATGATATAAATATTTTACAGACATAATAATGTGTAATTCCTGTGTTTTTTGTGTTTTTATAAAGAGGGTCAAACACACAGTCATTCAATTATTTATTTCTTGAAATGAGAAATGACAAACATTCAAATGATTGTTGTAAACAAACTGTACATTTTATACATATAATAATAATATTATAATAATAATAATAATAAAGTAGGTTGGTTTCTCTGCATTATTGCAGAATTGATGAGCCCAAACCCTCCTCCAGAAATAAATCCAAAAGCAAAAAAAAAAAAAAAACACATAACAACAAAATACAGAAATGCAAACACATTTTTTTCCACTGCTAAAACAACACAGCAAAATGATATATTCTTCTCTACACTTCAGTCTAAAATAGATTGAAAGATGTAGATTAGAGAGAAAAAACATGAGGATGGAAAGGACATTTCATCTGAAGTCCATTCAGAAGTTTTGTAGCCTTTGAAGTTTATATATTAAAGCTGAAAAACTACATGTGTAAACTTGGTCTGATTGTACTGCAAGTGTGCAAGTTTTAGCACCAATGTAATAAAGTCAGATTCATTGTATGTGATTCGTAATTGGCCAATAAAAGAGATTCTGAATCTGAGAAGGAAAGCCTGTAGATGTTTTAAAAGATCATTATTCTTCAGCTCCCCCTGTCAGTAAAACTAAGGCTGGACCAAAAAAAACAAACAATCAACAAAAAAAAAAAAAAAAATTCATTCATTATAATTTCTTTAAATGATGTTCCTTTGTTAAAAGTGACAGGTTTGCACAACAAATCTGAAGATAATTATTAACAGAATAGGAAAGCAGCAGGAATTTTTTCTGCATCCAATTTTGTTTATTTTGTAAGACTTTCCTCTGATCTCTGACCTTTTTTTTGTGTGAGTTACTTGATAAATTTACCTATTTAAAATTCACATAATACAAGGGAAAAAAACTGATGAGTCGTCGCAATGAGATACCTTCTTTGTATTAAGGGGTTGGGATCCACTGTTCTTACCTACTTGGAGTATTAGACGGGTGTAATTAGCATCTTGACCATTCAGATAGTGTCAGGTAATTAAGTAGTCAATCACATTACTGTATGTTAAACTGACTTCCAAAACTTGTTTATGTCTCTTTCACCTTTATGGCTCTCATCCACCTGGCACCTAAGTTGATTAGACTGAACTATAAAATGATTTTGATTCAGTATGTGACCCATATCTTGTATGGAGAGAAACAGGAAAGCAGGAACAAGAGAAGAGGTGATCCAGGTGTGTGCAGATGCATTTGGAAGGAGTTGGACTGCAGAGGAGTTAGAGTAGGTGTGGTGAAGCGTGCCCTGCTCCAGTGTTGCTCTTATGTCTCTGTGTAGACGGAGGAGATGTGGCTCAGGCTGCGTTCAAAGCTGCCCACCTGGAAGAAAATGCTCTCCTCTGGGCTCGAAGAGAACTGGCACCCTGCTCCGCCTTGCAGCTCCTGGGTCAAGCTGAAGCCTGGAATAGACATGAACCAGTGCAGTATGTTCAAATATTTTGTTGAAATTCTTCAGTTGGCCTTCATGATTCTGGCATATAGGCCCTAGGTAGAAGCGTTATGGGATGCACGGCCTCACCTGCAGAGCTAGTGTTGCTAGTAGACATGTGGAAGCCATTGTGCTGATGGGAAGCGTAGGCATGAGAGTCTCCTGGGACGTGGACACCACCAACCGTCTGCTCCATCCTGTAGGAGTCTCCGAAATGGAAGCAGCTCTGAAAGCTGCCTTGGTATTCTAGGAAACGAGGGAGGATGTAGAGGAGCGGGGAGGAGAGAGAGGGGAGAAAAATAGAAGCCAGACTTGATCAACTGCCACCAATCTCTATGGGTGATTGTTTCCAAGGTCAGTAAGCGTCCGCTCCATCCAGATGAAACTTAATGTTGGATCTCAAATTATGACAATGCTATATTTGTGCTCGCGCTAACTCGTCTCAGTTTGTACTCAGAATCGACCGCAGGAGTCACGATAATGGGAAAGCAGCCTTTCCTGGAGCAGTTTTACGCAACTCCCTGACCACAGCATGGTTACAGAGACGTCCATGTGTAGTCTTTACAGGGAAAACAGTGTTTAAGGCATTAGGAAAAGGCTCGGGAGTGACAGCTGAGCCTGCCGTGTTTGGGCGCTGAGAGACAGCTGAATACATGAGCCAGCATTTTGTTGGCTAATTCAGCACAGGGGAAAGGCTTCCGGCATGTGGTTTTCCCCACTCTGTCTCTACGACTCTAATCTCTCTGTGTCCTAAAAATGCTCTGACAGAGCCACAGGGCAGTATTGCTGCTCTAAGAGACAACTTCCTCTCTTTGAGTCCTTTCATGTGGGTTTGGTGGTACAGTAAAGGTTTGAAGAACAATATAGGGGTGTTCCGAATTGTGCATGCAAGTCTTTTCAAGTAAATTCTATCACAGGAAGTTATATTAGAGTAAATGTTACTGAATCACCTGCCACAGGAAAAAAAATCAGGATATTCAATTGACACGCCAATGAAAATTTTCAAATGAAAGCCAAAGTTACTGAAAAGTTAGTTGTGCTACATTCAGCCAGATGTCTTTGGGTCAGTCTTACCGTCGTTGGCAGGCTGATGGTGGTGGTAGTGAGAGTAGGGCTTGTGGTGTGGGTGGACATGCTGTTTCTCCAGTGGAGGAGGAGGCGTCCCTGTTCCCTGTTTCATCCCGGGAGACAGGAGGGGACCCGACACCCTGAAGGAGACACAGAGAGGAGGGATGAAATGTGCATTCAAAGCTCTTAATGCATCATTCATTCCTTTTAAAATAATCTCGATAATTTCTCAATAAAATGCTTCATGCATTATGACATCCCAATCAAAGCCGGGGCTACATGCCGGCTCGCTAACCACATGATCCGTCAAACCCAGCGGAACAGTTAGTGATCCTAAACACACAGAAGAAGAAACAGTCCAGGCGTGTGGAAACTTGGGCTCCCCACACGTAATCGTCCTCCTACCACATATTATGATCTTAAGTCAACAAACAGCAGAGTGTGCATTCAAGTGAAACATACACACACACACACACACACACACACACACACACATACACACACCACCCACCACTGCAGTCACCCCATGCTTTGTGGCCTGGAGAGAAAAAAAGCACAATAGTGTTTACATTCATGACTTTTGAGAGAAGAAATATTAAGATGACATATTTGTGACTTTGTGGACTCTAACAGCCTGGAAGACAACTGAGGTTTCCACGTCAGCATATTGTTGTGTATATTGATCATTTAAATAAAGGTTTTGTCATTTGATACAGCAGTTGCAAATCACATTTAGGAACATAATCTCCAACTTTCTCTCTCTGTGCCAGCCCAGTCCGATATTTAAATGGAGCATACTCCCTAGTTTTGTTCAGTCTCAGCGTCTAAGAGTCACACTGTGCACTGGGAAAACTGCAATCTGGAGATCAAACAAGTCAAAGCAAATGGTGAAATATTAAGGTCATAGCTGCTGATTGTGATTCCAACATTTAGCGTCACAGTTACGCTGGTCGACCCTGAAAAACCCGCAGAATGAAATGAATGCTCCGCTTCAGTGAGCTTGTGCAGAAGCTTTCAGCAGCATGTGAGACAAAGTCTGCATAACATCATATTGTTTAACATGAAAGGTATGCCGTTATTGTGATGATTTGTCACATTTTCTAGTTATTATAGTCATTGCTGTTAAGTATTTACAACAAGGGAATATGAAAATGACTTCATACATTTAAATGGGCATTCCACCTCAAAACCTGAGTCACGTTTTGTAAAAGTCACAACTGCATACTGCATGGCACAAGTCTGAACTGTATGTTGTCACTGTAAAGAAATAATTTGACATTTTATGAAATATGCTTATTCGCTTATCTGCTGATGAAGATCGATACCACTTATATCTGTCCTTTCATTATGAAGCTAAAGCCAGCAGATGGTTAGCTTAACTTAGCTAAAGACTGGAAGCAGTGGAAACAGTTATCCTGCTCACTAATCAAGACATTATATCTTGTTTGTTTATTCCATACAAAAATACAAAAAACAAAATGTATAAAACGACAGGTTATACAAATTAAGTGTGTTTATTAGTACCATGGGCAGATTTTGTTACGTCAGACAGGGCCAAGCTAGCTGTTTTTCCCCTGCATCCAGTCTTTATGCTAAGCTAAGCTAAGCTAAGCTAAGCGTCTCTTTGCTCTAGCGTCATGTTGAATGGACAGATACGAGAGTGGTGTAAATCTTTTTATCTAACTCTTGGGAAGAAAGCAAATAAGCATATTTCACAAAATGTCAAATTATTCCTGTAATGTAAAGTCTATAGCAGCACCAGGTTAATACGCAATGAGATACTGAATATTCTCTACCTTCTTAAAAACACTCAGTTACCCAGAATGCAGCGTGTCTGGTATTTATTCAAACACTTAAATGTGAAAGTTAACAAGAAACTCAAAATGATCAAAAATTGAATGTTGTACACTTGACATTAACTTAATGAAACAGCAATCTGGTCCAAATCTGGACTGATAGCCAACAGACCTGCCTTTAAAAAACGGAGCTGGCCTGTCACCTCCCCAAATATTCAACAGCTACTTAGTACCCTTTCATGACTGCATATCAGGAATGCCAACACATAAACTGCTGCTGTGTTACTATGTGCCGCTGTGCTGCTGAAGCATATGGTTTGCACTAAGCGCTATATGAATGTGATGACAGAGTGTTGCTGGAGGCAGCCGAGCCCTTAGATGACTGCTCATTGCTGGCCTGGCTGGAGCCTACTATATGACCTACTGCTACATGCATGAGGGACGTCCCACCCAGCACTCAGTAGCTGGCAGTGGCTTTGTACAGGGCATTTGGCAGAGTGGCTGATGAAGGGAGATGGTAAACGACTTTGAACGAAAGTGCAAGGAGCTACAAAGTTTTCCTGCCAGTGCTGAATTTATTTTACATTTGAGTTAGTAGTACGATACAACTTCAGACTCCCAGTGTTTCTGCCTTCATCAATAGAGATCATCGTAAAACTATGAAAATACGCTGTGGGGTGATCTCTTTATTGCCTCTATAAGAAAGGTCATGTTTTTGCTCCTGTATGTCCTTATTTCTGCTTGCCTGTCTCATAAACTTATGAATGAATCTTGGGGAATTTGGGGGACTATAGGCCTTCAGCCAATGAACTTATTGTTTTATCTAAACCTAGGATTACCAATAACCATACTAATCATACTAATAACCAGTGGTACCAAAGTACATTTACTCAAATACTGTACCTAAGTACACTACTTTTTACTATTGTTAAATAAGTAAATGATTTTACTATTATTAGAATAGTTGTGGTTTATTTTTCTGCCAATTAAATTGATTAATCAACCACTCGTTGCAACTCTAGTAAATATCCTACAGCTATAGTCACTGGTTACATTGCATATAAAACTATGTTAGAAATTAGCTCCAGCTACACCAGCTACAGCACTAAAATGCTGTTTTGCTGTCATTATATTAATCCAATGATATAACACTGCAAGGGGCCATTCTGCTGCCTAAGAATACTTTTACTTTTAATACTTTCAATAAATTTTCCTGCTAATGCATTTACTTTTACCCAAATTAAAAATATGAATGCAGGATTTGTAATGGGGTATTTTTATAGTGTGTTCTTGCTAGCTAGCTCTGAAACAAACAGAGAGGGACTTTCCAATCCCAAATTTTGCAGGATTAGCAAATCAATACAATTTGACATTTAGATGATAAACCAAAACCATCAGTACAGCTTTGGAAATAGCAACAGGCTGAAGAATTGTTTAACATCGGCGGTTTTCAGTCTTGAGTGCCTTCTACTTGTCAAAATGTTAATCTGGGTATCCGATTCAAGTGCACACTGTATGTGGACTGCACTTAACCTTCATGTCCATCTGTACAAAATTGAGGAAGCTTGTATGGCACCTTGTGTTAGTCCACTCTGGAGAAGCTAGCTGTTAGCGAGCGTGGCTAATCTATGGGTTGGCACAGGCCCAGTGCGTGGCCATGTGTTCCTGCAGAGAGCACCATTCCCCCAGGAGCTGCTGTCAGCACAAACTCAGGAAACAGTTATACTGTTCATATTTTTACAAGCTGCCTCTATGTGCAGCTAAAGTGAATCATAAGCTAATCATTGCCAGCTGCCCCCGGCCATGCTCTCACTAGTCTCTCGCTAGCAAGCTACTCAGGCTGGAGGTATGAGGGGAATCTTTCATATGCCACATTAATCTCTCCCCCGATATTCATCTTCACTGACCATCCAGCATTACTCTCCTTTTTCCAGCCGGGCCCACCCACTTCTGTCCCGCTGCAGTGAGAGAGCGAGTTGACTGTTGACCTGTGATTCCTGAAGGTAGAGTTGGAGGGGATTTTAAGGTGAGGCTATCAGATTGATGGATTCAATCTTCTAAATATTGAGAAGGGTGAGGGGCTTTGGAGAGTGTAGAGAGATCAGTATACTCTTGTGTGCTCTCTACTATTGCACAGTGATGTGACCTATGTGACCTCTCCTGCAATGTCAGGGGGGAGATGTTGATGTGAGGATTTTTTAAAGGGAGGAGTTTATGAGAACTTTGTTGGGAATGGTGTAGTGGGCGCAGCTCGGTGACTTTGACTTGAGTGGCTCGGTGCGTTTCTCTATGAGTAATATGGGAGAGCTGATGTCATTGTGGGAATGAGGTTTGTTCAGCACTTAAGTTCCTGACTCCAGCCTCAGAAATGCTACGACAAGAAGATAAAAGGCACATTCCAACTTAAAGCCACATGCAAGACCAGACAAAATAAGTTGTACTCAGGTGCACGGGCATCAACGTCATCATTACTGGAGTGCAACTGTTGCCCGGAAACATCAGTTTCTTATATTAAAGAGGGGCTGCCCTTGCCGACTTGGCTCTTTGCAAGGAGGCATGATGGGATGGAAAGAAACTTTAAGATTCATGAGCAGTTCTGCTCTTCTCCTCGTTCGTCTTCCCTTCACCTGCATCTAACTGTCCCACTAGGGAGCAGGGATCAGACCTTGTCCTCCACATACCCGAAGTTCTCCCACAAACACCCTGTGCCTTCCCTCTCATCTCCCTCCTTTGCAGCCGACGATTAAGCCTCTCTGATGGATGATGGGGGCTTCTTTGGCGCAGATCGGTGGGAACACTTCTGGTTCTGGTTAGCAGGCTAAAGCTGTGCTTGAGAGACAGACTGCAGCATCCTGGCTAAAGCTAAGCTAAAGCTAAGCCAGCCCTGCAGGCCCCAGAGTGAAGAGCACAGCCAGGGCTCTGGATATTTTTGGGGCCCTGAAAGCTCTCTGTTAGTCCCAGAAAGATAACTGCCCCAAACACAAAAGGATCCATCCTTAATCGCCATCCTTATGGGAGGAATTTGACAGTAAATCAACTGAATCTTTTCTTTGAGTTAACCGTTTATGTAGACAGGTTAATTGAAGACTACGCATTATTAACTGAGGACCACAAAATGAGTGATTGACCACATGCTGCCATGAGCGACTACCTCAAAAATGTTTTTGTTTGGCTTGTGAGATTGACACTCATTTTCTGGATCATCGGAGAATGATAATGGCTGGGAGACAGACAGTGTAGAGTTACAAGCCGTGAACGTCCCCCTTCAGAGTAGGAACTCTTAATGTAGCTCTGTGCTGTCTCTGCCTCCACTCTAATTCAATTAGCCTGTGTCAATCACTGCCGACGTATCAAACCACCTCAGACTAATATTTGCAGAGGGGCTCTAATACCAATATGCAGGTAAAGGCAGTAGACTCTCCCCTCTGCAATTATATAACCACATATGGCCGAAGCAGTGAATGACAACATTTACCACCCATCTCTCTGTGAGCGCAGGTCGCCATGGTCGAACAGCCATCTCTATGAGAGAGGCCCTACACACACACACACACACACACACAGTCACTCACTAACACACACATGCACTCGTGCCATGCCGATCGCCAAATGTATTTTAACTGGCATATTTTAATATTAGCTTCAGAAAAATGACACTTGTATTTACAAAGTAAAAAGAGTCTAAATGGTCCATTTGAGCCAGGGTAAACACATTTAGCTATGAGGTCAGAGGCTGCCACACTAGAGGCAGGTTAGTTTGATAATTTTGTCAAAATGTTTAATGTCCTGCTAAACCGTTTGGGAAAAACAAGTGCGGCGCTGATATTGACTTTGGCAGCAGCCTGTATACTCAAGGCTTTAAACATGTAAATCAAATGCTCCATCTTCAGGCAAATGTAAGTAGACGTTTCATGCCCGGCTAGTTGTAGCTCCTGCCACAAGTCGCTTTTTAACTCCTCACCCCGCCCTCCGTCTATACTCAGTGATGAACAGATAGAGCACTACAGTGTATGTGTATGTACGCATTCATGAGAGCTTTTGGGTCAAACATCTTGATTTGATGAAATCTGTAAATTTGGAAATTGCTGCGATTTTAATGCAGCGTTGTCATCGCATCACAAGTATGCAGAAGCTTTAGGTGGGAAAGCAAAGGTATACATTAAGAAGGGAGATTACTTATTTGGTGTAATAGGTACTTATGTTACATATGTACGCAAGGACCGCTAACCACACACACATATGCACATCAACACGCACTTGTAGGCATGCAGGGATCCACATTTACCCACACAACATGTTCAGATGTTCTTCATCAAGCACCTAAAGGAATGGACTCAAGTCTCACATCCAATATGTCACCCTGCCCGTGTAACCGCTGTTACAGCATCCCCTACTCAGGTCCTTTTCACTTTCCATTCCTCTCTTCACGCTGGTAATTGTGCATGCCGCCGAGAAAGAGGCACTGAAACCGCAAGGTAATTTTGACGGCGTTCTCCTTCTGCTTTCAAGCCTTGAAACAACACATCACCTTCCAGATGCTTCCAGGCCGACCTGACGTCTCTGAGCCGCGCTCGGACGTTTACATCCAGACGGTTTCAACCGCTGCACTGTTTGTGCTGGAAGTCGACCGGTCTGCTGTGCCTCACACTCCAATCACAAGCAATCATGTGTGTTTCCTGGATTACTATATGTAAACTCCTCTCACTCACACACACTCCCACACACAGAGACACACACAAGCACAAAAGCATGCACGGCTCGAGTAAGAAAGCCATCAAATCTCGTTCTGTCATATGCCGATGCTGTATATACTCCCATAAAAGTGTATATACACACACAGACACCCAAAGAGCGGACCACAGAGTTAAAAGAAAGTGTGTTTATGTAACACGATCACTTTTGTAACAGGGTTTATGATGCTTGATTCCATCCACTCTTTCTCAATGTTATTAAACTGTAAAAGACTGTTTTCCTTCTCTACCTCCCTGGTTTTCGGCACATTGTTTAGTACAGTACACACTGTGCCTCCTGACGACACTCGGGCTCTGTAACTCTGCTCGGCTGGATCTTTGGGGAAATCATCGGCACTAATAGGAAACATGCTGTGCCTCACACACACACACACACACACACACACACACACACACACACACACACACACACACACACATACACATATACACATACACACATACTCAAAGATAGGAAAACACATTTACATGAAAAGAGTTGTCCATCCCTGTTAAAGTGTCCTAGAGCAAGAAAGCTGCAGGTTTTCTATGCACTCTGGTGAGATGTGTGCATGTTGGTACCTCTTGTAAGAGGCAGCGTTGTGAAAATGTGTTTCAGTACAGTTTATGACTAATTAGTGTATTCTTGTTATAGTCAATTAATTCCACTGAACATAAACACATTTTTGTCTGTGCTAAAGATGTAGAAATACTGGCACACTCATTAAATAATACTAAAATAGCCTTCAGTTTAATTGCCTTCTCTTTGAAAGTATCCCAAGACGTAAAGACTGCCTCAGTAATGTGGAAGATGCTCTGTCTTTTGAAGTTGTATAATTTAACACAGCTTATTGTTTGTATTTGATGTATGATCCATTTACAAATTAAGTGTATACAGTATATGGTACTATGTAAAGATTATACAATATAAATTGTTTGGTTATATTTTCTGTTTGCAGGGAGAACCTGATGATTCTTGTCCTTTGAACTCACAACTTTAGTTTTTTTGTTTGTTAAATAAACACTAAAAGATGATCCCATTACACTGCTTTGACAGTTTATTCTCATTAAAGTGTGAATCATGTCCGGCCAAGCGGTTTGGTCATCGTGCCGGGGCTGTCGTATCCAGTAGAGATGGGAGACCTTATGAATACTGATTCGAGTGCCAGAAATAGAGCTGGTGATGTGTCACGCTGACCCTGTGGTGACCAGCACAGCCCCTCTTCCCATGAGGGAAGTCTTAGGGGTTGTGGAGTTCAGTTTGTTTCCAGTAAGATGGCCAAATGGGTTTGTCAGCAGGACCAAGAGGTTTAACCTAACATGACCTAAGTGGGTTCGCCCTGTGGTTCTGCCTGGGTCCAGGATGATAAATAGGTGAAAAACAATGGAAACACAGTGGGTCAAAATCAGTGTGAGGATTATACTATCATCAGCGTGATTAATAGAGTAAGAAAGTCCAACTGACCTCTGTGTGTTTGTATAGTTATGAGGATACTTACATGTTAGAACTAGTCACATGCAATAATTTCTGTTTTGTTTGTGACAAAGTGGGCGTATTTTTCAGTGAAGACGTTGCTCTTGTTCATCTTTATACCCCCAGGTTTTATAGCTCATATTTATGAATTTACTCCAGAGGGCAGTCAGAAGAAGTTTTGGTCATGTGACAGCACTGTGACAAAGCTTTACATGACTGTTTGTAGCATTTTCCATTCATTCATTAGAAAATGTTCACAGTTACCAAATTAAATGTTTATATTTACCGCCCATCTGGTACACTTATTATACTCACACCCTTACCAGTGACCCAGAGCGTCAGAGTGACACATCTCGACAGTTGAATACATCCTTAATATACTGTACATCTGTGGATGACTCACCCGTCTCTTGTGCCATCCATGGCAGCCAGCGGGGACAGGTGATGAGGGCTGCCGAGGTCTCGGTCCAATCGGTGTTGTCGGGAGGGTAGGTCAGCGGCGGAGGCGGGGGCAGAGTTGGGGGTAGGGGAGAGGAGCTCCACTGAGGCACTGTGATGGGGGGTGCTGGAGCCAGCGTACAGGCCTGAAAGACAAACAAAGCTAATTTAGTAAATGTGCCAAATAAACTCGAGGCCCTGCACTCCATCTTTCCTTTGAGCAAATTAAAAGCCATTTCATGGCAACGGGATTTTGTTTTGACAACCTTTATCCAATCAGAGAGCTTTGTAAAATAAAATGTTCTGTGTTTGTGCTGTTTGTAATTAAGGGTACATTGTTTGTGCTGCCACGGGGATTGGCCTCGGTTGTCCTTTGAGCTGTTTGTTCTTATTACACAATAATAAACTAAAACATTACATGTGTTCGAACAGTGACTTTGAACAGTAGGGCATTTTAAAGGAGGAATAAGGTTACTGGGTAGCCTCTGTAATGTGTTTGTGTGTGTATGTGTGTATGTGTGTGTGTTTGTGTGTGTGTGTGTGTGTGTATGTGTATGTGTGTGTTTGTGAGTGTGTGTTTGTGTGTGTGTGTGTGTGTGTGCATGTTGATGCTCACCAGTACATTTATGTGGTACTAGTTCTGCTCAAGCACTCTTGGCTTTCTCCTTCTTTTAGCTACTTTCTCGCTAATCCTACAGTTGGTTACACGCTATTCAGATCTGTTAGCTGCTTTAGCTTAGCAGTTAAGCTAAGCAGGTAGCGTTGGTTTCTCTCTCTCCCTCTCACTCTCCTGCTCTCTCTTGCTCAGTGTGTCATATGTGTAGCTATTCCTCTGCCTCCTTTGATAATGGTACATGTAATAAATGTAGTTTATTTGCCGTGTTGGAGGCAAGGCTCAGTGAATTGGAAGCCTGACTCCATACCATGGGAACTCAATCACTAGCTACTGTAGTTAGCCAGCCCCCAGTAGCCAGTGAGGACTGACCCAGCATAGCTCCCAGTGTAGCTCCTTCTCTCCCCCAGCAGTTCCCGAGATGCCAGGAAGCCAGGGTGGCTGGGTCACTGTCTGAAGGAAGATTTACCCTAAGCAGGAGCCCACGGTTCACCACCAACCAGTTCATGTTTCTAACATGTTCTCCCCACTCAGTGACATATCCGCTGAGAAACCAACTCTGATTATTGGCAGCTCCATAGTGAGAAATGTGAAGTTAGCAAAACTGGCAGCCATAGTCAAATGTATTTCTGCGGCCAGAGCGGGCAACACTGAATCAAATTTAAAACTGCTGGCTAAGGATAAGTGTAAATATAGTAAAATTATTATTCACGTTGGCGGTAACGACTCCTGATTACGCCAAGTGGAGGCCCCCTGCCCCTAATCTAATAAAAATTATCACCACCACTGCAATAGTACAACAAAATCACAACAAAATAGTACAACAAAGTCATCTAAAGCTGTATTAGTAAACAATAATATCAGACTATCACACTCATTTATTTTGTCTTACTGAAACCTGGCAGTGTCATGAAGAATATGTTAGCTTAAATAAATCCACTCCCCCCAAGCATATTAATACTCACACTCCTCGGACACCGACTGAGGAGGTGGAATTGCAACCATTTTCAACTCAAGCCTAATAATCAACCCTAATAACCTCAACCTAAATTTAATTATTAACTAATTATTATTAACTAAGTCATTTGTAAGCCTTGTTCTTAGTCTTTCACGCCCAACCTTTACAGCCATTTCTGATGATGATATTCTTAGCACTGCGTTTATCTCATTATCAGACTCAATTGGCTTCTTTCAGAATGTAAATAAACCCACTTTTAATCACACCCTCAACCTTGTTCTGGCATATGGCATCGGAATTGAACATTTATAGTCTTTCCACAAAATCCTATTTTATCTGACCATTACTTAATAACTTTTGAATTCCTTTTACTGGACTACATGCCATTACACAAAAATGTCCTCTCTAGATGTTTATCTGATAGTGCTGTAGCTAAATTGAAGGAAGCAATTCCAGAGAAGTGCAGTCGACAATCAGTTGTGTGACTTGCTACATAACAATAGTTTATTTGAGGATTTTCAGTCAGGATTTAGAGTGCACCATAGCACAGAGACACTGATGAAAACTACAAATGAATGACTTGCATTGGACAAAGGATTTCTCTGTATTTGTCTTGTTAGATCTTAGTGCTGCATTTGACACCACGTTAGTGATGCACACAAAAGTTAGACATGGAGTTCCACAAGGTTCCGTGCTTGGACCGATACTATTCACCTTATACATGCTTCCTCTAGGTAATATTATTAGGAAATACTCAGATGCAGATGATACCCAATTATATTTATGAATGAAGCTAGATGAAACCAATCAATTAACTAAACTCCAAGCATGCCTTAAGGACATAAAGACCTGGATGACCTGCAATTTTCTGCTACTAAACTCAGACAAAACTGAAGTTATTGTGCTTGGCCATAAAAACCTCAGAAACACATTATCTAATGATATAGCTACTCTGGATGGCAATACTCTGGCCTCCAGCACCACCGTAAGGAATCTGGGAGTTATCGTTGATCAGGATATGTCCTTTAACTCCCACATAAAACAAATTTCAAGGACTGCCTTTTTTCACCCATGTAACATTGCAAAAATCAGGCACATCCTCTCTCAAAAAGATGTAGAAAAACAAGTCCATGCATTTGTTACTTCTAGGTTGGATTATTGCAATTCCTTATTATCAGGCTGCCCTATCAAATCTCTAAAGTCCTCCAGCTGGTCCAGAATGCAGCTGCACGTGTACTGACAAAAACTGGAAAAAAACATATTTCTCCCATTTTAGCATCTCTACACTGGCTCCCTGTAAAATCCAGAATAGAATTTAAAATCCTTCACCTCACCTACAAAGCCCTTAAGCACCATCATATCTTAAAGAGTTCATAGTACCCTATTACCCCACTAAATGGTAAATGCTAAATGTACCTCATTTATATAGCGCCTTTCTAGTCTTCTGACCACTCATAGGGCTTTTACACTACAAGTCACATTCACCCATTAGCACACACATTCGTGTGCTGATGGCAGAGGCTGCCATGCAAGGTGCCTGCTCATCAGGAGGAGTTTTCTAATCTTTCACGCATACATTCACACACCGATGGAACAGACTTCGGGAGCAATGGGATTCAGTATCTTGCCCAAGGACACTTCCAAGGACATGTGGACTGGAGGAGCTGGGAATCAGCCACCAATCCTCTGATTAGTGGACATCCCACTCTGCCTCCTGAGCCACAGTTGCTCCTAGAACCCGGCGCTCCCACAATGTAGGCTTACTTGTTCCTAGAGTCTCCAAACATAGAATGGGAGGCAGAGCCTTCAACTATCAGGCTCCTCATTATGGGTCTGGGAGGCAGACACCCTTCTCTCCGTTTAAGAGTAGGCTTAAAACTTTCCTTTTTGATAAAGCTTATAGTTAGGGCTGGCCAGGCTCACCTTGGACCAGCCCCTACTTATGCTGCTATGGGCCTAAACTGTCAGGGGACTTCCCATGATACACTGAGCTCCTCTCTTCTCCTCTCCCTCTCCATCTGTATGCATTCACTCCCCATTAATGCATTATGGATCGCCTGCTGCTTGTGGCTGTGGACCACCTGCTGTCCCCTTGGTCCAGCTTGACGCCCAATGCTACTACTATTATTATTAGTCATATTTGTCAACTGCTACCACTATCATTATTAGTCATATTTATATTATCATTGTTGTTGTTACTGTGCTTCTCTGTGTCTCTCTTTCCCCCTCCCCCTCCTTCTTTCTCTCTCAACCCAACTGGTCAAGGCAGATGGCCAACCACATAGATCCTGGTTCTGCTTGAGGTTTCTCCCCATTAAAGGGGAGTGTCACCAAGTGCTTGCTCATCAGGGAATGTTGGTGCTCTGTAAATTAAAGAGTATGGTCTAGACCTGCTCTATGTGAAATGTGCCCTGAGATAACATTTGTTGTGATTTGGCACTATATAAATAAAACTGACTTGACTTGACATGTCAGTACATGCAGGCAGGTATATTTAAGTGTGATGGTATAGTAAACCTGATGTACTTCTGCATGTGCACAGCTCCATATCATACTTCAAATGATATGTGTGCATAACAGCCATTAGTGTTTTTGTTGGGCAACTAAACTTATTTACTTGGGATAATACAATTACATTTCATATTTCATTCAGGGACATGTAAATTCAAATCATTTTGATCTGTTTTAGGTTCCCACACACTGCTGAAAATGTATAGCGCAAGTGAATGGTATAATTACCTTGGTTCAGTATTGAAAGTTCAGTCCCAGTATGTCCACTGTGTCTTTCACTTTTTGATCATTGTGTTTTTCTAAATTATGTTTGATTTACATTTTGTTGATTCAGTGGTCTGTGGGGGGGCAACATTTTCTTCTAAGGCTGGCTGTATGTTGCCAACTTTTTCTACTGTTTCAACACTGATTCATTTTTCCTTTTCAGAATGTGCTGCAAACTAGGGCTGCAACTAATGATTATTGTCATTATTGATTAATGTTATTTATTCATTCCTTTAATTTTGTAGTAAAAAATACCCATCGCAAGTTCCCAAAGCCCCAAGGTGACGTCTTACAGTAAATTTCTTGTTTTGCTCGACCAACACTCCAAAACCCAAAGGTATTTATTTTGCAATCAAAAACAGAGAAAATCAGAAAATCTTCTCATTTGAGAAGCTGGAACCAGCAAAAGTTTATAATTTCAAACTGTGCATGAGTCTAATAGTCTATGGAGCTGCACTTGGAAATGTCACTCAACAAATCTGCTGTAATACATCTGGCCTTTCCATAAATTCTACTGACTGTATTAAACAAACCAGATAAAAGTAGTTAATTAGTGAGCTTTAGAGGTGCTGATAGGTGGATTCTGTTATCTTTACACAAAGTTAGGATAACTGTTTCCCCCTGTTTCCAGTTTTTGTGCTAAGCTAAGCTAACTGGCTGCTGGCTGTAGCTTCATATTTACCAAGCAGACATGATAGTTGTATTAATCATCTCATCAAACTGTCAGAAAGAAAACAAATAAGCATATTTAACAAAATGTTGAACTATTCCTTTAAGAGAAGTTAAACTTGATCTCTAAACATCACTTCTACTCTCTATATCTTTTGCTCCATTTATCTCATGATTTCTTTCCCAGCATCCATGAGGAGAGCAGCATGCTGACTGTCTGGGGCAGTTACCAGCAACAAGAAGAGAAGATAGGGGGAGATGAAAGAAAGAGAAAAGATCGGTGCTCCTGGTTTTGCCTTTTTCAGTCCCAGCTGTTCTCAAGTGGAAGCATGCCGAGGCCTGATCGGACAGCACTCTGAAATGGTTACAAGCTTGATTCATTACCCCCAAATCATCAATCACAGACCTTAAATGTTTTCCCCTTTAGCCCCAACATCTGCTACCAGACTGGCAAAACAGTCGACAAATAATGGCTGTGATTGCCTCAATTTCATCGCTAGTTCCTTGCAGTTGGAGAGAGAGAGGATCTGATGGCACTCTTTTAAGAGTTAGGAGAGGATTATGTTCTGTAGATGTTGCAGATTGGCCCTGAAAGGCTTCTAGTCCAGTTCAGGAAGAAAGCTCTGTGTGAGAAGGAGATGGAGAGGGATATCAACCACTCAGCATAACAGCAGGAGCATGTAAACCTCTGCACTAAAAATGATGATGAGTCCTTCCTCTGGTTAATCAGGGAACACACTAATTACACTCTATAAAACAGAGAGGGGCTTCTCGTAAGTCTTGCTGCAGCCATGTGAATAAGAGCAGAAGTATAACAGGGTAACAGGAAAACAAGTCAAGCTCTGACTGGAACCATGACTCATTTTCTGCTCCACAAGTGTTAATGATGGGATGCCTGCCCACTTTGCTCCACCTCTTCATGCATCTTATTGGCCCTTGAATAAAGTGAAACTCATGTAAATGGAGATCCTGAATGCCAACCTGCAACATCTTTGCTGGCCTTGGATAACACCGCATCCTTGAATGCTTTGGCATCAGCTTACGAACGAGCTCCTCCGGGCTTTCAAACATTTACAACAAGAGAGCAAGCTCAGAAACAGAGGGTGGCCGAGGGTAGAAAGCCAAGACTCAAAGGCCCGGTTCGACATTCAAAGACAAGTTGAGCGTTTACAGTCATCAACGGTGCGCTGAGTTCCAGCAACAATAACTGAGAGCGACAGGGAGCCTGGATGGGGTACAGGCAGAAAACAAGGACAGATGTGTCCATAAACTGAGGAAGCTGCGGGGCATCTCTCTTGTCTTTAAGATTGTTACAGTCTATTTATCACTCTCTTGTTCCCAATCCAAAGTGGTGAAGACTCTTGGTGACGGTCAAATTCATCAATTAGAGAAATGGAAGTTTAAAGGCCACATGTGATGAAAAAAAGTTTCCGTTTGTAGTGGTTGCTAATGGTTTTTGCAGTCTTTTACAGGTTAACATGATATGGATATGGAATACAAACCAAACAAACAAAAGAGAGAGGTTGTAACACTTCCTTCTAAACTTAAGTAACCAACAGTACAGTCCAAGGACTAAACTGTTGATATAACATGCATATAATCAATAAAAGATTACTTATAGTGGAGTTATTATATGCACCGCAAGTATGATTTTCACTGCACAAAATGACCAAAATACATCTGCAGGAATGTTGACATGGTTGTTGATTACCACCAATGACTCGGTGATTGCTTTGCCAGGTGTTGGGATTTTTGGCGGTCAGACTTCATTTGCTGGCCTTTTCTCCTGTTTTGGAACAAATACTCCCTGGCCATGGATATTCTGAAATGCAGCCAGTCTCTTGCACTCACATTTTGAATTGCTCAACCACAGAGGACGGTGCTACTACTGGTGTCATGTGGCATTTTGTATTCAAGCCAAAGCAAATGATTAAGTGGTATTACTTGTTAAAATGTATTTCTATTGAACTTATGCGGTAATTAAAATTATAAAAAGTCGCAAACAGAAGGTGGTGTAAGAAAGAGACCTCATTTGTTCTTGACAGAGGTATCAGATTACTTAATGCCTTCATAAGGGAAAGAGTTTACATTATCAGGGTGTTGGATAACAGCAGCATCTTGTGTGCACCTGTGAAGATGTCTTGGCCCAGCCCTGGAGAACGTCCATCTTTGCCGTTGTAGAGGTGCTGTGAGGGGGCAGAGCCCTGGAGGTGCTGCATGGACAGACAGTCACTCAAGACGTCCGGCTCCAGGTGAGGGCACGGCCGAAGCTGTCAATCACAAACATAGGAATAGACGTCATGATATTTACAAGAAATGATGGTTAGTCATTTACTAAGAACTCCATCTGTTTTGCAAGATTACACAACCTACAGTAAGAACAAAAACAGCTTCAGTTTTGCTTATTTGTACATTGGACTCTATGTAGAGTGTGTTTTTTCATGTTTTCTCTTTTTGCAATAATGTGATTGTAATGTTAATTTGAAACAGTAACTCAGCAAATGAGAATACATTATCAGTCAGGGAGAACCAGAGGAAAGATCATACACTCCCTTTTGAGTCATGTGTTGGCATTGAACATGGTGGGTAAGTGATCACTGTACCAACTCAGAGCCAGTGCAAGATTGCTTCTGTTTCTCTCACTGCCAATAGTAATGGGGACAACTGAAGACACATTTCAGCTGGAGAGTCGATCACACGCCACGCAGAAGAAACCTAAAGCTAAGGAAACTAATGTCAGTTGGAGAAATGGGACATCTGTCTTATGGATCAGTGGAACAGCTGACCTCTGTTGTATACATCAGTGGATTTATCTGCAATAAAACATTACAGTTACTGAGGTACCTGCCAGGACTGCACTAACAGCCACATCTTTCCTTTCCTCGGGAGATTTACCTTCAAAGACACTGTTAAGTCACGACAGGGATCGGGATAGTAGTATAGCTGTTTATCAGCGGTAGGCAGAAAGACAGTGTAATGCAGCAAGGCTGGCCAGAAGTATGACACCAACTGGAGAACTGGGACTCTACCAAAAGTCAAAATGGCATCTGCTTTGGCTCCAATATCAGATGACTATTTAGATATTCCGTGTTTTTCTTATCCTCAACAAATCCAATGAATCCAAGATCAATGCCAACAATGAATTAAATCAACACCAGTGCAGCTTGTGAAGCAAAAACCTAAAATAGCTAATTCCTCTGTGCCATAGACCTCCATTTTTGTCCAAAAACTAATAAAACACATCAGTGAGCCACAATGTTGCAATGGGTGACATGTTCCTGCATCATGTATTTGGTAATTTGTCATTGGCATAACATTTTGTAATTTGTGGTATGTTGTGTATTTTGGAGAATGTGATTGAAAATCTACCCACTTCACATTATTATTAAACAAATATATCAGCCATATTCCATGACCTTTTTTACTTCTCAATATACGTCAAAAATATGTCGAAAATGCGTCGAAAATGCGTCAACAGCTATATATTAGCAAGCTAATGTTAGTTTTGTCAGTTAGCTACATAATAGTTATACCTTGAAGTCACTTGGTGTAAACAATTAATTAATCAACTAATTAATCTTCATTCATTTACTCTTTATGTTTTATTTACAAAGAACATGTATCCTGTTTTAATTCAGTGGTGTGTTAATCTCCACTTAGCAATAACTTACATTATAACTAGACTCATTTCGAACTTAACAGCTGGTGAAATCTGCTCCTAATTACTGACTCCGATGTAGGTTTAGTTTGTCAGAAAATCAAAATGTATTTTTGTCATCGTGTTCTGATATTAAGTATCTTGACTCTAGTGTATAATAGTACGAAGTGGTAACTTTATGATGCCAAGATGTATAAAAATCTGGCACAGTTGCTGTGAGTCATTTGGATCAGTACCAGTAAAATGTAAGAAAAGTGCAGCAGTTACAGATGACAAGGTCAATTTCGCTCAACAAGATTTTTTTGTCTTCATCATGATTCCAACCCTTTCAGTCAGTCTGTCTATCTGTCAATCCTAAAATCCAGCCTTTGTTATTCCATAGAAATCAATTCCACATTTTGATTTTGTGGTTGGAGTCGCTGACATTATTCAACATTATCATTATAACAATCTACCTTCTGATTATTCCCACTAAGTTCATTGACAGCAATGAGCCAAGCAGACAGATAACTTTATCTGTGACTTACATCTTTTAAGGCCTTCCACCTTTTTGGCCACAAAAATCACCAATGATTGAACTTTTCAACATGATTTTTCTCAACGGTTTTACAGCTGGCATCCTCTACATTATAATTTCACACCTAGATACTGTATCAGTAAATGTGCATGTGCACACCCTCCTGGGGATCGTTATGAGTGCCCTGCAAAACGTTCATCACATGTAATTGGGGCTCTGTTTTCCCCACAGCAACACTCCTAACAGGCCTGCTCCAAGAGTGGAGTAAGAGCGTTTGTTTGACATTTGTCCATAACATCTTGCCACTGGGGTATTCCGCACTACAGCTTATTAACAATGCTACAAGCACACATATGTTTCCCTTTACAACTCTAAGCAAAGGAACACATCATCCAGCCTGCCACTATCCAGCCCCTTCCACAACAATGAGCCCATTCTCTCTGTTATTTACCCTCTTCCAGTCAGGGAAAGAATGGGCTTTTGACCATGAACACGATGAAATGTGGTCAAACCTGATCTATTGTCGGGGAAACGATTCTCAAAGCCGCCCCTCCTCTCCACCTCCGGCCTCCCAACCCCTAAATTAAACTAACTAGATGGATCTGTGGATAATGTGCATCAGAGCAGGACAGATTACATAAAGTGGTCTGTTTGTAAAACTTGTAGCTCTAATGTATTGACTTGTATAAGATCACAATGGAAGCTGACCAACAAAAAGATGCACAGCAGTTCTTGAGCAGGGTACAACAGTGGTGCAGTCTACATTACACACAAAGCCACACAAATGTATGCCCACTATAATTTTTTAATACATATTGAAAAATGAACCATGATAGATACTGTGAATTGAATCATTAAAAAAAATAATTTACTATGGACTTCAAGTTTGACTTTATGCAACTTTCGTTTGCTTTTATTCAGTGCTCAAAAATGAGAAAAAGACACATTTCACATGTAAACAGTGACTATATATTTTTTTGGCAAACTGACAATATGCTTCTGACAAAGTTTCCACTTGACAACACCACTGGGCTATGTATATACATATTTTTTTATACCGTTTCCCTCCCACCGTCTTACCTTTCTACGCACCTGTTGCTCTTTGGCCGAGTGGATCTTGACATGTTTGCGTAGGGAGCTGGGATCTGTGTATCGCTTGGTACAGCCAGGGATCTGACACGCGTACGGTTTCTGCAAGCAGGGAGAAAGTATTTCACATCAATTTAAAGAGTGAAACACATTTAAATTCACTTTACTGTAAGAAGGACACACAGAAAAAAGCAGGGCAGCTATAAAGAAGAAACCACAGAAATCGGGAAATTAAGGAGCAAAATGAATATACAGTAAGTATGAAATTTGTTAAAGTAAAGGCAAGGGGTAAGTCCTACCTTTCGGCTGAGAAAGGCACAGAATTTGAAGTAAGAAGAAGAGGGGAAAAGCAAGAAAAGAAAAAACAATTGATCAATTATAAAATAATGAAATATCGAATTATCTACCTGTAAGACAGGGTTTTGTTTTGTTAGTATCTGTTTCACTTGCTGCTGCATGTAGGTCTCCCTCCCCTTTCTGAAACCTCACTCCTGGTACCGACATCATCAATACTGCATGTTTAATATAAATACTTAAGATGTACCTGAAATACTCCTCTAACATAGGACATGTTTGGTTGTGATACACGAGCATTTTTTGCATTGTTAAGAATTTTTTTTTGAAAATGTAGTCATTTGAATATTGTGGCCCATGTAGAGTTAATCTTTATTAAAGTTGTATAGTGGTATTCCATACAATCAGTCTATATGTCAGTGTGTGCGCTGACATACAGGTACAGATAGGTCGTGTAGGGGGAGGCAGACAATTAGTGTAACAGAAATGGCATCTGTGAAACAACTGCACTGTCTTGGAGTTTCCTCATCATTTCACATTCCTCTCATTAACCAAGCAAATATAGCATGTAGCTCGCTGATTGAAGGATTTTTCCCTCATGGCAATTTTTTTTCATACTCTGGAATATAAGATGGCCATTAAAGTGTAAGGGGATACGCGTCTTTAATAGCTCTGCCTCCATACCTCTACCTTCTCTGTAAATAACCCATTGTTATTCTAAGACGCTTACAGTGCCACTCATCTCCGCCATGTTTGTTTTGCCAAGCAATGTACCCAATACAGTGCAGAACCTTGGGTAAAAAACTCAAGCATGACTTCTGTGTAGAATAAATATAATTAAAGCTTGAAAATGATTTTCCTCCAAAGTGTTTTTGGCAGAGCAGGCAGGCACAGCGAAGGCCTTAGCGGGGTGTTAATGTGAAGCCATAAGGATCGGGGTCCCAGATTAGCTGTATCATTTGGCCTACTGTGGAAAGAGTGGGTGGTGGAAGAAAATCCTTAACTGATTGAATAACACAAGTCCACATTCAGATTTCTACTTAAGTAAAAGTTCTGAATGATTTACTACTACAAACATGTGGCTTGCCAGTACAGGAACACACACAGGGAAAATATTCTGGAAATATAAATATTGTGAAAATAATGCTAAAACTATCTTATTTTTAATTACTGTAAGGTTTTGCAAAAAGTGGTGAAATTAAACATTAACTGATATTGACTGCTGCCATTCAAGTTAAGATTAAAAATAGCTTTTGTTATTCCATATTGTAAGAATAACCTTTCAGTGATAATTATTCAAAATGCAAAGGTTTAGTTCTCTCAGAGAGATGTACACAATATGGCACATAATGCATGTGTCCCTCCTTCTTCTGTTTCTCCCTTTATTTCTTTTAATGGAGTTTCCTTCATTTTCCATAGTAAAGGACAAAGGATAGAGGGTGTCATATGTTGTTGAGATTGTGAAGCCCTCTTGAGACAAATTTAAAATTTGGGGGTAAATAAAACAAATTAAATTCACTTAACTTGACTGGATACGGCTTTTATGGCAGAAGTGCAAAATATATACTACTACTACTTGTATTTATATTAGCACTGGTTTCATCAATTGATTAAATTCAGGTAGAGCTAGAGCTGACTCATTAGGAACTTGGCTAGAAGTGCTTCACACCGTGACCGGACCAGACCAGCACCAGTGAGTGTGTATTTTAGGGACAGATCACAGATTTCTATCTAGTATTAATCTCAAACATATAGATATTAAGAGATGATGTATATATTGAGATAGTTGATTATAATGCAAAATGTAGAGGAGAAAACTAAAGTTCTCTTCAGTACAACAAAGAACAAATATCTCAGCTGTATTTAAGTACATAAAATGAGCAAAACAACGTATTTACTTCTAAGCTGTGTTGGTGTTCGGATGGTGATAAAGTGAGGTATTGGTGGGGTTACTGAGACATGATGAGTGGCAGCGATGGCTGACTCAACCTTTCCTTTCCAGTCCCACAGGTCAGAGAAACAGGCGAAGCTCTGTCTGGGCTCGCAGCTCCGGTCCAAGTCTGTTATGGCCCAAGCTGCGACTCGGCCTAATGGAACTGATCATTTAATGATCTGTGGCGTGTCACTGCCAGTGTAGAGAAAGTGAGAATGCCACACTGCTCACTGACTGACAGCTAATTAAAGTCTAACACTGTCAAGATGTGGGAATAGGCGTTGAAGCTTGGACGACGGCACAGTTTTTAATGTCAGTGTAAAAGTGAAGCGGAGGTACAGTATGAGCAAAGGCACACACATATATGCATTTATTGCCAGTTATTCTACTAAAAATATGATGCAAGTTTTTTAATATTTCAGTTTTGCATGTAATATTTTGGTAGAAGATGCAGCCAGTATCTGACACACGCAAATATTTATAGTCCACAGTCTTACACAGCTGTCTTTTTGCAATATACTGGCCACCCAGACTATTTTAACTGTTGGCCCGGGACAGGTTAAACATTAATCTACTCTGGTGAAACATTGTGAGGTGAGACAGAGCAGAGACTTAGTTTCTGACCGTGTCCAGGTGAGTGCGCTGATGCTTGGCGCGGTCGCTGGAGTTGCTGAAAGCTTTCTGGCAGCCGGGGTGCTGGCACAGGTACGGCTTCTCTCCTGTGTGGCTCCTCAGGTGGATCTTCAGGTTCTCCAGACGTGAAAACGCTTTGTTACAGCCTTCAAACTGTGGAGGAGGGAAAACACACACGCACAAACACACAAACACACACACACACAACACAGGAACGCATGCACACACAGATACAGATACACAAACAAAGACAAACGCACTCAGACAGGTATGGACAGGACCACACAGGGAAATAAATAAAACACCCACACGCATGCACACACACATATACACGGAGAAGCACACCCACGCACATACACACGCAGAAAAAAGTAATCAATGAGTGCAAGGCTGGTAAATTCTGCTACAATGTGGGCTCTGTATATGTGTACATCTGTGACTCAGAAAGAAGCTGTCCCACTCTTTCTCTCGGTCCCTTGATCACTGCTACAGCTGTGGGAGTTCACTCTACACCACATATTCAGCACACCGGCCATGGAAAAGTGAGAGATGCTTAAGAACATGGGTGGTATAATCGCTAACATTTTTTCCAAGGCTCTTGAGTTACGCGGCCAATCCAAAGACTTTTGTTGAAAAGCACGCCCGCTTGAAAGACAGCGGCGTACATGGCAGTACACCTGCCTCAAAATTGCAGGGGAAACTGGAGTGTGCCGTACAGCGGCGGTTAATGGGCTGTAATGCATAGCATGAGATAAGTGTTCTGCTGTGTATAGCACATTAACTGACAAGTGACAGTGACTGTAAACAAGCTCATATCCAACCCAGCTTGGCCCATTTGATCCCAACCACTCAGCCAATGAGCACCACAGATTTGTTAACACATGAATGATTCACGAGGCTTCTCGCATGTCCACTCCTGCTCTTAAGCTGAAAAAGCAGCCAATTGGTGGATGAGGCGGCCCCTGTCAAGCCTCCCTACAGGGGCTGCTGTGTAAAGAGTCAGTGTATGGCTGTAGTATGGGAAGCATAGCTTAATATTACTTATATCCACCCAGATCTAATAAAATTCAGCAGCACGTTGACATCAATATACAGTTATCAGACTTAAATGTCACAGGTTAGAATAGGGGCAGTTAAGGAGCACGTATCGGGGCTCTTCTTCTGTCATCCTATCTGAGGACTCCAGATGCTTGGCTTGTAAGGCTGGTACATAAAGGAGAGGTGCACAAGACAGGTGGATGGATGAAGGTGGAGACAGAAGAGTAGGTGGTGGATGGAAGGATAAAAAAAACAGTCACCTATTAAATAATCGTTGTATAAACTGGTGAAGTAAATTCAAGCAACTATGTGAAGGATTTGATTTTACATTATCTTATGAGAAATGTGGGAGGATACTGAAAGCAAGAAATGTTTGGATTTAAGTGTGTGAAATGAAGAGTTGGATGAAAGTCTGAAACAGAGTAGTCTTCATTCTTACTTGGTCAAAAACATTAAGATGAAAACTGAGAAACAGGGAGCGATGAAAGCATTCTCTCTGGTTAAAAATATATCTCTGACTCTAACTTTAAATTTTGAAGTTCTTCCTAAAATGCCAGGCAGCATCTTTTAAGTTTCCCCACGATTATATCTTACCTAAAACAATGTCTTGCAAAGGGCTATGCTGACCTGTGCAAATACAACTTCATCCACAAACTGTTAGGAAGGCGCTATGGTCTCTACTGTCCATTGTACCCTGACCTTTAGTGAAGCCTGCTTACAACAGGTCAGGTTACGGCTAAGGAGAGAGTGACACCATTCCTCTAATGGGCCTTCAGCTTCATCTGGGCTCAATGCTCATCCCTGGTCTCCTTCATTCACTCACACAGTACAGGCAGGGCCTTCTATTCACTGAGGCTCCATTTAATATAGGCGAAACCTAAGCCAGTCATGGTAGAGCCGTGTTGGGTGACCATGCTGATCTGTGTGTGTATGTGTGTGTCTGTGTGTGTGTGTGTGTGTTTCTGTGGTTCAGTTTGGGTCTGAATCTGCTGTCTTATAGCTCCTCATGAAGTTTCTAAGACCTTTGGGTGTCTTTTCAACACTTTTTTTATTTGTCTTTGCTTTACAACAAATCATGAACTTACTAAAATGGGCAGGCAAATGTGCCTCATAGAACAAAATTTGAAATTATGTCATCCATCTGCGTAGTACATATCGTTAGTGCCAATACAAAAACATTTTCCTTTTTTTTTTTTTTTTAAATTCATCACTTTAAGGAGTACAGACATGTTTCTTTCTACAAAACCTCTGTTTCTGATTAACTAAATGAGCCAAAATTCTCAAATGCATCAGTATTTAAAATATTTATAAAGAGAATGAATTGTCAAGAAAGTCAAGGCACACATTCATTACATTGTAGAAGTTTAGAAGCCTGTATTTACATCACTGTCAGATCCAAGTAGTGTGTCCTCCTTTGTTTTTTTTATGCCATTAGTATTCACATTTGTTTTAACATAAAGCAGCTGTACAAAAACTTTACCTAAAATGAATACGTTCTAAACTTAATAAAATTATCATTTCAATTAAGAAATATATGATCAAAGAATAAATAAACTAAGAATCTGATGGTGCATTTCAATGGCAACTTTAGATACTCATTTCATACTCAAAAAGGACTGAGGTTCAACAGTCAGCACTACATGCAAGAGTAAGGTATAATTATCTATTTTTGGACTTGTGTATTGTATAGTGTGAGATAAGACAACTTGGAGTAGAAATGCCCAAAGTGACCACAGTCCACATATTTCACTACTTTACTAGACAGCAACACAAACTTGCAGTGAGGCACTGAACTGGAATGTAGCATGAAGAAAGTATCATTCAGATTTTATCAACACACGTAATATATATATATATATATATATATATATACATAGTCCAGACCTCAGCATACAGCCGTGGAAAATGTCTTCAGGAGTTCACATCGCACAATGTTGTACAGCAGAAACATATTATTCTAGAGTCGTGCCAATCAAATGTTTCGGATGGAAATGAGAGAAGCAGCGAGGGTGGGAAAGTTTAATAAAAATCTCAGTGCAGAGGAACATCCACCCTTCTATAGCAGCCATGACAGATACGGTCCATGCTGACTGCTGAAATATGGCGCCGAGCATTTGAGTTTGGAAAACAAACACTGCTATTATTGATGTGCCAAATGTGTGTATTTATGTATAAGGGAATAATCACTCTTTCATTGCTTTCTTTTCCGCAATACAAATTTGAGGCTAAATTATAGTTAGGGGTCCGTGGAGGAAAGCGTGTTAATCGTGTAGAGCGTATTATTACTCTGGGAGCTCGACTAGCAGGGAGACGGCTGAGCATGAGGTTTTCCTGCCTGCTGGGAAACCAATAGGCAATGCCACCTCTAGGCATGGACATTACTCAAAAACCCTGCATGAAAAATGTTATGCTACAGTGAGATGTTTTAGCATGACTAATTCGAGGGTTAAACTGACTTCTTTCAGTGAGTTCTGAGATTGTCAAAAATCTACTTTGTCTTGGATATTTGAGGCATGCAGTGCTGTTCAGTTAAAACCCAGTATTGCTCCTGTTATTGAAGGATATGAAAGTGATTTAACAGTGTGGACGTGGACTTGTGTGGTCCTATTTTTGTGAAAAAGTGACACATGGCACTTTACCCCCAAGGTTATATGTTTGATTCCCACTAGACTGACCAAGGTTAAAATTATAATGATTTTGCAACAGTAAATGTCACTATGTTCCCTATGGACCATGAAAAGTTGCCTAAAATAGGTGTAAACTGAAAGTAATGAACACATACTAGGTTAAAGTGGTATAAACAGGGAGCTGTGGTTGCTGAGGCTTCTGACACAGGATCGATTTTACCTTTGATATTATCTGTGAAAACAGTTTAGACGGCACTAATCACATTAATTGCTTTAAACGTGTTTAGTTTTCCTCTCTGAAACCTCCGTCTAAGGTAAACCGGCAGATAACCACACGAGGGGAGAGGCACCGGCAGCATGGAAGGATTTGAGCCCCGTTTGACACCATTTCACTCTTGAGTAGGGGGGTTCAGTAGCTCAGTAAACATTGCAGATGACAGCGAGGTCTTGACATGGCTGAAGGGGGTGAGAGCGGGTTGAAAGGGCGGACAGGCAGCTGATCACAACAGACAGATTATGGGCCCAGCATGCAGGCTAGTGGAGGTGCGGACCTGCCTGAGGCCTTCATGGGAAATGACTCCTGACTGGCGGGGAAAAGGCCAAACAGTGTCGCGGCTAAAAGGCAGCAGTGTACAGCTCTCCTCACATGCGGCGGCTCATTAGCAACCTGCAGGAGCTGCTGATGATGGGAACAAACCAACCGTTATGGAGGGGTGTCGGGAGAAAATATGGCTGCTGACATGCGGGACAGAAACCTGATTAAAAGCCTTAATGAATGCCTAAGAAGAGAGATGGAGAGAGAGGAGAGAATAAGGGGTAAAGTAGAGGTTCTTCTCTTTGGAAAATGATATCTGACTGTGATCCATGCAGCTAAGGTCATCACCTACAGGAGTCATTTTTTTCCACAAGAATAAGCTCCAGGATCTTCTCTGACAGACAAGATTTTCTGGAGTTGCTGCAGATGCGAGGGAATCCTTTGATAGCTCCTTCAGCACTAACATCTCCATGGCCCTGGGCAGTAATTCTAGATCAGGCCTCTGACTAATGATGGGGAGCTGAGATTCAACTGTTAGGCTGCTAACTAGCATGAAATTCACTATTACTCATGTTCAGAGGCCCCCCCATAAAAGAAAAGGTTCTCAGAGCCTAACAGCCTCCACCGGCTTTTCACTGTGATTAGTTTTAGCTAATACATCCAGACTCCTTTACTGCCAAGCCTGACAGACACGATGAAGGGCTGAGTTTTGGTGGCAAAAAAACCTGCAGCCAAATAAAACATGTTATAAAGTGCCAATGCTCAAAAGCAGTCTGTATAACTTTATAAGTATGAAAAAAAAGCTGGTTGGTGGAATGAGTTGGTTTATCACAAGGTGTCTTTCTCTGCCCTGACCAACGAGGAAAACCACCAACACTTCAGGATCTGTTCGGAGGGGAGGTTGTGGAGCAGAGTGCCCCGGCTGCGGATGGGAGGAACATGTGCATTTAATCTGCCTGCTTCCAAATGCCCTGTGGCAACCACAGCAAAGAGCAGAAAAACGTAAATGGATGAAATTATATCCATATGATTCAACGAGACAGCTAAGGAGAGGCAGGTTTCTCATGCGCTTCGTCAGGATACAAAATTAAACACAGCTTGGCTAAAACATTCGCATTACATAGTTTACACATATCATTTCCACTGCGAAGCGCGACCCTTTTAGCAGCCAGCCTCATCTGTTGCGAATAGGGCTTTAATTTGAATCAAAGATAGCACTGGCCTTTTTTTTTTGTTTTTAATCTGTTCTCAGACCAGCAGAGAGACATATTCACATATATATTTTTTGGGGGAGCCTTGATTTATGAATGGTGAGATATGAGCACACATTGCAAATGACTGAAAGCGAGGGAGTGTTGTCCAGATGCGAATGAACAAGCAAAGAGAGTGAGAGCTCAGCCGATAAATTGGTGGGAGGAAGTAGTCATGTAAATGACTAAAGAAATTGTTCTTAACAGCCATTTTGCACTCATGCCTGAATAGTTTGGGGGGCCAGATTAAAAACTATGTGGATGGCACAACAGGAAGCATTCCTATGATGACTAAATGAGGCTGCTCACATAATGAGCCGGTCCAGCTGTTTTGTTCCTCTTACAGACTGTTTGCTGGGAGATTGAGGAGGAAGTGCAGTGATGGATCTGAACCCCTGTTCCTGCGGTGGAGGCCTGGCACAGTGCGAGTCTGACTGCACAACAACATGGTGAGGCTTCATGGAAGCACTTAACCTGCTGTGATTCAGAGGCCTTCATTCAAATGTCTACCAGCTCTGCAGCCCTGCATCAGATTAGAGAGCTAAGATGTGATTTCCTCCTAAACCAGGCAGCCTGGGGTTTACCGGTTCACCAGGTTGAGGGAAAAAGGAAAACAGGGTCACCTTCTCAAAGACGGACAGGGAAAAGGATATGTCTTGTGTGTTATCATGCAGCATTATCAGGCAGCCTAACCTACTTCCAGTCTAATTCCTCTGTTGCCTCAGTATATTAAATTTTCCTTCTGGGCAAAGGCTCAGGGTGTCAAGAAATCCTTTTCATACAGACATACTTTACACTCAACTGTATGAACACAGGTCAGCTGTACAGCTTTGAAAGAGACTCTACTTCTAAAAAACATGTTTATGATGGCATCCATCAATTCCTCTCAGTGAGAGAGGACAGGCTTTGGACACAACAAAACCAGAACTACAACAGTAGTTTGCATAATTGGTGCTTTAACAAGGCTTTCTGTCATTAAAACACTGGTCTCTATAATGTAAATGTTCCATAATGGCTCAATGGAAACATGACTATTATAATGTTTGTGCAATATTGAAGCAGCTCCCCTTTTGTTATTAGCAGCATCACTGTGAATTTGCTGATTAATGTACCCAATAATTCAATAATTTATTTGGTAAAACATATAAAATTCTCTTGACTGGTTTATACAATCATTTATCACCCAAGTAAGAAACGGTAGGTTGTCAAATTTAATATAATTTAACAATATGTTTTCTGAATATTCATACAGTAAAGATGTTGCATGAATAAGAGCTGAAAATGTCTCTTTAGTAACAAGTCTCAAGGGTAAAATCCTTTTTATTTTATTGCCACACAATTTAAAATTGACACATTTTATTCTGTTGCACAAAGGAAACAATTATTAAATTACAAATTTACTACACTGTTATCACTACGGAGAAACAACACACACATCTAAATAATTCTCTCTTAATTTAACTTTGTGCTGTTGCAGGCTTTGCGTGAATGTGAGAGTATTCAGTTGAGACTTGAGTCATGTTGGGTGTGTTATGGAAATGTTACAAAGTTCGACAAAGATTGCTGTGTTGATTTCTATAGAAAAGTAACTCCAGCCTCAGATATGAGACTGACATATAAAATTGCCATTATAAATAAAGAGCTTTTTTTCCTGCAGTATGAAAAACTGACCACTACTTAATATTTTTCTTAAAACAGTAAGGTTGAAAGTTGAGAAAGATTTATTGTGCAGTGAGGGTTGAATATGGGCTAAATAACTACTGAATATGAGAAGTATTGGCTCGGGTGTTCGCTTCAGTGAGCAGACATGATCCTGTGACCTCTCATTCTCAATGAAAAGCTTCTGAGCCATCCCACTTTGTCTCGTGACAGTGTGTTTATTCTCACTAGCAATCCTAACCATTTATAATGGCTAATTAGAGTGCAATACAAAGCTCCCACTGCCACAGCCATTAGTAACCATCAAGGCATTAATTATAAACCCATTGACGAAATCTGAACCCGCCATGAAAAAGATAGACTGGGGGTTACGCAATGAAAATCCTAAACATGATCTGTGTTCCGAGCCGGCGCCTGGACTGATGTTACTGGCAGTCAATACGGGATCCTGTTTGACGGGTCCATGAGCTACGGCGTCCTCTGACACCCGGGCTTCAATCTGTCCAGCACCTTTCACTCACACCTGCCTCTATTCTCTCTCTCGCTTTCTCTCTCTGTCTCTCACTCTCCTCTCTTTTACCCCCTTCTGGCAATAAGCTCCTCTTGCTGCAGCCCCACAATGGGGTGTTATATACCTCAACATGCTCTGTGACTCCATTTTATATTGGTGCCATTGAGGGATGACAGACGCCAATTCAGCAACAGCCAGTAATAACAAAAATGTTATATTTAATTGATCCACTTCATTGCTCTTTTGTCAGACTTCTGTAGAATCCAATGTGATGATTGGCCTGTGTTCAGGGCTTGTCTTTTAATTGGATCTTCACCATCATCCATCATTTTCTCCCTCCTCTGTGACTCCACCGCTCAGTCGCATTTTTACAATTGCATTTCAGACATTTTTTGGAGTGTAAAAGAAAAGGCTTCAAGCTGCACTGGGAATCTTTGCATGATGGCAGCTCCAGCTGTCTCTTTTTATGGCGTAATCCACCTCAACCTGCCTCGTCTACTTCTACTGTGATTTCCTTAATTTCCCAGAGTGAAAGCTGTCCAGGAAAAAAACGAAAAATGTGTCACATTACTCACTCAAATGCAACATGCCTTGAGACTGCATTTCATTTTGGTCTTTTGAGGCTGCTCCGTAATGGAGAAATTGGCATCTTTGGACATTGCCACAGCCCTGGAAAGATGCCCCTGCTCTGACAACAAATCCTGACATTAACCATTCATGCTCTGGGAAGAAAAAAAAACATCACCACTAAACCACAGCATCTATCCAGAAAGCCAAAGCACATTGCCAGTAGCTGTTTTCTAACAGTGTGAAAAGTGTTTTAGAGAGTATTTCAAAAGTGTAGATTCTCACTGTGGTCAGAGAATATTTCATGCTAATGTACGTACCCAACACCACAGGGACACTCTTCTCTGTTGCATTCCCACTTGTGATTCCAGGTTATAAGGTGGATGTTGTTTTCAATCTTGCCTGCTGGCTTTAAATTCTTGTGTGACAACTTGATATAATGGATTCCAGGGTTGAAGTCAGTGTTCCTGTATTGTAGAGACTTGTTAAAGAAATAAAAGCCCTTCTCCCTTTTTGGAAAACAATTCGTTGTCTACACAAAGCAAGAGTTGACACAGCTGTCTAAAGGCTCACGCCTACTATAGCATACACTGGCCGACTCTATAACTCTGACGTGACAACAAATAAACACAGCAGAAGCCCAGAGAGTTGCCAAGCCAAATGCCTCGATGCCAGAGGCACTATAGTATTCAGACAGAAAACATGCCAGCAAAATTAAACAATAGGTCAAGATGGCATTGTGATCAACACCAGCCCAAGGATATGAGCAGGGTGAAGGGGAAGAGAGTGCGTTTATGCAACCCTCTGGAGGGAACCCAGACCACAAAGCCTTGTGGGTAAAAAAGCAGCAGCCCAAGAAATGTGGTGCAACTGAGATGCCACGGTGCCCCTAGATTTGTTCACTCCTCAGCCTGCCAAGGTTGTGTTCTTTTCAGCTCCCTGTGGGTTTCAGGGTCCAGTTTCCAGTTGTGTGGATATGGCTGGTTGCAATATATCAGACTGTACTAGACATTCAACGTGTCAAGTCGAATCACGGTTCAGGCGTTCACAGCGAGCACATCACCATTCATTCGCATTTCAATAAATCAATTCACCACATTACAGTATATAGTCCTCTATTCATATTCAATAATTCAATCCGCACTAACATGCCTATGCCCATAGGAAAACGTATTTACTTGAGAGTGAAACCACTCCTCATTCCTGCGCAATTACGATGGTTTTGAGCAAAAATCCTGAGGTTCCACTATTCACTGGTATTCTTTCGGTAAACGTTTTCATATTTATGGAATATTTCCTTCAAATTTCTCATCAGACATATGTTTATTTTAACCGTAATATGAGTCCGAGCCTGGTACTCGCTGGCCTCACACAATTTGCCAGTTAGACTGCAAGCTCATTACAATACAACATTTTTTCCCCAGATACAATATTTATTTCCTGTCTGTACTTTAAATCATGCATGACCTAATCTAAATTTCTTGGCTTTATTCCTTTAAAAATGAAACTGGCACACTGGTGATTGGGATGTTTTACCTCTGACAAGGATGCAGCGCGATCTAAGTGACAGCTGCTACGTGACACACAATGTGAAAGATTGCTGTTATGAGAAGCTAGAAGAACAGAGAAAAACAAAAAAGGATATGCTCTGACTTAAAGGCTTCTTACTTCTACTGTAATTCTGCCCAAATAACTAAACCAATCTGGTTCTAAACCCCACATAAACCTTTTTACATCAATGTTAAACTAATTCCAAAGCTGAACAGACGGAATGTGAAACAGATGTTTAAAAGTGAACAGAAAGCGAGAAGGCTTCTTTCTGGAGACAGTTAGAGATCATTGGGGTGTAAAACTCTATGGGGGAGAGGTAAATCCCGGCTTAAATATCAGAGTCTCTGTAGTGCCAGTTCTGTTGGGTCACACAATCATAAAATAGAGTAATAAGAAATTGGATCATTCTGTGTATTGTGTCCTTATATGTCCCACTGAGATGATGTTTGGTCCTGTCTTTCTTTCTTTCTCTAATCTCCCCCCCTCTCATCATCAGTCTTTACAGGAGATGTGGTTTTGGTACAGCGTCACTGTTTTGATATATGTGCTATTTAACGTCGCAATCCACGCCTCAATATTCTACTTGGATCTTTCCATTTGGATCTCTCTTCACTCTTTCACTTTCTGGTGGGCATTTGAAAAACACACTGAAGGCCTTGACAGTGTAAACACACATACACAGTCTCAGCTTGGAAAGCTTGGTTGTTCTGCAAAAAACACTTGAGTTGTGTGTGTGTGTGTGTGCAACGGCTTTGCTAATGCTTCAAAAATGCACTCAAGTCCGCATTCAGTGCATACCAAATCACTTGTCATGCATAATGCCTTATGATGAATTCTGGGCAAAAACGTATTTTTTTGGGATGACATCAATGAGGCTGAATTGCCTGTCTGGCTCTGTTTCTTCTAGCCTTCACTTCTTCTCCCAAACTTTCAAATTAAGCAAGGCACACTGACCACAGAGCACTGCAGTGCGTAATTTAAACTTGACACTCTTAACGTAAAGACTTCTTTCGCTACATAATTCATCCATACTTCTCTTGGTGTTTATTTTGCACGGTAGCAACTCAGGTTCTCATATATATGAGCTGCAGGTCTAGCCTAGTCTGCTCTGATGCTGTGTGGGTCTGGCTGGGTGGAGGGATACTGTCATCCTGAGTTTGTGGTGAGGCACAAGTGGTCCCGGTGTGTATAAATGTCCTTCTTGTTTGCTTGTTTGGTGGGTGATGTGATGGCAGCCGGGGGTAGATGTTGCCCTGGACTCGGCTCTACGCAGTGCCCTCTGCCACACTGACAAGTCAGCAAAAAACAAAAACAAACATCTGCACGCACTAAGAGATTTACCTGTGTTCAAAACACACACAGCACACAAACTACCAACTGACCTGTTCGGTGGGTATGTTTGCGGAGCGGCTGCTGTGGCACAAATTGTGTCTGGGCACAAAACGAGGCCAGTGTTTGAATGCGAGGAGCAGGACAGGATGGTAGCCTCAGAGGAGAAAGGACCTGTTATGCCTTTTGCCTTGTAAAATGCCACAAATATACTTTGGCTATAATTATCTGTTTGACTGAAGCAAAGAAACAGTACGCCTCCACAATGCACATGATCCATGACGGTGTACAGCCAAAAAGTCTACCATTGAGCGCTGACAACCAGGGAAAATTCTAAGAGTCTAAAAATGCCCATGACTTTCTCCATCAGTCATCCTTCTCTCTGCTGCATGAACCAGGTTTGCATCCCCGCAACAGCCCCCTGAACACACACCCCAGTTTCATCTCTCCGATGTATTAGTAAACTGATCTGGCTCAGTAGAGAGGTTAAACTGATTAAGGTTTTGGATGGGACACAATTATGACACAATCTTTGTGCAATGTATAACCAGCCGCAGCCCTGGGTCTTCAGGTTTCAGATACAAGACCGTGATTAAATGTTGAGGAAATGGGGAAACTCAAAATATTGCATTCCAGACAAATGCAATTAGAGTGTATCACATGTAGTAAATCCTGCATGCTTTGATACCTGGTTATGAGGTTGAAAGCGAAGTAGCTGTAGCTGTTTGACCTTTTGTAGCTTGAGTTCTGTGTAGAAGTGAACAATATTTTCTATAAGCAACAATCATTCAAATACATCCAGTAAAGTTAGTTTACATGTCCTCATCCCAGCCATGGATAAGGAGTCCAAACATGGCAGCTTGCTGCTACACCAGGGATGGGAATCGAGAACCAGTTCCAGTTGAGAACCGGTTCCAAAATGTCCGATCCATTGCAATCGTATGTATCCAAGCACATCAATTCCTTTTATTGACGTTGGCATGTTTTTCTGACAGTTGTGCATTGCAAAACAGTCACGTCAAAGTCATGCGTCTACGTTGCTGGATACTTGCAACATGGTGGAGTCATGGCGGTGGGACTGAGACAGCAAATAAAAAACACCCAGAATAACCAGGAAGATCCGATGCAGACCCGGTACTGTGCTGGGCACCAGGAAGACTGTTCTGTCAGTCTGCTGCTGGAGCTAACGGAGCTAACTAACGGACAGCGTACAGTCAGTCCATGATCCAGTCAATAATACAGAGGGAACTTAGGGGTAATCTCCAAACAATCCCTCCTCTGAGTAGAATCACTTGCTCCAGTCTGCTGCGGCATACATGCCTTTTTTCTCCTCTGTTTCTACTCTATGTTCAGATTCAGAGAAAATAAAACAGTTGGGTTGATGCTGAAAACCTGTGTGGGCCTACTTTTTTCCACACAGAGAATAGATAAGGAATCAATAAAGGAACTGATAAAGAATTGGACCGATAAGCAGAATCGATAATGGCATTGGTATAAATAAAGTCTTATCAAGTCCCATCCCTAGCGTACATGCCAAAAAAGCCTCTCCTGCTTCCTCCCGCGGGTTCAAAGTGTCTGCATGGCACAATTTATTGTAGCAAGTTATGATTTATAATTAAAATCAAGTTGCAAAACCTCTGCAACTGGCAGTTGTAGACATGCCAACTTGTGCCACCTTTCGGCAGTTATTATTACACAAAAAACTGACACACTTTAACAGATTGTACCAACAGGAAATGATACAAGGTGTACACCGAGGTCAATCAAACTGCATCTTTAGAATAGCCACTGACAATTTCTCCCTTGGAAACTTGTCAAAGAGGAAGAAAAATGTGGCTTCAAACATTTAATACTTGATCCAACTGTGAGTATTTCCTCCATTTCTGTTGTGCATTGCTTTGAATGTCAAAAACAAAGTGACTGTAGGATGCATACTGAACTTTTGAGCATACTTGGTTAGTCACTTGTCCAGTGAAAATGTACTGAAACTCTGTTAAAATTAGTATGAAATTTGGGCACATCTGCTGATGCGCATCATACAGACAAAATAAGAGCAGCTGACATATAAACTACAACAAAACAAGAACATTTTGCATAAGGCTAACTTTCAGTGGATATTAAATAGTGAATCATTAATTCATTTCAGTGATGTTACACTCAAAATTGCAGAACTTAAAAAAAGACTCAGATTTTTTTTTTTTCATTTTAAAAAATTAAAAACTGGGCTTTACTGAAGCTTTTTCAGCCACTTGTCAATCAAACAGACAAACTCGTATTTTTATTGACTGAAGAAAGAAAGAAAGGAAAAGATAGTATTCCTTTTATTTAATTTCAGTCAATTTTAATTAGATTGTATATCAATAAGATTTTAATTATTTTATCAGTTATCACGTAATTTCAGTTTAGTTTGAAATTAAAAACGTCTTTTTAATTAACAAAATGGATTAAAACAGTCTTAATAACAATAATAAGCAGATTATATTTAGAAACTTTACAACATATCTGATCCCTGATATTTATATCTAAAATAGTTAATAAACATTTAAGATATTAAATATATGAAATAAGTCTGCCAGAATTCTAAATGTTATGCCAGTGACACATTACATTAGTTGTTTCAGTGTCTGAACAAAAAGCTGACACTAAGGCATACAGTGCAATATGTTGTGGTATTTAGAGTATCAAAGCAGTCCTAAACCCAGATCTTTAAGATAAATAGTGAGAGACATAAGGAGAGAATGTGAGGGGGGAGTGGGGGAGGTGTTGGGAGGTTGGAGAGTACTGGACTACATTACTGCAAAAGATTGACTGGAAAACTTTTTTAGCCTGACAAGAAGTTGGCCTGCCTCGCTCAACAAGGAAAACAAGCAAGATCCATCTCAGGACTTTCATTCGTATGCCAAAACATCAGTCACAGAGCCCCCTCCGCCAGCAGTTTCATCATACGAATATAACATATGGACAGTGTTGTGTTACTATTAGCATGACGACCGGACTGCCAAGCGGTGCACAGCAAACCTGACGGGAAGACAGAGGGTAACCACAGGATGGGATTATGGGTTTGTAGAAAGAAATTACACTATTTGGCTACCTGATGAACTCATTTGCCAGGGGAATGACTGACAAAGTTAATTCTGAAAAGGAATTAATGGGGAGGAGAGGTACCAGACTTTCAGATAAAGTGCTATGAGTTGAACTCCGCCAGGTGCTTATGTGGGCTTGATTAGGTCTTTGCATTCGTGCCAACTTAACAGACTTTAGGAGCTCTGTTTCCTAAGCATGTAGTTACTCCTGACATGCTGAATCAATGCCCTTTCTCGCCTATTGACCTTGATTACTTTAAATGAGCCGTATACAGACCTCTCTTCTCCCAGTGTGTGTGTGTGTGTGTGTGTGTGTGTGTGTGTGAGTGTACAGCCTGAGCAACCAGTTGGCCTGATCCACAATATTTTGTGTTGGTAATTTGGTTGACATGCATACATGAGTTCCTTGAATCAATTTGCACGTCTGTATAGTAACCAAAATTCTGGTATTTTCTTAAAATTATCAACAGGGCTTCTCTAAAGGTCTTAAACGTTTTGTTTTCTTACTCCTGAAAAGCTGAGATTTTGGAGAAAATATATCGATATACAGCATTTGTGTGTCTCATCTGAAAGATAACCAAGTTCCCTAACCCTAACCTAAAAACCCTAACCCATCACTGCAGGTAGTTTTGGGCCTAAGTAGTCCAGAAGCTAGAATCTGAGAGATTATGGCCTCTAAATTGTCCAGACAGGCCAGAGTGTCAGAGGCTCATACGGGTATTAACACATTAATATCAACGTCACTCGCCGCCCGCACCCGGTGCCCAGACAGCTCCAGTTTCAGGCGGCATTCAGAGGAAAAGTCGGGTCATGTGTTGAACCTCAGTTTTAATTAGCTAATGGCACTCCCTGTTTCATCTCCTGCGTCTGAGCTGATTGCTCACAAAAGACTCCATTTACCCCTGAAAACACACGCCATCTTGGCACCGGCCCGCGCTCTATGTCTCAACGTCTGCTGCAGAGGGATTTCGCCACTCTCTTCCAAAAATCAGTCTAGTAAATCTAAATATATATGTTTGCTGGTTTCACACCAGTGAAAAAAGAGGAAATTCCATGATCTGCGCTTTTTTTCCAGCAAGGCCTCAACATCCAACTTTCCTTCAACAAGTGGTTTGACTGAGTGTGTCAGCGAGTGTGTGTGTGTGTGTGTGCTTTGGTGTTTGTCTGTGTGTGCATACACATGTGTATGTGTTTGGACAGAGCACCATTAAGCAGCTAATGCTGGCTGTGTTTTATCATTGTGAAATGGGCGGGTGGTTCTCTGTCTCGCCTTTGGCTTTAACACACGAGAAACACAAAAATATGTAGGGTACTTATTTGGAGGAATTTTCCTTTAAGCTATTTTTAAATAATTTGTCAATTACATCATATGATGATATGAGCCCTGGGAGAAAAAATAGTAACTTTAATCAAAACATGAAAAAAGTATTATAGAAAAATAGCATGAGCATTCTTGCATGGTGCAAACATGTTTATCTTTTACTTACTTACTAATGAGATATAAATCACCAGTAAGATCACCTTTCTTTACTTATATAAAACTTAATAAGCATGACTTTGAATATTTTTTAGCCAGGTGGAAAAATAAAATTTTAAATGATCCTTAAAACTGTGTCCAAGCCAAAACTGTCTCGGTAAAACGTTACAATCGCCATTTACAGCCCGTCATACGTGCTCTGCTTTTGTTGGAATTTTCTAAAAATACTGCATCTTACCTAATGATTCTTTATTTTAAATACTTTTTCATTGTCATCACAGCATTTTGTATATCTTATTCATATGATGGCAACATTTTTTTATGACATACATAAATGTAGGTGTGTCAACCAGTAATACATTGTAACAATCAATATGACAATAAATTAAGATAGATAATGACAATATTTACAGTACAGGTTTAAATTATACAATATGTTATAGTAATTTTGAATTCATAGAAAAACACCTTTGATCCTATTTCATATGTGGAAATCTGCCTGCAGTATTCCATAAATCCATAAAATTTTCCATCAAACTTTCCCTCCTTCCTCCTCCTCCTTTCACTCTTGCTCCATACCTGTCTTCTATACATGTTCCTGCCTTTAACCGTTGACTGAATCCTTCATCCCACAACATCATAATCCCCCTCTAATAACATTTAAAGCATACTATTGTTTTGAGGATCTTATTTTATGGGTAGATTTTTCTCCCACATCTGACCAAAACAACTATGCCAAACAAACTAAATAAAGTGCACACCGTGCCATGTGAACACTCTGTCCTTTTCCACAGAGAAGACTCCATGGTTTAGAGGGATATTTTCTGCCGCTCACAGTCCTGCCTTCAGACACTTCAAATCCATAGGGCCGGCTTCTGAGAAAGCAGAACAATATCCAAGTCTGGGACCATGTCAGGGCTACTCTTGCTGGATATATTTTTAATATTTATGCAGACACAAGAAAAAAAATGTAATAAACTAAAAAAACAGTGAATTAGGCATGAAACACAACAGGATATTGCAGAGAGATTATGTTGTTTCCTTTTCGCCCGCATGTCCCTCAGCGCATGCCTGCCCTACAGCCCAGGGCTGGGTTTAATTGGAGGAGAAGGAACCAAACATGTTTTGTAAAAGGTAGCAGAACTTTTAAGAGCCACAAATTCAGTCTTTTACATATGGAAGGAACTGACTTTTTTTTTTTTTTTTTAAAGGTGGAATTTCTTAAAATATTAGCCAGGTACAGACGGTGACAGGCCCATGCAGGGGTCAGGGTATGAATTGTGCGTTGTGATAATGACTTTTTCCTGCCAAGACGCAGCATGAAGCAAATGCTGTGCAGCTGTAAGAAGAAAGAGAGATACAGTATATATATGTTTAGAGAGAGCGATGGAGAGGGAGAAAGAGGAGAGAGGAGTGTTATGTTTGGATGTGAGGAGAGCTCTGCTTCATGAGTGCCTGCTGGAATCTGCTGCTGGAAAGATAATAAAGGGATTAGTCCTGGTTTTTCTAGAGCATTTGGTCCTAAAAGAGAATGTCTCATCTGTTTCCTCTATGTGAATTGCTCGAATTCTTGAATGCCTTTGTCTATTGCATGAGCACAACAAACACAAGAGGCATCAGTGCTAGTGGCCAAGAAGCACAGAAGCTCAGACAACAAAAATAAGGATTTGGAATGGAAACGACTGAAACACACGAGCACGCACACTCTTTCAGACACACACAGAGACTCTAGGTTTCCTATAAGTGCATAGTACCTACTTAAATCTGTATAGGCTATATACAAACACAAACACTGTCACAAATACACACCGAGAACGTGTTTATTTTCTCTGGCTCTCCAAGTTTATCTGCTGAATTCCCAGATCAACATACATTCAATCCCTGCTGATTAGACATGTTGATTCAAGCTTTTAAAACATTTCACATTTCTGTTTATCTTCTGTCGGAAAAGCAGGAGTGTTACAACCCAACGTACTGTACACAGAATCAATACTTCCTATTGTGAGAGTTGGTGGAAACAATATCCCCATTTTCACATTTCTGCATGGCAGTGAATACGTGTGTTCGTGTCTGTGTGTGTTTGAAAGAAGGGTGATCAGGAGGTTAGGGTGTGTAGCGGAGTTTCACAGCACCTCATGTCCGCAGACAGAGTCCAGTGGCTCGTCCACACTGAGCCGAATTGTTCTAGTGCTCACATATGGTAAACATCTCCGAAAACACGCATAAACACACACACCTCTACAGCGACACATTCATCTATACCGTGTGAGACATAGCTCATGTGTGTCACCCAAATGTAATAAATGTATCCGAACAAGGCTCCAACCAGCAGCAGCAACAACAAAAAGACAAATGAAAGCTTTTAAAACAACACACAGCTAAAGCAGAATTAACAGTTGGGGCACGTACAGCAGTGCAAATTACTCCCAAATTTCTAGTTCATGTTGAGCAAAGGAAGAAGAAACACTAATACCCCGGAGTGACGCAAAGCAGGCAGCAGCAACAGTTGAGTTTGTGTCTTTTTGGCTTCACTCAGCGTTCGACTCAAATGTGCATTAACAAGTATCGGAATCAGTCAGAATCAACATGAATGACTTATCCAACTCTAGAAGCCTCTCACCTCGGCTAATTTTACAAGCCACTATTATACAAGTTATTTAGAAAATAAACTTTCTTTTTAAAGAAAAAAAAAGACCTTGAGATAAAACAGGTGCTGTAGTTATACTGCAGACTCAGTTCTTCAATAATTAGGATTTGGATGGGTTCCTGAACTTGAAGAGGACCACTTCTGACAGGGGGGCTTTGGGTGAAGCCGTGAATTGAGCAACACTAGCAAATATTACCGACTATCCCTCCGTGGCTCCCTTCTCCAGACTACTACATTTCTCCTCATGTTTGGCTTGGATATGAAGCCAATTCACTTAATACTTGTGGGACAGCTAAACATTTAAAGCTCCCATTTAAAGGGATCAAGTGTAGGCATTGTTTGGTTATGTTAACCATATGTGTTGGCTTTTCATGATCTGAATCCCTTCTCGAAAAACAGAGTGCTCGTGAAAATAAACATGGCTTCGCCCTACACAAATTGTGGACTAATTGTGTATTTGGACTAAATCATTCTTAAGGTTGGAGGGCTTTTTCCATTTGCTAAGGGGCGCGGGGGAGTGACAGCTTGACATTGATTAGTGTGTTGACTTGTGGAATTGGAGCCTTACCTGTAAAGAATACAACCACAAATCTATTTATACTGATGAGGTAGTGCTACTCTTACAGCAGCTCACATCTTCAGTGGGAAAAAAAAAAATCCTCCTTTTTACATGCTCCACTAAAAATACAAGAGTTACAATCATAACTGTTTCTCATCCAAAACAAAATAAAAGTTTCTGTTGAAAAGTAATCAGCAGTGAAGCAAGTCCAGTCTTGTTTTTGGACACGATGGACATGTATCTTGTTGAGTAAAAATCATCTTGAGGGACTGTATTACCATATGAAATATGTGCTTGCATTTAATTCAAACAAAAAAACATTTTTTTTAACAGATGGTTTTAATTATGGGACAAACCAGACCTATATTAAAACTAATAAATACAAAAATCAATTTATAAAGGAGTAAAAATGAGACAGCTGACTTTGAGGGGACTCTCAGCAAACCTCGTGTGTGTGTTGTGTTTTTTTTTGGATCTGGTCAGTGTTGGGTGGATAGTTTTACAGGTTTATAATGACTCACCATACACTTGTTAGGTTTCTCTCCAGAGTGGACCCTCATGTGAATGAGCAGCTTGTAGCGGGCGTTGAAGGGCTTGTACCGGCGAATGCAGCCAGCCCAGAAACAGGTGAAGTCCTCACCTTTGCGCTGGTCGATGTGGACCTTCTCAATGTGCCTCACAAGCTCCTCCTGCTGCTCATACGCAGCACTGCAGTCAATCCAGCGACACACCTGCTTATCAGCCAGTGCTGCTCCTCCTCCTCCGACTTCTTCTCGCTCTGAGGCTGTGTGGGACCCAGGAGGGCCTCCAGAGGACGGTTTGAGTCCCAGGGAAGAGACTGGTGTTGTTTGCTGGCTCTGGTGATGTAGCAGGCCACCAGAACTGGGCCCCACATATTGGTGCAGGTGGTAGGGCGGAGGCATGGTAGGTCGAGGCGGGTGGTGAGGGTGACGAAGGTGCCCGCTACGACCACTTAAGTGATGGTGATGATGATAGTGGTGCTGAAAGAGTTCGTCTTCACTGGGAGAGAAGTCATCCAGGGGCTCCTGCTTGAGGGCAGCCCCTGATCTTTGGCCCCCATCCAAGAGAGCCCCAGTGTCAGGCCCTGAATGTAGCGTCCCAGACATCAGGACCCCACTCATCAGCAGCCCCAACCCATCTGAGCCTCCACCTCCTCCCACATCTCCCCCGGCTGCTCCACCAGCCCCGCGCCCCTGCTGCATGGAGCCCTGCTCCTCACACAGCCCCTGGCCCTGCTCCGGCTCCACTGATGACACTGAAGAGGAGGACGAGGAGGAGGAGGAAAGGGACAGCAGGCAGGTGGCAGGTGAGGATAGCTGACAGCTCTCCTGTAGTGTGGCCTGCTGGGGGCTGCCGTGAGGCGGGGGCTTGTGGGGGGCTTCCTGTGAGCAGGAGTTAGAGGGTGGGGACGTAGAGGAGGAGGAAGAAGAGGAGGAGAAGCCGGCGCTGCTAGTGTGGCTGGGCGAGAGGTTAGTGCGGAACCCGTTGACGCAGGCAACCATCGACATCTGGGAGGAGGAGCAGATGATGGCGGTGATATTGATCTCCTCGGAGGCAGCGCTGGTAGCTGACAGGGACCCAGTGACAGCAACGCTGCTGGTGCCAGCAGCGCCGGTGGACTGCGAGACCAGGGACAGGCAACGTCTCTTCAGACTGCTAGCACTGAGCAGCCGCGCTGAATGACGGGAGCTAGTTGGGGACAAAGCCAGCGGGGAGGAGCCATCTTCATTATTAAACGGTTGCGCTGCGTCTCCTGACACAGCATTGCCTACGCTGCTCACTGTGCATACGCCACTACCGCTGTTGTGTGCGGCTCCAACCATCTCGTCCCTCGGCAAACCCAAAACTATGCCAGCCCTAGAGTTCTGAAACCCAACCTGAGACGTACTATGGACCCCTGGCCCCATGCTGGAAACCTTGTAACCCATTGAGTTTTCTTGTTTGATTGGGTAAGGGAGAGAGGATCGAGCCCCGTTGGCAATGCCGCAGCTCAGGCCGGATGAGGCCCCCGTCAGGGTCCTCTGGAAGGCAGACGAGGATCTGTAAGGAAAAAACACGCAGAGAGGAATATGAGCGCTATTAGCTCAGTGCCTGTTGACAGACAGAGGCTGGTTCATCCTTCCCACTAGCAGCACTGAGTAGAGTTTAGCCTCTTGCTTCCACTCCTCCTCTAATCTTTCTCTCAGTTTACAGAAAAAATCATGTCATCCTAAATGAGTCCCACTGACCTAAAAGTCTCTCATTCATCATAAGGGACCTTAAAGAACAAACATGAATATTGTAGGCCATGTTCAGGATTCAGTGACATCAGGACACCAGGTAGTATCTGCCGCTGATGATCCAAAGTGTTTTTATGAATAAATGAAACAGGATCTTCTGGTAGTGAGAGGATATGAATGGGCATTTATGACTAAGAATAGAGAGAGGGGGAGGGAAGGATGGCTACTGAGACTGAGAGGCCACTGGCTAGTGTGACCATCTGACAGGCTTTGATGACACAAAGGGGTTAAACCCAACCCAACATTGGGGATAAATAGGGAGTCACCTGTTTTGGTGGCATAATTGCAGCCTATGAAGGGTCACCGTTTACAATACTGTGTATTATGGTGGGAATCTTTGCCCTGCTGAATGGGGAACCCAGGTCAGATTTCTCCATGCGTTGCTGTGATCTTCTACATAATCATTCCTGTCAGTTGGCTCATTATGGATTTTGTCCAAAGCCCCTGAGTGATGTGAGAAGAGCTCTCTTTTCTCCGGGCTGTCTCATGAAGGAATCGTCTTTGTCCTTTCCCCCCCGAGCACGCCGGGGGAAAAACAGAGCCGACGCTAGCTAGGATTGGAGAAAGCCACTGGCAGAGTTTGTCATCGTTGTTGTTAATAAAGACTTGACCCCCCTCTCTCTTTCTATTCAGAAGCGCCATTTCCTGTTTGGCTGTAGTGAAAATATTGAGAGACAATATGAGAGAAGTGAATGTCTTTCCAGAAGCACTTTTGGTCGGATGACTGAGGATGGAGGGATAGAAAAAAGGAGGGGAAAGAAGTTCACTAAATTCTTTCTGACTTGACCAACAGTAGTCAAAGATTGCACAACAGCAGAAACACATTAGTGTAACATAAATGTTGTACTTTGGACCCTTTCAGTGTATTTTATGAGACTGGGTAAATCTTTCCAGCTACATATACGTGCATCTGAATCACAATAGCAAAGATAATGAAAAACACATTGTACCTGCATACTGTTCGTAACACTATATCCAACAGGAAACATTCAAAACTAGAACAGGAACATAATTACTAGAAAACAACAGCGATAGTGACAGTTTACCTGGTGTCTTGGTGAGGGCCGTCCTGCAGAAGGAGGTCGGCTGTAGGTCTGTCGCAGTGGAGGCTCTGGGGGTAAAGCCCCCCTGAATGACCCCCCACTGGCAGTGGCAAGCTCTGCCCACATCGCATCAGGGTGCCCTCAGAGTCACCCAGCTCAGCGTCTACATCCTTCTCTGAGCAGTATGCACCATTTACTGAAAGAGGAGAAGGAGAAATATCACTAAACTGGCTACTACAAATGATCAGTGTGTAGTTGATACACTATTTAAATTTACACCTACTTTATTCACAAGTTCACAAGATATGACTAGTACATCCTTGATATGTGTATCAAATGACCCGACGTCACTTTTAAATTAAAACCTGGCAAAGCACATGATGATCTATTGACTGCCCTGGAAGAATAATCAGTTTACAATGGGATCCATGCCATTGGTGACATGGTGAAATCTTATTAGATTATGAAAATTCTCTTGAGAAATAATCTTTGGCTGCCACAACATTAGTATCTGGTGATGTATGGGGAGCTCTTTGGCAAAGCTCAACTGGTGACAGTGAGAATAGCGCCGGAGAGATTTATTACCAAATATTATTGCTGGAGTAATTCAGGAATTGTATTCCAAAAGGCGATGCGTCCAATTTGGAAAAATAAACTAACTGAAATTAATGTGTCCGGAAGAGACAGCCAGTAGAAGTGTAACTATTGCATGAGTCAAGAATTTAAATTACATACAGTGTTTTTAAATTCACCATCAGTTGTTTTAATTTCAAGTAATCATTAATTTTGTGTAAATAGTGACTTCATTGTTTTATTTCACTCATTCATGTATTTATTAGGTGGATCATTCATTTTAGAAGAAAACTCAATTTAAGTGCAGTGTGAGTAGATTTAAAGTGTGATTTTCATCCATGGACTCAAAGTCAGAAACGAAAAAATAACTGTGGTGGAAGAATCATTAATAATAGATTAATGTTTCACAGCTGAATAACATCTGCAAATAATCTATTTAGTGAGAGAAAAGCAAGGGTCAGTTTAGTATTTGTTACTGAATAAAAATCTACAAATTTTTATCAGTATTTACCTTTTTTTCCAGTTGTAGCACATTTTAATCCTCATGTACTGGCCTTAGGTATTAAAACCTGAGCATTTGATCAGGACTACAAGCTTCATGAATGTGACCAAAAAATATAATAAAAATAGGACAGAGAGAAATGAAAGTGGAAACGGAGGGAGGGCTCGGTGTATGAGGAAATATTTGCTGAGGGTAAGCCGATATCCCCACACACTCATGTGTAGGCGGCCACGCGTCCCCTGTTCCAACTTTCCTAACTCAATTTCTCAAATTCAATTTTCTCCTAACGATGTTATTGACAATGTTATCACACACCATGAGCTATTATTAATAAAGTCACCCAAACACCCTGTATGTGAGAGAGAACATAAAAAAGCACAGGAGGAGAATGGAAAGGCAAAATGAACTAGATGTGAACATAGTAAAATATTTACCAGAATCAGAAATGAAAAAAGAAAGAAAGAAAAAAAAAGAGACAACAAAAGATATTACAGCATGAATAACAGATGGAGAGGAAGAGTAAACAGTAGAAGACAGAAAGGGAGGAAGTGTTTGGAATATGGGAAAAAGGTTACAGGAATGAACAAAAGACAAGAGAAAACAAGAGAACTTTGTGAGCCATGTTATCCTCAGTTTAAGAAACATCTTTTCACATATCCCTCCTGAAGTTGATGTAGCCTTAGTCTCTTTTGTCTTGTTTGCGGGTCACAGCAGAAACACAAAGAAGTAGAGAAAAGGCAAAGCAAGCAATGCAAACAGTCCAGTATCGCCGGGGGACCGTAGGAATAACGCTGGTTTCACTCAAAGCCGTTAACAGAAGGCAAGATGTCTTTCAGCTCTGGTCTGTTTTCAAGCAATACAAATCATTCTGTTTATCAAATTCTGGACTGTTCTTTCCTTTTTGTTTTACTCTTTTTTATTCAGTGCTTGTTGGCTGGGCATCCCCACCAGTTAGCATATACTGTGTTTCTGTATGAAAGAGTCAAGGCCCACTGATGTGAGGCCAAGTGTTTCCCTGCCTCAAGTCTAGGAGTAATTCAATCAGGATGGCCAGAAGTGACATGAGTCATGATGGAGATGACTAACATCATCAGAGATTTCTTAATTAGGCCTTAACTGTCCATATGCATGCACACGAAAACACAAACAACCAAATAAATGTATTGTCATCATAAAGCAGTGGATGGACTGGCGCTCGGTCAATGAGGCCTTGACTGAATGCACATGCTCTTTCTCTCACACTCATATCAAAGTCACGACCACATAAAACACAGACACACACAACACACAGCCCGGTAAATGTAACTGGAATTATGAGACAATGCTCTTTCTACTCTTGTTACTCTGTTCTAAATTACAGAATGGATGTTTGCCAGGAAAAGTCTACTATGTAAATGAGTTAAACACAGAGACAAGACAGAGATGTTCCCAGAGCACTTATTACCTGTCTGCAAGTTGTTTTACAAAAACAGACTGATAATACAACCATTGTTTCCCAGCATGCTTCTGGGAAAAATTGACTTGGATGCATCTCCACTGCTAAAAGTCACTGGACAAGGGTTGCACTGGGCATGCTTTTACATGTCTTTTGCAAAACTCTAACCTCATATTAAGGCTGGGTATCAAATCTTGACTTTTTTTGCTTCCAAAATGTATTTTCAGTATCAAGAATTGTCACATACTGAAAGCATCAAATGTCTGGTCAGATTTGTAGCCTTCTTCACTAATTCTTTTATCAAATAGTTCCCGATTTAAATCAGAATTGTCCAGGTTTTGGTTCTGGTACAGCTACTACAGTTTGTTTGGCAGTTTGATCAACAAGCTAAGGTGCAGGACAAGACATGTCATTTTTTTATGTTAGATAGGAGGGAGACTTTAACAGAAAAAGCAGAAAAGCTAGACTTTTGTTTGACTCTTGTGTTATGAGCAGGCTGCTGGCAGTGAGTCAGTGTGACCGTCCGCCAGTGGTGGTTGACCGCTGACATTACTGCTTTATGCAAATATGATTTGTGGTCTTCTTTTGTAAAGCTAAAAAAATGGTTTAGTAGAGAAATATGTTTATGCTTATAAATTCACATTTATTTTTAGAGTATTTTTAAAAGTCAGGTATTGTATTGTCAATATTATCAAAAACTTTTCTTTTTTTTTTTTAATCCAGCCCTATCCAGTACCCAGTATAATTACTGGGACTAACAAACATATTCTCATAATGAAAATGGTCAAATATGAGATGAGACAAAAATGCATTTTGATAAGGATTAACTTTGGGAACATAACTAACTGGGAATGTCTCATCATTAGACCACTGTGTTCTTGTAACATTTTTACTTAAACATAGCCTGTCAGTCTAATTACAAACCAGGAGCAGAATAAGTTTATTCACCATTTTTTAACAAAAAAATTACATGTTGGTGCAAAGTATATGTAAAGAAGAAAAGAGGCAACATTATAGGATTTCTGGACATTGAACATTTGACTATTTGGAGTCACCAGCAATGCAAAACAATTTACGGCGCCTTTAAAGTCCCATTTGTTAGTAAGATGTTTCTTTTTTATTATGTTCTTTCATGGGAAGTTCCAAATGCATCTGGATTTTTAACATCCAGTGAGCATCTGACTTTCACATGTGTTTTAATTGCATCTAGGTGTTTGCATGACAATTTGTGGAAGAACAGAGACCTTTTTGTATGGCTTTGATTAACAAGTTCCAATACAAACAGGTAGTAGCACTTCCAGAAAGGCCCTCACGCCTCTACTCCAGTGTCCAACATTTGTGATGAGTGTTGCATCATGTGGGGAAAGCTCAAGTGGACTAAAGCGTCTCCATCCAGGAGACACCTTCTCCATTAAAGTCAGAGTGTTAAATGAGTGCTAAAGTTCCTGATAACCCTGCTGCAGAAAGTTAGTGCTCCAGTGATTTAGAGTTTTGCTACCTTAACAGAATCAGTCATGCTCTGTTCAGGGAAACGAACATATGGTGGCTTGGATGGGACCCGACAGTAAATTCAGTTTATATTGAATGTGCCATGGTAATTCAGCGTTGAACATTTCTTTGTGTGTTGTGGGCCTAGTTTGATCAGAGGGTGGAAGCCAAAGAAAGCGTTGGTGACTGAGGTAGAATGTAAGACATCAAGCAGCGGCCACAAGGGAGGAGAGAGAGAGAGAGAGAGAGAGAGAGAGAGAGTGTGTGTGTGTGTGTGTGTGTAAAAGTAAATGAGTGAGAGAAAGAAAGAGAGAGAAGTAACCATTCTTCTTAGGTTATGTAGAGTTAATGGGTGGTCTGTTGAGCATGGCAGCTGTGTGTTCATCATACTTTACATTCCTTTGGCTCTGAATTTGAATTTCTTCCACGTTATGTTCTGGGGAAAAGAATGTTTAAAAAAAACGGGTCTGTGTAATCCACTGACATAATTAAGAAACACAAATTACAATCTGTAGGAACAGTAATGAAAAAACCTGGCATTTTCAGTTAATCCCTGCAAATTACGTATAGAAACTGAGTTCAGTGTTGCGTCCAGTTCGAATGTGCACCTTAGAAACAAGCATGGTGGGATGCTGCTCTGATATACACAGTTGCAAGCATTCAGGCCCAATTAGCATTAGCAGTGACGCTGTAAAGGCGTGAGATCACGGAAGCTAGGCTAGAAAGACGGATAGAGAAAGAAAGAGGCAAGACAGTGCCAAAAGCACCAGGGGCAAGTGTTGTGTTCGGAGACCATGTACAGATGTGCTGGCTCATCCTCGAAAACAGCCACTGATGTCAGCACTGCCAACTAAAGACGCAGGCACATATAAGGACTCTATTGTTATCCACCTCTTAAAACACCACCCCAAAAAAATTACTTTTGGCACATAGGCTGCAGGCAAGAAACAGCCCCTGTTTAAAACATTGTGTCTAATAATACTCTGTTACATTTAAAGTGGTATCTTCCGTTCCATAAATGTCATCACATGGTATCTGATGCTCACTCTGCTTCCTCTCCTGTATAATTAAAGTAGCGAGTTCTTTTCAGTGAGCCTCACTACAGGATGACAGTAAACTGACATATAAGAGGAAAAGTAAGATTAAAGGAGCAGTGTGTCAGTTTGTACATCACATTGCACATGAATACATAAACTAATGCTTCCTTCAAGAGTGTAATTATAAAGGGATAAATGTGGTTACTCGAGAACTTGTTCTGGGACATGTATGATTATTTTTTGGCCAAGGTTTTGGAGGGAAACGAGGTTCCAATCACCCTGCAATACGCCTGCTCTGATGTCATCCATTTGTCATGCCTCCTTCTTGTCAAAATCCTTTGGGAACGCGGCGCACGAAGCCGCAAAACTCCGATGCATCATGACCGTGACTGGAAAGTGCTTTTTAATCCTTTTCCCACTGATGAATGCAGCCACTGTGACCGTAGAGGCTGTAAAATAAGACAATAGACAGGAACAATGAATGAATGCAGACTCGATAATTCTGATAATTAGGGCACGGCTCACTCTTTAGTGGAAGGTTGTGGTCACTGTGACGGTGATTATATTGATTGTTAAACACGCTTCACATACTGGATAAATTTCACATTGGGGATCACGGCCAGTTAGGGTGCGCTGTAATTGTACACCTATTCAGGCTGCCTCAGGGGCTGATGATCAGAGTCATGTTCAAGTTCAGCAGTGTTGTGCCTTGGCTAAAAACTCTCCCCTGACCTCAGTGACTAATAAATGACTAATAAAGCACAGCAGACACATGTCTCCAATCTAGTAGAACTTAACCCTTCTGAAACAACACAGCTATTATCCCAAGATACTCAGTTATGACTGCATTACCATACAAAGCATTCCAGTCTATACAGTACTGAGAAGATCAAACCACATCATCACATAGTTGAAAGTCTCTGTCGCTGTCTCCCTCAATGAATCTCTCTCCTTCTCGCTCTCTCTGGTATCATTATTTCTCCACAGACAACACCAGTCCTCCATCTGATCAGCAGATGGTCTGGATAGCATTATTAAGTGTAATTGGTGGTAATCTGGGGCGATTTTTTATTTCGGTGACACTTCATTTTCTATAATTCTCGCCTCTCCCTTTTAAGTCACCTAAGCGTTGTGTTAAGTGCCAGAGTGGGACTGTGCTTGTGCCAGCGTTTAATGTGTTCAGGTCTTCAGAGACATGCAGGCCTCAATGAAAAGCAGATGTGCAGATGGATAGATGGTTTAAGGAGAGGAAAGGGGAGCGATCAGAGGTGTGCTGTACTTAAAGCAGGAGGAGGCTGTTGGGGGGTGGCAGGGGGGCGGCGTGGGTGGGGGTGGGGTGGGGGTGTCAGAGAGGGAAATGGGATGTCAGGAGTGTGATGCAAACATCTGAACCCAAGGTACAACAAGCTGCCAAAACCGCAAGACAGATGCCTCTGGAAATCCGACGTGACACCTCAACTGGCCCCACTTTGGCTCCATAAATCATAACATTCAGCACTTAAACATTTAATAATGATCATTTTATTCCTGTCTGCCCCCACACCCCCACCTGCCATGGTTTTCCCCCTCTTCTTTCCTCCCTTTCAACATGAGACAGGTCAACAGTTACAAGTGCGCGACAGCAGGCCGCGGGACTTTGTAGAGGGATGCTCTGGTTGTGCGTCTTGTCCGGTGCAGATGTTGTGTATTAGGGTCCAAAGCCTTTCCCGGCTTCCCTGAATCTCATAACTCATGTCTATATTTGTGTCTGCGGCATAGGCCCGGAACTTATTTGTTTGCTTAGTAATGGATGTATGATTGAAAAACCTGGGGGCACAAGTAAATGAAAAATAACAATGTCTCGGGAGAAAGCTCCTCTTTAAGCAGGTGCGGAGCAAGGGGGAAGGAGAAAAACTCTATTAAATTACTGTAGGAGCACAGAAATGTCAGTGTTTTCGTAGCAGGATTACTAGTACCAGCAGACATGAGAACTTTCATGAGGATAAAATCAATTTGTTCTGGCTGATTTTAGCCGCTCTCAGTCAGGTACCTTTGTTCCTCCCTGTTTTCTCATGGTCAGCTTGGTCACACAATAACCTCAGATTAGCTGCTAGAAAAGTCGAATACGAAAGGATAAACATCAGAGTGAAGAGGAGAGACTCATGTGGCTCCAGGAGCATCCAGCTGCAAGACTCGACCATTTCTGGGCACAGCACGGAAATATCTTACTTTAGCTCCAAAACAGTTAAACAGTAAAGAAATCATTAATATAACAACCTAGAAACAACTATGAGCCCAGTTTTCCAAACAAACCTGTCTGTGGAATCGTTTGGTTGTTCACACTAAGTGGCAACACGGTTTTAAGTCACACTGATGAATGCAGCGGTCGGTAAATGATTAGCTCTCCTGCCTTTTAGAGAAGAGGGCACATGTTGTGGGAAGCAGGCCTCCTCATAATACTGGGCTCTTCAAATGAAGCAGTGCTAACCGCAGTCATGAACACAAACAAATAGTTGGCAGCCGCGACCCTCCCATCCCAAACCTACCCCACCCACCCCATCCCAGGCCCAGGCTCGGTGCCCACCGAAGGCTCAATGACCAACCACTTTACCACACGGCTGGCAGAGGGGGCGCTGTATGTCAAAGCCAAAACACAGCAGAGAAGGTTGTAGTGTTATGTGACTCCATGCACACGCTTAAACACCCCTCTCTCTCTCTCTCTCTCTCTCTCTTTCTCTCTCTCTCTCTCTCTCACACACACACACACATACTGCTAAAAGAGCTCTCTCACACACTTACAAAGAAGGATCCACTCATGGCTGTGGTCATCCATGATCACATCCCACAACTTCCTTCCAACCGTCACAGCCAATTATTTCTCTGCTGCTGTCCACTCTGATTAATATAATTAAAACTTTACACTTGTGCATGTCACCACCTGGTGGTAGCGCCATGTCACTGGTGGTGTCTTTCAGGCCACTCTTATTGTGGACAAATCTAAAACCAGCAGATACTATGGCTTCAGACTCAGATCAGTCAGACGTTACGTAATGTGATTCCTTGGACTGCAAACATTATTTCACTCAAATTCAGTGACAGAGCTTTTGATGCAACAACTGATAACACATCATCAGTTTCATGTGTTAATTCAAATGTTTTAATAGCAAATCTGACTGCACTCATTCAGAAGCAAATGTGGTTTTCCTTTCTTCCTTTTTCAATCTAGGAGATTGTTCTATACATTTTGTCACTATTGTGAAAAATGTTTTAATTTGAACTGTTTGTAAATACTTGGGAAACAAAATACCTCTCTTCTCTGCTATGAAGGGTTAAGGTATAATTTGCAGGTTTTCATACAAATAAATACCCATTTTGCCCTGTTGATTCACAACATTCCCAGTTTATGAAACTTTTTTATAAGTTCTAAACACACAGTGTAAACAGGTAAAATTACCTTATGCTCAGGAAGTGATGTGTTTATGTTTCTAACACAGTGAGACATTCAGAATCAACAGAAGAACATAACAAAACATAATCAGAAAAAGGAAGGAGCTCAGCATACAGAAACTCAGAAACCTGTCTTCATTACCAGGAAATCCGTTGAAAAGTCCTCATAGTGCTCGAAGACACTGTTTGCATACTGACCTCATGCAAGGGCAGTAATAAAACCACAGCAATGATCGATTATCATAAAAAATAAGCAGATATTCTATCTTCAAGTCAAACTCTTTTAGAACATTTGTTAATACAACAAAAATGTGCACAGTCAACAAACCACATTAAAGTCATGAGTAGCCACAACTCTATTCTGACAATCACTATCATAACAAGATTTTGCCCTCAAATCTGTACACTGCCAGGATCAGACAAAGGATCACAAAGTTTTACAAGGAGTCCTCAGCCAAACCCCATCCTATAATTTGGCAGAAAAGCCACACAATTGTAAGAGCCAAACAGCGCACAAACTAGAGTATCAGTCAGGCCCATGGACTGGCTTGATATACCGGCAGACTGACAAGACATGATGCACTTGGCTGGTAGACGTGACAGGAACACCTGGCCCGGTGACAGACACCTTTATAGGACTGGTGAACAACACGGTTGCGGAGCCAGGCCAAACCTCGGCATGGGATCAGGAGGTGCTTCAAAGCCAGACAAGAGGCTGCTCTGTTTGGGGAGGCGGCAGTAAATACTGGCAGAGTGATGTAGCTGGTGCAGAGTTTTTGGACTGACGAGCATTTGAAGCACCACACCCTCAGAGAAAGTGTTAAAGGTGCGACTGGTACACTTCTCAACAGAATCAAGTTATTTCCTGCAATGACTGAGCATAAAGTGTTATGATGTGTTTTTTTTTCAATCAGTGTTTATTTGAAAGGTTTAGATCCTGAATCTGTGTGTGTGTACATGTTACTTTGAGTGCTTGTGTTTTTGTCTGTGTGTGCTGTGTTCACTCATGAGAACAACCAATGTATATAAATCCGCTGTAAAAAGTACACATGGGGATTTAGTGCAGAAGCTGCGTTTGCTCCCTCCGAACAATAGGCCTCAGTTTGTCCGTGTGCCCATTCGAGTCATATCCAAACATTGGAGACGTCCCCCTGAAACTGAAGTGAAATCAGATATATTTGTCAAACATCAGCATGGCCGTCTATTTGTCAAAATTACTATAACAGCACAATAAATCTGTACTGTTGATAATGGCTGGGCGACGAAAATAGCTTTTGTCAAATAGAGGTCATTCGTAAGGATAGCTTTGTTCACAAATGAAAGAGACTCATGATAGCTTAATTTTTATTTCTCATATTTTTCCTTTTTGTAATGCAAATGGAATAAAAAACTGCTAAAAGTGAACAGTCTTTGTTTCTTCATATCATGACAGCAAAAATCTGGTGGCACTAGAGGAAAAGTCATTAGGATTCATCCTCTGAGCAGCCTCAATATCTGTACCAATTTTCATGGCAATCCATCCAATAGTTGTTGAGATATTAAAGTTTGGACCAAAGTGGTGAACCAACCAACCAATTGACTGACCGACAATCCCAATCCCTAAATCCATGCCACCACCATGACTAAAAATAGGCACGACAAAAGCCACACCAAGCTACGAGGTCAGTGAAAAAGATTCAATCAGATTTGGATTTTTTTTTTCAAGAGCAGCCAGATACTATTCTGTCTTGCTGTAAGCTCCCATTAAAAAGGCATTGCTAGCCAAGCTCATCCCTGCAACGGTGGCCTGCTCATTTTGGTCCGAGAGGCTGTCGGCACAAAACTCACAGTGCTCCTTCAGTCCTCTTCAGCCAGCACCCAATATTTACAAGCAAACCCAAATCTGTGAGAGAATTCGATTGAACACAGATGGCAGGAAATTCCTCTGAAATGACAGTGGCCAAACTCAACCACAGAACATGAGAGTATCTTCATGTCGCAGACGCACCGAGGCCCATCTGACAGATACTCTCTCTTCTTCTCGCCCAGCGCCGCCTCCTGCCATCGATTACGTTTTGACAGCAGCAGAGATTTATATGACTTCTGTAAAACAAGTGATCAATTTGCAGCAATTTCTGTATATTTTTTAATGGTTTAGGGGCAGCGGTGGGAGAGAAATAAATGAATAGTTAGGAAAACGTCTGGAGGAAAATTCCCTTGATGGTCGGTGGTCCAACTGAGAGGCTGAATTTAAGTGTTGGTAATTAGATCACATTTGAATGAGGAAACATTTGAAAATGATTATTTTGTTACCTACACACAGTGCACATAACCTTCTGTTATTCTCAGAGGGGATGCTAGTTGTTTAAAACAAGGGCCAAACCAGATGTTTTGGGAACCAAAAGAGGAATCCAATTTCACTTCCTACTTCTTTGTTACTATTTGTTGTTTTAGTGCAGGAAGAATAATGGAATGTTACTTTGTGAAAAGGATATGTTCAAAGCATGCATAGTAATTGCTTTGGCTTTTGAAGTTTCCGGTTTAAGTTGAAGCCAATGCTTCTCCATAGTGTCTACAATGAATACTAGCTAGTCAGGATAATTAGGGGTTAACTCAGCCCCAAAATGCAGCTCTTTGAGGAAAATGACTTTTTCAAAAGTCCACAGTTTGCTTTGACAGCGGAGGCAGAGAGGGGAAGCTTTTATTTTGATTAGATTATTGGTGTTGTTTCATGTCGCCGGTTTCTAAACCTGCAGAAAGCTGATCTGCTCAAACAGAAGGGGCTAAATCTGTCTGCGTATCCTCAAAACAAATGTTAGATTACAACACAGGACACATGACACAAGAACAAGTACACTATAACAATGGCTGTTATAACAATCATTATCTGATGATGCACTGTTAAAAAATGTCTTACTTTTACAGTTTGGTCATAAAGTGACATTACTTCACTTGTTTACAACGCGGTTTTAGACGTTTCAGAAGATTTACTTATTGTGGCCTCTTCTTAGCAGAATGGTAGTCTGTAACTGATTCAAACCAACAGCCAGCAGTCAACATCTGCCACCAAAGGGCATTAAGTTGCCTGAAAAATGACCATAACCCGGGCTGAAGAGGGACCTCCTCACGCACTTCAAGGGCAGCACGGTATTGGGGTTTTCATAAATATACAGAATAAATAAGAGAGGGCCCCAGGTTTTCCACTGAGCAAACCTGTGTTGAGTTTCAAACCACACATACCTAAGGAAGTCAGCAATACCATTCTTTTATTGTGTGGGGAGTCCTCATTCACCAAAGGCTTTGGGACTGGCGACCCCCCACCCCCATACCACCCACAACCACACACTCACAAACACAGATCACACATACAGTAAAGACAGGAACACGCACTCTAGGTAATTTGAGATGGACAGTCCAACAGACATTATATATCACTTCACATCAAATAGAGCTTCATAATGCTGCTGCGAGGAGGATGAGGAGGAGGAGGAGGAGGGGGCAGTCAACCCCTCATCCCTCTACAACCTCAGGAAGAGCATGCTGTTGGCCATCGCTTGAGAAGTGATGGCAGGACTCCTGAGCCCCCGCAGTTACAGGGACTAAGGTACAGTGGGGCCTGTAAAAACCCCAAAATGGTACCAAATGACACCTATGGAAACACATTCAATCTTGTGCGGTGGGAGGTCAATATACAGCTATTTACACAGACAGCAGCCCTGTGTGTTGGAACGGACAGGGCCACCATCAAAGAGCTTTATGAGCAAATATATTCTCACAGCGTAAGCATTTTAGATGTCCAGGCATTAAAGCCCTCCTGTGTTTCCCTTCTCTTGTTTAATGGCTGTAATAAGATTCCTTTTATTATGATTTCTGCTCTTGCTGCGTCCCTTCACCCCGTGAGTCAGCCGACGGTTACGGCCAATGCGAGACACGAGTTTTGTCTCAGTAGTGAAACTATTTCGAAGTTGGAGCTTGTCACTCTGTTTGACTGTGGGTAAGGTCAAACACCCACAGTAACAATAACAGTGCAAAGAGATTGGTATTTTTAAGATTTGGTGCTATAACAAACACACAGTTTTACAGTGTGTCCTGACAAATGTAGGACAGAGTCAATGGACCACGAGCGACGCTTTCAACAGAACATAATATTTATCATCTATCACCTGTAGACCAGGAATGTCATCTAAGGTGAGCTTGTATTGAAAATAAATGTGGATTCATAGAGACAAAACTCTATAGGTCATGGTGTATTTTTTTAACAAATACAAACTACAAAATCTCTGTGTCCATAAAATTCATATAAATTAAAGTGAAAACAGACAATTTTTTCCAACTATTCAGCTATTGTAATGATGTGTGTATAGTAATAGTTTGAGTAATGTTATTGCGTCACACAAACTAAACAAGTAACTACAGCAGGGGTTGGAGTCAGGGTGGAGGAGGAAGAAAACAGAAGAAAACATTAGGAGAAAAAATGAGTTTGTTCATTAGTCTATAATGGAGACATGAAAGCAGATAGCAATTCTTTAGTATGTGATGAGAAAAGCGAACTGGGCTGGTAGCATGTTTATGTTTTTACAAAATAAAAGAATACGCAACAGAGACAGTGATAACATATTTTCTGTCCGTTGATTTTTATATGAACAAGTAGATCAGCAGCCTGACTGGATACTGATCCAGTGCTCTATGGCTGCAGGACTGCTAGCTTATCTAATTGATTTCTAGAGGGCTTTCTTCCCGTTGGCTACGGTAGCTAACGGGAAGTTAGATGTGTACATGACATGTACATGTATGTATATGTATATGTACGTATGTCATACATATAACACACAGCACATGATACAAAACCATACTATACAAACTATCAAATAATCGGTACATTAATTGATAATAAATGTTGATTAAATAATTGTTTGTTAACTTGCAGCCCCAATACAAACCACATAATATCCTTCTTAAAGTGAACATAGTCATGTAACAAAAAACAGATAAACAGTATATTCGTAATAGACTTCTAAAGTATACATACTGTATTTCATACCATATTTAAATGTAATATACACAGATGATATATATATATATATAGAATGTATGTATATAGTGTATCACATATTTTAAATGAGTCCACTTCACTATGTACATGTATAACACATGTAACTAAGCAAAAACTACTGTGCATTCAAATTATATGGACATGAATGCATTGTATCTATGTGGATGAAGTACAGTTTATATGCATTATTACACACACCCATGCATACTTACTGTATAGTCAACTTACAGTATTGTGTTAATGCGAATGTCTTCATTTACTCAGATAAACAGGGAGAAAAACTACACACAGAAACGACCTTAATCAAACAGGAGCAGGACCTGAATAAACCCAGAACCGTTGAGTTGTGAGGACACACTGATAACTACATGTAACTGTGCTTTGACCAGGTGGGTAACAGCAACAGCAAATACCAGGACCAAATACAGATGGCTCTGAGTACTGGATTGATTATACATCAACCTGAGCGTGATAAACTCAAAAAGGAAAAGTGAAGGTTGATAGCTGATAGGTTTTTGGATATGTCTGTGGTGAGAAGGAGCCTAATCAGACGATAAACAAGCAGAAATAAAGAAATCATTCTTCATTTGGATCACTTGGCCTTTGCTATGTGTGTTGTTTGGCTGCTCTTGGCCCGAGAGTGTAAGGGCTGAATAAAGTGTCAAGCCTTTCACATAACCTGGCATTCATTGTGAAGCTCTTTTACGAACCATAAAAAATATTCACTTCGCCCCTGACCTGTTTTCCAATATAGTCTCCAAACCCATAAAAGGGTTTGCTTTTCATTTATTTTTATTTGAAGAACTTTGAAATGCAAATGTTTGTTTCCTTGCATGTAAAAATTGAGAGAAGCCATCTTAAAAGAGAAATTTGATGTGAAATATGAATTCTGGCCATTTTACATCATCCCTAACATAAACATGCGGGTTCTCAGTGCAAGTCTTTTTGTGCTGTTAAATGAGTGTACTTTGGCAGGCTGCAGTGTACATATACTGATGCTTTGCCTCTCTCGCTGGACTCCCTTCATGGCTCAGAGCTCTTGAGGCTTGTAGAAGACTGGCATCGTTACAGTGGCCTAGATTGGCCATATTTTCGTGTCAAATGACAGGTCTGGCCCTGTAAAAGTGGGCGCTGTGGTAAACTGTGCATTTACATTTATGGCTAAAGCTATCAAGGACATAGATAACAAGTCCTGTTGACTTTTGCTGAATTGCGGTTTTAAGGGCTATACATTAAATATTTAACTGCAGCCTTTTCCAGGCCTCCAGTGAAAGTGCATCCTTGCTAAGTTTCATTTTTGATAATTCATCCAATTCAGTTTATATTTGTTCTTGAACCTCCATTTTTTTTTTTTTTTTTTTTTTTGTAGTTGGAACAAAAAGCAGCATTCTTTAGAACAATAATGACTGTGTTATTGCAAAAATTGTGGAAGATTTATTGTTCCCAGTGTATCAAATTGTTCTCTAACATTTACAAATAGTGAAAAAAAACACATACTGGCAATTTATGCTGGACACCACTGCTACACTGCTATTTCTGTGTGATCAGATATGAGTAGATAATCAAAGCACCACATATGCATAAAAATGACTCAAAAATAAACTTGAATTATTCATCACTCACAATGACTGCTGAAACCATTTTAGAAACTATTTTAAAAACATAGCTGAATTTCACAATTTATTCTAAATCCATGTCGTTCTAAATAAAACATACTTGGAAAAGTCAAACATTTCTCAAAGAGGACAAGTTACAGCTGAAGTAGTGATGTTTTATTCAACATGTCCGACGTGCCAACTGCTCTGTGCACAGAGTCCGTCCCAGCGCCTGAGCCTGGCAAGAGGCCTGAACTACATGGTGTTTGTTTGAAGCCCAGAGAAAATGTGGCTTAGCCCACATAAACAGTGACAATGTATGAGAAGACGAGGCACTGGCATGTCTGATATGTGTTTGTCGGTACTGTTGTGATAAAGTGCAACGGCGAATGTGCTCAGCAGTGAAACCAAAGGGCTTTTCTTGGAAACATAGGACGGTGTTTGGGGGTGACTGAGAACGGAAATGAAACTTGAAACTGGAAGCAAAGGCCTTCTTTCACCACTTTTACCTGTCGTGGGCAAAAAAATATTTGTTTTGCTTTACCAGTCAAGTTAGTTGGCAGGAGAAGCTGTGATGACGTAACGTTACTACTGAACCAGCAACCATCCTAATCACCAAATCATTCAATTCAAACCAGACAGTCGAAATCTTGGCTATTACGTTTATGGTTCTCAGCGTGAATTGTTACTTGCTGATTTTGGGGATTTATTCTCACAATAAATATTAATCACAGTTTGAGTGTTACAAATGCTAACAGGGAGAAAAGGAAAACATGTCAATTTGTTGTTCATGTCCTATTGTTGAAAATACCAAAGGTTTTCACAATTCAGCACAGCAACATTGCTAAACTTTTCTTCATGTAGTTCATTTCCAGCTCAGAGAACAAAGCACTTCTCCTGAAAGATATAATCAAGGATTAAACTATAAAAATCTCCTCAACCACTGCAGTATTACTATGGTTGTGCACACATAGCCTGTCCTGTATCATCTTACCAACAAATCCCGAAATGCCTATAACACAGTAGGCCTGTGTGTTCCTCTACAGAACAGCAAACACACTGTCAAACTCCATGGAGCGCTGCAGAACGCACCGGGCTGTGTAATGCTGTGGAACAAACAGCAGGTATTTGTTAGTTAATCAGCGTTTGAATTAAGCTAGGGAGGCTGAGGTTGTGTTCAGGAGCAGCAGGCCTGTTTTGACTAAGCCATCTCAGCGAGGGCCCGGTCATGGAGGCTCCCAGCATTTGTAAAAGATTAGCGGCCTAGTCCTGATGTACTGAGCTCAGGTCAGGCAGAGTGCAGGGCTCGGACGCGAGGCGAGTTTCACTCTATCTCTCCCATCTGCAGCTCTCACACAGCATATCTACAAGTCCGGGTACATGAGACACACTGAATAATGTGATTAAAGGTTTTGGAGCAGGGTTTGGAGTTCGCCGAGGGGAGAAGAAGTCGTTCCTTCAGGAAGCAGCATTACCCTGTTTGACAGACACTAAGGTAATGCCAGAAAGGCACATACAGTATCAGCAATGTAGTAATAAACAAATCAAGATTTCACAGTATATGCTAAAGTATCATACTCCGCGAGCCATCTGTGCACAACTCTATACTTTTTGTGTCATTTTTTGGTCAGTTTCTATTGCATGGGGAGTGTACTGTCAGATGTGAACACTTCCAGTCAGAGTATCTATGCTGAATAAAGGAATAACAATAGTCCACATGCTCTCAGCATTTCATTAGCCAAAAGACTAAATGAAAACCAACTGTGTGGGAACAATAAAATAATTTGTCAAGGGAGAAGGCTGTAGATAAATTCTGCAAAGCGTTTTCCAATTGGCCGAGGCTCCGGTACATTGAGCCAAGTGTTCAGCACCTGGCTGTCACGGCTCTGACGCTGCCTAATTCATATCAACTTTCAAACACATGCCTATTAGATCACTGTCGATACTAGCTGAAAGTGCCTGATTAGGCTTTTTATCGGTATTAGTCAACATGTGCTGTGAAGAGAGAAATCTTGCTCTCCTTTCTTCACTCCCTCTATCCGTCCACTAAATCTGTGACTCAGCTTCAAGTGAGGACATACTGGGGAGAAAGCCAGGTACTCATCCTAAATATTCTTGTCAAAAACTCCTAGTGATATATAAGAGACATTTCCTGCAATGGGAAGGTTTATTGGTTACTGAAGCCGTGTGAACCCATGTGTCTTGTCTGTATGGATCCAAGAATCTCAGCGTAGCACTTTTAAGGTGAGTGAAGCTCCTCTTGATGGGTTTTGGCTTCGTCTTAAAGGTTGAACGCTGAGCCGGGGGGAAAGGTTGTAAATGTCAAGCCAGCCAGGACAGCTACGCACTGGTTCCCATTATGTTCACATCTTTCAAGTTTCATTTTTAACATAACCCGCCCACCAAAACTATTCATATATTGATAAAAACAGACATCTAAATGTACACACATACCTAATCACATAAAGTATGTGCGAATGCATTGATGCACATGCACAAAACCAAATAGACACAGATGTTTCCTACTGTCCCAAAACATTTAATAACCATAATATGTCTTTGCTGATTAATAGGGCTGTTAAAAATAAATATCAGTTGCTCAGCATTTACTTTGCCAGAAACTGAGATTTCTTACTTTACAAAAAAATAAAACGAGGTTGCGTGTCCCGTTTTGGAAACACGCAACAAGTGACTGACCAGTGTTGCAACATATTTCATCCTCAAGCCAAAAAAGCTGAAAACAATAACATTTTGCACTGCAATGTATTAACCTCTTCACTAGACTTTTGTGTCGAATCTCTGCTCTAATTAGCTGGATCATTTGTTCTGTTGCAAAAAACAAAACTTTTATTAACTTTTCAAGGTTTTCATGCTCAGAGTTCATGAACGAGTCAGTCTTGTCCTCCACTTTGCCCTAAACATTAGCATTTACACATACACTGGCACACAAGCACCGTCCAAATCTGCTCCCTACTAAAACTGCCATCAACGAGCCCCGTAAGAGATCCTAAAGTGTCCAACATGATGTTTGTGTTAAGCAGTGTATTATAGAAGCCGACTTCTGGGTCTTGAGGGGAATGTTAAGCATGTTAATGAAGAGTGCATACTGAGGCTATTACTCAGTGTAATGTGGATCCATTTAACACACTTATTGCACAGCACATATGAGCCTTAGTTCAAATAGACAAAGGAGGTCCTACATTTAATCTTGGCAACTATAAATCAAAGAAGAACAGAGGGGATTGTCCTCAACAAAACAGCTTACAGCTGAATTATTTCCTCATTTAGAATTACAGGACAACAGAATAAAAACCACACAGTTTTCTTCCAAATGCAATTTGATGTAGAAAATATAAAGCAGACAGATACTACAGGAGCCAGGAGATAACAGATTTTTCTTTCCAGTGGAAAACTTCTGGCCAGAGTAACAACCTCATCTGTGAGATGTGGTTTTCAGTTCTAGAGAGTGAAATCAAGCCGACATCTCTGGTAGGCAGCGACATCAGTAATGTGACTACAAGCCAAAGTCATCTTAGACTCCTTCAACTCCCTGTTTGGCAACCAGGCTGTCGAAGTCCATTTAACAAAGACAATGACATGTGACAGACACAAGGAGGAGAAGTAATAGGCACTCCTTGGTTTAGCTGAGAACATGGACCAGGAATTATCAATGGTCACTCTCCCCTCGTCAAATGTCAAAGCACATCAGCTCAGATGCCATCTGTCTATGGTCGTACTTAGATAATTACCAGGTGTTAGAGTGTGTGGCTGTCATGAAGCAGAGAATTCTTGCAAAAATACATTTACTTTCAACAAAACTTCACTGAAGTAAAACAAGAAAAAACAGTGTAATTTGCTTGTTTGCAGTTCTCATACAGAAAATATTCCCACACAATGAAAAAAAACGCATGCAATTCACAGCATCACATCATGGGAAATTGCATCTTCTTATCACATATGCCATCTCCTTGCTCTGATATTAGCCCACTGAAAAAACAGCCTTCCCTTTCAAATATAATTGTCTGTAAAAAGTCTGTAAAAATAACCCTAAGCATTACAGATCACAGTGCTGGCATGGATTCTCAAAACTTTATTAACATCCAGAGTCGGCCTGGCGAGGCTCCCAGCTCCCTGCAACTTGGACATACAAGCGTTAACCTGAACGGGGCGCCCCAGAATCCTCCACTTCCTCACATCATGCAGCACTGTGCTGTTCAGATTTGCTACACGGCGACTAAAAAAGAAACATTTTGACAAAACACCACCTGCGCTACAACGCTGCCTGACACTGGATGAACACGATGATATCACTCTCTGCATTGAACCTTAGCAGACCAGACCTCTAGCAATACATAAACTATAATACATTATGACTCAAACATTTGCTTGCCAGTGCTTTAAAATATATCCTTGAAAGAATAATGCAAGAGATATTGACTCTGTGTGATGAAACTTGGCTCTCTATCTGGGATAATAATGCTTACAGATCTGTATCTGCCAAGACGTAGTTCACATATGAATATCTGAGTCCAAATCAGCAGAGTACAGAAGTGCAAGTAGTCACGCTCAAGGTTTATGATTGATGTCAACCCGCAGACAAGCAAAAGTAAAGTGCTTTTTCTTTAAGGAACCTTTATTCTGTCTCTTGTGCACTTATTAGTCCTGGTAAGCAAGTTAATTCAGCGCAGGGGCTGGATTGCATTGCACATGACGAATAAGTAATTCTTCCACAACGCTGGGCTTCTATTAACGAGCACTAATAAACTATATAAACTGCACTATTAGACTTTATAATGTCTTTCATAGTCCTCTGGGGCAGCGCCAGCCAATGGTGCGGTGAGCTGACTGGGCACTGCCCCATGGCAGCTTCCTGGCAGAGACGGAGAGAGAACAAGAGAGAGGATAAAACTCAAGCTTTTTGGCTGCTTTCTCCTCCGCTCTAATGAAGGCATTAAAACAGCCTCGGCTCGCATCATGTTTGCCCATTTGTTTTTACCCACTCGGTTGAAGCCATTCTTTGATTGGTTGGCTGATTAATCTCCAACATGACCAGCCTTGTAAAAAGGGTCATTTCAGACACTATTTAAACATGTTGAGCATTCAGATTTAAAACTACTACTGTAGCAAATTTAAATGTTGACCTGTTCACAGAGCTCTGATGCAGCTCTTAGCAATAAAAACATGTTGTGAATGTTACTCACATCTTGATCACAGCTAAGTTATGATAAAGTGCTGATAGTAGAATACTTTTTGGTGGAAAAGATGAAGCAGAAGCCACCTCACGATTGACTCAGATGACCAAAATTGCCCTTTCACAATCACGCAAACTGTGCTCTTGCTGCTTATTTAGAGTCCTGATGGCCACATCGTCTCTCCTGCCATCTCTCTCTCTCGCTCTCTGTCTCTCATTCCAGCTGACAGCTGCGAGTGCCCAGTCAGCGCTCGGCCTCGCTCTGGCAGAGGCAGCACAGCGGCGGACGGCAGTCTTAACTGCCACAGTCAGAGTGGAGTGGATTTTTCTTTGATGAAACACAGCAGCGTCAAGCCAAGAACAGCAAGTGGCACAGCCGAGATGTAAATCAAAAACCCACCCGTGTGCTAAGTCATACACAGAGAGGTCTGCGAGAGGAGTCGCTGCTGTCTGAAAATGCATGAGTAATACAGGCTCTATAGACATGCGGTCAGCTGCGGCATGCCTGTCCAAGCGAACAGAGAGAGAGAGAGAGAAATGGAGAAGTCTCTTTATCTTTGCTACAAATTAAGAAGTAAAACAAATCTGGTCTAATTCACAGGACCTGGCAGCTTAATCCCCTCATCATTGAAAGTGTAGTGTGTGAAACTTTTAAGTACTTCTCAAGGCAAGGTTTGGGCTAAAAATACATTTATATGATGACATATCTGAGCCAACTTTTCTTGATTAAACTGAGGCCCGGAGCACATTTCTTCTGGTATTCCAGAGATATTTCGACACTTACTCAAACCAGATCATATTTTTGCTGTGTGACTGTTTGGATTCATTGGCAGGATGCACAGGCTCTTGAAAGTCAGAATGCTTTTGGTTACAGTGAGATGCCATAGTCATACCACACTGGTCACATAAGAATGAGAACATTTGACCTGACTGACACTGACTATGGAGAAGGAAAAGGACCACGGAGAGGCACCAGTGCTTAAATTCTAAACTTGTTTGTGGGTTCGCACAGGCACATGTTCATTTTGCAACTTCAGAGAACTATTCACAGGATACTCAAACAGAACAATTCATAACCTCCCATAAATCTTTTTCTCTGTCTTTGAATCCAACCTCAAGTCAAGTTGTGCAAAACATGTCTCTTCCTCTGCCACTTATCTCCTGTTTCCACACACGTCATGTATAATTCTGGCCAAGTTTGATTGAGGTGATTCAGCCAACCAGATGCCAGACCAGGGGTGTTCTCTCACTCTCCCTCTCTAGTGGCTGTGACTCAGGAGGCGCTCTCATTCCATTACCCAGCATTCGCTCCTCAATTTCTCGGCCAGACAGAGGTTTACGGGAATACCGCTGCAGAATCATCACCGGGCTTCAGCTTTATGAATCAATGGAACATGCTGCAAACATTACACCCTGCAACACCCTTCCCAGGCAGCACCCTCGCAATTGCCCATAACTCACTGCTGAGCTCATACTAGACGCAAAGATGTGGGCTGAGGCTCTCTCTTTGGATCATGGGAATTTATTTACTGGTGAGAAACCTCCTGAATGTTACTATCACCGCACTACGTTGATATACATAAACATGCCCGCAGGTATAGTTACACATGATTTAGAGGCAAAAATGCAGAAAGAGAGAATGTCTGGCTGTTAGCTAGTTAGTGGGCTCCTGTTGGCAAGTTTTATGTAAAACACAGCTGAGTGCAAATTGAGAAGTGATACCAAAGATGTATGGTATAACATTTTCACTATCTGGTGGAGAAAAAAAAGTTCCTGGTCAACCTCAACAGTCAAACTAAGTATACCACAAGTTCAATAAAAGGTCAAATATCCTTTAGCGGCTGTAACAGCGAAATGTTTCCTCTGAGGGTTGATCAGTCTTTCCCAACATCTGGGAGGACAGCTGCTTTAACCTGGCCTTGCCTTGACTGACAGTGGTATTGAGATTCTCAGTTACTCTGTCAAACTTTAACCGCACTTAATAAAGCGATATTTTGGTGCTCAAGTTGACTTATTCTCTCTTCCACAGAGAACACATTTTCAACTGCAGAAGCAGCAAGGATTCACTCACTTCAATTCAGCAGGGAAAAACTGACATTTTAGCTTCCTGAGTATTTGAGGATTCAGCAGGGTTTGATTTTCTCACACTCAGCCTAGTGCATGTTACATCTATACTTCAACAATATACAAAAAAACAGTACAATGCCATAATGTATTCTACAGTATATACTGTATACACATGAAAATGCAATATTACACAAAACGAATTTTAATAAAGTGGAATTCAACAGATAAGAAACACTTTAAGCCAATTTAATATCTGAATTGGAGGTTGTTTTTGCTACCATTATTTAAAGGGGACCGATTATGCTCATTTCCAGCTCTATGTTTTTATTCTGGGACATGATTCATTGTGCAAAAATCTCCATATTTATCTTATGCAGCCCCTCAGTTCAGCCTCTGTCTCTAACAGGCAGTCTCAGCTCCTCAGTCCTGATGAGCCAACTCTGGTCTGATTGGCCAGCTTTCCAGAAGCCTGCTGCGCAGCACGTATCAGAGTCATGTTATGTTACTGCCGGTGCCAACCCAACATTTCTTGCTTTACTGCTTCAAATTAAAAGCTTTCAAATGACTAAATAATGGGATACTTTTATTGTGAAGAATTTACAGGAAGTGAAACATGTTCCTCACTGAATTAGCAGAGCTTCGTCAGCAGTGCTAAAAACAACCAGTTGACACAACATATGGAGATATTTGGAGCTCTTTGTTCAGCGGATCAGTTAGAAATAATGCGGGGAGGAATAGTACAAGCAGAAAAAGTCACAGTGATGATGATGTTTGATGAAGAGCTGTAGACGACAGCAACAGGTAAACTACTTATTTTTCTTTGCCCTGCGGTGCAATGGAAAAACACTCACAGAGTGCCAGCTCGACTCGAGTAATGACTCGGCATGACTACCACCAAAACATGGAAAAATGCCATACTGTTAGCGAAGCGGAGCAGTGATCCCACGCACTGTGCGTGGAGTAGATGACCATATAAAGAAATCCGTCATGAGTCGACGTCTCTTGGGCTTAAAGTAGAAAAAAACTGAACGTACAGAGCAGTTTGAAGCCGGTGCTTTTTGCTTACAGGGATTACTTCTACATACGTTTACCTCATTATTTGAAACTTTGGCCACGTTTAATATTAACATCCAACATTGTAACATTATATATTTGACTGAAAATGAGGAAAAGCATAATAGGTCCCTTTTAACCATTGCACTAAATAAAAATGTAGCTCGTTCTTCTTCAAATATCTCCTGTGAGGATGCTGGAGGTAAAAAAAACAAACCCTATGACTTTCACTGGTCTTCTCATCAAGTTCTGTACTTGGACTTTAAATTCAGTTATCGGTTCAGAAACCAGACAATGACACTATAGCGAATTACTCATTCAGTAGTCATACTGTGGCACAATAATAATACTCTTATTGACTCCACAGACCCATGATCTGCAAATGTCAGCAACACCAACCTGGCACTGAAGAGCAAACGCTGCTTTGAGACTATAAATGTTCAACATTACACCCCTGATTTAAATTGTGGTCAAAACTCACACTTAAATATCTGTACTGCAACACTTGCCTACCCATTAAGCAACAAGTTAAAACACACAACCACTTCACCACTTAAGACTCTTCAATCACTGATTTATATAGACCAACTGTCACACTCTTGATTCGGTGTGATTGATAAAACAGTGACATAAAAGACAACTGGTTCACCAGTCAAACCCCCCCCCCCCCAAAAAAATGACTGAGATCCAAAATGAATAATATGACCCATGCATACATCAAAACCAAACTTAAAGCAATTATAAGCCTGAATTACAGGGCAATTTAAGAAATTCAAAACCCCTTGAAACAGCTGAAGAAAACATTTTCCCAGAATTATAGCTATATAAACATTTTATATGACACAAATCTGAAGATTTACTTAAGGTCTCTAGACAACTAACCAAACAGATAATTTAAGTGTGAGCAACAGTTCCCTTGTAGGTTCGGCTGAGCGCCATATTTTTTTATGACTTAATAATACATATATATTTTTAGAACGTCAAGGGACGTCAAGTAATCTCCTATATCAGATGTTTTACATGAAGACAAAATATTACTGGGCATTCAAAGATCAAGTGATGATCATTTCTATCTATTACCAATTGCCTACTCTTCTCCCTCCTCAACTAATCATTTTCATCATTAATTAATCTGCCAATTATATTTATATATATATTCATTAATTAATAGCTAAATGTACAAAATGTCAAAAAAATATTTAAAAATGCATATCACAATTTCTCAGAGCCCACAACGACATCTTCCGTTTACAAAGATGTAAAACTGAGAATAGCAGAAAATCATCACAATGGAAGAGCAGGAACTATGTTTGGCATTTTTGCTTGAAAAACAACTAAAATGATTCATCGGTCATCTAAATAGTGGCTGATTAATTTTCTGTCAATCAAAATATCATCTAATCGTTTCAGCTCTTCTCCTATAAAGAATTACAATAAATAAACCACATTGTTTGGTTTATAATAATCGACTTTGCTAAAAGCACTTACTGTGTTTCTCATTCAACCAAAACTATTCACAAGCTACTGGGAAGCTGTTATTAAGCGTTTGACACACCAGAGGCTCAAAGTGGTGCTGTAATGGTCGGTTGTTTCTCATAACAGCCAGATTATCGCCCCGCAGTCTGACGTCTACAAATTCTGCTGGGGAAAACACAGGAAACTAAGTCAGTTTGAGGGAATTCAACATTGGTGCCAATGCCACTTCACCACAAAAAAGTGTGTGTGTGTGTATATGCATATATGTGTGAGTATGTCAGTGCATGGCATGTGTGTACAGTGTATGTGTTCAGCATGTATGCTGGCACAGTGTCTGCATGTATTAGAAATGGATGCGAGTGGGTTTGTGTGCTTGCATACAGGTGTGCATACTGCACGTACATAAATACTGGCTTATAGGAAACAAGCTGTGTGTGTTGGCAAGAGACTATAAGGAATAGCCATAGAAATGTAAAAAGTTCCAACAATGATCAAATCCAAAAGTCCATTACTCATCTCTTTATGGCTGAATCAACAGACAGACCTTTGCATTTATCTGAGAGACGGCGTGAGGGACTCCAGCACACTCCTCTAACTCAAACATATTCCACAAAAAAGCTCACAGACTCGGCAGCATCGTCCCGGCCAGGAGAAACTTTAGCAAGGTATCGAATGATGCTAGAGTACACACTTCATTCAAACCTGATATTCTTTTTCAAGAGGGGTCAAGTGTTTTTCTTTGCAAGCTAAATATTTTCTTTGCTGGTGGGCACTAATATTTATAGCACAGTGGACTCGCAGTGTAAGGATGATCAGCCGCTGTTCCACGAAGAGCAGTGGTGTACGCAGGATTTCCAAACCTAAGCACCAGGTGTGACATAAGTCTCAATTTATACTACATAGAAAAAAAATGTCCTTCAATTCATGCGGGGGACAGAATGTATTTAGTTACCAGGCTGGTAAAAATGTAATCCAAGAGTGTATCACTCACCACACGACGGCACTTTATTCAAGCTTTTTCACTCACTGTCAGTCTATTTCTCTCATTTACTTATACATGTGTAAACACAAATGGATGCACACACACTGACATAATAAATAAAAATTCACTTACAGTGTAGATTTGATTTTTTTGGGGGGGGATTAATAGCAAATAAGCGGAGCAGTACTGAACGCAAACGTCTCATAATACAACCTGGTACGCAACAGCTTCCCTCCTCCGAAAAATCCTTACATGAGCATTAGATGAAACATCAGCAGTGCGCTATATTTTATCACTCTATTTTCTGAGTAACTGTTTATATTTTGCAATCACAGGGTACATGTTAAAGGTCAGAAATCTCCCGTCTGAGGTAAGTTCTTCCCCCACTGTCTCGTTTCCATCAGGATGAATATTAGAGCTTGTGTTTGTTCAGAGATTCCTTTCACTATAAATCTGAAGTAATGGTTGAGAATGCAGTTTAAACTCCAGCTCTGTCCCCGAATGGGAGTATATGTAATACGATCAGCATGAAATGAGGCATGATACAAAAGACTGATGAGTACTGAGATCACTTTTATACTCCAAGCTCACCAAAGGAGACTATAAAAAAACATAAAAATGCCTGGAATACTGTGCATATAGGATAGAGATGGCAACATGAGGAGCGAATGTTAAACCGAATGAAACTTTTTATTGCCCAAGTACAACAGTAAAATATAATGTAAAAATATATAACTGCCAGATCATGAATGTGTAACATGTTTTGATGTGTGGCTGAATCACTATGTGCTTAAGGGAGTAGATGTTGGGCTGTGTTTTTGAACTCCAAAGGAGGCTGAAAAACAATTTTAATAATTTCAATATCTTGTGGGTTTATGGATTAAAATATCACTCAACAGCCTCAGAGAGCCAGAGCGAAACAAACAGATATGTATGCGTCTGCCTCAATATTAATCTGCACGACATAATCCACCAAACACATAACACATCTTGAATTCCCACAATTTACGGGAAGCGAGTTCAAAAGCGTTGCAAAGACAATGAGACGATTCATTCTGTTTGGGGATGCTGGGGATGGAGGGCTGAGGGCACAACTGTGCTCCAAGAGAACTCATAAATGCTGAGACACATTCAGCAGACATATGGTTTGTGTTTAGCAAGAAGAAACAAAATCAAATCCGTTGATCCTCTTCTTGCTGCAAGGATGATTGCTAATATAAAAGTCTGTTCCGTCTAATCATAATTTAGGATGGGGCTGTAATTACCTCCGCCCTCTCACAGCAACACTCTGTCTAAACAGGATGGAGCAGCCTTCCACAGAGTCTGAAAGCCCAGTTTCCACTCTGGATGCTATCTGTATGACAGTGCTCATCTCATCTATGTAATTGTTGTTTTAAAGTTTTCACTTTCACTGATGAGCCCATGTCAAAGTTGTTTTTTCTTTTCTTTTCTTTTTTTTTGTTTTGTTTTTGCAAAGCACTGAAGGTTATTTAAATATTAGTTTGAAGACATATAGCTACTTAATTGTTTTTAAGATTAATGTTATTCTTAAATTAAGAGCAAAACCAGAAAAAAAACAAATAAATGAATAATAAATTATTATCAAAATATTGTTTTAAACTTTCCAAACTCCAAGTTGTCAACTTTTCCACATTTAGTTAAGCGAGTCAACGTCACACCAGTCCTACTTAATGCTGCCATGCCTTGTTAACATCCATAGGAAATTGCACACTTGCTTGGCAGTTATTGCATATACTGTACATCACTTCTCATGGCCTTTGTGTGCTACAGAGGCTTTGATTCTGGTGTTATTTATGAATTGGCCAGCGATCCAAGTTGAGCTCTGGGTTTAATTAACAGACCTAATCCACAACTGCAAACAGGGCTCTCAACACAAATACACAGTACAGCTGCATCAAAGGATGCTCTGGAGGAGCCATATGGAAGCAGCAGTGCTTTAGATGGAAGCTTTTATCCATCTTAAATAACCTCGAAACTGCTAATTGGTCGGATTGGAAACACTTACGCAGCTGCTGTTTGACTGAATTTGCTTCGTTAGTCCCACAATTTGTTGCAATCGGGACGATAACTGTTATTACATTAAATGTTATCACGATGCAGCAATTTGCCCATCGTGTTGTTTAGGATACACTCAATCAGCGCATCAGCTTTGTTAATCAGCTTTGTAACCTCCGATCATTCCAGCAGCGTCAATTAAAGACTTGTGTTCACATTTGGACCGACGGGGCCTACCTTGCACGGGTGGGAGGGTGAAGCAGGAGCGCTGGGCTTTGGCTGACAGATGCGCTTTTTCCTCCGGCGTGCTAAGTCGCTTCGGGCTGGCGCAGTTCATGTGAGTCGGGGTGTCATGGGGACTCCGGCAAATCTGAGATCCGAAACCGCCGCTCCCGGCTCGGCGCGCACAGATGTCCGCCTTGCTGCCGTACACGGAGAGCGACAAGCCGGCGGTGAAGTCTGTGAAAGTTGGGGTCTGACAGTGGCTGACCATCCCGAACAGCGCTGAAGAGTTCTGCATTGATATCTCGGCTTTCCCATCCAGTGTGCAGCCGCTGCTCGCATTACCTACGCACATGAAAAGAAAAATGAATAAATCACCGCAAACTCATGCAAGTCCCCCCCCCCCACCCCCACCCCTACCCCCTCCGTGAGCCAAATTGCGCAAATCATGATTCATTAAAAAAAAAAAAAAATACAGGATGAACCAACACGCTGCACAAACCTTATTGATTGGTAACACATACCTGATCCAATTAGCCTAGAAGGAGCAGAAAAGGTTTGATTGCGCACATCAGCATGTTTATCAAACTGGAGGGGAAAGAATCTGCAAGCCTGATCGATATCATCCTCTCAGTGAGGATCAGTCATCAGCATCCCATGCGTCTCTCTCTCCCTCTCTCTCTCTCTCTGTCTCTCTCTCTGATTGACACCCGATAGCTCCAGTGCTCTGCAGGGTTTCAGGAGCACCAATGAAGACTCTGTCCGTGTTTCTGTGGGAGGATGAGATCTGGATCAAGGCGGCTGTGTTCGTAATTCAGAGCTTGGGTGTGAACTTAAGGTGATAATACATGCTCGTACGTATACGAAATGTAAACCAGGTGTTTTCCATGCTTTAATACAGTGCGTCCGCGGCGCGCTGATGATCATATCGACACTGAGTGATGGAGACTATAGACTGTTAGACTATATGATGGGACAGCCACACTGTCATTTTATGAAATAACACTCCAGTTCTGTTTGATGCTGCAAAGCCTATTTAAGAGGAGATAAGAGTAGTTAACGCATCAGATATATTTTTGAACTTTCATATAAATATAGGCTATTGAAATTTTTATTAGGTAAATGAGATGCACACTGCTGTTACTTTAGGGGGAAAATAGTGGCATATGAATTATCATACAACTGAGACATTTAATTTAATTTAGACTAATGGTTGGATATTTTCCACACATCCCTCCTCAGTGAATAAAATGTCAATGGCACTAAGAGAGTTAGTTCATTCAAATTGGATCAGCTGAGAGACATTTTGTTGTTGTTGTTGTTTTAAGTTGTCTACATTTCTTTCTTTCTCTCTTATTATCAATTATTCTTTGGTTTCTGTGGGTTTTGGTTGATTAGGTTTCCTATTCAAAAGTCTAAAAGGAGAAAAAAACAGTTGCTAAATGATCAAAATGATCACACAGAAGTCTTAAGAAGATTGGATTTAAAAGGAATCTCTTAATAACAGATGAGACTTCTGGACTTCATTTTGATAAAATAAGCTATTTCTAAAAATAAAGAATCATCCTCTAAGTCTTCCCAACTTTCGCGTTAAATGGGTCTTTCCTGAAAATCAACTCAGTGTTGAGAGAACTGCTCCTCATCCACGACAGCATTTTTATGTGGGAAATACTATTCTACAGCGCCATCTAGTGGCTTTTCTATCAAGGTGAAAACCCCTGGCTGAAAACGGGACACTGTCATTGATAATACAAACAATGGTTATTATTGTACAAATACAAGGGAGGTGGAACAAACTGTTGAATAAAGGTTTGTATAATCTCGGGGATTAGCAGGTTGTCTTTGTTCTCTCTGTGCGTTTAATCTAAAATCTAAACTTTGAAATGCGGAAGTGCTCGACTGGAATAACTGGATCTATTTGGGTTTAAGTGGATCTATATTTGGGTTTAGTGAAGTTTAATCCGTCCCTCACAAAATCAAACACGAGTCACTAAAACACGCTTCAACAAAACAGCTCCGCCATTATCCATCGGCGGTCGTTCTGTATTTTTTTACTAGTGGAAGTTGGAAACCCGACAAGCACATTTAACAGGAAAAAACAAGCCATCAACAGTTGTGTGCGGCCGGGACTGGGAGAGGCTGCACAGAAAGCTGCCAGGGCCGGTGGAAGACGAAACTGCTGCCCGCTGGAGGGACGACGAGCTGCAGCATACATACAGGGAGGGTCATCTGTTGCTGCATTCAATTGCACTCGGACATCGGAGTTTCACTCTTGTAAACTTCTGACCAGTCACAACTTTTCATACATACATATTTTTGAATTAAGATAGTCCAAAACTGGGATGGCAGCTGAGGTGGCAAGGCATTCTTTAGGGGTGGAAGCTGCCACCTAATGCCACCCCAGTAGATCCATCCCTGTTGGGACTCAACTCTGCCATCAGCTATAACTTTTGTGCCTTTGTACCTTATCATTTAGTTGGTTAATCAGGGTATAAAACACAGCAGCTAAAGAAGAGCAATAGATGGTGAGTGACCTGATAGATGAGGACAGATAAATTCTGTATAGGATATAAGAAGTAGGCTATAAAATTAAAGTGTTATTCTATCAGTTTGGAATCTGGGGATATAGGACAATCATAGTGATAGCCACTTACAGGTCTGTAGTTTTCATATTGTCTAGTAGACACACTGTTTTGTGCAATAACATCCTGTAAGGAAACTTTTTACATAGTTTGTCTGTTTTTCACATACAGACAAAACAAGCCAAACTTTTGACTGGTATTGTATATTCATTACTGCTGAGGAAAATGATGAAGCAGATGTAGCAGCCCTTTGACAGAAAATATTTTGACTTTCCATTTTCCAATCAAAACGATTCACAGTATGGGGATGCATGTACTAGATTTTTCTTTTTTTTTTAAACTTTATTTTATTATTATTATTGTTGACAAAAACAATCTAAAGGATAACAAATAGGGTCATCATTGGTAAAGTGAAATGCTTAATATCATGTAAAAGACAGGAAATGAAAAGAAAATGGGTTACATTATGGTATCCCGGTCTTTTATGTCCATGATTGTTCTTTAAAGTCAGAGAGGTCCTTATGATCCATTACTTTGACTCACACACAGCTAAAATACTTTTGAAGAAGGTAGGATCTTCCTCTCAGTTATAACCAAAAAGTCCATTTTGTCGGCTCTACTACAGAAAGAAACAAAACAAAATTCCCAAACTAAATAAACACATAGTAAAGAAATCATCATATCCAGTTTTTCTAGTATTTTTCACATTTTTCAGTGGCATGTCTCAGAGAAAAAGTCAATTGTTCCATATCTATTCAGGGATATTAAGGGATCCAGATTGTTCTTATCATCCTTAATTTGTGAGAAAACGACAGAACAACAAAACAGCAGACCAAAGGAGTGGTGAAGAAACATTTGAATTAAGCTAGCCAGCAAAAGAAACCATGGAATTTAAATTTTACTTACATTCATCAAATGGTGAGAAAGGGGACTCATGTGATGCCTATATCACTCTGTGTCTGCTAGAGGTCTGGTAATTAAACTAATATCAATTAACGGATTACAAAGGAAATGAGGGTATGTGAATTAGGAGAGAAAGGAAAGTGAAACGGAGCACACCCTCAATTTCCCAGCCATCCCACCAGTAGTTTTCGTACGAGCAAGTATTTGCTATTCAAGTTCTGGAAATTACGACCTCACAAAGAGGCCTTGAAGGCAGCTTTTATCAAACTTGAGCGGAGTAGGCGGAAACCGACATGTCCAACAATCAGATGACAGCTTGGCAAGAGACGCAGTGAAAGCCGGAGTTCACCCTCAAGGAGCAAGCATGCTTTTGCAAAAACTGATGGTCTACCTTTCGGCAGCATGCTTGTTTTGCTTTGCGGTAGCGCTTAATTTCATGCTCAGCATCATGCATTTTATTTCACCAAGCCTCACCAAGAAGCAAATCCTCAGAATGGGCGAAAAGACCACCATGACCCAGAACCCAAAGTTCAGATACGAGGATTGGGGTCTGACATTTACATCTTTAAGCTTCATCAAAACCGTCTCTCAGCACATGTGGCTGTCTCTCGGGCAAGAGGCGTTTGTGGGCGGAGAGGCTCCCGACTCACCCGTGGTCACCATGGAGGGAGAGAAAACAAGCATCTTCAAGTTCTTTAAAGGTGCGTTACGGAGATTAAAGCTTTCAGGTTATGGTTCAGTTGTATCTCTCTGTTCCTAAAGTCTGAGCTGTTTTCTGCAGATAATAGACCGTTGGTGCTGAGTTTTGGAAGTTGCACCTGACCACCGTTTATGTACAAACTTGAGGAGTTCAAGCAACTCATCAAGGACTTCAGCGATGTGGCTGACTTTCTTGTCATCTACATCGCCGAGGCGCATTCAACAGGTGAGTGGAAGTCGCCAAAGTGACAAGTGAAGTCTTTATCAGCATGACCTTTACTGGTAGAGGAGATAGTATGCTTTCAAAATCGATGAAGTGAAGGCAGTAAAAGCAAACTTCATGTTGTAGAGCCCGACCAATACTGGATTTTGGGGCCAATACTGATATTAGGGAGCATAAAAGTTCGATATATTATATATATCGATATATTGGCTGATATTCTTTATTTTTATAACACACATTTTTTGCAATAATCCCTCAAATATCAAACACTTGTGACAAAGATGTCTTATAGAGGCTGGATATTTTATAGTTTAACAATAAACTATATAGTTCAAAATTACATCAGTGCACTGAAACAGTAAACTTAATTTAATAACTATAACTATAAATAAAACAACACAAATAAAGCAAAATATCTATTTATTTCTCTCTCTCTATTATATATATATTTAACTTGAATTAAGAAAAAGGATCAAATATACATAAAAGGCTGCCTATATAACTTAAAATTGGACAACATATAGACTAATACCGATATATGTGGGATAGGCCAATATTGTCCAACTGATATATTGGTCGGGCTCTATTATGTAGGGTGAAGTCAGGTAATTTGGGACACTTTTTGGTAGATAGAGAGAGAGAAAATCACCTAAAATTCTGAGGACTACCTTAAATGTAACTTTTAGAACTTGCTATGGCTCTCTGCTATATTTCTATAAAGAAAATATGTTGCCAAGTAAAATACTTCAGAAACTTTGGACCTTCAAACACATCACAAACCCCTACCTTTTTTTGTTTAATATTTACTCTGTCCATCCTAGTTATCTCAGACCAATCAAAATGATTGTTTCATGTAAAGGACATTTGTAGCAACAACACAATAACATGTTTGATGATTGGCTGCTAATATTTAAAGAGCCCAAGATGTAAAACCTTATTAGTCCCATTTTACCTGATGTCCCAAATTATCTGACTTCCCCCCTAGAAACCAGGAAGTGTTGTCGTTGTGACGCTGATGAAGTGCAGAGAACAGTAAAGTGCTGCTTAAAAAAGTTATTTGTCTCCATCTTGCTGTTTCTTCTCATTAAGAGTGATCCAGTTACCACATTTAGAACCCTCACGTTACATTTGGTGGCTGTGGTGGTATTTATTTGGTGGTTTTATGCATTTGTTGAGTTGTTGTTATTCCCCTGAGCTGTGAATATTGTCACTTTTTGTGCTACCAGGATTTTTTTCACTCTCTGAGAGCAGCTATTGAACTGAAAACTATATTTTAGAAATATTATGGATTTTAGCAGTTTTTTCCCTATTTTCATGCTTTTTGTGATTTTTGAACAGGGCATTTTTCTCCCACTATGTCTGATCATGAAAGTGAATCTGTGCATGAGCTGCAACCTGCTCCCACACAATGACAAAGGTCAGTGGAAGGACCAGTTGTGCCTTTTTAGCCCCACATACTATCCCTGGAAATTGATTGTCTGCCTGCTTTTAAAGGAGATGGGACAGAATCTTTCACGAGTTGGTCTCAACACTTTGAAGAGGCATTGCAGGATATGACTTAACCTGATACAGATTTATCTACAGTGATGGTCTCCATCCTCCCTACTCACTGGGCTGATGCTGCATTTCTATACTGGGATAACCTGCCTCCTTTAACAAAGAGAAACTATGATTTAGCAAAGGACAAACTCAAGGACGTTTATGGGCCAAAATACTCCCTGCCATTCTTCTAAACAAATGTAACTGCTGGCCCTCGTAAACCAGGTGGAAGTTTGAATATGTATAGTGCAGACATTACTTATCTTGTGCTAGAAGCCTTTCCCAACTATGACCACAATGCACGAGAGGGTGAAAAATTCATCCGCTTTGTTGCCGGCTTGGATCCAGCCTTACAGTCAAAAATTCATGAGATGGGTGCAGAGAAATTCGAGGAAGCTGTGCGCATTGCCAGCCACTGTGAGAAAGTACGTGCAGCGCTGCAGCTGACCACTGCAGAATCCCCATACACTCTACCTTCAGAACAGGTAGCTATGGTTCATCCGCAGTCTACTGATGACAGACTCTTTCATGCAGTTGAGCAGCCGACTCTTACTGTGACCAGCTTGAAATATGAAGTACAGCATTTACAAGAGAAATACAGTCACTTTGCTCAGCGTTTGCACTCCAGACCTTACAGATCCTCCTCCTGTGAAGCTCGATACAGTGCACGCAGTTTCTCTCCTTCACCCTACCATACCAGACAACACCCCAGAGACCATTACTCATCTGAGCAGTGTTATAGTCATGATTTAGAGTCTCACTACGAATGTTGTCCTTCACCCCTTGTTCACCAGAGATGCAATGAATGGAACAACAATGACAACTGTGACTGGGGTCACTCTCCATCATGCCCATCCTACCAGTACTCCAAGTACGGTAGCATGGGCACAACATATTTTCAACAAAAACATATTTCGATGTTGTTACGTTTATATAACCTCATTTACAAACTGCTTGTCATTTGTGAACTTCACTGCATTTGTTGGTGGGTTTTTTGAGACTCCCCTGGCGCGTCTCGTTTCACAAATGCATTTTTTTCAACAGGGAATTATCTGTAGCCAATCAGATGGCTTCTTATTTTTCAGCTAATCACATGAGCGTAGATTTGAGGGTGTGATTTAATGTGATCACATAGTGTTACATCTGCACAGTCTGCGATTATGAATTCAAACACAAGGAGAGAACGTCAAGCAGTTGCCCAGCGTCTGGTGGCCGCTCTCTACAGGTAAGTGATAACTCTCCTGTCGTGCATGATTAAATATATTTGAGTTATGAATGCGTTAGGTAGCCAGCTAATGGATGATCCTAGGTTGTCTATCAGCATTATACTGTATCTTTGCATGAAAATTAAAAAGTTATTATTATTATTATTATTATTATTATTATTATTATTATTACTACTATTATTATTATTATTATTATTATTATTATTATTATTATTAGTTAACGCTAGTGTTAATTCTCACATCACTAACTTAGCAAGCATCCATAACTCAAACATATTTAATCATGCACAACAGGAGAGTTATCACTTACCTGTGGAGAGCAGTTACCAGACTCCATGTTGAGGTTGACCTGTGGGTAGATGTAACACTACATGATCAAATTAAAATGATACCCTTGAATATATGCTTACATGATTGGCTTAAACAGAAGGAGCCACACACAAATGCAGTGAAGTTCACAAATGACAAATAGTTTTCAAATGGTTCAACAGTTTGTATATAAATGTAACATCCAAATATGTTTTTGATGAAAATTGCAAATACATTTGTGGATTTCTACTATATTTATTTAAAACAAGGCATATTTATGTGTGCATCTGAAATACATTTGTGAACCTTACTGTTTTTTATATGCGGATTTGTTTTACATCAATATACAATGATAACTATTTGTGTATGCATTGAAAAATATTTATGTGGAGAGAGTCATTTATATATAAATCCCAAAATACATTTGTGAATCCTTCTGTGTGCATTCATTAATACTGAGCCTGATCTGACTCCACACATGACAACCTCCTCGGTGCCAGGTCATTCAATGGACAGGGCCTGGACCTCTTAGGCAAGTTAACCATTGGAATCAGACTTGAAAAACAGGTATGGCAGCTGGAATTTTAAATTCTCAGAGGTGCTTACTAACCAGTCATATTAGATTGGGATTTTCTGGAAAAACGCCATGCCCTCCATGATCTCAAAAACAAAGTACTGCAACTGTGGGACATGAAAATTCCCCTATTGCCCAAAGGACATGAATTTGCTGCTTGCTGTAATGTGTCTGAGCTAGCACCCACTAGGATCCCAGCTATGAGTGAAACCCTCATCACACCCTGTGTGTCAGCAGCTACACCTGCTTCTCCTATATCAACTGACAACTGTGTTGCTCTCATGCCCAACCCAGCCTGTGACATCATCGTGGCACACTCTCTCAGTGAAGTTCAAAATGACACAACTGTTGTTCAACTCGTAAATCCCTCCAGAGATGATATTGAGCTGCATTCTGGACAACAACTCTATGAGTTTCATTCTGCTTCATCTGTAGACATCATACCAGTTGAGGAGACATGTTGAATGACCATACCTGTATATGATGCAGCTCCACCTGTACAGATAGATGAAGTAAACCTGTCAACTTCTCAGGTTCAGTCTCTGAAATCACTGCTTCATAAATACTCAACAGTATTCAGTAAACTCTCAGAGGACAGAGGTTGAACAGGCATAATCAAGCAATCATATTCGCACTGGTGATGCTACACCAACTTAACAGCAAGTCTACAGAGTAAACACCAGAACAGAGCTGAAATACAGACTCAAGTTGAAACCTGTTGAAAGCATGTCATTGAAGAAAGCTACAGTCCCTGGGCTGCACTAGTGGTTTTGATGCAAAAGAAAAATGTCACATGGCGTTTCTCCCTGGACTATAGGAAACTCAATGCACTGACAATCAAAGATTCACACCCTCTTCCCAGAGTTGATGATGCAATGGATGCTCTGTCAGGGTCTGCCTGGTTCTCTACATTGGACCTCCTGCATGGATATTGGCAAGTTAAGCTGGAACAGAAAGACCATGAAAAACAGGATTCACAACAGGCAGTGGACTTTATCACTTTAAAGTTATGCCAATGTGAGTCATCAACACTCTAGCACCATGCCAACACTTTAAGGAGATGGTACTTCGTGGCCTCCCTTGCGAAACCTGCCTAGTCTATTTGGATGATGTCCTCATTTAAAGCCGCTCCCTCAGCAAACATCTCCAGCATGTGGAAGAAATCCTCTCCCTATTTCAGTCAAGTGGCCTCAAGTTAAATCTATCAAATTCTGTCTTGCCAGAGATCAAGTTAAATATTTCAGCCATGTTGTATCCAAGAATGACATTCAACCAGACTCACGAAATATGAAAAGTGCTCAAGACTGGCCTACTCCACACTGCACAATAGAAGTAAGAGCATTCCTAAGACTTTGTTCGTATTGCTGCAAGTTCATCAGGAACTTTGCACATCAGTGTTCCGCTACATGCACTCACTGAGAAAAATGCACTCTTCCAATGGACTTCTCGATGTCAGGATGCATTCACTTACCTGAAACATGCCCTCCCAAGCCCTCCAGTGGTTGCATTCCCTGATTTCACATTGCCATTCTCCCTCTACACGGATGCTTCATGCTCTGCTATCGGTGCTGTGCTAGCTCAGAGACAGGGACATTAGGAGAAAGTAATTGCATATGCTAGCCATGTTTTAACAAAAGCAGAAAGGAAGTGGTCAATCCATGATGGAGAACTCCAGGCTATTGTCTGGGCGGTACGTCATTTTCACCACTACCTCTACAAGCAGCCCTTTGTTATTGTCATAGACCACAAACCTCTCATCTGTCTCTCTTACAATAACAGAACTGGTTGTCATGCAAGCTGGGCTCTTGAACTTGATCCTTTTGAGTGGACTGTAATTCACAAAGATGGCCGCAGCAACCTTAATGCAGATGCAATGTCACATTACCCTGCTGACACCAGACCTACGGAACAGAGCACCTCCTACACTGCTCCTGCCAGTCCACACCCTGACAAGAGACACTCAAGTCCTGTAAGTCTATCTTGTTCTATCAGTTCTGTACATCACCACAGCTCCTGCAGTACTGATCGAAAGCCTGTTTCCTGTAACCAGACTTTACCACAGCCTCCTGGTCCAGACTTACAGTGTGCTACACAATCTGTTTCCTCCACAATTGTGCTTCAACTCCCTTAAGAAGATCTTAAAAAGGAACAGCAGCAAGATTCTATACTGTCAGAGGTCACCACAGACTTTCCTTTCATAATTGTTCGCTCTGTCATAAAGTTTTCAGTTCATCCACTAAGTCAGTGCTGCACCAAGTTGTCCCTCATGCCTTAAAAGACACTGTTCTAAAGCAGCTGCATGGAAATCCAGTATCTGGTCATCTGTCTGCAGATAAAGTCCTGAAACAAGCAATGTATGCAATGCCCAGTCCCATACCTCACCAGAGAGCACCAGTGAAAACAATTGTTGCTACTGAGCCATGCCAAAAGGTCACAGCTGACATAGTTGAGCTTCCCATCACAAGTCATGGCAACTGGTTTGTGTTTGTTGTTCAAGATTATTTCTCCAAGTATGTCAACCTCTATGCCATTCCAGACCAGCGCTCCAACAGTTGCAAAATGTTTGTTTGAAAACTTCATCTGTGAACATGGCATTCCAGAAATGCTGCACACAAACCTTCAAAGTCTACAGCAACAAAGAGCTACAATGTATCTGACTGCAGCAAGGTCCCCTCATTGGCCCCTCGGCTCTGCCAGCCACAGCCCCAATCCTGTTCTCACCCATCCCCTACTCCGTGGACTCAGTGTTTGACTGCTCCCCCCTCTGGCCAAGTCATGGTTAGGCAGTCTCCCAATGTTCCCTCTGCCCCTTCTGGGCAAGGCTCTGGTTCTACACTGTGCCCCAGCAGACGTCAAGTTAGACCTGGACTATGTTCTTAAGTGAGACTGTTGTTTTGTTCTCTCTAGTAGCAGTTTATTGTTTTGTTTGCTTATGTGAAACAAGGACGTTTCTTTTGTGAGAGAGGGAGGAAATGTAAGGTTTAAAAGTTAATTCATATATTTGAGTTAATTTACTAAAAATATATTTACAATGTTTTCACAGTTAACTGTTTACATATTTATGTTTATAAAGTAATTATTTACATACAGTGCTTCTTGAGAGTTTGTGAACCCATATGAATTCACTCTATTTCTGTATAAATGTGACCTAAAACATGATCAGATTTCCATGCAAGTCCTAAAACTAGATAAAGAGACATCAGTTACACAAATGAGACAAAAACCTAACGCTTGTTCATTTATTTATTGAGGAAAATGATCTGTTACATATTTATGCATGGCAAAAGTATTTGAACCTCAAGGATTATCAATTCATTTGAAGGGGAAATTAGAGTTGGGTGTTTCAATCAATGGGATGACAATCAAGTGTGAGTCTGAGAGGCCCTGCCTTATTTAAAGAAGAGAAATCTTGGTCCTAACTATCAAAGTCTGAGCTTCACAACACAGGTTTGTGGAAGTGCATCATTGCTCAAACAAATGAGATTCCTAAGGACTTTAGAAGAAGAGTTATTGATGCTCACCAGGATGGAAAGGGTTACAAAACCATTTCTCAAGAAATTGCTGTTGCTGTCAGGCAGATCGTGTACAAATGGACATCCAACACCATTGTTACCCTCCCCAGGAGTGGTCAACCAACTAAGATCACACCAAGAGCAAGGCGTGTAATACTTTGGGAGGCCACAAGGGACCCCAGGGTAACATCTAGGAAACTAAAGGTCTCTCATGCAGTGGCTACAGTCGATGTTAATGAGTCCACCATCAAGAGAACATTGAACATCAATGGTGTGCATGGCAGAGTTGCAAAGAGAAACCCACTACTCTCCAAAAAGAACATTGCTGCCTTCGTTGATTTGCTCAAGACCACATGGATAATCCAGAAGGTGATTGGAAAAATGTCCTGTGGATGGAGGAGATCAAAATCAAACTTTTTGGCTTGAATGAGAAGCATTATGTTTGATGATGAGCAAACACTGCATTCCAGCATAAGAACCTTAACTCATCTGTGAAACATGGTGGTGGTAGTATCATGGTTTTGGGCTGCTTTGCTGCCTCTGAACCAGGACAGCTTGTAATCATTGATGGAGCTATGAGTTCTGAGTTGTACCAGCCAATTCTACAGGAAAATGTGAAGGTATCCGTCCGTGACCTGAAGCTCAACAGAAAGTGGGTCATGCAGTAAGACAACGACCCTAAACACAGAAGTCGTTCTACCAAAGAAAGGTTAAAGCAAAAGAAAGATAATGTTTTGGAATGGCTGAGTCAAAGTCCTGACCTTAAGCCAAAAGAAATGCTTTGGAAGGACCTGAAGCAGGCAGTTTGTGCAGGAAGCTCACCAACATCCCTAAGTTGAAACTGTTCTGTTCAGAGGAATGGACTAAATTTCCTCCAAGCCAATGTGCAGGGCTAATAAACAGTTACCGGAAATGTTTAGTTGAAGTTGTTGCTGCAAAAGTGGGTCACACCAGTTACTGAAAGCAAGGGCTCACATACTTCTGCCTCACACAAATATGTAAGATTGGATATTTTTCCTCAATAAATAAATGAATAAGTTTCATGATTTTTGTCTCATTTGTTTAATTGGGTTCACTTTATCTAGTTTTAGGACTCCTGTAAAAATCTGATCACATTTTAGGTCATATTTATGCAGAAATAGAGAAAATTCTAAAGGGTTCACAAACTTTCAAGCAGCACTGTATTTACATGTTTAAATATTTACATCAGCATATCTAAAACAGTTATAATAATCTCCTAAATCTTCCTCTGTGGTTTTCCTCACATTTACCTCAGGTCATGCAACCTAAAATGTCTTTGTTTTTTTCCTGACTGAAGAGTCCACAGCCCAAAGACATTAAATTATCATGGAGAAGTAAAAAAAACAGAAAATATCCACATTTAAGAAGCTGGAAACAGAGAATTTTCACTTTTTTTCCTATTCTTAAATAACTTAAAAAAAAAACCAAGTAATTAATTGTCAAAATAGATGGCGATTAATTTTCTGTTGATCGACTAATTGTTACAGCTCTAATAAAGTTTTAAAAATTAATGTGTACCTTGAAAGTACTTTCATCTACTCTTACATATGCAGGATACTTTATATATATTAATGACCTTCATTTTTCTGGATCTCTTAACATCCTGATGAAAAACCCCTGCAGTAGAGAACTAAATGTTAAATGCAGTAGTTAAGGGTTTTTGATTGATTATCTCATTTGGTACATGAGTTAAAAACTGATAAACTGGCTATGGTGTTTTCTTTTGACTGTCAAATCTTACCAAACAGTCTGATGTTGAGTCTTTTAGTTTAACAAAACAAGTTACTATAGAAAAGTCTTCAGTGTTAGAACACATGCGATGTAGCTCTGTGGTTAGAGATCGGGTAGTAACACTCTGTGTTCACTTTGATAAAACTCTTGACACCATCATGCACTTACACAACAACCATAAAATGTGATTTATTTTATGTATCTTAACTTAGATGGTATTTTGCAGCATTTAGTGTCATTCATTCATTCCAGTGAAATCACACACTGTGTCTCTATTTCAGATGGTTGGGCCTTTACCAACAACTTTGACATCAACCAGCACCGGAGTTTGGAGGAAAGGCTGTCCGCAGCACAGATCGTCGTTCAAAAGGAACCACTGTGTCCAGTGGTTGTGGATGAAATGAATGATATCACCGCAATAAAGTATGGCGCTCTGCCTGAGAGGCTTTATGTGCTGCAGGCTGGGAAAGTTGTCTACAAGGTGAGATTTGTGCAATCCTGACACCAAGACAAATGTCTGTACTTTCATTTCATCTGATCCTGATTGAAAAGTTTCTAGAAAGACAGAGGGAAATTTTCTTTCACCCCACACTCACTGCTCCTCTCATGCAATCGCGTGATTCGAAATAATGCCAGCATTATGGGTGTAAAACCGCGTGGGGAGGAGCCCTGAAAGAAACACTGGGATTCTTGGCATGGAGCCAGGCTCGCGTTAGTCATGCCAGAAATGTAGAATTACACATTATTACATGGCAGAGACTTGTCTCTGATTTCTTCAATTGATATGTTCTTTCTGATTCTAATGACAGTGGTAGATCTAAATCAAAATGTTATTTGTCATATTAACATTCTTCACTCTGTGTTTCCTAGGGAGGGATGGGACCTTGGGGCTACAGTCCACTGGAGGTGCGTTCGTTCCTGGAGAAGATGAAATAAGAAGGTTGTTAACTCAAGTCAAGCTGTGTACTTGCCATCCGACCAGTCTTAGGGGGTCTCTGTGTTCAGTGGGGGATAGGGGCTGCCCACTTTGTAATCAACATATATTACTTATATATCACAATACTACATACTTTCTCGCTTTTTGTAATCAGGCACACTATCAATACACTACCACGTCTACATGTAGTTCTATAGCTGCTGTTCAGCATCTCTTTCATCAAGCATAGCATAGCATGAATAGAAATATTGTAACCCCTCCAAACATGCATTCATGTTTCTTTCAGGCTCCCCTGTAATTTAAAAAAAAAAAAAAAAAAAAAAAAAGAAAGAAGGAGTGATCTCAACTGACAACCTCTGAGCTTGATCTCACCTCTCAGTGTTTCTTAGTGACGGCTGCAGATTAAACCGTTGGACTCTGTAGCCAGATAAAGTGAAAAACAGAGAGACGGACCAGTCCAGAGGTTGTGTTTGAGGTATCACAAAATGTACAAGGGATGTTAAGTGTGTCCATGTGTTATTTATAAAGTTTGAAAGACAGGTTCGGTAATCATTAAGTGTAATCTCAGTATCATTATACCACTATATACTGCATGAATAACTAAGGTTTTCCATTGTCTATGAATGCTCCTAAGTGATTTCACAGAAGGCTGCTTTTTTACATGACGATTACAGTGCAAACCTCTGGTAACTGTAATTTGATGACATTAAACTTAAAAGTAGACCCTTCTCAGAATTACGCAGGTGCATTTATGACTTAACATATTTGTATAAGTGTATTAACCATCTTGTGAAACAATATGCATTTTCCTTGAGTATTCTTGTAAAAGAATAAATTTGTTTCATGAAGGAATGTTGGGCCTAAATGTTTTCATTACAGTAAAACACATAACCTGAGAAGATTTATACATGTCATGATCTAAAGTATGTTGAAATCCATTTATTATTTCTGTTTGTATGATCATGATCAGATGATTGTCACCAAATGATCAGTGTTTTTCCATATTCCTACTGCAAGCAAACAGAAATTTAGAATAGAAAAAATTAAATCACTTTTTTTTTTTTTACTCAAAAGACATGATGATTAACATTATTACTCACACAGTAAATGATCAAAATGAGAAGTGTCAGAACTGTATGTAAACCATTGTTTGCCACATCTGTACTTGTATTATCGCCTCTCTGAGTTTTGTGCCAAGTTCCCCCCCAACCAATTAAGACAAAATAAGACTGTCTGCAAATCTACAGAGGTCTTCATTTTCACATCATGTCTCCTCAGAGAAGATAGCTGCGGGGCTTTAATGTTGACGCACGCAGCAGTCCTCCACCACATGAGAATCTGGCAGTTGTTTGCTGTCTTGTCTGGAAGTGATAAATGGTAAACGTACTGTACTGTATGTGGGTCATGCAAGATTACAAGTCCACCAGATCACATACAGACATGTGAGTTGAGGAGTGTGGCATTAATACCCTGAAACGAGTTAATACCTAACTGTCTTATCTTCATATATCGATCAGTGTCTACATATAATGTGTATCATTATATCATTTGAGGAAAAGTCCCTTCTTACTCAAAAACACAATTCTCTATCAGTGTCAGATAACCATTTATCAAATGTGAGGTCTGTTTCTTTTTAAAGTATGTTTTGATGAAAGTCTTTGCATGTGGTGAACATGGCTTATCTATTTTCATAATGGGATTTAGATGCAACAATCAGAGTTTTTAATTTCCCTCTAGAATAATTAGACACCCAACTGTTAAAGAGTATTTCTACAATTGGTTTTCCACATGTCTTAGTTTTTGCTGCTTCTTTTCCACACCAACACTAAACTAATATCCTGCTCATACAGTATATTTGAGTACACTTTGATGTTCTCCTGTAATATTTTTCATGATCTAAGAAATAAAAGAGCTGCATCTTTGCTGATGTGTGAAAGTCATGGTGAAAGTTTTTAAAGGAACCCTGTGATATAAATGAAATAAATTTGGAAACTACAGGGCCATACATTATGGTTACATGTCTTCTATTAGACTAAGGTAGTGAACAAAGCAGTTTTGTGTTACCACAGCTTTCATAACATTTCATAATATGTGGCTCTGAAGTAAGAGGTTTGGCTCCTGTCCAGCCAGGTCACATCCTGTGGAGCTCTCGCCAGCAGCTCTGCCTGGTTTCCTATTGTTAAACGGGAACCAGCACTCTGTCAGATCCTCTCAACCATGGACTAAAACATGCTAAGAATCACGTGTGAATCTTAAAGGTGAAAACAAATCCTGCATGTACAGTATGTTCAGTCCCTCAGAGAGAGTAAATAACGTGTCCAGGCCATAGGTCTCTGTGAAGCATGAGAGTCCATTCAAGCCCAGCAGAGGGCAATATGAAGTCATTTTTTTTCTCCAACAGGAGAGCAACAGACATGAAAAACACAGGCTGTGTTTATTTTGACTACTAGACTTTGGAAAGATCCAACTGGCTGAATGTGTATCATCTTCAAAATCATTTGCCTTAAAAATGTATTTACTTCCTTTAATGTAATAAACATAACTTGTTTGAGGTGCAAATTTATGAGTCTTGATTATCTTGACCAGACCAACCTTTACATAAACATAGATAAACTACTTCATTAATCCCAAAAGATAATAAAGACAAATTATCCAACGGAAGTGGACCTTTAATAGTGAAATTAAGCTCTTTGAGGGGGGCTTACTGGTACCAAGTTCTTGGCTAATCACAGCCCGTTTTTTACCTTTTAGACTGGTTGTCCTGTTAAGATTAAGAATCTTGACATGATCAAAGACAAAAATGGGAATTATAAGATGCTCACAACACACAAATAATAATAATCAGCTCTTGGAAGTTTCCACTCACCAGTCTGAACAGTCCATCAATAGTTCAACAGGATCAGAGGCCAGATGTGAATAGGTCAGACTATATTATTTAAGGCTTCTAAATAAATCTACATGGAGACCCCCCATAACCACTTACAGTCACACCTACGGACTCAGGTGTGATGGGGAGTAAGAGACAACCTGAAAACTACTAGTTCCTGAGACTACTGACCAGATGTACATTTGTAAAGGTCAAAGAACTCTATTACTGTGATATGTTTTTTTTCTTTTTGGTTGTAAATGGCATGTCAGATTTGTATTTTGATATATCAAATCCAAATAGCAAACCAGTTTCCTCGTTGAGACAGTCAGGAGATTAGCGGCAAGGTGAGTGAGGCTGTTTGCATTTAGCTTGCAAGCCAGATTCTTTCATTTTTAAATCCACTTTTGATTCAGTAAATGTAAGACAGGAAGTTGTTTGTTTACCTCAAAAACTCTGTGGCTCCGTCCTGCAGCTTGAAGGATCCAAGCTCCCAAGCATTCTCACTACCCTGATGACGTACATGCGTGCTTACAAACACTATTCAGCTTACCCTGTGAAAAATGAATATTTTCTCTTGTATGATCTGCATATATGGTACTGATGATGTTGCTTGGGGAATGTGGGAATAAAGGTCTTTCATGACCTACTGTCTTTCTTACAGTCTTGATAAAGGGACTATGCAACCAAAAATGATTCTGTGTACTTTTGATACAGCACCTGCTATGTTGAGATTTGTTGTCATCTAAGAATGTTAAGTGAGGAAAGTCTCACAAAAGGTTATAGTAAATTAGTAGGTATAGCAAAATCACCCTTGACATATCCACTGACAGCTGTACAAAGGCAAGTATTGACAACTTAAACACTCTTGCCTAATACCCCAGCAGGGTCAGTGTGACCTCCAGAGCATTTCCACTACCACAAAGCCTCCAGGATTTCCTCTTATTGGTCTTGTGGATTGCAGCACCCCCTGGCTCTACTATAGGCACTAATATATGAGGAGATCAGTGATCTGGTGAGTGGAGTAGTAGTAAAGAGGGACTACTAGTGTACTACTGTGTACTACATATAAGATGAAGATGGATCCCTTGTGGTCTTTTACATAAAAAAAAACATTCAGTAAATCACCGTTTCATGCATCAGCTGAATGCTATGTGTGTATGTGTTAACTGTTCAATAAACACTAGTTATGTATACAGCATCAGCAAATCTAATATGTCATGGATCAACATTCAGGCAAAATAAAGCAACCCACACAGGAAGTTAAGTTATTGTAAAATTATATTAACAAGCAATCTTTCCTCAATTTGAAATAAAAAAATATCAGCAAATAAAGGCAACATAGGACAGATGTGTATAATGCGTAATGTTCACAGGAAAAAAAAAAAAAAAAAAAAAAAAGAAACCAAAAAATTAGCAACACATTTACAAGACTGCTGCTAAGTTTATAATGATGCCTACTAGAATCAGTTTAGAAAGCTTTGACTAACTCTGAATAACTGGGGCAATATACGTAGTCAAAGATTGTATCAAAATATAAAAAAATGCGTGGGTGGGCAAGAAGGGGCGGGAGGGGGGGCAGGGCCAATGGGACGACCGGTGATACAGAAGGAAAGTATGAACAACCAATATGTATGAGAGATTAAAATGGGCAGCTCATTCATAGCCGTTTCATCATAATCAACCGAACTGGAAAGAACACAGAAGGCTACAATGATGAAGAGCACAGAGTGTTAAGCACAGGCAGGTAAAGAGATATACACCACATCTTAAAGCAGGTGTCCACATAGAGAAGAGCAGCACTAGGTAGTATGTTGTACACAGATTCTCAGCATTCATGCACTCACTTCTTCTTATGCCGAAGTCTGGTTTCCCTTGACAGAACGCAACAGCAACCCGGGCTGTTTAAACGAAACAGCAAAGAGCGGAGAGTAGCATCGCTGTCAGCAGTAAGAGACTGAAATTGATCGAATGGGATCAATCAATTGGACATTGTAAGAACCATCTGAGCACTTACATACTGTGAAAGGTCGTCACAATAAAAAGCTGTATTCTTTCACATCTTGTCCTCTTAAAAACCTCCTTAAATAGAAGGGTGGGCATCGGGAAGAATATTACATTTCATAAAGGTGGCCACACAGTAAAAGGCAAATTCTGAGTCCTATGTCAACTGACTTTTGTGACACAGTATGCATGGCGATAAGTAAAATGACAAGACAAAGACTTTCCAAGCTCACAATGCATATGCACACTCTCCAGTGTTTTAAGTGACGAAAAGCGGAGACATTTCCTGCACATCTTGCACCACAAAGCAATAATTAAAAAGTACAAGAGGTAAACTTCAACCATTTTTTTCCCCCTCTTCGCTCTAGGGCTGAGGAGGTTGGATGGGCGAGGTGGGAGGAGGGGCGGGGGGGGAGGGGGGCTCTGCAAAGAACATAAAACGTGTCATGTATGCATTTTCAGTAGCTGGTTTTGTCACACTTGGGGTTGTGATAAATGGAGAAATTGTCCTTCATTTTGAGCAAGGAGCAGTAGTCGCCAGCCGTATTGATTTTTCTCCGATCAGCATTCTGACGTTAGTGTGGAACCAAAATGGCGCCTGTCCCTGATTCGGTGCTGATGTGTTTGGCCGTGTCCTATAGTGAGTTCAAATCCTCGGAATGATGGCAAATAATGTTGGGCAGGGTGGAGGTGGGTCACACACTCATCGTCATGGTTGGAGAGTACTATAGTGGCACAGAGAAGAGAGGGTTAAAACACACCTTTTCTCTACTAAACAGTCCTTGATCAAACACCCAGTTTACTCTCTACAGTGCTACTATACTCAGTGATGCTAATATGCTGTGAATGAGGCTTCACTGCGTGGTCAACAGAGCTCCACCTCTGGCTTCATCACAGTACTGTTACAGTCACCAACAATCCAGGGACGTTGGCTGAAGAGACTTACGTTCTCGCTCTGAAAGGAGTGGAGGAAGTTTCCACTCAGCTCCCCGTCATCCCTTGGGGTCCCAGGAGGATTGCTAATGCCACTTAAATTGTTTGGGGAATTCTGGAAACGAAGAGTACACAATCATTTTTTTGTAAATGTTCAATACTTCATTTTACATACTATTTCACTTAAGACCCTTACTATGTACAATAATTACCTTGTTCATTCCATCCATATCACCAGAGCCTAAGAATGAAACAATACAAAAAACACAAGGTTTATATTCCATGACCATAACAAAGTTAGTATGGAGGACAAAAGTACACTCTAAAATCCTTTTTTCAAGAGTGAGAATGCAACCAAAACCTTTCTGTGTTGTGTTAGTAAAGTGTATCATAGCGGGTGGTGTTACCTAGTGACCCATTCATGTGGTGTGGTTCCATCCCAGCCATGGCTCCCAGGGGTCCGTCAGAGCCGGGGCCCATAGGGAACTGAAGGGGAAACAAGAAAGCACGGACTTACCACATCTCCACAGCACAGTTAGCATACAACTGGAAGTCATCAGTAACATTCACTACTGAGTGATCAAACGTACCCTGGAAAGAAGTTTCTATACAACAGTGCATTTATTTATTTCTGCCATTGTGAACTTCAGTCACTTTTTTTTTTAATTGGGAAGAAAACTTTCATTTCATTTCAGCTCAGAGAGAGTGACAGTACCAAATAATACACAAATGGCACCAGTATAACAAGTACATTTGTTTTGTTTCTATTAAAATCTATTCTGTACATACCTGGGTGGATCGTGCAACCCAGGAATAGTGAAAATGATTCAGTGTACAAGGAAGTAAAATGTGCTTTATCAACACTTTAACAAACAAATGAGTGTTTAAATAAGCCAAGTTCTTTAAAAAATATCCAGTGTTTCCCATTATAAGCTTTTCCCATCAAGCAGCAGTAAACAGGGGCTTGAGTTTATGTGTCTGAGTTCTGATGGATCTCATCTTATAGCTTATGTCTAATTGTGAGAAAGATACATAACTAAAGCATACACTGTGAGTTATTTGATGGTATAGGACACTTGTAAGTTAAATTAATTTCAGTCCTGATCAGAGTCAGTAACTTAATCACATGGCAGACGTCAGAATGGATACAAGAATATTAAAAGTTCAGTTTCAAAAAGGTCATGCAAGCCCTTTTACACCTTACTGTGATGCTATATATGTATGGCTTGTATATATTTTATATTGCTGCATGGATAACCTCACCATCCTACCATCGCTAGGCACTGATTAGACAGAAAAGTGTATATAGAGGGTATCAATATTCAACAAACTGCTAAAATGAAAACCATAGCCAGGTGTTAGTTTAATGGTTGAAGCTTTAAATAATGACCAGTGATGCTAACAACACACACTGTATACCTCAGTCACTTCATTGTTTTCCTGTGTCCTCCCCCTTTTACTAAGTGACCCACTTTAAATCCTCAGGTCTGACCCTGACCTTTAAGTGTGTCATTAAAACAGGTTGCTTGACACAGGACAACACCAATATGGTGGGCTTGGTGCAAAAGGTTCATACAGTCACAACATACGACTAAAAAAGTACCCGAATGAACAGAGGAATAAAAAGGAACTTACATTATTTCGGTTGCCGGGTCCAGTGTTGATCATGGTGTACAAGTTATCACCCGAGTTGTTTGAGTCTGGAAAAAGTGCAATCATACGTATAATACTCTGTAGTACATGAAAAGGATGGTGATTAAATGCTTCAGTCAGGGATGTACTCACCTGCAGGGCTGGGCATGATAGGAGTTCCTGGGGGTCCTCCTCCTCCAGATGCTCCCTGTAAAGATTATTACAAATGTACATGTCAAAGCTCATAGAAAATGTTATTTGTCCTGAAATTATGTGGTGAGATATCTTTAGTATGTTTGAGTTAAGATGTGTCCTCACCCCATATGCACCAGGAGAGGGTGATGAGTAAGGCATCTGGAAGAAAAACACAAACGTTACAGACCAGAAATGGGAATGCAAACCATTTTCTATACCTCAAAATGTCATCATTCATCATTTGATCATCCTAATACTATTATAGCTGTCTGTGGAAACCATGACACATAATACTACAATTACATCCCAGACTAGAACTTTGGAACACATTAGACCTCCGCATCTCTGAGAAGAGATCTGACTGCAATCTGAACCAGCATTTCTCTGGGTGTGTGTGTGTGTGTGTGTGTGTGTGTGTGTGTGTGTACACATTAGCACTCACAGAGTTGGCATTGTTGGGATTGGGCCATGGCCGACCGGTCCCTGGGCCCCTAGATGGTAAGACCAATATAAAACTTAGTAAGACATCGCATTAAAGTTGAAACACTTGTGTGAGAATACATATAATAGTAATAAACTGAAGGCTCACATGTTCACTCCTGGCATACCAGGACCCATGGTGTTGTGTGGGGGCCTCATCCCACCACCGAAGCTCTGAGAAGGCAACAACAACAAAAAAATATCTGTGAATGATTAATCAGCATTTCTAAGTTGAATTAAAGGATTCAAACCACATTAATAGGAGAAACATCCATACAAACAGCTGGTATGGTGATTTCTGAGATAACATTTCTTTGGATTTGTTTGGTACAAAATTTACTAAAACATTACAAATGAGGCTCCCTGATCATCTAGTAAAGACCAGTGACTATTGGATCATCAAAGCAGTGGTAATATATGTGAGTAGCCTACCTGAGGGCCAGGCCCCATAGGGCCCATGCCTCGGGGGCCGCTCATTCTCTGCATTGGCCCCAAGTTAGGATGGCCTGGGAGGATAAAGGCAGTTTATATGAAGAGAGTAGCCAGGAAATAACGTCTATACTACAGATGTACTACAGTGAAAACAGTACTGATTCACACCTTGTGGTCGCGTAGGGTCCATATTAGGCAACATGGGATGAGGGCCCGGTCCTCCGCCTGGTGGCTACAGGGGATAAAACACAAAGACTCAATGACACTGCAGTTCTATATACATATTAAATATTCTGCTTCCATAATGTGTGTGTGTGTGCGAGCTCCACCTGGTTCGCCATCCTGATGGGGGGACCTCTTGGGCCTCCGGCAAAGCGAGGCGACATAAAGGACTACAACAGAAACAACATTGCTCCATGAGATTTCAATTAAAAAATTGCACACATCTCTCAAAATGTAGCGCTATACTAATTTCTCATCTGCATGTTGTGTGAATACTGAAAGCAGCATAAAGCATTAAGCTGAGACGAATGCCAAAGCATGAAGCATCAGCACTGAGAACCAGCGTTCCCAAATGACCGCGGATAGCAAAACAGAGAAAAAGAGAGAGAAAGAGGGAGAGGGAGCGTTACCTGACTGTGAGGTCCCATCATACTGTTAGGGGGAGGAGGCTGAGGGTGAGGAGAGCCCTGGGGACCAGGAGGACCCTGTGGCATCGCACAAAATGAAGAGGCAAGGAGGAAGATAGAGGAGGGAGAGAGGGGAGGATGAGATGAAGAGAGAAAGGGGGAGTGAGAAACAGAAGTGACAAAAGAGGGGCAGAGAGAGAAGCAGGGTTACTGCAGGGCAGAGGACAGTTGGAGTGCGAGAACCAAAGTGTGGCGCAAAAAAAAAACAAAAAAACGTACAAATGTACAAACATAAGATGTTCATTTTCATGTACCAAACACAGACAAAGAGAGAGACTGCGCAGAGAAGAGCAAGCAAATGACTGAGCCTTGAATGAGAGAAAAGAGACAGAGATATGGAGAGGATGTGGGCTCTTTTGCCTGTCAGTCAAGACATTAAGAAGCCTGCTGCATGCAGCATGTTATCAGTGCTAATTTCCCTGAATTAACAGCATCAATTAAGCTCTATGCAATTAGCTTTATAATGACACTAAACACCGGCACTGTGTAGCTAATGTTGCTGATCTAACAGAGAGTGAGGGGTCTAATTGAGCCTCCTCCAATGGATTCTGGTATGGAAAGTATGAGTGTGCGTACGCTCATATATCAATGTCAAAATGTCTCTCCTAATATTAACTTAATATTAATTATTAATTAATTAAAGTGGATAGTTTGGTCTAGAGGAGGCGGAGAAACATTGCGATTTAATGTCACCTCTTAGAGCCAGTTCCATACAGTTGCTACCAAGAGTTTATCCTCATGAGATATTGATTTACAGTAGGTGCTGCACCTTTCGATTTCTCCATTAGGAAAAACGGCCTGACCACGCCTGCGTGTTTACAGCACTGGAGGGGCCCAGGCAGACAGAACATTTATGATGTGTACTACAAGTTCACTGAGCAGAGTGAAGCAAAACACAAGATAAAAGCAGTACAGACACCAACGTAGAGACTACAGTTACAAAACCCTGATTTTACAAAACTGCAGCGGTGCAGCAGCTAGAGGAACGATCAGTCGATTAATTAATTTGTCCCACCGCAGGGAATTTAATTAATGACGATTTTGATAATTGTTCATTGTCGAAGCGAATTAGCAAATGAAAATACTTAACATGGGGGTGGGCTCAAGTATTCCTAACAGTAACACATAGTATCAGTGTGGTGATGAACTGACCTGGAAAAAGCCAGGTGGCATTGGTCCTCCTGGCATGCCGTCACCAGGGGGCATCCCTCCCATCACAGGACTGGGGGCTGCTGCTGCACTCTAAGAAAAAAAAGATGAGACCTGTCACTGTGCTGCACAACATACGCTGACTGGTAATATTTGATCTTTTTTAGATCACAAACTGCAATCACAGAAAACACATGGAACATGGAGGAATTTTTTATTTCATTCATTTGTGAACGAGGTTCTTGAAAAAGCTCTACTAGAGAGGCACATGTGAGGAATTTAATACCCTTTTAGACAAACACAGTGACGCAGGTTAAACCTCTTTTGGCAGTTGATCTAAATGTGTTCATGAGCAACATCTGACCTGACTTCATGACCCTCGTCCAGACCGGGATTGAACATTACTTGGAGAACAAGCTTTTGTTCCAATTAGGAATTTGAATTGAATGCCATGTAATTACTGTTTAACAGTCATTTAACCCCTGAGTCAGGGAGTTGGTCAGTGGAACCACATCATTTGTGGGTATTGATGGGGTCGTTACTGAGGGTTCTAAGCTCTGCTGATCCAGGATCTAGTTGATCAGATAAGCATCAGAAGGATTCACTGAGTCAGTGGCTCTAAAGTGCTGTTGCACAGCAGGGGCTCGCTGGGCCGATTTCCTGCTCAAACCGCAGCCCTAATTCACTAATGTGCCATTTGCTTCGGTCTCACGCTCCTAATTGACTGAGTTTTTCTTCCCTGTAGCTGAAGCAATATGAGATGAGCTAATGTCTTCAGAGCTGTGGGGTTTAGCTCCCAAAGAATAGCAACAGAACGAGAGAAGCTCCCTTCAGTCCCATCTTGTTAATGCGAAGCTCACTCAGGTTATAGTGTAGATGTACACAAACAAGGAATATACACAAACATTCCTTGTCTCTGTCCGGAGCCCTAAAGCTCTACAGACATCACTGGTCAATAGCCAACACACTCCCTGGTATCGACTGCACCTTCCCTAATAATATCTCCTCAGGCTGCCGCTGTGAAATACCTCAGCAAGGAGAGAAGTGAGGCCAGAGGGAGAAGTCACGTCTCGTCTTGGACTGTGTAGAAAAATCAGCAAGATGTAAGAGGTGGATCTCAAGAGAGAGAAATCCTTTAAAAAAAAAAAAAGGCCAAGTGTCTGGGTTTTCTTGTACCTACTTTTAAAAAAAAAATTAGCTCACATACCCAGAAACCATAAAACTTGATCCTGCTAAATGCAGCATGTACATGTTTGGTGACCTGGCTGGTTTATGATGCTTTTTTACCAAAGGCGCGAGAAACACTGTGCTCACTCACTGATGACACTTTGTACTTTTCACTTTGATTTTATCACCTCTTGTGAGGGGAGACATGTCCACAATCAGCACCAGAATTTTATACTGGTGAATCTACTGGGCATTATTCAAGTCCCACTTTGTAACTTTATTTCAGGACACATTTTAAACAATCAAATCACACACTTAAATATGATAAACAACACACAAAGCGCATACATACACATGGTCACAAAAAAAGCACTGTGTTGATGTGATGGACAGAAGGAGCATCACCATCTCAAGGCCAAAAAAATAAACAAACAAACAAACAAACAAAGCATTGCATATTAAACTTATTGCACATCCTCAAAATGTACAAATACTTCTGCACCACCAGAGTCACCACATCACTCAAGCATAACTTTCAGCTTTTTACTAATGGATCAATTACGCTGTCTCTACCTGATCCAATCTGCACGTATACATTTATTGATTACTTTTCTTATCTCTGCCCAACATGTGGGAACATTCCTGCTGACGATCACATGGCTCAAATCTAAAATCTTGACACACACACACGTTATCATGACATCACTGCAAGCGTCAGTAAGTCTTTGAATACTAATGGGTTTTTTTTAAACCTACCACAGTGCTTACTTTAAGAGCATCTTCACAGAATACAGAAATATTTCCTACCGCTTCTTCATCTACTTATGATTAAATTGTTCTTTTTGGCATTGAAACTGATCTCAAAGTCTACACCATATTGGGATTGTATACTGAACTGTTGAAGAGCAACAGTGCGTGAAGAAAATAACCAAATCATCTGCATGTATAAAACACAACCTGTTTTGCAAGAACTGAACTGCCCAGACAAGTCATTCATGTGCAATTTGAACAAGAATGGAAGTAAGATCCCATCCTGCAGACTGCCAGACACCATTACAGACCAGGAAGAAATAATACAGTAATTCCTCATCTAACCTGCATGGTTAAGTTCAGTCAACATCATCAACAGTAATCATTTTGCTCTGCACACAGTTGAACCAACCATAATGCTTCTACCACAGCCTTACAATCACATCTGAGTCACTCGCCCTGTTTAAATTAAATGGTAAAGGGGTTATACAGTTATTCATAGCTCTGACCTCTTTTGCGAATTCATGATAACTTGTACTTTGCGACTTCCTGGCAACAGAATCAACCCATTGTAGTATTCCTATTTCTTTTAGCAGAGCACAGAATTTATTTAAATATAGCCTTTGTACATTTTTTAAGCTCAAATAAGGGCTGGTTTCTAACTTAATCCTTCTTAAACATCGTAAAGATCTGTCATAAAGCCGAGTTTAATATTATACGCTTTGTTTTTACATTTATATGGTCTCACTTGTCATCATATGATATTTGAAAGTGTCACAGGAACAGAATTTATCCTTTTTTGTGCTTTTTTTTTTTAAGTTTACGTCTTTACATAAGTTAGTACAAAGGAAGTTTTATGCTCATCAAAAGTCAATGTGCCTGGCTTGATATTTAGAGTCATAGCAACAACTATATGGTCTGTGGTAGCCTTCCTGTAATAGATCTCCATGTTAACCACAAAAACATGTGCATCAGATAAGCTGTGTCCCAGGCTTTATATTTGTAGAACTGTTAACACGCAGCCAACAGTATTTTACAGAATCGGTTAAAGTCATTATCGCTACAAACTTGTTTAACTTGTCTTGCAAACATGAATTAGTGTCAGAAATATCTGCACTGAAGGCCACAGTAACTTCAGAACAGGCTGTGATATTATCCTCAATACATGAACTAATTAAAGCTCGTCTTTTAAGAATATTCATCCTCATTCTGGTAGATTTGATTGGCATATAAATTGCCAATACTCCCGGTATTTAAACTTTTTTTTTTTTTTAAATAAAGTGCAGTAATCACTTCTCCAGACATGCGTGTTGTGTTTCATTTTTACTGAAAGATGAAGGCAGATGTTACTCTCTTTAGAATAGATAAAGATGAATCTACAGTTTATGGCTCATGGCGTATGACTCAGGTAGTCTAAGCTCACACAATCTCACTGTCTGGCCTCTGAACAGTGAAACTGCACTTTGTTTAGTTCCTCTAACCATAAGTCACTCATTCCTGGAATGAGGCCTGCAAAGACGTAATCAAGTAAAACAAAGCTGTATTTAAACGGTATTGACCAAGAAGTAATAAAACAATGTCAACAATCTACCTAGCTCTGTAAAAAACTGTTTGCTAGACTGAAAAGCAACGCGCACGGCAGGTTCCCAGGCATGTTATGTTAGATCCTTATCATGTCCCACTTAAGCACACAGCTGTGCTTGCTGGACTGTCCCAAACAGTCCGATGCTGCTTTCCATCTAAAACGAGCCACGTCTCTCCACAGACTCCCCGGTACAGGAAAGGGCAGATGTGTCAGCCCTGCCCCGGGCTATGAAGCTCTTGTCTGGGGCCTTCCTTACAACTACCCAGGGGACCTCCTTTAAGACAGACTACCCCCCCGCCCCCTCCATCCACACACTCATCCACCATGATTCAGTGTGTACATGTGTGTACTTAAAAGCACGCAAGCATCCAAGCATCTAGGGGGGGCGGGTTGGTCTCCAGCACAGACCACCCAACTACCGGCTCCTGACCCAGCCTGCTCTTAACAGCCTCACTTCTTCCACTGGAACCAACGCTCAAAAAGAAACCAGCCCTTATGTTTAGCTTGTAAATGTTTAACCATTAATCAACATCATAAAACCCACTCTGGATCCCGACTGGACGCTCTTTCTCTCTGCCTCTCGAGCTACTTCTACCGTAGCAGGTCCCTTTCCACTTCTCATCTCCCTCCTCTCTTCCTCCCCAACCCCCTCTTTTTATTCCCTCAGCTCCTGCGCGGTGGATGCTGGGCATATGCCACAGTGCCACTCCCCTTTCCTTTTCCAATCTGCCCCTCAGCTCCGTGACAGCCATCAATCAGCCGCTGACGCCATGGCGACCGGGCCCCTAGGGGAGCGTTCGTCAGGCCCAGCGTGAATACACCAGGGCTTTACGAGCGCTGCCGGCTAACAGAGCAGCACTCACCTCCCCCACACCTAGACAAAGGCTAGGGTCCAAGGACTAGTACTGTCCACACACACACACACACACTTGCCTGACCCCCCAATATCCACAAATGAACACAAGGAGAACAACATCAGAGCGAAGGGCAACCACAAGATGTCGGGGAGAAGCAACCGCACAGAAACTCTCAAAGCTCCACACCACAGCAGCCCACTGCCCAGACTGACGTTTCACTGTTCCCTCATTTGCTTAATGCTTTCCATGTTATGAAAATGGCCTCAGTCAAGCCAAGGGTTGCAATCTAACAGCTTATTTTGTGTCGTTCATTCTTTCAAAACTGGTCTGGTCCATTATAATTTGAGGGAAACTGCAAAATGATTTTAGCTCAGTTGTTCTTACAGCTTTTCTTATAACACAGAAAATTTTAAGAGTACAATATTCTGCATTTTATGTCTGAAAACACGATATTTCCACCCCGAAAACAGATGAAGCATTCTGAGATATATTTTATTCCACAGATTTAAGGTACAGTCACACAATACAAAACGCAAATTCTACCCAAACAAGCAAGCCAGGGCAATTAAAGATATTGCATTCAATTACCATCAAGTGTCTGGCTGAATAAAGGCTTTTTTCAAGTAAACTGCACTCCTCCTTTGTCCGTACGAGTTGGAATAATAAGGAATGTGGTTATTGAAAGGGCAGAGCCACGCTGTAGCCTCACTCCTGGCTCCCAGGTCACCTGCCAGATCAGGAGGCCTGTTACCCTGACAACCCTATCTGCCAAGAGCAGGACCAACATCTCCATTTTAACCCCTTCCTGCCTGATACATCACCGTCCTCCCTGCAAACTGGGCTGAGTGTCAGTGCGCCTGAGAGGATACCTGAACTTTGTCTTTCTTTGGTTCTGCTGATACAGCAAAACCTGAAAAGTATTTTTTTTTTATTTTTATTTACAGCAGCTACATAGTGCTCATCTAATAAATCTTTTCAGATAAGGCCAGAGGGACATAAGGATGGGAACAACAAAAGCCACTGACAAGCAGTTCACACTTTCTTTGATCCACAGCAGGATCTATTTGATGTTCTGTTTGAATGCTGACTCAAAGGGGGACACAATGCAGCACATGAAGACACCACCATCTCCAAAGCTGCATAATTATCAAGATGCAAAACACCCATGACATGCAAATATGGAAGCGCTATTATAAGATAAGCAATGCATTTGTCCTGAGCGTCATCTCATTAATTCTGGATCTGAGACCTGCCTCTACAGTTTTTCAGTTTCAAATCCTTTAGGATTATGTCATTGAAGGTAATATGTTTCAACATGTACCTGAGCTTCAACAGATCAGGTCAGCTGGAAAAAATCAAGATGTATGTTTAAAGTCGCAGAGTTAGTAAAAAAGGGACACAGCAGGTTCTTTATCATCTTTACAACTACAGCAGGGTGCTTCAGCGTGGCTAAGGGGGTGAGCACTTGACAGGTCTAACTCAGGACATGCTGACATCAGCATCAGTTTCCCAGAAGCCTATAAAGCTCCTTGTTGGATGCATCATTCAACCCACCAACTGGGCAAGATGACCGGTCGTAAATTCAGAAGAAGAAAAATAAAAATAGCATTTTGTAGTTAAATACAGCTACAAAAGGTGCTGGGGGAACTCCAACTGACTTGCATCTCTAAAACAAAGTGCAAAACTCACCGAAGAAAGCATATTAAAAAAAAAGCAGAAATCAGACAAACATAATTTTAGGGTGAATAGCAATAGATCTCAAAGCCGAAAGGGAATCACAACAACCAGAAGTACAGCATCTGTATTATTCTTGATGGGGAATGTGGACCATTTGGTTGGAACTTGAGTGTTTACGAACAGAGATTATGAGCACTTTGGTGTAATAGCTCCCGCCCCCCACCAAAAAAAATCTGACTCATTGCACAATCCCAAGCGTACTATTTAAACTACGTCTTAGCCTCGATAGGAAAGTTGTTGTCTTCTTTATCGGAAGACAGAGCTCTATGTGCAACAGTCCCCTTGTAAGCATTACTCACATAGTCATGGAAGGCTTTCGCTTCACTGGAGTGGTCACATGTCTCTCTCCTCTCTGGCGCAGCACAATACAAGTCCCAGAATACACTGTGGACAAGACAGGTCATGAAGCAAACAAAACCACACAAACAACCCCTGGACATGTTTACAGGGAGATGAGAGCATTATCACTTACCACCACCAGGAATGCAGGAATCCAGGGGGTTCTCCGAGTGTTATGTTTTTCTCCCATCGTATCTAGGAAGAGAGGGATTTCAATATTACATTCTAATATTGTTGCTGCTAAAATAATACAGTATGTGAGCAGGTGGAGCAGATTTACAGAAAATATTAACCATTTACTGTTTAAAAAAAAAAGGGGGGGGGGGGGGTACTATGGTTGAGCTTTTGCCCAAAATTCCACATACCTCTGATAAAAAGGTCTGTGCAGACTTCTGTGCTCCTATGTGTAACAAATACTCATAGACGTACAGAGCCAACCTGTGTAAAACAAAACATAATATTAGGGTTGATTCAACAAACATGTCCAACTATATAAAACATAAATAAATGTCAAACATCTTCTACTGGCACAATATATGTGACTAGAGTAGGGTACAGGCCCTCTGAACAATGGCTGCCAAATAGCCTATGCATAAAAGAAATAAATGGGGAGCCAAGCCTTGTAAAGATTCACTACAATGAGGAGGTGAGGAGAAAGTGCTAAAGCAACAATATAATTTAACGTCGTGATGTAAAACATAAAAACACACCACCAGCCTGCTATGTATTATAGCTAGGTATAGTAGTATCCTGGTGGCACTGATGGGGCTGAGGGAAATAAAAACGGAGCCTATCAGAGCTCAACAGAGAAAACAATGTACTGTGCAGCAAGGCGATGTTATTGTTTTCTCCTCTCCGAGATCGCGACTGAATAACCGCAACAAAAAAATGACACAACCAACCGCCGGTTAAAACACAACCAAACTGCACACGGAATCGGTCGGAGAGGTGTGTAAAGAGGCAGCAATAAGCCAAAAAGGTAGCAGAAACGCAGCTCAGGGGAGGAATGGCGAGCAGACAAGGCGGTTCATTCAATTCAGTTCTCGGCAGGAGGAAATCGCCTCTTGCTAGCCTGTCCAGCGAACAACAAGAGAGCAACTTACGGGGCGAAAAAATACACAATAATAAACGTTTCTGAGCTTACTTTTCTCGCGCTTGGCCGTCCGACGGCACCGGGGTGCCTTTGCCTTTGGGGAACATTGTTTTGTGTGGGAGGACGCCCGCCGTCTTTCTGTTTTTTTTTTTAAATCGCTATTTCATCTGTCAGATCATCGCGGCCGCGACCCTCTCGCACTCCAACCGCACTCCTCCTCAACCCGACAACCGAGCTTGGTCCGGGGGGAAGGGGCGGGGTAAGGGCCTGACGGATGCTCACACGGGCCAATGATCGTGCGCCATTCGGTTTAAGGTCTGCCTTTTTTGTGCTTTCAGTTTGCTGCTCTGACGCTGATAGCTGCGATATCAATGAGTGTAATTTCATGAAGGTATAAACTTATTGTGTTCTTGTTTCAATAAAGCTGTTGAAAAGCAAAATAAAAATTATAATAACTTAATGAAGAAATTGACAGTTCCCCTGTCATTATTTCTTTGACTTGACTCTTACCTATGTAGTGTAAATGCACTACCCTGGTAATTAACCGAAATGTGATATTTTTTCTTTTGCCAATATATTTTTTTCAATATAACAAATGTATATGAGATTTCCAAAAATTAAACAAAATACATAAGATGTATATCATCTCCAAAGCCCTGGAAATGTTTTTTTTTTTTTTTTTTTTTTTAACCAAGTGGAAAGTTTTATATTGCTCACAGTTGTAATTCTTTAACATTATGTTGTTGATGCCAGTTGTTTTTTTGACTCCTCTGATAAGCTTTTACTGCCATTTGGAGGCTCCATATAAAAAAGCCCCCACATTTCTAAATTCCAGGAGTTCGTAAGTGCAGTATTTATATCAGCAACGATAGGAAAAACGAGTTTTGCCACGTCAGAGCCAGATAATGCCTGTCATGAATGACCTGGGATTAAAATAAGCTTTAAAATGAGCGAGGTAAAAGTCTTAGCAAGTCTTAGCAAGTTGAGGTGTTTTTTTAAGAGTGTTTAACTTAGTTCAACTGAATATTCTTTTGGTTCAAAGGTTTAATTAACTTTTCACAAGTCACTTGTGAGAAGATTAAACATTTGCCAAAATGCTGAAGCCAGATAAATATATATATATATATATATACAGTATACATGGAACACCTTTATCAAAACACACAGTTTAATTAAATTAATTTAGTAGCTATGAGACAAAATATTTAAGGAAGAGAATAACATGTTTCTTACTCAAATATTGTTTCTAATTGATTGTCTTGAATGGCGGCTGCAAGCCAAATATGGTTCCACCTTAAAAATGTAGGAGTAGCTGTAACCACTACAGGGAGAAAATCTGAGAAAATTGACATAATTGTAGATACAGAAAGGAGATTTCTGGGTGTTGTGGGAGTTTCTCGAGAAGATGTGCAGCAGCTGTTGAGAAAAGCTTTTAGTTTCTTCTCAAACACCTGAAAAATAGAAAAGTTATGGCAGAGTGGGAAATGGGTGGGAAAAGGGGTTATTATTATTTTATTTAGTCAGTGGAGATTTTAATTTAAATCCAGTAGATGGCGGCAATGCAACATTTTGGATGCCAACCGCCAAAAAAAAACAATAAGAAGAAGAAGAACCACCACAGTCGTTATTTTTTTCCATGAATGTTTTTTCCCCACCTGCATTCTGCGAAGACCCGCCCTACTCTGCCTCTGATTGGCTAATACTCGTTACCTCCGTTGGTTAGATTGGTTAGATTTAGGTATGGGGAGTGAGAGCCAATCAGAGGCAGAGTAGGGCGGGTCTTCGCAGAATGCAGGTTTGGGGAAAAAATAACGCCCACCACGGGGGATGGTCTCTCTCTTTCTCTCTCTCTCTCTCTCTCTCTCTCTCTCTCTCTCTCTCTCTCTCTCTCACTCACTCACACACACACACACAAACAAACACACACACACACACACACACACACACACACACACACACACACACACTTTTTAAGACTGCGGTGTGTGTGTGTGTTTTTGAGGAATGGGTGAAATGAAAAGAGCCACGGTCCGGGTCGCAGACTGCTCATTTATAGCTGGTTTTATGGTTTGTAGCCGACATTCATCCGCACTCGAAGGACTTTAAGTCGTCTTCAACTTGAGCAGTAACTCTTAAACTGCATGGGTAAGCATTTTTATGTTTTTTTTTTTTTAGTGAGTATTTACTGGTGACGACTTACAGTGTTTTACAGCATAAATAACTAGCTAAAATCAGCTGTAGTCCACTTGATATTTTGTTTCTCTATTGCAAGTTGCCACAGAAGTTCATGCTGGATGTTTTGGTCTGCCTCTTTTCTCGTGAAGTCAATGTTAAGGTCACTACAGCTGTCAGCGATAACAGGAAAGACAGGTGACCACTACATGGACACCCCATTGGAGCAAAAGTTACGGGCAAACACTTCCCAACAAACTGTTTCCAATAATACCATTCAGTGGCATACGGCTTGAAATAGTTTGTGAGTCAGTTTGACTGCAACTTCTCTAAAAAGACAAATTCCAGCCCGCATTTTTGAAAAGCATATTGTTTATACTTGCATTCATAGCTGAGGAGCAGTGTCATCAAATGATGTTAGATTTAAAGAGGCATTTCAGGTTTATCCTAATCCGGGTGGTGGGGAAATGTTGAGCAATTTCTCAGTAGACAAGCGTCTTACGTTGGAGCACTGGACCAAACTGAGTGTTTTTGATTAAGTTGTGAACAAAAACTAAATATGTCAATATTAAAAAAAGTTGATGTTGACTAACAAAAAATGAATTGTTTATGTCAGATGAAAGTGAGTCACTGAGTGACTGTCAAACAGCTCTGACCTTCAGTAACCTCTTTTGTTTTGTTAGTTACTCCATCACAACTAATGTAGTTTTAATTTTATATTGCAAAAAAATGCCTTACTGAATGCCCAGTCAGTGATTTCTTAGGTCATATATTTGACATGGGGATGGACCTTGACAGCAAAATTACAATTAACATTGTAATTTTCACATAGTCTTGATATTGAGGTATCCTGACATGTATTATATATGCAAACTGTAATAAAAAGCACATATTGGAGTATTAAATTCACAAGTCAGTCAATTATATTGTGTAGTGCATGAAAGGAACTTATTGAGCCAACACTTATTGGCTCAAGAAAAAATTAAGGAGCTTGAGTTAAGTTTTTTTTTTTTTTGGATTATGATGTGTTTTAAGAAACCAAAATCAAGAATTTACTTCTGCTTCTATTGACCATCATAATTAAAACTGGAGGTCTGGGGCTTGTTCAAAGAAGCATCTTTACTGAGTTATTATCAGTATTGCTGAATTAAACCTGGAATGAGTGTTTTTACATCAGGTTATATCAATGAATCAGTAAACCTGCCTCTTTAAAAATGCTTGTGAGTTTAAAATATTACTCATGTACACACACTTGACAACATCAGAAAACTAATAACTTATATTTAGCCATATTAAAACACTTGTTGTGATGCAGGTTTCAGTCAGCTTTTGAATTTTGCTGATGTGGCAACCATTTTGTTTACATTTGGATCACACACTGTACTTGTAATTATATTTTTTCTTCAGTACCTGAGACAAAAACACAAAGTGGAAAGTGTTGAACTGGTTCTACTGTAACGCACTGTCATGTGTTTCCTGTCTGAGTAGTTGTGCATTATGACATCTGAGGGGAAAGATGCTGACACCATGCAGGACCAACTTTTCATTCTTGAGACTGGGGAAGTGTATAGAAACCCCACTGAAGTGAAGATGAGTCAGATAGTGCTGCCATGTCACGCCAACCACTGTGGGGAGCTGAGTGTTGGACAGCTGTTGAAGTGGATGGACTCCACAGCCTGTCTGTCTGGTAAGCAAGGATCAGAAGACCTCAACAACTCACAACAATGGCTGATAAAACCATATACAAAAGCGTAATTATTATTTTTAAACTCCCAGTAGTTTCAAGGCATATATAAACTCTTAAAATGCACCTAAGAATTTAATGTTATTGTGCTTTTATATATATGTCAAGTTATTACAGTTGTTTGCCTGTTTTAGTTTTTGACCTGACCTTGATTTGTTCTGGTCTATAAGATAATCATGAAAGAATGTCTGTTTTTGATTAATCCAGCAAACAAGCAAAACACCTGAGAATAAAAGTTATTTATCAAACACAAAAATCATGAAAAAATCCAATAATTTCATAAAGCAGTCCTGTCTATTTATTTGCAATATTGCGTAATACATCCAGAGATATTAAAGGGGTTTCTTCCACCGTATAAACCACACAGAAAAATCTCACAATATATATATTGTCTCATATCATAACAACAACATATCATCACATCGGCCAACCATATTTCACAGCATATATGGCCCATAACCACAGGGAAGATTTTTTAACATATTTACCTTTTATACATTGCATTCCCTTTGTTAAGCAAGTAAAACAGGACTTAAGTCTTTTAATGTGATTACTTTCTTATTCCCATATAGATGCACATATTTACAGGTTAGCTTTCTCTTTCCCCTGCTTGCAGATGCTTTGTGCTGCACTACCTATATGTTTGTGTAATCTCTCCTCTCCCAGCTGAGAGACATGCAGGTTGTTCCTGTATCACAGCCTCTGTGGACGACATCCATTTTGAGCACACTATAGGGTAAGGTATTAACCTTAATGCTGCTCTGCCAAGGTGTATCTGCACCTTAGTCGCAGACAATCATATTGCATGCATTGCTTATAAGTGAGAAAAAAGGTCAAATGCTACTAAAAAGGGCTGTTTTTCTGTTAAATAACACTGATAATGATACTATCATAAGAAATTCAAAACCAACCGGACTTAATTCATATAAATCATATTAAAAATATCTATTAATTGAAATAAATGCATTATTTAAACAAATAAATTGACAAGAAAAAGGTGGACATTGATGACCAAACTTGCCTTGATGTAACTGAACATTTTATCTCACAGTAGTGAGGTTCAGATTGTGTTGATGGTATAATCACAGCTCCATGTTGATAGTAAAGAGAGGTGTGTGTATCTGTCTACTCCAGGGTGGGAAAGGTTGTCAACATAATAGCAAAGGTCAACAGAGCCTTCACATCCAGTATGGAGGTGGGTGGACATTGTTTTTTAATTACAGTACAGTGAACATTCATAATATTTTAGAAAAAATGAAATTAATGTGCTGATTCTTTACACTTCAGGTAGGCATATTGGTGACTTGTGAAGACCTCTACACTGCCAGGCAGTGGAAGGTTTGCCATGCCTTCGCCACCTTTGTTGCCAGACGAACTGAAGCTGGGAAGGTAAGAGTGATGAAGCAAGACATCGACACAGAGGCATTTTTCTAAAGCTTGTTTAACATCTCCAGGGCCTGCGTATGTGCACACAGGTACAGCTGAAGCAGGTGATTCCTCACACACAAACGGAGCAGATGGAGTACAGCCTGGCAGCAGAGCGAAGGAGGATGAGGCTCATCCACGCTGAGATCATTACAGACCTACTGAGCAGCAGCACGGCTCAACTGGGTACACATAAGGTTTCATAACACTGGGCCAGACGTCTACGCCACTGAAAATCTGATAGATTAAAGCTCTTTGTTTTTGCACTCTAACTAGGAGAATGTCAGGAATATGAGGATGCCGTGCCAGCTGAGCGCACGCGAGTGGAAAGTGTGGAGCTGGTGCTACCACCCCATGCCAACCACCAAGTCAGCACCTTTGGGGGGCAAATCATGGCCTGGATGGAGAATGTGGCTACGATTGCAGCAAGGTGTGTATCTACTGTTGTTTTCATAGTTAATTTTCAATAAGAGTTAATCTAGCTTCAAAGGAATAGTTCAACGTTATTTGGTATCAATCTTCTCATCTAATGCTCAACAACGAAGTGAATAAGTGTATTTCTGAAAAATAGCAAACTGTTCCTTGAATTCCTAGTTTGGAGGCTTTTTGTGACGAGGCCAAGGTCCAAAACAGAAACACTCAAGACAAACTACAATCGCCTTCTTCTTTTTTTTTTCTCTTTTATCTCAATCTAGTCGCTTATGTAACGCTCATCCAACCTTGAGGACCATAGACATGTTTCATTTTCGTGGCCCGTCTCACATTGGCGACCGACTGGTACTGAAAGCGATTGTTAACAACGCCTTCAAGCACAGGTGAGTCTCCGCAGTGAAAGCATCACAAGGGAGAATAATTCTCAGCTCATCTAATTAATGTTTTCAACCTATCTCTATAACTCTATAAGCCATTTACATGTGTATTTATACTGTACTTATTTGTGTGTATCTTTTTGTGAACCCATGTGTCTGCATACATGCTCTAGTATGGAGGTGGGTGTGTGTGCGGAGGCCTACCAGGGTAGAGAACCTCTGCGTCATATAAATAGTGCCTTTATGACCTTTGAGGTGCTGGACAGTGATAGGAAACCATGCACGCTGCCACGGATACGACCTGAGCCCGTGGTGAGTTTTCCAGGTGTCCTGTTGCTGCCTTAGAGAGGTCATAATGTGCAGCAAAGAAAGAAAAAAATCAGTACAAAGTTTATGTAAATAATATCCTTGTGTGAGGACCTCACTATTATGTTTTCTGATGTTTCACAGGATGGAAAAAGACGTTATAAAGAAGCAATTGCAAGAAAGAAGATTCGGCTTGATAGGTTAGTATCTCCTGGTTCATTTCCAGGTTTCATGGTTTGTAGACTGACTGAGGGCAAACATTGGTTTATTGCAGGAACATACTGATTATAGTTTTCAGTGTAAAGATTGGCCTGTAAACAAAAAAGATTTCTATTTCCCAAAGTACCAGTTATACTATCATCTGCTCTTTTTTAAAAATGTTTCTTTATTACAATCAGGAAAAGTATGTTTTGAGCCCATATTGGCTCAAAGAAACTGTCTCAGGTGTGTTAGTATAGCAGTAGTATAGGATCAAAATACTATAGTACCTATAGTATATCACTAAACAACATTGCATACATAAGGTATCAATACATTGACATAATGTATACATAAACAAATATAGGAAAATCGCAACTGTAGATAATGATGCAGTATAAAGCTCTGGAGGTAAAACTGAAACAGCGTTATCATTTAATAGTTTGTCCAGTGTGCTACAGAATCCACTGGTTACAATACTCTGCAGCAGCACATGACATGGCAGGGCAGCATATCACAGCTGAGCACACTTTGGTGCAGAGTCTGTCAAGCATAATACGCTCATTGTTCAGTTGTAAAGTACCCTGCCTCCAGTATAATCTTTTTTCGACTATTTGATAACTAAACATGTGGGATCATGCCTAGAATGAAAGTGTTCACATCGGTCAGGTTCTTGGTCTTTCTCTTGAATGTAAATCATTGCTGCCCTACATGTTTACAGGAAATACATTATCACTTGCAAGCAAACTGAGGTGCCTCTGTCTGTACCCTGGGATCCAAGTAACCAGGTATTGCAATTATTTCAGGCAAACAGATGCAGGCATCCTTTTGTAAGATATTGCCACCATATTCAAGCTTCAGAGTTCAGACAGCCTTTTGTCCTTTTTCAGATGTACCTGAGCTACAATAATGTGTCAGCACTGAAACTGATGAATACCAGAAACAACTGGGTATTAACCTCTGAGAAAAATAAGGTCAGTACAGCGTACATTATTGTCCAGGATATAGCTTGTTAAACAGTTACAGCTGTTGTGATTCCACTGTGCTTTCTGATCTGTATTATTATGGACAAACTGAAAACGCTCAGTCATGGTGACTGCTTAAAGTAGGCCCACATGGCTTCAATTAAATTGAGGAATACTGCAAGTTTTCAAAGTTTTAGAGGATAAGACCTAAAAAAAAATAGTTGTTCTCAATAGAAGTCCATGTATTTACAATCACTCATTAACCCAACAATTACTGTAGCAGTTTTGAAATCAAACTTGATGTGTACACATAACACATCTGGATTGAATCCTGTTCATAGACGATAAGCCCACCTCCTCTTTGTCGATGTGCTCCATTCCTTAGGTCAGACTGTACACACTGGAGGAAAACCAGGTGCTGTGCTTCAAGGTGGAGATGCATGTCAGCGTCCCAGCAGAGCAGACGTTCCACCTGCTGTCGGACCTGAGGAGGAGAAAGGAGTGGGACCAGCATTATGAGTCAGTAACATCTTTGACATTCAGCAGTTAATATAGATTTTTCTGATCACACGACAAGATAAAAACCAACAATAAGTAATTCTGTCGCTCAGTAGCTCCAAGAGTCCCAAAGCCTGTTTGTTTTCTACTGAACAGGTCACAAATATACAGTTACATTTAAAAAAAAAGACTCAGTAATTTCCTATAAAAGCTGAGTACTGTAGTTTTTAGAAATTATTACTCAAACAGGAGTAAATGGAGTGTTTCTTGGGACTATTTTCAGCGGTGGATTATTATACTTTTGGTGTTATAGCAAGTATCGGCCGCAGGACGGTATGTGGGATTGACTCAAAATGTCCAGGTTCATGGTCATAAAGTCACCCAGTCAGTGCAACATCGTGGCTCATTTATGTTATTAGTATTTTTTTTGAAGAACAATGGAGCTCTGTGGCACAGAGGAATAAGCTAGATCAGGCTTTGGCTACATAGGCAGTTACTTGTTTGTAAGACCGATTCATTGTTGGTTTTTGGTCTTTTCATAAGATTTCTTTTCACCTGGGATTCCTCAGTCTTAATATACTATTACAGCAACCAACAAGAGGAACACAAAGGAAAAGTTATAGTGTTATTTCTTCTGTTTTCCTCTAATGGTGCATTTCATGACAAAGGAACTATTGGCACGTATCGAAAGCTCTCACTGTGATGCTGCAGTGATTACATTAACTGGACATTGCAAACAAAACTTTATTCAGTGACTTATTTACTTACTTGTTTAAAGTGATAGTGACAACAGTGTGAGATAAAGCGGATTTAATCTTGTCAACTGCAGGGACTGTGAGGTGATCACCCAGGCGGATGATGATGACACCCTTTATCGTGTAACCACACCCTCTGTCAGTAAAGGGGGCAAAGGCAAGGACTTCATCCTGCTGGCATCTAGGAGGAAGCCATGTGATTCGAGGTGTGATAACATACCACATAATAATAGACATATGGAGATGACCTTGCTCACCTCTGCACTGCACACCATTTTGATAATACCCCATCATTTCCTGATTTCCTATTCCACCTCATAATATCTGTTATGCAACAGGGTTATTGCATTACTGCCTGCCGCTTGCTGTTTCATAAAGTCTCATGATACTATCCTTTTTTGTCCCTCTCAGGGACCCATATCTGATCGCTCTGCGTTCTGTCACTTTGCCCACTCACCCTCCCACTGAGGACTACACGAGGGGAGAGGTGCTCTGTGCCGGCTTCACAATCTGGGAAGAGTCCAGTACTGTCACCAAGGTTGGCCAAATGAGAGAGGGCATGCATTCTTCCTACAGTTACAGTTAGCACATGACTTCATCACTCGCATAACTCACAACAGTTCACAAGTGCAGAACAAAATGACAAGACGCAATGTTCTACTGCACCACAATTGACCTGTGTTTTGTTTCAGATCACCTACTACAACCAGGCCACACCGGGCGTCCTTCCCTACATCTCCACAGACATCGCTGGACTCTCCTCTAGCTTTTACAGTGCTTTTTCCGCCTGTAGCCACTTCCTGGAGACCAACAAGGACAGCCTTGCTGCTCTGCCGCCCTCTGCACTGCAACACAACAGTGATACCATGCTCTCTCTCCAAAAGGAGCAATAGTATCCTCTCTCTGTCTTTATCCCATTTCACCTCTGTTGTGGAAGTGCTGTGTGCTCTTACAGAAGCCGCAGTTGAATGTAACTGTCTTTGCAATGGATTTGTAGGGTTTTTTTAAACCTCAGTTCATACTGTGTGACTTTATCCGTTCTGAAAATGAGAGACATACTCTCTAAAAAGGCTGAAGAAATACGGTGTATACTTTTTAAGAACGTGCTGCTTGTTCTCAGCCAGATTAATAGGTATGAAGCAAGAGTGCAAAATGTTTCTCTTGGATTTTAAGCCTCTTAGGTTTTATTAGAGCCAATATAGTATGGTTAAATTTCTTTCTGTGCAATACTAATTTATACATAAATCACATTTTGGTACATCATTTTAAATATTTAACGATCTGTTACCTTGAGACAACCATGTTTTTAATGGTATGACCAGTATTAAGAGAAAATAACATGAGGATGAAACTAGTCTAAACTGAGATGTTTCAATCAGCCTTTTTTAATAGTTTATTGTTTTCTACCTCCTGTCAGAGTCAAGTTTTTAAACTATTTAAGTTTTAAAATATAAGTCAAGATGTACATTTAGTGTATGATGCTGCTGCTTTAGACAACAATGTATAGTTTTAGAGAAATGAACTTGCACTGATTGTAATATGTGGACCTTAAGTGGCCAAGTATCTGTCTTGATTTAACTGAAACATTAAGCACAACAGACCTGTGGATTTTGCTCATTTGAGCTGTTGTTTTGGTTGTCACCTCCCTTCCCCCTGCATTCCTACCATTCCTGAACCAATTTTTATGTACAAAAAAACCAAAACAAACACAGCTTGCAATTGTATCCCACTGTAACTTGTGATGTTAGTGTTGTAATAGGTGCAAGCCAGCTGAGGAGTTTAATAGAGTCTGAGTGAAACAGTCAGGCTTAATCCTCTTCTGGGAGCCTCTGACTGGGGCTTATAGGAGAAGGTAGCTCTGCTTGCTTTCCAGGTATTGTGTTTGTTCCATGATCATCCTGTTATGCTCACAACGTTTCCTGGTTTTAGAGCAACAGCATAAGCGAATGCAGCTGCATTTAAAAAAAAAAATTGAAAAAAAGTATGTAATCCCCTCCTAATTTCTCCTTGGCTTCATGAATTTTAGGTGAAACACTGGCAGACACAAGCCACTCAGTAATCCTGCAGAATAAATCTGTCCAAAGAAAACATAGATGAGAGTCTTGTGTGGTTTGGCCTGCAGCTTGTCGCTCGCTGCCAGTTCACACTGCTCTGCAAGTCACTGAACAGTGTCTGATGTGTGCTATTCTTGTTAAAGGGCCCGGTCAGTGAGGCAAGCTGCCCCCCCCCACCATGGTCGTCATCAGTGCCCACTCTCAAGCCATCCTCCTCCCACTGCTCTTATTTTAGAAATGTAAAATGCTTTTGCCTGGCATCCTGCAACAGCCTGTCTCCACTGGCTCTTACCACGTGCTTCCTCTCCCTGCGGTTCTTGATTCTCTGCCTCTGTAGATAAGTTTACCAACTCTATTTACTTTTTACTCATGATCTGCCTGCAACTTGTCGGCAGTCATCTGGGAGGCAGACTTGTTGACGGGAACCTGAGCAACCAGCTGTATGAGGTTCATCTCAGCATTAGTGGATGGATGATGTGGTTGAAAGTGGCAGAAATCTAAAAAAGAAACTGTTATTTGTGTTCACCCAAAACACTGTAATCCTCAAAATCTTAGTAAATATAAAAAAATTTAATAAAATACCTGAAGCAGTAGGTACTGAATGTTGAATAATGGATAAAGAATTATCTGTTTCATCAGTTGTGATTTTCACTTTGGGCTTTTGTGTCAACTTAAAATGTCTCGAATGGTGAAAGAAAGTTCAAGCATTCAGTTGACAGTAATGGCAGAGAGATAACAGAGAAAAATGTTTGCAATTGAGAAGCTGTAACCAGTGTTATTTTTACTTGGTAAATAATACACAATTATTCAATCATCAAATGTGCCATGGATTAATTTTGATTTGTCAGTCTGGACAGATGAAAAATGTATTTAGTCAGAGAGCCAAAAAAATACTTGAAAATATAGGATGAATTAATTTCTTTGATATCATGTGACTTTTTCTATTTAGATAACCAAAGAACATAGGTCCATGGATTATCACAGATACTTAAATCTTGCTTCAATGACTTTGTACTAATCATGTTTCTTGTTTCTGTCTGACTTAATGCATGAGACAATGACTCAACTTTATAGAAGTGACATTATTGATGCTGCATTGGTTGCTTCTCATGTAGTACCATTGAGATGTAAAAGGGTCTGTGGCAGACAACCAATCCCTGGACATTTCTACATATCGTTGTCATGGAGATTCAGGAACTGTAGCATCTGCTGTTCCTAAAACACAGCTCCAGGAGTGTGGATTATGTGAAAGATAATGAAATTTACTACAATGTGCAATTTTATGTCATGCAAAAAAACAAAAACAAAAAAAACAAACAAACATGAAGTCTAGCCTTTCTAGCATCTGTTGCCATAGTGACATGGGAACAATAGCAGGTTGTGTCTCCTTAAAACAATATTCAGCTATCTCTGATCAACCAGTTAGGCAGTGTTTAAAAAAATAAAATGTTTTTTTTTGACTCATTTGCTGACTAGACTTGATTTATGGACATCAGTGTGTTTGTGAGCTAAATTTAATTGTTAATAAAGGTAACTATAATCACAAAATCAATATGTAGAGCACTTGTAGGGGTAGTTCACTGGGTTGTAGTTACTGTTTAGGACACTGAGGTCATGTTGTTAGTATTGTATCTGGGAATTGGAGGGTTTTAAGGACCTGAGGAAGAGTTTACATTATATTAAATTAAACTTCATTGGTTCTTTACATCTTATTTTAGACTCAGTATATCTAAATTTGACATTTTTTAGGTAAAACAAACAAATTCAATTACATTAAAATGTCAGAAAATAGTGATAATGCCCAAAGATTTTCAGTCTGCTGTGATATGAAACAAAGAAAAGCAGGAAATCTTTGTATTTGAGAGGTTGGAACTGGCCAGACTTTGGTATTTTTCCTTGAAAAATTACTTGGCTGATTGATTGATTATCAAAATTGTTTAAAATTAATTTTCAGGCGATCAACTAATTGATTAACTGACTAATTGTTTCAGCTCTATGTATTTATTCACCAGAACTGTTATGTGGAGAAGGCTTTTAAACAGTCTTTTAGACCAGTGTTCCCCAACCTTTTTGGCCTGTGACCCCTCAAAGTAAAGCAAAGTCTACCTGAGACCCCTCGTCACATGTTGCATTATCTACCAGTTAAATTACGGGTTATTGTCTTGGTTCATCGGTTAGTCGTTTAAAGTTCCCCACAGTTCAAGGTTACATTTTCAAATGTCTAGTTTTGTCTGATTAACAGTCCAAAACTCAAAGATACCCAGTTTATCATCATGTTCGACAATGAAAAGCAACAAATCATCACGTTTGAGAAGCTGTTTTTTTTTTTTTTTTTTTTTTTTTTTTTACATTTTTGCTTAAAAAATGACTAAAAAGACTAAAAATTATCAAAATACTTGCTGATCAATCTTCTGCCAACCAACTAATGGTTTAATGACTAATTTTATTTTGTTTTATTTGAATAACTTTTAGAGGCTTGAGGAGAAAAACTGAAATCCACAAGAAATAAAGCAGAAATTAAAAGAAAACATGAAGAAAATCACAGTTTTGTGTGTCCAAAATATGTTGGGGTTTTTTTGTTTTTGTTTTTTTTGTCTGTATCTTGTCCTGTCCTATCGTCTCACGACCCCTTTGAATAATCCAGCGACCCCTTGTGGGGATCCCGACCCCCAGGTTGGTAACCAATGTTTTAGACCATCACTAAGGCGGATAGAATTAATAAATAAAATAATATTTAAAAAAAGAATCAAATAAAAACATGAATATACAGATAAATTAATAAAGGAAATGGAGAGAAAATAAATATATATTTTACAAACTTTATGGTGCATTTGTCATGGTTGCAGGTTGGTTGCTTGTGGCTTTGGCAGTTCACCCTCACCACGTGCTCCTTTTTCCCCGCCCACGTTGTAAACATAACCACGTGACAACACCCGGTAGTGAAGGAGACAGCAGTCTGCTACAGTAACAGAGACTTAGAGCGAATATATTTGAAAACGACAGTATGAATCAAGAATGTATAGTAAAGTTAAAAATTGCAACAAGAGAAAAAATCAGGAGATTTAACTCTTTGCGTGGTAAGTTTCATTTTTGACTCTTGAATGTTTCCCCCCTAATATTTAGCTCCTCCTGTGTTTATCTGCAAACCATGGCTTCATTTTAGCGTCTGTATAAACTAAATATGTTATAATAAACTGCTTCTTGCTTCGCCTGAAGGTGCAGAGGTGCAGCCGGATGAGTTTTGGGATGTGGTGGTTGTGACCGCTGTGGATGAGATCCAGAAAGAAGCATATGAGCTGCAGATCAGTGAGAAAGTTGACAGAAAAGAGCTTCCCCTCGGAATCCAGTACAAGGTCTTCTCAGATCCGCCTGGATCCAAAATAGGTAAGTGAGTCAGACAGCACTCCCCAGTCTCATGTTACTGTCCCCTGTTTGCTGCTGAAGGGTGTCAACAAAGTAGCGCTTCAACTAACAATAATAATTATTAATCGATTTATCATTTGGTCAGAAAATAGTGAAAATTACCCTTTTAATTTCCCAGACTCTAAGTTTCTTTATCCAATCAACAGCCCAAAACCCAGAGATATTCAGTTTGCTATCATGAGTGACAAAGCAAAGCATGACATCATCACATTTGAGAAGCTGAAACCAACATATTTGCTTAAAAAATGACTAAAACGATTATTCAATCAAAATAGTTGCTGATTCATTTACAAATCGATTAATCGACTAATCGTTGCAGCTCAACAACAAAGCACTGCAATATAGTTATGATGACCTTGTGTTTTGAAGGGAATGGGGGCTCCACTCTGTATGCACTGCAGCAGCTGAAGGACGTCTACGGGAAGACTCTGAGCAGACTGAGAGTCATCCTCATCCATGCAGGTTTGAGACATTTTTTTAAAATAAATTAGAGAAATAGATCATTTCTTCCACTGAATGCTGGTCAGACTTCAACTAGCCACTATTTTCATTATTGATTAATCTGCTGAATACTTTGGTGATTAATAAAGTAAGCATTTGGTCTATAAAATCTACCAGAAAAAAAGAAACAGTGAAAAGTGTCCATTACAGTTTGTATGTAATTATAGTATCTAATGATTATGATGGTATAAATTAGGGCTTAATGACAGTATAATGAGGCTGCTGCTTAAAGCTCAGAGAAGCTGCAACACGAGCCAAATGTTTGTAAATGTTGGTGTAGCCACCTGCTCTGCTATAATATAAAATCTTCTATATAGATGTATGTATAGATTGTATCTGATTCTGCAAACGGTATTATTTTAGCCTTAACCAACCCTGAACTGAGCTCCGCCAAGTTCTCGTCTTTTTTAGATATTGTGTATTTATTTATTCTTTCTTCCCTCTATTTGTATTTTATTGTGCTATGGAGCCCCCATGAGTGGTGTACTTAATTATCTTAATTGAATTAGTTTTATCATTTCAAAGGTAAGTGTCAAAAAAAAGACTTTTCAGGTAGTTTACTAAATATTTTCATTGAAGCAGTTTACTCCAGAGTTAAGGGGTTGATTGCAAATGCTCAGTCAACTTAGTTAATGCACCTACTGTGTGTGATGTTTCAGACTTTAACGTTTCTCCTCTCATTCTTCCAGGAGGGTCGAGTCAGCGTTTGCCCAGTGCCAGCGCCCTGGGGAAGATCTTCACCGCTGTACCTCTGGGTGACCCTCTCTACCAGATGCTGGAGCTCAAACTGGCCATGTATGTGGATTTCCCAGCTCATATGAAGCCCGGCGTGTTGGTGACCTGCGCAGATGACATAGAGCTCTACAGTATTGCGGAGGATGAGAGTGTTAAGTTTGACAAACCGGGTTTTACAGCTTTAGCTCACCCGTCCTCGCTGTCTATCGGAACAACCCACGGCGTGTTTGTCCTGGATTCGTATGAACCGTCCACGCACTCGCAAATGGAGAACATTTCCTGCTTGCGTTTTCTTCACAAACCAAGCGTTGATAAGATGCGAGACAGTGGTGCTGTTTGTCAGAGGAGGAGTGGTTGTTTTTCTCTATCTGACACCGAGTTTGTCTACACAGACAGCACCTATTACGTCGACTTTGATACCGCACAGTCTCTCCTTGATTTGCTGAAAGAAGTTGGACCTTTAGAATGCGAGATAGACGCATACGGGGATTTTCTCCAAGCACTGGGCCCCCGAGCCACGATAGAGTACACCCGCAACACTGCTAATGTCACCAAAGAGGAGCGCAGTCTGGTGGAAATCCGCCAGAAGATCTTCCATCTCCTTAGAGGAACTCCCCTGAATGTCATCCTCCTCAACGATTCCAAGTTTTACCACATTGGAACCACGTCAGAATACCTCTTTCACCTCACTGAGGACACGGTGCTAAGGAGTGAGCTGGGCCTCCTGTCGTCTGCTTTCAGTGTACATTCAAATGAAAACACAGAAGGCTGCTGTGTTATGTGCAGCATCCTCGATTCCAGTTGTTCTGTGGGAGCTGGATCAGTGGTGGAGTACTCCAGACTGGGAGCAGGAACATCTGTAGGCAGCAGCTCCATTGTCAGCAGCTGCTGGGTCAGTCCAGGCCTCTCAGTGCCTGATGGAGTCTTCATGCATTCACTGTGTGTGAAGCACCAGAACCGAACCAGGTTTGTAACTGCCGCCTTCGGGATTAACGACAACCTGAAGCGTAGCGTGGAAGCTCCTGCATCTATGGAAGCACTGGAGCTTTTTGGAGTCACCCTGGCAGACTGCGTGTCCCGCTGGGGGTTGGGAAATGAAGTCTTAAGGTTCTCCGGTGACGTGTCCAGCTGTAGTTTATGGAACGCTCGTCTGTTTCCCGTTTGCTCCGACCCACAAAGCTCATTCTCAATGTCTCTCAAGATGGCGCAGGCCGTCCTCAGTGGCTCTACATTCACGCTACCCAAAGACACACAGCTGATGTCTATGCAAGAGTCCCTGCAGTGTAAGAACCTGGAGGAGATGTTGAAGTTCAGGAAGGGACTACATCATGACATCACACAGAGAAGATGTAGCAATTAAAGCCGCTGTGTTTAATTTAGATTTTGTGTTTTATGTTGTCAGTGTAAGTACAAGAAAACATTAATTGTACCATAAATTATTGATATACTTTATGATCATTTGATGATCAACTAATGTTTTCACAGTCAGGACTATGAGATTTTTATTTCTTTGATTTATTATGGTGTAACCATTTATAAAATGTGTCCTTAAATCTTTTATACATCTGTAAATTTTTCTTATTGAAAATTAGATAAATTTTGATGCCCTCTCATAGCCTTTATGTTTTTACTTCATCCACATTGCACAGTTGTAACATTTAAGTGGCAGTAATAATGATTTGTTCAGGACAAGAGGATATCAAAGGTATAAGAAGAAGAGTATGTCAGCAGATGTAGAGAAACCAGTTTGGTTTATGATGAGATTATGGGGTTTCTGATGGGCTCTTCTACATTGACATATCTGTTGTCTTATCACTGTGCAAGGCAGGTGGCACTTTCACTTTACTTTTTGTACTTGTACAGCTGTAGTGATATTATTTTGTCAGTTGAACTAGGGGCAGGTCCCTCTGAGGGCTGCAGAGCCATTGCGAGGGTGAGAGAGGGACTAAAGTTGATCAGATCTATTTCACAGCACACATTCTGACTCATCAAACGCACGTGTAACATTATTAATTGCTGCTTTGCATTGCAATTATAGACCCTTTCACAGCAGACGTTTTGACTTGTCAAAGCAGGAAAGGCATAGGTGTTAATTATAACACTAACGATAGCTCCGTCCCATTAATCGTCCTCATTAATGTTATTAATTCCACCTTTTGACACATCAAAATGTCTGAAAAGGGTCTGTTGCTGGAGTGTTAATGATTATTAATGTTATTCCTTCCACCTGTGCTTTTCTTGCTTTAACAAAATGTCTGCTGTGAAAGGCCTAACAGAAAAAAGTTTGGGAACCACCTAACAAGACCAGTATTTGCCAGACACATCTGTAACAATATACACATTTCCAACTTACTTTTCTACATCAGACATCTCGGGGTATCTGGGACAGTGCACTGATCGCCTGCTTTGTTTTATACTGTATACACACGTCGCAAACACTGTCACACTGATCCACGTTTGCTCGAGGGAGATCAGTTGTCGTAGTTGTTAGGCATTCCACTCAAAGGTGTTTATTTTTAGCCCCACAGACATGATCCCCCTTTATCTGGACCTGTGCAATTGTGGCAGAGAGAGAGATTGTGTTACTGCTTGTTCACCAAACTATACAGCACACATTCAAAGAAAACGGACCTTTATCAATGGGAAATTACAAATCAAGACCATCTCAGACGTGTACAGGTAATATAGCTTGCTGTGTTTGTGGTTCATTTCAGATGACTAACAACAATGCCTACATTGAAGATGCGTAGAAGTGTGAGTTTTACTTTTAGCTGCCCTTAATCTCTATCACAAATACTGACGTGTTGAAAAAAACATTTTAAACACTGTTAGTGACTAACAATGATTTATGATAGTGTTCATATGTAATGCAATGTACAGTTTGGACACAATTATGATCAATATTTCTGAATCATACATTTACACATGTATATATCAAGTTAATTATGTGAGTAATCAACAATGGATTCGTTGTTGATGTGTTTGATGGGGCTGTGAAGATGAGTGGAAGAAGAAGGTGAGCGAGTCGTACTCTGCAATCATCGAGAGGTTGGAAGATGACCTCCGGCTCAAAGATAGTGAGGTTGTGGAGCTCAAACTTGCTTTCAGGTGACAGAAACCTTTCCTGTTTTTAAAAGTGTTTAACGAATTTTTCTGGGTCAGTGGGTTTTCAGTTTTCAGAAGCAGGCGATGTTTTTTTTCTGTTGCCTCAGCTGTGATGAAGCTTTTCAGAAGGTGAACTTGAGCTACCGAACAGAGAAGGGGCTGTCCCTGCTGCATCTCTGCTGCGTTGTGGGAGGTATGCATGACTACTAGACTCTATTAATAACTCCTTGACAAAATGCAACAGTGGAAGGAAGGATTAGTGCAGACTGACTGACGTTGTTGTCTGAAGATGACCTCTGGTGTTGACCACATGGAAGTAAACAGATTCTAAATATACTGTACATAAAGGTTCAATAAATAAATTCGGCTTACAGCTACAACAGCTTGCTTTTGTTCCCACATTCAGATTATTATTCCAGGTTGTTGGGTCATTCACAATAAGCATGATGTTTTGTTGAGTGAAATATTTTCCCAGTACATCATATTACACCTGTATGTCCAGGTAGTAAAGCCCGTATCCGCACCCTAATGCTCAAAGGCCTGCGTCCTTCCAGACTGAGCAGGAATGGATTCACTGCGCTCCACCTGGCTGCTTACAAGGTGAAAAGAAATGTAGCACAATAAAACTAAATTTAACATATTTTCAAAATAAGTCTCTTTTGGTGCAATCTGTATCTTTGGCTTTCTTGTTTTTTTTTTTGTCATCTGCTCAACAGATTTCTAACTTTTACCACATGGTGGAGTGCAAGTACACACAAAGCCAGTATGATAAATAGTGATATAATGGCCAAGATGTAAATACAGTACACAATCATGGCTAATAATGTTGAAATCAGTGTTTAATAAGAATTCAGTAGTTGACTAGTTTCACCCAAAGGCGTGTGAGTGTATTCCTGTTCTGTTTCCACATCACAGGATGATGCTGAGCTGGTCACTGCACTACTTCATGGAGGGTCAGACGTGCAGCAGGTTGGGTACGGGGCCCTCACTGCCCTGCATGTCGCCACACTGGCTGGACACCAGGAGGTCAGAAATGAACCTGGGCCTTTTTTTCTTATCAATTTATATGAGGAGTAATATCAAAAGCTATGGTCTTTTCATTGCTTTTGATGATTTTCCATTTTCCCCACCAGGCAGCAGATATTCTCCTACAGCATGGAGCTTATGTGAACGTCCAGGATGCTGTGTTTTTTACCCCACTCCATATTGCTTCCTATAACGGCCACGGGCAGGTACATTTACTCATGTTAATCGTCTGTGTGCATTCTTAATTGACACAAATAACACTGATGAATCACTGACTTTTGCATACATTCAAAACTGTTCAGAAACTGACACTTCTTTCTGCCTTTCTGTCTCTGCATCCCAGGTGGCAAAGTTGCTGCTGAAGTTTGGGGCAGATGTGAATTCAAGCGGCGAGGTGGGGGACCGGCCGCTGCACCTGGCTGCAGCTAAGGGTTTCCTCAGCATCATTAGACTGCTGATGGGAGAGGGGAGCAAAGTTGACGGTGAGACTTGAGACTCAAGACAAGAGCGCTTTCATAAAAGACCTCATTGTAAGTCAGTGATGTGTGACATAAAATATACTAAAACCACTTCAATAGATCCATTGTTCAGCCCTAGAGAAGCTAATTAACATCGATGCTCATAAATTAAGCTGGCAGTCAGTAATTGGAGATAATTGCTGGATTGATTGTTTAAACTGTCTTTTATGCTCCTCTCTTTAGTGAACGCCCAGGACAATGAGGATCACGTTCCTCTCCACTTCTGCGCCCGTTTTGGTCACCATGAGATTGTGCGCTTCTTTCTGCAGGGCAACTTTGACGTACAGCCTCACTCTGTCAACATCTACGGAGACACACCACTACACTTGTAACTCGATTTCCATACTTTTTGTCAGATAATGTGAAGTGTTATGTATTGTAATGTATTGTAATGCTGTGTTTCATCAGGGCCTGCTATAATGGCAAATTTGCAACAGTTAAGGAGATTATACAGTTTTCTGGCACAGACAGTCTTACAAAGGAGAACATCTTCAGCGAAACAGCCCTTCACAGGTATTTATAGTCTGCGAAACAGAAAGACAAATCACACACATACTGCACAAATGCACTAAATACATGTTGTTTAGCAAAGTTAAACTCCTTCACCTTTACCTTGTGACTCCTGTCGCTCAGATGTGATAATGATCTTGTCTCACAGTGCATGCACCTATGGTAAAGACCTGGAGATGGTGAAGTTTTTGTTGAGCCAGAGTGCTATGAGCATCAACCATCAGGGCAGAGATGGACACACAGGTGACTTTCTACCTCCTCCAAAACTAGCACAACTCTTTCTGTTCACTTGTGCGGTTAGCAGATGATTTTCATTTTTATTGTGTGTCTGCTGCTGTGACACTGTTCAGCCCTGCACAGTGCCTGTTTCCATGGCCACATCCGCCTGGTGCAGTTCTTGCTGGACAGTGGTGCAGACATGAACCTGGTTGCCTGCGACCCCAGCAGGTCCAGCGGGGAGAAGGACGAGCAAACCTGCCTGATGTGGGCTTATGAAAAAGGTCTGTTTGTATGCCTAGGAGATTAGCTGCTCGGAAACATAAAACAAAACCCAAATGCTGCTGCTCTTGTGTTTTTTCTACCTCAGGTCACGATGCCATCGTCACCTTATTGAAACACTACAAACGTCCAGATGACTCCCCCTGCAATGAGTACTCCCAGCCAGGAGGTGGTGAGTCAACCTTACCACCACTAAAAGTTATTATCTGGAATAAAAGCACACACATCCTCCCCTTAAACTGTCTGTTCATGTTGACTCTCTTCCAGATGGGTCCTACGTTTCTGTCCCGTCTCCTCTGGGAAAGATCAAAAGCATGACTAAAGGTAGTGAGGTGGAGTGAAGCGCAGAAGATTTTTTCCCCACAGTTCACACTGCTGTCAGCTGACATGACAGCAACACTGTGTCTGTTGCCAAGTGAAGGGACTCAGCTGCTGATGATAACACTTGGCTGCTGTGCTCCCCAGCGAAATTAGGAAGTATGGATCTGTCCATATGTTTAATATCTGAGGAAGTATTGGTCTGAGTTTGATGAAACCCAGGTTTGAAGCCTTTAGGGTTAAACATAATTAAACACACTAATTGGCCTAAAGAGGGCACTATATCAGTCACTGAAACTGAACAAAAATACACCCTTTTTTAAAGCATAGATGGGGAATCAGTAACCAGCATCAGCTGCTGAGGTATACTATAATTTGTCCATATGTGCACACCATTGTTTGTACATTATATAGTCACCATTATATGAGTATTATCTGAAATGAGTATTTGCCATGTGTTCGAAATGACACACCAAACTGAAAATACAGTGATTCTCACATGTGCCAAGTGCAGATTTACCTGGAATTATAATGGCAAACTGTGTTGTGTCACTCTTTGTTCTCAGAGAAAGCAGAAGTTCTCCTGCTCAGAGCCAGCCTCCCATCTCATTTCCACCTTCAACTGTCTGAGCTGGAGTTTAATGAAATTATTGGATCAGGTAACTCCATTCATACTTTCTCTGTCTCTGTTTTCCTAATCTGAAAATATTCTTGAGCATCAAATCTGTTTCTCACACAGGCTCCTTTGGAAGGGTTTACAAAGGAAAGTGCCGAAACAAAGTTGTTGCCATAAAACGGTAAATGTCCGTTTAAGACACAGCTGAAGGTGCCATTTTGCAGCTTTTTTCACTGTCAGTTGAAACCAACAGAAAAACTGATGAGTCCCTCAATCGTCACTCTCCTCTGTAGCTATCGAGCCAGCACATACTGCTCAAAGTCAGACGTGGATATGTTCTGCAGAGAGGTGTCCATCCTCTGTCGCCTCAATCACCCCTGTATCATCCAGTTTGTGGGAGCGTGTCTGGACGACCCCAGTCAGTTTGCCATCGTCACCCAGTACGTCTCTGGAGGCTCACTGTTCTCTCTGCTTCACGAGCAGAAGAGGTGAGGAAGTAAACATTATACACCGCAGCATCATCTGTATATTATACTGTCAATATAAATCCTCGTATAGAGGCCAGTGACACACACAAGCTACTAAACGTTAGAACTTCCTTATCGTGTTTCCTTTATTTAAACCCACTAGCATTATGGAGTTGGTAATTCTAACTACATTTACACTTATAACAGAGACAGCAACAATATTTTTTGACTTCGCATTGTTAAAATCATGGATGGCTAACATCAGATTTAAACTAATTGACCAAGGAAATAAAAACCCCAGTACACAGTTATGCAATCCAACACAACAGTCTTATTGGTCTTAGTCTTAGTAATAAATGTTCCTGTGTGTTCGAAAGGTGTTAATTCAACTCTATGGTAGTTGTTGATACTGTAGTTGGGTGATTTTGACTGAATATTGTACATACTGGTAGGTTTTTCTGATATTTTTGTTCCTTCATATATTTAAATGAGGTGGACAAAATAATAAGACCACATTTCAGTATGTAATGCCAAAGACATTGTCACTATTACATAAACCAGAGAGCACAGCTTTATTTTTCAAATTCAAAATGCCCTGTTCAGTACAAACTGTATCTTGGTCACAATTTTAAAAAAATGTTATGGGTTCTTTATCAAGAAAATCTTGTCTTTCTTTTTGGCCATTCCTAGAAGTATATCGTCACTGGGATTTTATCTTCAAAATATCATCAAAAATGATAACAATGAAATGACTGAAAAGAGTAACATTATTATACAAGTACATTCAGCTTAGAATATGTATTATATTATAAATAAAAACACTCTCCATCCATCCAACCCCAAGGTGGGCAAATGTGAAATGTTTACAAATCTTTATCAAAAATGGATAATTGCAGGTATATTGTTATCAGATTTCTGATATATTGTTATCAGAACTCTCACTTATTGATATCGGTCAGGCTCTAGTTACAGTTACAGTCTCAGGACCATCAATAAATCAACATTTTAAATAGAATATTCTTCATTGCACGGCTCAGTTATTGTTAATTATAATGATGTTTTAACAAACTAAACAAGTGCATGTTTGCACAGCAGAGCAGTCCGTCTCAGGTCTCATTATCCTCCTGGGAAGTGGCCCCTCACCAACCCCCCCTCCCCTCCTTTGCCGGGATCATCATTGATCCAGATGAAGTGTTCCGCTAACTGTGTGCCCAGGTGCTGTCTTCATAGACTGTCCTATTGATCTGTGTAAAGTGCTGTGTGTGATTGGCAGGGACCATTGATTTAGCACTAAGTGGCTGCTGCTTTAATGATGTGTCAATGGACAGGCTTATTGACCTGCAGTCCAAGCTCATCATTGCCATCGACGTGGCCAAGGGCATGGAGTACCTGCACAACCTCACCCAGCCTATCATCCACCGCGACCTCAACAGGTGGGCGCCGCAGTAATGACACATGTGGTGAGACGATATTGGCAGTCTGTAATAACTGTTGTCATCTCAAATAATACATGTGTTCCTTCCAGTCACAATATTCTGCTTTATGAGGATGGACATGCTGTGGTGGCTGATTTTGGAGGTAAGAGACTTTTTGCAGTGTTTACTGTGCTGCACAAGAAAATTCAAGCTGCATTAACCAATTATTTTATAGTAACATTGAATCAAATGACTCCCAGGACTGTGACGGGACTGTCGAACAATGGCACTCCAGCTGATTAATGCAGCCACTTGTACCACAATGGTTTTGTTCACCAGACAGACAAAACCAAAACAATGTGTGTATGTGTATAATGTTGGTGGTACTCTACCAATGCAAAATGTTGGAGAAATAAAATAAGTAGTGATGAAAGTTAAACATTTTCAAACATCAGGTCATGAGGACCAGAAGTTGATCAGGAGCAACATACAGTAGGTGCTGGATGAGGAGCTTTCATTTGAATGACTGGAGCGCCATGTTTGGATTTACAGTTTAATACATTCATGATATAACAACCAGAAAAGCTATGAACTCATTGCTCTGAGTTTGTGTTAACATTGTTCTGCCCACAGGTGGTCAAACTGCGCAATGTCACTTTAAAGCAATGTACATACTGTATATCACTTAGAAAATAAAGTATAAAATAAAAAAGTGCTTCTTTATTATAAGCAAAGCTAGGTGATTATTCAATATTAGCATATTTTATATACTAATGATATAATGATGAAGCTGAGATATTCGAATATCATAATAATTAATTCCCATGTCTAAATGATTGAATTGATTTACTTTTGGGTGCTGATTTAGACTAAGATTTTTGAATATTTTAAGGTATCTTTGCTATCACCGATCCTTACAATCAATGGAAACATGACAATTTGATATGAATTACTACAAATCTAAAGTTTCTTGTAATACTGACAATCAGCTGACAAGAGTTTGTTTGCTGGCTCATCTCCTTGTAAGTGACTCTGGATGAGAGTACAGCTAAATGACTAAAATGCAAACGTTTGACCACTGCGTGTCCTTCCACCACTCTGCAGAATCCAGATTTCTACAATCTGTGGAAGAGGACAACATGACCAAGCAGCCAGGGGTCAGTGCTGTCTCCTCTTTCTGATTTTGGGTGATTTGATGACATATTCAGCTAAGTAAAACACACCTCCTACAGCACCCATTTTTCCACATTAGAAACAAAGTGTATCTTGAATCTTTTTGTTGGAGTTTAAGCCAGAGCTTCTGCTGGCACCTGCCATCAATTATCTACCAGCGAGGAAAACTGCCTTCATGCAGATTTTGTCTGAATGTGCTGATTCATCACTACCAAGAGTGCTTGGCCTGCAGTTTGGTGTTAAGTGTGTTACATCTCTTGAGAAATGCCTGTTGTGATGAACTACTTGCCCTTGCTGGGACATACTGTTTATGTCAGTAATTGGGCCTGTGTGTGTGTGTGAGTGTGTGTCTTTGAAATGGCCTGTGTGCATATAGCTGTGTGTCTGCGTTTGCAGAACCTGCGCTGGATGGCTCCCGAGGTCTTCACCCAGTGTACTCGCTACTCAGTGAAAGCAGATATGTTCAGCTACGCCCTCTGTCTGTGGGAGCTGCTTACTGGAGAAATTCCCTTCGCTCACCTGAAACCTGGTAATTTTTCCTCACGTCAGTCACGGACTTAAATGGTTTGCATACCAGAGTTCAAACTGAGGGCATCTTGATATCACTCAAACAACAATGCATGTATTTAATTTGCCTTGAATAACGATTAAAAAAGAAAGCAAACACATTTTTGCATGGAGAGGAGCCTTAAAATTGACACATCAAAGCATCTGAGAGCTCAGATACTGAGGATCAATACCATCATTTGGATATTAAATCAATGCTGAGCTCTCAAGAAAACATTTTAAGACTTTTAAGAATTTTACAATGTTTTCCTGTCCTCAGCTGCTGCAGCAGCAGACATGGCCTACCATCACATCCGGCCTCCTGTGGGCTACTCCATCCCCAAACCCATCTCTGCACTACTGATGAGAGGCTGGAACGCCTGCCCAGAGGTAAATGACCTGGTTTCACATCTAATATTTCATTTGAGTCCTGATTATGAGCAACAATCACTCCAAGAATAACCTGTTCTCAGTTAATATACATTTTATATAATGTAGTTTATATCCACTATGTGTTGTAGATGCTGAACCAAGGATTTCTTCATAGTTTCAAACTGTAAAATCATCTCACCAACAAAATCCTCTCATGTCTTCAGCTATTTAGACACACTGAGGCTCTGCGAGGCAAACAATGCTGAGTCAGCTGCTACTGCAAGCGCATGCAGCGGTAATGAATATGACAGTCGTGTCCCCAGATGATATATTATTGGCTGTTCATATTTAGAAGCACACATGATCTAGATGATCTTCCCTAAGTGCTGCCATGTTCATAATTGGCCACGCATGTTTTTCCTCGTCCTCATTAAGACACATTATTACACAGCGGAGCGTGTTGGCACATCTCTCCCTCTGTGGTATATATCTCCTTTGTTTTCCTAGTTAAGGCTGTTTAGATATCGTTGGAAGTGCCTCCCACGGTGATCGTCTCGCCCCAGTGCCACCTCATCAAGATACTTCTTTTAACAAGAGTGTGATCAAGGTTTCATGTGCATGCTTCTGTACTGTACACTAGCTCTCGAGGGGTTTAGAAGTAGAACTCTCTGTGTTTACAGGCTTTGTACTGAAAAATATACAGTGTGGTCCAAAAGCCTGAGACCAGTTTCCCATCACTTGAATTGTTTAAGCCTGTAGTGACTGACTGAATGTGCGGTGTAAGCAGATTTTACAATACCGCTTTGACATCCATGTAATTTGAAATTGTAAAATGTTGTTCTTAACCGGCTTATGAAAATCACCACATACACCATCATACAAACATTTGAGGCAAAATAAATGCAGTTAGGTGATTTTTCTATTGAACAATAATCATTTGTTCATAGTCAGAAACTACATGAACACAATAATGTATGAAAAGCATTTAGAGAAATCAAATTACGAAAAGTTTACAGGAGTCTTCATTGTATTTCTTTCGGTTTAGTTTCATTTAAAAGCAGCATGCAGGCAGATCTTTTGGCAGCTGTGTGAGGATTTGATGTATAACTTATTGAACAGCTCCGGGGTGGCGGCGTTTTATCTTTTACAGTGAGGCGGGAGATCTGAGGATGGCTTTTGAAGCAGAGTTCACCTTTGCTTCATGCGTGGGTGGACTAAAATGAGCAGAACATACAGTGTGTTAGAGAGAGTACAGCTGTGTGTTTGTCACTTTTGGGTTATACTGTATCTTCTGGATTTTTGTGTTTAGCCTTGAAACAGAAATATTTGTAGTTTGTTTTTCCCTTTTCAGGACAGGCCTGAGTTCTCTGAAGTGGTTACCAACCTAGAGGAATGCTTGTGCAATGTTGAGGTATAAAATATTTCACATTATTAATGGATAAGTAGGCTATGACATTTGTGCACCTGCTGATGTAGAGTATGTGTGTGTGTGTGTGTGTGTGTGTGTCACAGCTGATGTCTCCAGCCTCCAGTAACAGCAGCGGCTCCCTGTCACCCTCCCCCTCCTCGGACTGTCTGCTCGGGCGTGGAGGACCTGGCCGGAGCCACGTGGCCGCCCTGCGCTCCAGGTTTGAGCTGGAGTATGCTCTCAACACTCGCGCCTACGCCTTCTGGACTCAGAGGTAAGAGAACTCAAGTATCTCCTCAGACAGGTGAGGGTCGAGAGGGTGAGAATAATTTAATGCACAATGGCCATGTTCACATGCACCCAGTCATCAACTATTGACCGTCACTGCCTGTGGTTGGGGGCTTAATAAGCTTACATTGTTTAAATGGGGCTTTGCCGATGAGTCTTTCTTTTGCGATGACAAAAAACATATTTTTGATTGAACAAAAAAACATAATTTGTGTTTTTGGTTTGAACACAATTACACAACAGTTTAGGCTTTTTTTACATAAGTGTTATCAAAATTCATAGCTACTTTAGCCTTGTGCAACCAGGCAGTTTATCCCATGACATGTAAGTTGGGAAACAACCATTCAAGAATATAATCTGCTAGACTAATGATTTGATGATAAAACAACCAAACCTCATTAACAACAAGTAAAACTAGTCATTGCAGGCATAAAATGGAGCAACTATCTGGCCTCTCAGCTCTCTGAAGTTTATTTAAAATTTTTATAGTTAGTTTTGGAGGAATTTGTCAATATTCTCACAACAGCCCAGAAATTAGATCTTTCTCAAGCTAAAATGGATGAAAAACATGTGTTTGCTATCTTATGCAATGAACCCAATATTAACAGCTGTCATAACATTTGCTGTTTTGTTGACATCCGGATGTTCACATAATACTGTGTAAATTTGAGTTTGTGTGAAATCTGAAAGCAGCAAGGTTTTTATACAGTCACCCAGTCAATCTTGAAATAAAATGGCATCTCACTTGTGTTTTTCATAATCATATCAAGATCACTTCAAGTTATGATATGTGTATTTGTTATCCAAAAACTGTTGTTAAGCTGTTGTCTTGTTATTTAAAGGCCCATTGACATTTACAATGAGAACTAAAACCATTACTAACAGGTAACACAGAGGTTTCAGAAGCGGAGTCTCTCTTTCTTTTTTTTTCCCTTTCAGTGAAGCTGCATTGAAAAGATAATGTGGCGGAGTGAGAAGTTAAACAGTCTTATCTGGCAATTTATCCTGCCACTGGAACAGTTGGCTTTTAGCCATAATGAGTCATCGTTGCTCCAGTGACAGTACAACACTATGTTTGAAAAAAATACCACAGTTGACTTCAGTGAGCCTGCATTGGTTGAACATGCTGTGTGTTGTCTCTTTACCCTCAAAAATCTAAGATCAAACTAAAAATCTAGTTGTTGTTTTATACTGGTAGTCATAAAAACTCCAGTTGACTTAAATTACTGATATAGTTAATTATCTTCATAGTTTATGTGGATAAGGCTTAAAACATGTTGCCGAAAACAACTTGAACCAAGGAGTTTGTGTGTTTTTACCATGAGAAATTCCATCCAGAGTGTTTGGTTTAAGACTTTGCAAACAGGAATTTCACAAACATCATGTCTAGGCTTGTTCTCATTCGGGCACACTTTGTAGAAACAGCTCCCTCTGAACCGATGTTGTGCCAGTAACATGTAGACCAATTAAGATACTTACTGCAACAGTGAGGATTGGAGTTGCTCGGATACCGAACAGGAAACAAAGGAAAGCAAATGCAATAAAACATGCATGGCATTCTGACCGAGGAGGAAGGTCTCTGTTAGACGCCTGGCTTGGAGCCTCTGCAGTTTGTGTGTGTGTGTTTGTGTGTGTGTGTGAGAGAGAAGAGTCGGAGCCTGGTAACAGTCACTATGAATCCAGTAATAGGAGGTGGGGTTATTATGGTGTGGTGTCGACCTGCCAATAATTCCCTGGTGCTCCTAAAAAGTTAGACACGACTTCTCCAATTCAAGCACATGGAGTTTAACTTTCACAAGTCATAAATATATAATGTTCATATTCCCCATAAATAAATATCACTAAATATCACTCATCATTAGTAAATATGAGTTTTTTCATTTTACGTAGCAGTGTGCCGACTGTGTCTGCAGTCGCCTTATCAAACTTGTCATCAATTTTGTATACTGTACTCCTGCAGAGAAAGTAAGAATGGCCTGGCTGTAGGTTGGACATTAGATATTGTATTACTTCTGTATTGTATTGTATTATATTACTTTCTCAACTAGTGCTGCAGTGGATTCATGAGTCAAGGCTGAGTTTACTACTTTTATTTTTAATTTTCAGTGAGCGGAGACGTGCATCTGGAGGCCTTTCACTGGAGGAACTAAGAAGGAACATGCAGTTTTCTCCTATTGATCGAAACGGTTTGTCTGCAAATGCATGTCTACTAATGATTTTTGAAAGTGAGGCTGCTGCAGTGTTGCTCATTTATTTTTTAAAACTATTTGCTAAAACATTGCACCCTCTGCTTCTAGGTAATACATAGTAATATACAGTAGGTGTCAATAGTAGTTTTGTGGTTATTGTCAATGTTAAAAAATCAAGTGTCACAGTTGTCATTCCTTTGTGTCTGTTTCAGGGTATGTGTCTGATCCCATGAGCACTATGCGATTCTGCTCTTCCTACAGCAGCAGCGGCAGCTTCGAAGACAGTAACTAACTCTTCCAAGAGCTCCGAGCACTTTTTATTATGTGCTAACTAATTCAGACATTTGTCACTGTTATTGAGTTTTCACTGTATATATATGCAGGTGGTAGATGTAGTAGATATTGCCGACTAACTTGCTAACTAAGATGAGTATTTAGTTGTAGCATAATGTATAAAGACGAGTGGTTTGTGAATTTACACCTTACCTCCCAATATTTTTTGCCCTGTGTTACTTTAAGTTCATTTGATACAAACAATGTGTAAAATTTGTGCATTATTCAGTTCTTGTAAATACGTGACAAGCAGATTTTGTTTTTGTGTACATGCTTTGCATAAATCTGAAATGCAAGCTTTGAGAAGCCCAGTTAATGTATGCAATGATCCTGATGTTCAGTGTATACACATCTTAATCTTTTTGTTTGTCCAGAAGAAAAAAAAAACAGAAAGTCCACTGTCCATCTCACTGTTTTTATTTTTGAATGGCCAAATCACACAAGCATCCAGTCACTGACAGATATCTAATGAAAAGAAGCCTCATAAACTCATACTAGCCATACGAACCAGATGAAAAGGCAATACAAATAAATATTTAGTATATTTTTTGTCAAAAAGAGGTAGTGTTAGCAGCAATAATGACACAAATAGTGCCTAGCTTTGACATGTCACTATGTTGTCACTGTTTTATCTAACTAATTATCAGCTTAATGATGATTTAATTATCCATGTTGGTTTAGCTTATCATTTCCTAACATGTCTACATACTGTCATCTAAACAATTATGTCAAAGCACTGACTAAAATTGTCATTAACACAGACAGTGCAATTACAGATTAAAGCTTATCTACTGTAGCATCGTGCTTCTACATGGAGAGTCAGTCAGTGGAAATGTAAGTGTGCTGGGGTCCATCAGGGCAAACTAAGCTGTAGGAGTCCGACAACAACTATGAATTATTCAATCATTTGTGAGCAAGAGTGGCAGAGTATCTGTTTACAGGTAATGGGCGATAGCAGCTGTAGCCTACTTGATACCTCATACTAACTATGTCTCTGACAATAGGAAGAGATGGTCTATTGTAAACATTCTCTACAGCGGTCAGAACTCATTACACGGCTTCTTTTTGGTGATTGAAGGATGAAGACCATTTAAGAAGTCGTAAACATAGAAACCAAATGACACTTGAAGGCCTTCGTCAAAACTGAAATTATCTTGTATTCGATGTAACTGATTATGGTTTGACCAATCGATAAAACCACATTTGCTGACCACTAATACACAAAGAAGCCATCTTGATTGTCGAAACGCTCTTAAATTTCTGCAAGTTTTTAGTTAAGCAAAGCATCACTGTACCTTAGTGTCACTTTGACTTGTGCAGCTCTAATGTCCACTCTCAGTCCTCGTTGTCGTCAGCAAAGGATATGAACCGCGACCAAACAGTGTTTCGTCCACTGAGAACATGCTCAACCGGTCTTTACTGAGAGTGTGTTTGATGTCTTGGATCAGCTGCGTGTCTCTTCTGTCTCCGTTGATGCTGCCGTCAGACGGTTTGGGTTCAACCTCTTGGCTTCCATCGTCTGACTTGGCCATTGTAAAATCAGTTATTTCTGTAACTTCTTGACTTTCTTCATCTGTTTTTTGCTGCGTTTCTTTGGTAGAATTCTGTTCATCTGCTATCGTGTCAGCAGAAGCCAATTCTGGACTCTCTGAGCACTGCTGATGCTCCTCAGTTTTAGGCAAAGACAGAAGATCTTTCCTCTCTTCAGGTGCTGTTTGTTTCTCATTCTCAGTCATTTTCTCCTCAGTTTGGTTCTCTGTGACACTCTCAGGTTTGCCACTGGCTCCTGAATGATTAGTACCTGCAATGCTTTCTACTTCAGTTTTGGAAATATCGGTCTCTTCGGTGTTCCTCTGCACTGGTCCATCTTGAGTCCTGTCTTCTTCAAGAGATCCCCTGCTTCCTTTGCATTCGTCTGACCTAAGGTCTTCCCTCGACAGCTCAGTTCCTGAATCTTGAACATTATGTTCAGTCTCTGTGTTTGGTGTTAAGTTTTTCACCTCAGTCTCGTCCACTTGCAGCGTATCTTTGCCAGGTTCATCATCTTCAGACTCATTGCTCTCGAGGTCCGACTGTACGACTTCCACTTCGGTTTTGCCCTCTGCCTCGTTTACATCTTTTTGCGTGTTCCCCTCTTCTGCATTTTCAACACTATCAGCAGCTTCTCCATCAGACATCTTCACTGTCTTAAGTGGACTTACTGATCTCAGCAGCTCTGTAGATTGTGTTGCTTCAGTGTTGGAGTTGGATGTTTGAGCATCTGAATCCCTCAAGTCTTCTAAAGGTTCAACGAACTTCTCAAAATACTTGGACGTTTGATGCATGGTCACCCAGTTTGTGACCAGATCGGAGTTGTCTTCTTCTGCCAAGGCCTCCGGAGTTTCTTTACCTACTGCAGTCTTCTCTTCTGTGTTATCGGCATTGTTGTGTGGAAGCTCTGTTGACTGCACTTGAGGTTTGAGCAGCACACTCGCTCCTTCCTCCGAGGCCTTGCTCGCCTCCTCCGTGTCTGCTCTACCATTCTCTCCATCGGCTGCAGAGAGGTCAGCGGCAGCAGCGTTTTCATCAATGTGTGGGTGTTTGTCAGTGTTCGAGTCAGACTCCTCATTCTCTTTGTTATCTGTACTGTCTAAATCAATAGCTACAGCTGTTGAAGATGGTGCCCCATCCCCTGAAGAAGCAACTATCACCTCACTGACTTGGTTCTGGGTGTTATCGTTTTTTGAATCGCTGTCTTTATCATCAGGATCTTCTTTTATCTCCTCGGTCTCACTGTCCTTTTTGTCTGTATTTAGATCATCAGATTTAGTTTCCACTTTTATCTCAGCACCAGATATCACTGGCTCAAAGTCTTCTTTATTAGATTCATCTGGGTTTTCCACACCGGCCTCCCCTTCCTCAGCCTCACTTTCCACTTTATCAGTGGCGGGAGCCTGATCAGTTCTGTCATCTTCATGTTTTTCAGCACCGTCTCCGGACTCCACAGTTACTTTCTCTTCCTCTATACTCTCATTTTCTGTTGGTTCCTCTGTTTTTCTCTCTTCTTCAACTTGCTCCACCGCTTTAACATCATTTTTGTCCTCAGTCAGAGCCTCTGCCTCATCCTCATTTGTGTTGCTCTCTGCTCCGGTAGACTTCTCCCTATTTTCAACACCGACTTCTCCACTTTCACCATTCTCACTTTCTTTTTCAGCTTCTTCCTCAACGTTTTCAGCCTCCATCATGTTGTCTAGCGTCTCTTCAGTCGTTTTAGTTCGATTAGCATCTGCTGCTTCACTTTCACCTACATCCTCTGACTCAACAACATTTTCATCAGATATTTTCACATTATCTTTGTCCAAGTCTTTGTGTAAACTTTTCTCAGGTTCTTCTGTAATCTCAGATACTTCTTCTCCCTCTACCGTCTTATCGCTATCAGTTATGATTTTCTTCTCTTCAGATTCTTCCTCATCTTTATTCGCTACCTTACTTTCCTCAGCTTCATTGCCATTCTCACCTTTCTCTGTCTCCTCCGCCCCATCACCCTTTTCTTCATCTGCATTTGTTTCATTTATTTCTTCACCTTCGTTAGTTTTATCAGCTGCGGCTCCCTTTCCTTCAGATTCTTCCTCTCCATCTTTACTCTTGACACATTCACTATCCACATTATTACTGTCATCCTCGTCGTTCTCTGTCTTTTCTGATTCATCTGCCTTCTCCTCATTTGCAACTTTATCTTCCTCACTGAGGGTTTTTTCAGCTTGTTCTTCGTTTGACTTTCCTTCAGTGTTTGATTCAGTTTTAGTCCCTTCTGTAGTGTTTTCCTCATTTTCTATCCTTTCTTCTGCCTTACTTTCGTCATTCTCTTCTTCTGTTTTATCTGTTTCATTCTTTTCTCTTTCCTCAGTGCTTTCACCTTCTGGTATCTCTTCTGGAGTTGTTTGTTTTTCTTCCTCTTTACTTTCCTCTTCAGATTTCTCCTCCTCCTCTACCTTATCGTTTATTTTCACAGACTTTTCTGTTTCCTCTCCTGCATCACACACCTGCTTTTCACTGTCATCCTTACAAGCCTCTTCTCTTGACGCCTCCTCTGCCTCCTCCTCTTTAACATCATCTTTACTGCTCTCATCCTTTGCATTGTCCCCACTTGTGTCTGCTGTCTGTTCGGCATGAACTGTGGTGTCTCTGCTCCCCTCCGAAGAGCTGCTCGAATTATCTGCCGTGACTTCTGTTTCTGATCCTGCAGTTCTGTCCACGCCGTCTTCCTGCTGCCTCTCTGTGTTGGTTACAGGTGCCTCTTCACAGCTGAGGGCCTCTCGCTCCTCCGAGGGCTCTGCTTTCATCTCCATTGTCTCGCTCGCTGTCGTCGCCTCCGCCTCTGCATTATCTGGCACTTCTGTCTCATCAGTCTTTTTATACAGCTCGGATACTGATGACTCATCCTCTCCGCTGCTTTTTGCCACTTTCCCCGTCTCGTCGGGCAGCGTCTCAGGCTCGTCTGCTGTTTTCTGCTCGTTTTCTTCATCTTTATCTGCAGCCTCTGTCTCAGCGGATTTAGCTGTTGTGTTATCTTGAGATTCTGAGGCCTTGTCATCTTCTGCCATTTTCTCTTCAGGTACAGGAATCGGGGCTGCATCTGCATCCCCTGTCACCTCTGATTCATCCTTCTTTGCTGCAGCTTCATCTTTGTCCTCTTCTGATGCAGCCTTTTCAACATCCTCATCCTTTTTAACCATCTCATCTTGGTAGTTCTCACTACTCTCGTGGGGCTCTTGTTCAGTTTCATCCTTCTGTTCTTTTGGTTCAGACATCTCTTCGTGACCCTCTACCACTTCAGCTTCAACAGCACTTTTCTCTAGAACGGCATCTGCAAATACAAATGAGAAAATGTTGTGTATAGGAAAAGCTTTTTTTCAGCCACTATTGTTTTGTCCAGCTTGCTGAGTGTGATATGTTCAATTTAATGATTTGGTACCCTCGTTGTCTTGTTTATGTCCTTTATCTGTGGCCTCCTCCTCCTCCTCAGTACTGGTGTCGCTCAGTTCTGGCTCAGAGCTGCACTGGGACTCCTTCAGTATGGCCTCTGCCAGCTTCTCCTGTACAGATTTGGCTTGGGGAAAGAGAAGGAGACACGGCACATGCAATGGTATAAGTTCATGTCGCCACAAGCTTGGCGTGGTGATGCAGGAGGCAATGTTTGAAAAAGAAGCGACCCAATAAAGAAGCATGAATCCACAAACAACAATATGACTTTAATCTTTGAAGGTTCAAAGGAGCAACACAACATGCAAAATAATAATTAACATGCACACACACAAAAAAACACAAAAAAAACCATGATTGAGTACATAACCAAAACAGAAACACACTTCAGAAATGTCATGTTTTAAACCTGTGCTACATGGTTTAATGAAGTTAATATGAAACTAAAAGAAAAAAAAAGAAAAGAAAGACAGAAAATCACACACCTTTGGCACTTCAGTGTTTTGGCAAATTAATCCCAGAAACACAGTTTGAATATGTAAATAATTTTGGTTCTACTTCATTTGCAATTTAAAAATATGGACATGTAAGTTAGACATCTACAGATATTAAAAGAAGTGCAGTACTGTAAGTAAGCTGCTAGTAATGCAGGAGTAGATTTGTTTGGGTACACTACATATCTGAATATACAGGAGATCATCACAGCTCACACTTTGTGTTTTTTGAAATACTAGGACTTCAAATGTGTACAGTATGCAAATTCATACATCAGTGGAGACTTCCTCCTCCTTTTCTGATTGCATTTTCACCCCCCAAGGGGCTTTGAAACCTTTGTTTTCAGTGTAATATTTCTGAAATCTTTATTTGTTTCACATCGTTTGTTTTTTTTACTTTAACCAAAACTATATAGTGCAGCTTTAAGACAAATAAAACATATAAAAAGCAAACATATGTTAAAAAAGAAGCTTTTTTTAAGCCTGAAAATATTATCAAGAGTGATTAAAATACAATTAAAATATTGTTATGGGTGAAAATGTATTATCAGTATTCAAATATGTCTGAACACATTTTGAATAAAACTGATCTTTGACATTAAACAAAGAGAAAATCATCACACATACATAAGAAAAGAAAGTACAATGACACACAAGTAATTTTTCCACTATTAAAATGTATTACAGTCATAATACTTTAAATATCACAATCTGACAATACTGTAGTACATTGAGAATTATCTAGTTGTTGTCTGGGTTGTATTACACATATCTGCACACATTTGGACACATAGCACTGACTATGACTCATCTTGGCTGCAGCCCTGGTTGTGATAATAGTGGAAAAACCTCCATAAAAGATGGACTGATACATCTTTTCATGGATGTGAAAACTCCATAACTGTATTTTTTGGTTAATACTCACCCCTCTCCTGTTCCTCCTCCTGTTTGCTCTCATCTACTGTTTTTTCATCCTCTTTGTCTTCGGAGGTGTCATCACTCTGTTTATTCTCATTCCCAGAGGGGACGCTGGCATCGGAGATGTCGATCTCTGTGCTGTCCCCGGCGCTGTCCTGTATATCTGAGTCCTTAGCAGCAGCAGGCTCTGCCACAGTGGCAGCAGCTTCTTCTGGATTTGGTTCATCTTTTTCATCTGATGGAGCAGCGGTTTCTTCTTGATCGACTTCTGTAGGTTGCTCTACTTTTTCGTTCTCTGTGGAGTCTTTGGGGGCTTCAGTATCGCTCTCCTCCCTGTCGCTGCCTGAGCAGCTGGAGCCTGAGTGAGACTTTGCGTCTTCTGTGCAAGACAGATGGAGAATTTTAAGTCATTCAACAAACTTTTTCAGCCTGTAAAACAAATTCACTCACTGGGATCTAGGCCTGATAGATCAGGAATGAGTGCTTGAATGTCCGCAAATAGATACTAAGTGATTAAAAGCAGGTGTCAAATAAATAAATTATGCCTGATGAAATGTCACCTTTCATCAGGCATAATTTGTCACCCATGTTTTCAAAGAAGGAGATTCACCCACCATCCTTCTCGTCGTCTTCAGTCTCAGAGGCATCTCTCTCTCGAACTTGCTTTTCAGTTTCTATGGATGGAGATGGGGATTTCTTTTCCTTTTCCTCAGCGTCTTCTACGGGACCTTCATCATCTGCTTCAAAGTCCTCTTCATAATCTAAACAAGGACAACATACAGAGAATTTAATTGAGACACGTTATGGAAAAAAATCTGTGAAGTCTGTTACCTGTATTAATTTCTAATTGATGCAGTCATGTTTTATGTACTCTGGTGTTTCAATCATTATACCGTCTCGGAGTTTGTCTTCCTCAGGAGCTGTTTCTTCTTTGACTTGAGTCGCCATGTCCTGCGGCTGGCTGGTTTCACACTCGGAGTGGGAGCCAGCGTCCTCCACAGTCCTCTCCATCTCCATCTCAGCAGTAGTCTTTGGGCTGGAGACAGTCTCCTCTCTTCCTCCATCATCTTTGACCCTTTTCGGTGGAGGAGTGGGCTTCTTGTCTAGTCCCATTGCTATGATGCACCTGAAAAACAATAATAATGTACTGTAAGAACTCAGGAATAGGTTGACACTTTGGGAAATACTTTTTTAAGATATGTTTTTAAGAGAAAACAGGTGCACTTCTCCCTCACTGACAATATGCCTGGTGGTCTGCCTTTAAAAAAAGTGTCTATATTCTCTGTAACAAAATCAGGGAAAAAATGGCGCTCAATACTTAAAATATGGCTGTTGTCTGCCTTTATTGTAATAAATTCATCTAAAGGATGAGCGCTGCCTTTTTTGTTCTGGAGAATATAGACACATACTTGTTTTCTTGCTGAGAGTTGGATGAGAAGATTGATACCATTCTCTCCGGTCAGAGTGGTATTGGTCTTCTCATAAAACTTTTAGAAAGAAAGCAAATAACTCATAGAAAACTCAAACATTTCTGCTTTTTATTGTAATTTTATCTCTGTTTTCTTCTCTCAGCTGTGTTTATTTTCAACAGTTGTTTTCTTTCATTAGACAAAAGGTGTGCCTTTAAAGGGCAACCTTACTTGTAGCAGGGTGAGGCCCCCTCTATGCCAGAGAAGCCAAAGTGTCCGTGCCTGCCGCCGAGTCTGGAGCCCTTCCTGTGTTTGAACTCACAGCAGGAGCTCAGCCGTTCCACCTGCAGCCCGTTCAGGAAGAAGGTCAAGCTGAAGGGGAAACCTCGGTGTCGCCGTGAAATGAACTGGAACATCTCTGAGGTAAAGATTAAGGATGTAGGTGAGAGGTGGGAATGTTTTCAAGAGCAGTTTGTCAAACTGCGACATTGTCGTTGCAGAGCAGACATCCTAAATCCTGTGAGGCACCTTTACTCATCTTTACATATGGCTATTCGCAATAATAATACACAACTCCAGCTAATGTTTACTTATAAACTAAGAAACCCTTTACTAGAACCATTACCAGATCCTCACACTGACCTCCCTCACGGAGCTTGCCCTTGTACACACACAGGTTTTCTCCTCCACAGTGTTGCTGAAACACCTTGACTTCATCCCGCATGTCACTCAGGTCGTGGGAGAGATGCACTGTTTTGCCAAAGTACACCATGTTCACACACACTCTGCTCTGGAGCACAGAGCTCCTCAGCATGGGCGGCTCCTGGGTGGAAAAAAGGGCAGGATGTTCAGGAAATGACTAAATTGGATGATATTTATCTGCATAATGATAATATATAATGCATATTATTCTTTAAATATATATATATATATAAGTGCATGATATTTTCATGTTGTGTCTGATATTTGTTGATATTTGTCCTGATTATTTACAGTATGACCAGTTATTCTGGACTTTGCTGGTTGGTTGATTGAACTTTATGGGATTCAGACAAATTATTGACAATTACGACTTTAGTAAATTTAGTTCTGTAAGACATTCAAATCCATTGTTTAGTTCTTTGATTTGTTTTATTGTCCAGCTAGAGTTAAGCAAATATACTGCATTAAACATTAACCTGTGACTATAGATTAAGTAATAGAAAATGCTTGGGATCCCTCTATGCGGCGCTGAATTTTCATTTTGGCAGAACTTGTTGCTCAAAGTTTGTAGTTTAGACATACGAAATTATAAAAAAACACAAAGAATATAATATGACCTACTCTGTCTAGTTCTTGCAAAAATCAATTCAAAGCTTCTAAGTTTGTTGTGGAAAGTTCAGTTGCCAGGGAGAACAAAGAGAGAAAAAGACCTCATGGACGTCAGCTCCACTGGAGGCGGTGGTGGGGCGCAGTCGGCGGCCTCTGACAGTGCCGCTGGGAGTGACCTTCATGCCCCTCTCTTTCCTCTTCGTGGCCGGAGGCACTGGGGTGACAAAGTTATTGATGACTGGGAGGCAGTAGGGTGAGATACCACGAGAGGCATCCGTCATGTTAAAACGTCTCCGGGACTCCTTGTCCATCTAGGAGAGAAGTTAATGAAATAACATTTTGAAAAGACGTCAGTGTGCGTCAACCAACAGTTACCTTTAGTGCACTAATTAAGTTTCTACATCTCTAAAATGTAGTTTCCACGTCCTGCGTACAAGTGGCCACATGAATGGGGTGAATGAAAAAGTGAGCGCGTGTCTCGTGTGTCACGGTCTCACAGTGCAGTTGAATGGCTGGTCATTCTCATTGGAGGACTCGTGGAGTCTGTAAGGGGAGCTGCGTCTGAGTGAAGCTGTGTTGCCGTTGCTTTGGATCGGCTTCAGACGCACCGGCCTCTGCATCTTCCCTGGAGCCGTGTTGGGTCGAGACGAGCTCGGCTGCAGCACACATAATACACATACTGTACAATCAGCATTCTGCTAATCACAGACGCTACTGATAGCATAATAATAATAACATAAATTCACCTGTTTCTCAGTGTGAAATACATACAGTACAGTGAATGAATACAAAAAAACTGCATAAAGACAAATATTTATCAATGTGGCAGTCTATATTTTTGTCATTTCTTGTGCCTTTATTGGACAGCAACAGTAGACAGATGATAGTAAAATAAGAGGGAAGAGATGGGGATTTTCCCCAGCTGAATATTAACCATGCACCTAGTGGTTCATGATCAGCACCTTAACCCTGGGCCACCAAGGTGCCCTGTGTGCTTGCAAAATGTATTTTACAGTATTCAGAGGAGTTTTAGCCAATGAGCCTCCATGTTTGTGCACAAAGTCAAATAGATAATTTGCTTCAGTATAATGTAACTGCAGACTAAACTTATAAAGATGCAGACAATGCAAAATAAAGAACATGTTTGAGTCAGACATTACTGAGGGAAGTACTTCTTATCCCAACAATATTAATGCGTATTACATATTTTCATTGTATATTTTATATATTTTCCTGATTTGGTTCATAATGTGCATAATTGATCTTTTTCCTGGGTATTTTTGTGGTTAACTACTACTTTTTTGTCTTTTTTTGTCATGTATGCATACTGCAGCATCATTTTAAATACTATATATTGTGGTGTTTTAATTTTGGGTTGAGTTCTATGAAATAAACTTATAAAGTGCTTTTCAACTTAAGCAAGGAATGTGCACACATACACAAACAACACTCCATCTGCTCTATTCACATTTTTTCTTTGCTAGATTTTGTCATAATTTGCTGCGAAAGTGTAACACTATAACCTTCATTTCCAAGCAGGGATCATTAAAGGTACATTTTTTAAATTAATTCATGATAAATGACACAACAGGTGTGTGATAAATCCATATTACAAATCTTCACAGAAGCACCTTGACATTATTCCAACATATCACGGTTGATATCTTTCAAAAAACAGCTCATGTTTGCAGACTTGATAAATGGGATTTCCCAAAGATTAAGACCAGGATTACCAGCTCCATTTATTCTGGCATCAAGGTCTGTGGCTTTTTATGTTTCAAAGAAAACATTCAGCTAATCCCACTACTTCACTTAAAACACTCTCGTCTGTATACAGAGCAAACAGCGGCACAGAGCGGCTTCAAACTAAAGTCAGTGTAAACACGTTACTATCAGCAAGCACAGATCATTACTTCCATTACAGACAGACATTCATTATGTGTTGGATTTAGACACCACTTGACTGTGACTGGCTTTATGTGATTAAAATACATCTTTATTTACTGTCCAATTCAATGAAGTCTTGATACTTAGTTCATTTTACTAATGAGTACACTACAATTAAAATCAAATCAAAATATGTTTTTAATCTTATAAAACACAGGTCTGATTGACCAGTTTATACTGATTGGCTTTTTAAAGGCTACTTAACTAAAGGTTAGAGTCATTTTTTAACTGTGACATGGCATTTAAAAACCTTTACCTGATGGAGAGGCTATAATTAAAGGCCAACATTTTAAACAAGGGACAAAGAAAGTGGATCAAAAGTTGGAAAAGTTTAGCTGGAACTTCTGATTAGTGGTTGATCTTGCTCTTGAGGGACCACAGGTGACACAACATATTTAATGGTAACATGCACCAAGACTAGCATTATGACTCACAGACTCAGAGGATTCAGAGTGCTCCCCCTCTGGCCCAGAGTGCTGTTTTCGGACACCCCTTGCACCCGTGGGTGGGCGAGGAGACAGGATGCGGATGATTTCTTCTTCATACCTTTTAGAGCGCTCCACCTTCGAAAAAAAGAGCACTCGTTGCTTTATATGAAGAGTTTTGTTCCCAATTGAGATATATTAACACAAAATAATTTATGCTACTAAAATTGATAATAGCAAATCCTTGACGACTAAAACAGACCTCCTCGTTATCCTTCAAGATACTTAAGATTATTCATAAACTGATCAACAATCACTTGGAAATGAACTCTTTCTAACAGACTGACGTCACGAACAGTATTTTGTTTCATATCATTCAAGAGTCATCAGTTTGGAAAACAGTTCGGTATTTAAATGTAAATGACGTACCTTGATCTTATGCACTCTTTCCCTCCTTGCAAACTCCTCCAGTTTTCTTTTGATCTCTATTTGATGGAGACGCTGTAAGAGAGGGGCAAAGAGCAAATTAGCATAATTTACTATGCGAGGAGAAGCAGAGATGAGCTGACAGGGTTTTAACTGTTTTTGTCTCTGGTACACTGTGTTCCTCCCACCTCCATCTCCAGCACCTTGTGGAAAATGGCCTGGGCCAGGCATTCTCTAACGTGTCTCTGGTGGGCTCTCTGGATCAGCTTGTGTCTGTACTCCTTGTCTGGAACAATACGCCCACTCCTGGTGATCTAACAGCAACAACAGTCTGAGCAGCATTCAATCAATATGGGTCTTTTTACACAGAGATAACTCTGACTGACTTAATTGGTTGATTTTTTTTTCAATTGATCATTTAATGTGTTAAAAATTGTGACAAATATTTATCACATTTTCCCCGAGCCCAACGTGACATTTTTCAAATTGCTTGTTTTGTCTGAACAACAGTGCACAACAACAAAAGTTTCAACTTACAATAACTGGATCTGGCTTCTCAAATCTGAGCATCTGATGCTTTTTTGTTTTCTGTTTGGTATTTTTTTCTTAAGCTGGTAAAATTCTATATTTGTCTTATTGTCAACAAATTACATGAAAAGACCAAAACCAGCAAGTTTGTCGAGTATCAGATCTGCAAATTTGTTACTCTCAGTGGTGGGATGGATGAAATTTGTAGTTGTCGTCATCATCATTATCTTCATCATCATCATCAGGGCCATGGCCAGGATTTTATAAATGCTAAGATATAAATCTATGTCTGCCAAGCACCAACTTAACTTCCTGAAGATTTTTTCAGATTTTTTTCATCCATTTAAGTATTGGAACTATATTTTCTGTACATGCTGTTAGAGCTGCAAGGATTAGTCAATTCATCAATTAGTCGATCAACAGAAAAATAATCTACAACTATTGATAATTTAATAGTTGTTTTAGTCATTTTCTAAGCAAAAATGCCCAAAATCTGCTTCTTTTCTTTGTACATGTACAGTAAACTGAATATTTTTGGATTTCAGACTGTTGGTCAGACAAACTAAGACATCGGAAGACATCACCTTAATATTATATATTATATTATTATATTATATTATGTAGACAAAACCATTAATCGAGAAAATAATCAGCAGATCAATCAATAATGAAAATAATCATTAATGCAGAACTAAATGCTGTCTCCCTGAATCTGTTTCTGAATTTAATTTGTTTCAATATTCTTTTTTTTTTTTTTTTTTACCCTATTCAGTCTAAATAAATATAAAAATCTCCTTTTAAAATATACAGCATGTCATTTGTGTGTAACTGCAGACTGTAAATTCCTCCATCCAGAACACACAACACTGAGGACATGACCTCGGTGTACTCAGTTGTAGCTACAGCTCTTATCATCACCGTCATCATGTTGACGTACCAGTCCTGCTCTCTGCAGGTGTCTCCTGATCCGAGTGTTGCTGAAGTATCCAGCGAGATGTTTGTCTGTGAGACTGTTGTAGGCTGAAATAAGTCTACAGAAACAAGAGCAGTCAGAGCACAAAGAAACACTGAATTTGCATGTTAGCCCAAATGTCATCGCTTTATGAAGCAGATCAGGATTTGAAACTTTGTCTGCCACTAGAGTCTCATTCTTAATCAGTCTGTTTACTGGGACACTACACCGTGTTTGTTAGTCTTGACCTCATTAACGAGACATTAGGTCTTCCACAGCTCAGCCTCTTTTTCTTCCAACACAGATTTGATTTCCTCCAGCATTTGTGTACGAGACAACAGGATCTTACAACTATAGGGTCTGTTACCGGTGTCTGATTACACGCAGGAATTAGAGGGGACGGCACACTTAACCCTGTCTGCCTCCTCTCCGTGCACCTGGCATTGTTGTCTCTCCAGCTCAGTTTTCTCTTTGGACTGTTGTCACTCATGTTCATGTGTATGGTGGTTAAACTATCGTCGGTCATTTTTGGAGTGACTTTCTCTGAGCTAGTGCTGCTTTGAGGGAGCATGTGACTCAGAAATATATCATGTTAACGTGTGAAAGCGGCTAACACAAACAGACTGACACTATTTTTGTGTGTCTGCGTCTGGTTCTTGTCATGTGGGTCGTTTGTGTTGACGGTGCAGTTCTTTGTTTTATACTTATTCTATATGAAACTACTCAAGTACTGTTCTAGAGTACAGTTTTAAGGTACTTGTACTTTACTTACTTATTCAAATTGTACTTATTATACTTCTATTAACTCCACTACATTAGTTACTTTTTATATTAAGATTTTACATAAAAACAAACTATTAGCTTAAAGAATAGAAGACCTTGTTAAAGATTAAATCAGCTGTTCCCAACCTTTTCGACTTGTGTCTACTCGGGGCCTCTGTGTCACATTTTAGATGAAGTTGTTTGCAGTTCCACCAAAGAGACATTTCCACTCTAAACTTCTCAGATAATGTCATTTAAAGGATTGTTTGAGGCCCCAAGAGGTCATATTTATATTCACAATGAAACCAAAAAATAGAGAAAATATGAATACAAATGCATGTAGCAGAACAAATTGTTTCCTTTTTCCTACCTTAATAATCATCTCACAGGCCCTCTGATTTGTCTTGTGACCTTTTTAACGGGGCACGACCCCCCGGTTGGGAACTACTGTAGTAAACTACCAAACTGTATATAGAGTAGTTGCAGACAGGCTAATACATAGCTAAGTAGTAAATCAGCTCCACCTCGAGCAGCTGTTTGTGATATTAGAGAACATTTTTACATCATTGTTCTCACTTTCATTGAAAAACATATTAAAATGATTATAGTGTGATTTTTGTGCTGATCTGTACCAAACAAAGATATTTTCTTAAATCAGTAGAACATGATGTGTAGGCCTGGACATCTCTGCTGCACAATATTTAATTTAAAATGCTATTTTGACAAACATTTTGCCTCCTGCGATTTGCAAATTGCAGTAGGCCATATTACATACAGGAGCAGAAAGTATTTTACCTTTAATATATTAGTACATTTTGCTGATAATTCATCTGTGCTTTTTACTTTGACTTGTAATACTTTTACTCAAGTAAAGAATCTTGTACTTCTTGTACTTAATTAAGTACCATTTGAGTATGCAAAAGTTGTTAATTCCTTCATAGTAACTAGATTGTGAGACATTGTACTACAACAATATATTTATATTATGCTAATAAATTCATCTCAGGGTTTCTCAAGTGACTAAAAACTTGATAAAACAGCTTTTTTTCCACATAAAATCATACCCTGGATCTCATTTCCCTCCACTCTTGGATATAAAAAATGAAATTGCACCTACCCTGGGCTGAGGTGACTCATGATTTTCAGCTCCCTCCTGTGTTTCAGGCTCGGTCCTCGCTGGAAGACGACTTTAGGTCACGGTGAGAGCAAATTAACCCGCAGAGTTGTCCTAAAGTGGGGCAGTGAATTTTGCTGCTGAGCCGGATTGAGGTTGCACTCCTCCAGGAGCGGAACTGATGACAGTCGCTGGTTGCCATGGGAGATCACGTGACAACGCTGCCAAGGAGGCTGGTTTCCACTTACACAGAGAGTCCCACTAACATCTGAACCAGACACACATGGATACACACACAAATACACTCTAAAACTACTTGTTTTATAACATCTAGTACTAATTTTATCAGCTCTGTCTCCGTTTATTTCATTTTATTCATTTCTAACCTGCAGTGGTGGAAAAAGTGTTGAGATCTTAAAAGTAGGATAGAAATGAAACGATCTGAAAATATTCCATTAAAAGTAAAAGTCATGAATTCAAATCTTACTTCAGTAAAAGTACACAAATATTAGCCAAAATGTACTTTAAGTATCAAAAGTAGTAGTTTTGTTTTTTTTTTAATATAAAATGATAATTGTAGTAGTTGCATTAATGTCTGAGCAGCTTTACTGTTGAACTGCTTTATAAAACCTATATAAAATCTGATCATATTTGTATGTAAAATCTTGACACGAGAAACGTACGTGACATGAGTAAACGCATTTAGCTAATTCCCACCACTGCTAACCTCATACTACCAAGTCAACTTGTCTAGATTCACTGTTGATCAATTACATTTTTTTATTGATGACTTATAACTGTTTACAGGCTAAGTGATACAAACTAATAAACTGTAAATAAAATGTAAAGATATCATCCAGACATTGTATAAAGACATATAAAATAGGCAATTCTACTTTTCCACAAAGATGTTCAATCACCAATAATTGTATGTGCACTGAAGGTTTCAGGTGTTCACATCACACAAGTTGCATATTGGACCACAACTGACTTTCAGACTAGATGTGATGTCACTAATCATGCTCATATGTAGGTGCGCGTCTTAATCTCAGATTTCAGGTGATCACAGAAACACTTTCCACCTTCAGCAGATGATCATGTAAACAGTCTTCTGGGTTCAAACTACATCATTCTGAACAGTGAACATCCAACTGAAGCAAAACACTTTTTTGAGTGGAGGCGGACTTTAACTTTATCTCCATAATGATATAAATATATTGTGACATTAAACATGAATTATTAGTCACTACCTGAGACATTGTGAGCAAAAAGCACGATGAAAACAGGCAGAATAGTGACTACTGTAATATCCCTGGAGATCTGTAATGGCCTCGCACAGGACTGCTGACTAATGCAACAGATATTGTGTGTGTGTGTTTGTGTGTGTGTGTGTGTGTGTGTGTGTGTGTGTGTGTGTGTGTGTGTGTGTACCTCTGGTGTGGGAGTACTCACAGTAATGTTAATAATATATATTGCCACCATATGGTATCCATCAGGTTAAATATAAAACTGTTTGATCTTGAAACAACTAATCTACCAAAGAGAAGATGCATTTTAAAAAATATACAATATTTTTTTTGCTTTCACTGACTGGCAGCAAATCACTGCTCTGCTGATTTTGAATGTTATAAAATATGTGAACCATACTGTAGATCATGCAGCACAATCTAAACATCACTAAATCTGTAGTAAATCCCACAGTTGAAACCTCAGATATACTGTGTTCACAGGATGAACTGTGCAGGCTGCAGGTCCTCTGTGGCCCTCTGGTGGAAATGTTAAACAAATACTTTTTCCATGACACTCATTAATTTATAGCATAATATCTTTTAGAATGATGTCACCTACACATAGCACCTCTCATAAAAAACTGACGGCCACACTTACAAACACTACACAGTAGTAAATTGTATATTTGGTCAAACATTTATCTACAAATCAGTGTGGTGACTTTTCATGCTGTTGTCTTCCAGTATCTCACTGCCTTTGGTGCAGTTCTGAATTATCACACAATATTTATTAGATATCATTTGAATTTTGGTGCCCAAACTTTGCTTATTTTCACAACCAACAGCAGTCGATACCAGAGTTGACCAGTAAGGGGAGCCATGTTTCTCTCTCAAGACGCTACAAGGAGTCTCTTCAGTCTTTGTAGCCTACTGGAGGCACACTGTGTGTGAAGTGTTTGTCTCTGCTCTTGCCTTTTGGTGGCCAACTGTCTTCTTTCAATTATCAAACAAGAGATGCAATCATCATTTTGAAATGGTCATGTAATAATATGAAAATGTGTGCAGGAAGATAAAAAGCAAAACAAAGCAGAAGTTTATAGCATGCAACATCAAACCACATTTCAAACTCCTATCAGTCCATGTCATCTACACTGTGTATGGTGTGTGTGTGTGCGCGCATGTGTGTGTGTGTACAATATGTGCATATGTGTACATGTCAATCTGAAATGCAGAGGTATTACAGGAATGTATTCCTCATCAAGTTGTGCCAATTAGCATCTTCAAACATCCTCTGATATATTAAAATGATCAGATGCTTATTTTACAAAAAGACTAGAAACAAGGAACAAAAGTTTTCCTTGAACAATGTGAGTCAACATGCAGTGACGTATAGAGCACATAAATGTTGAGATACGTCTCTAGAAAAAAACCCTGTATCTGAGATGAACTTGTCAATCAACACTAATGTTGACTGTGACTCATCACCTTACAGTACTTAAAGTACAGTGAACGGCATGTAAACAGCAATACAGCTGACTGCTATGCTAATGATAATAACAATAAGAGAGAAGTAAATCTGTTAACACTCCCCTGCTTCAAGGTTACAACCAGGCGCCACAAAGATAATTGAAAGTAAAGAAGAACATATACACAAATGAAGTGATAACACGTGTCTCTGTGTGTATTTGAATCAATCTGTGTGTGTTTGTTTAGTCACAGACGTTTTAGTCACATAAGACATTTATTCATGTTGAGAACCTTAGAAATCACTGCTCAAATGCTCATTAAAGTCTTTTCGGACATGAGCTTAACAATTGTCTTACTCTTATAAAGTAAAATAGTCAAAGAACAAAATAACACACACTGCAAAAAGTTATCGAAATTTCATCTAACAAAGATCAAACAAAACTATTCTGGATCAAATAAAAAGGAAATATTTCTCAACAGCTACTGATGCTGCTGCTTCTGTTATTATTGTGGCATCAGTGTTAGTAAGTGCTGCCAAAACCAAGACACACATGCATGTAGTGTGTGCAAATTCCAAATATGTGTTTTCAAGCTCTTGTGAAATGTCCTGAGATATTTTAAAATCTCAAAAAATGTTTATTTTTCTCTCAAAAAGAAACTGAAAAAGCTATTGATTATAAGAGAATATACCTTCACATGTACAGATGTGAGCTGCAGCAGGTTTCTGTCTCACACTAAGCGGCCGACATGAACTAAGATGAACAACCAGGTAGATCAGACAGAGAGATACCTGTTTAAACATTCACTACCAGTCAGGCTGGTGGAATTGAGATGGATCTGCCTTCAATACTCACAATAAACACAGTAATCAAGGCAGACATTTCACCAGCACTAAATGCCTAATACAACGTTAAGTCTTAAAATAACAATTAGCGTGGAAATAGAAGAGGGGTGATTATAAATTCCATTCAGGAAAGGGCCTTGGCTGTAAGCTGGGAGGTGGCAGGGAGATCTCGGGGAGTCATGCGGTTTGGTGATGGGGGGGGGGGGGCAGCAGTTTTTGCAATCAGCGTTAAATAGAGCAGTTTTGTGCCTGTGTGATTGTCAAGTGGGCCATTACTCCTTGATAAGAGCACTTTTTCCTTATGTCGCTCTGATTGGGCTGAGCATGCTGCTCCCTCTCGCATGCTGTCCCAATGCAATCAGGCCCCTCTTTCACTGCACTGCCATTTTCACTGCTGTGATTTCCACCCAATCCCCCTATCGGCCCCCCGGCAAACGCAACCCCCCACCCCCTTCAACCCTTCCTCTAGCAGCCCTCCCCTTCAGATTCAATGAGTACCCGTTTACAGCAAGGAGAAAAGGTCATGCCAAACTCGTTGTGTCAATTGTAAACCACCCCAATTCGGACTGATTTCAATGAAATAAATGAGTAGTTGCAGCCCCAAAGAAAGCAAAGGTCTATGTGGAAGTAGCAAATTAGGAGATTTTCTCGGAGGCTCGCAAGGGCCAAATGCTCATTGCTGCTCTTAGCGAGAGTCTCCCACATTCCTTGTTCTTACTGTATTTGGGTATCCTGTGCATCTTCTCAAATGAAACCTTTACAGTATAAAATGTGCCACAATTTTGCATTATATAAATGATGAAAAATCTCTCGTGGAATATTTTGATTCTGGTCAAAGAACCAAAGAAATTTACTACTGCTGAGTTTCAATATTTTCAGTATCCATTCCTACAACATTTCTTGTTTGGAGGTCAGCTTTATGTCTCTTAGAGGCTTTGTGGGTTAGTGGTGGCTGATTCTGTTTGTCAAAGAAACAGTTTTTCAGTTTCACTGTGTAATTTCAGTACTTGCTGTCATGATCTTTGTTTAAGCACTTATGTTACTGTGTTAACCATTGTGTTTTACTGACACTGGCTTTACATTCTCAGACCCCACTGCTGTATGTGTGAAGCAAACAATAACAATAATTGTTTAATGATTTCAAATTTTTCCCCTTTAAATATATTTTTTCTATGATGTTTTCTACTGACCTTTTATAACCCAGAATGTAGGCAAGTATTCAAGTTATAAGCTCTTCACTTTGGTGATATGACAATAAATGCTATTACATCAAATAATGAATTCATTATGTGTTTTTATTGTTATTTAATATATAAAAAAATATTGCAAAAAAAATATTCACAGAAAAAGAAATGTACCTTAGGTTCTCCTACATAGTGACGTTTGGAGTCAATTAGACCCCACAAAGGTCTGACTTCCTGTCAGACATTTATCCAATAGCACAAATCCAAATAGACTTTTTTGGGGGGATTTGGGAGGAGTGTTGCCGTGCAAACAGTACACCGATCACAGATAAAGAGCAGAGGATCATCCATTGTATTTCACCATGTTTTGTAGCCAAGTCTCTGCAAGCATAAAGAGAGATGATTCATAATTTTTTGTAACGGACTTGTCACACATGTCATCAGTTTAAAAACATGTTCAAAAGCAATTCTCATAAAAATGTCATGAAGTGTAAAGGTGATAAAACAAATTAAGTATGGTGTCAAGTATGTTTTTTGAGCTGTTAAAGAACACCAGGGTCGAGAAAAGTGCTACAAACATCAGTTAGTATTATTATTATAATCACATTATTATCATATTCACTTCCATAGTGAATAAAAGACAAATGTTAATTCCAATAATGGAGGAAAATACTAATAAAATTCAGTATTAATGCCACTTCCATTATGTTAATTATGAAGTCTGTACATGTATCTGTGCAGCTCACTAGTTCACTAATGATTAGTTAGATAAAGCTCTAAAGCTTCGCCCCAAATTATAACCAATAACTCATTTGGCTGTCATCTTACATGTCATTGTAATCACTGACCTTCCTTCTTCCTCTCATACCAACTGATGGACTAGTTTCAGATCATACAGGACAGTAAATATACTGCAGCAGCTTCACAGAGTGAGACGTCAAACAGCGAAGCAGCAGAACAAGTTTATAAGTATGTTGACAGATCAGAAATGGTTTTGGTCTGGTCCACGTCACGCAAAACATTTAAGAACTCAGCCATGCAACGCTGAAAATGAAAACAAGCAACAGTTGCACACTCAGATTTACGTCTTTCCCAACATCTGTGGTCATATCAGGTATTCTGCAGATGGTGCTTGGAGTGATAAAGAGTTTAATGTCTGAGAAATGATTTGTCTTTTTATGATAAAACACACTCGATAGCTTCTGCTCACGCTTGGGATTTCAGTTTATTATTTGTTTTGATATCATACTGTCCTTTCACGTTTGACCTTTTTATCTGAACTCATCATTGAGGTCAAAATAAAGCATTTTTTCGGGGCTTTGAAGTGTTACAGAACCTCCAAAGACTCCTTCAGTCATAAGGATTCTGGGTGGTGTGGTTGCCTCACAGGCTGCTTTGGCGAAACGTCTGCTCTGCTGTGCTGTGTTTGAGATGTGTTATCTGATAAAGAGCATTCATCTCCACCAGGTGGAACAGGACACATCTCGATGGAGGCACGCTAGCTCCTTTATCCCCCTGCGATGGTGCGATACGGACTCAGACTCATGCCAGTGCAGGTCAGACTGTTATTCCGTCAGCTCCAACAGCCGGGGGACAGAAAATATCCTTTTTTTGCTGTTTGTGTTTCGGGTGGTTGGGGTGTGGGGTGGAGGGGTGAGTATGTGTGTGTGTGTTGGGTGGGGTGGGGGGATTGCGTGAGCGACTGGGTTGAGTGGGATGAGTGAGTGAAAAAAAGATAGAGAGAAATGAGAGTCAGCCACTCAGCGATCCGAGGAGTTTGTTTATGAGACTCATGTCATCCTGTCCCTCTAATCCTTGTAAAGTATCTGCTGTACTTAAAAAAAAACAACCAAAAAAGCAGTTTCCCCCGTCAGACTGCAGACTGTAAGCAGATGGGCTGCAGCTGAAGATGCTTACACTTGAAAGAGAAGAGGGAGGTGGGATGTAACTAGGTACAATTACTTTTTTGAGGTACTTTACTTGAGTATTTCCATTTTATGCTACTTTATATTTCTACTGTACTAAGTTTCAGAAGAAACTACTGACTGTTCCTACTTGCAGTGGTTAGATCTGGTGAAAAGTTAAAGTTAGACTATTATCTCATATTGATGTCTTGAAATTTTTAGTAATTTTTTGTGCTCAAATTGTATTTAATGTTGGTTTGATAATCTTCTTTTACACTTCACCATTTAATCCTTATCTCATATTTGCAGTTTTGTAAGTTTTAAGTCTGTCTGCATGTTGGATTTTTGCTTTTGCTTACTTGTTTTATAAGGCATTCATGCAAAGTGACCACCCTGTATATAAAAAAGGTTGAATGAATTTTTATTGCACTACATTTATCTGACAGCTATATTTACTTTCCAGATTAGGATTTTACATAAAAATACATGATCATATAAAAATATATAGTATTGTTTTATGTAAAATAGTTATGCTGCTCACATGTTAATGCACCAATAATAGTAATACAATAATGTGATATACTGTATATAATAATATAACACTCTGAGAGGAGCAATTCTGCATAATGGATACTTTAAATTTTGACACCTGAAGTACATTTTGCTGACAACACTGTACTTTTACTTAAGCAAAATTATAAATGCATCAGTTTTACTTGAAGTATTTTTACATCGTGGTATTTCTACTGTTACTTAATAGTAACCCGAGTAAAAGATCTGAATCCTTCCACTGCTGTCTCACACAGAACAGGTAACAGCTGTAATATTAACTTCTGTTGAAAGGACGCTGTTTGAAGGTCTAAATCTTCCACTGTGTAAATATATGTTTATTTGAGAGCAGCTTTTGTTCTCATTTTCTTTTTTTAGATTAAGTGAAGACAACGTCACTAATTGTACAGCATTACATTCTCTGATTTTGACAGGGGGAAGCATCTAGAGAAAAGCAGCTGAAAAAGTTGCCAGTTTATAAGTAAGTGTAAGTACACATTGCTTAAACTAATGAAGTGTTAATACAACAGCCATAAATCCACTTCGTTTATCAATGAGGGGAGACTAGATATTACAAATGTGCTGTATGTATCTCTTAGTATAAGACAATACAAACCAACAGCACCACAGATAAATCAACATCTCTTTAAAATAGTTTCAACAATAACAGAACATTATAATCTACATGAATATAGAAGTTTTAGCACATTTGTTGTATTTGACTGTTAGTTTTATCTCAGTGTACCTAAATAACTGGCAACTGAGTGTATATACTGTATATATACTGTATGATGAACCAACAGTGATTCTTGTGAATACTGGCCATATTAGCAAGTCTTGAACAAGACTGAATTACCAAAGCAGGCAACCACCCAAGGGCCCCAGATCCAGAGGGGGCCCTAAAACCTCAGGTTTACTGCATGTCTATTGGTTTTGGTGATTTTTTTGTTGCAAATTTCTGAGGGAATTTGCACTAAAGTACAGTATCAACTAAGACAAGTCCTGCATTATGTGTTAATTTTGTGGCTTCTAGAGTAACGTGTGTCAAAACCTAGTTTTATTATTTTTATCCTTCAGATAATGTAAGGTGCACATGATGCATATTTCTAATCAAGCTGTTTAATTCAATCAACACAAAGTAAACACAAATTAAATATTTATTCCAGGAGTTCTGGTTGCATTGAAATGAAATGGAACCTGGTGGCTACAGTTTACAGACATCACACAGAGGACATCAGGTGAAGTGTCAGTAAGGGCCCAACAGCAACAATTTTTGGCTTAGGGACCCCTAACACAGCGGTTCCCAACCTGGGGGTGGGGACCCTACTAGGGTCACAAGATAAATCTTATGGGTGGCAATATGAATAACAGGAAAGCAGTAAAAACAAAACAAAACAAAAAAACGTATTTCTGCTGCACAAAAGTATGTTTACTTTTTCAGTTTTGTTTTCCTCTTGTGAATTAAAGAATATTTTTTATCGACTCTAAAAATGAAAAAAGTCAGATAAAACAAGGGCCGAGTGTAAAAGGGAGGAAATGCATGTTGAACTGGTCACAATCAGGTAAAAAGGAGGTGATGAGGGGTTGCTTCGCTTTTAGGGGTCACAAACATTCAGTGACAACAAACTGCTGACTTCAGTTCAAAGATACAGTAGGATCATTATGGAGTAAATACCCATTAATATACATTATGTGTCACTGTCAATTCAGGAGTTATGAGCAGGCAAATTGAGGGAATTCAATCGAGAGTGAACCTGAAAAATATTTCTAATACAACTCTGATAGTCTTTACGGTTTTTTTTTTTTTGTTCTCAAATCTCGCATAAAACCACCCAACAAGCTTATTCTCAAAGGGAGGCGCGGCCAAAGAGGACAGGAAAAAATATGAATTATGATCCGCCCTCTGGAAACAGCTCAGGACACACAGAGGAATCCTGGAGGAGAAAGAAAGAATAGCAGCACTTTTTCTTGAATACAACTTTGACAGTGGGGGGAAAAGCTTCTTTACCGCTGGACACAGACATGCGCTGGAAAAGTGAAGTAAAAGTAGAGTGCTGCATGGTTAGCGAGAGTGAAAGCGGATCTCTGTTGACCAACGATGAGGTGAGTAAAGGAAATTAAAGGCAGACGTGTTTTGCTTATCAGCTGGTTATAGTGTGAGCCGACGTAGACAGCGACGGAGATTAAATATCGGTCGAAATTGCTTCGCCAATTAAATCAGAGTGGGCTTCAGGCTGCCATTAAAACAGTCCGTCCACACGCTGACAGCTCGGTATTTTCACAATTTGAAGAAATGTCGAAGAAAATTACCCTCCCCGAATTCTGCAATTAAAACTCAAGTAGTTAATGAGACCTCTTCACCTTTTGGTTGTCCCGGGTAGACGTTTGTGGCGAATTTAGCCCTTTTAATTGCTGTTATTAAATAAATCAATCCCCTTTCCTCGAGACCTCGCGCTGGGTGTTTTTTGATTGACACGTGAAATTGACGTGTTGGGGTGTAAACCAGCACGCGCGCGCACACGCAGCGAGCCGTTGCTTGAATCCCAAATGCAGATCTCAAGAACATAATGCACATAGGATAAGTATTAGTTCAAGTGTTGTCTGTTTTTGTAAGTAATGACTATCCTTCTCCTTTAAATGTCATTTTGGTAATCGCCGGCGTTGTCATGGTGAAAAGTGAAAGGCATGATATTTATGGGAAGAAGGAGCGGGGGGCATTTAAGGCAGCTGCGACAGTCTGACACAACCGACATCCTCTTCCCGCCGTAGAGTTTCTCGACATGTGTGAAGATTGCAAAGGAGACGAAGAGCTGCTAGGCAAATGCACTGAGGACAGGAGAGACATAATGGTAGGCTGAGAATTAACCTGAGGATATTTTTTTAAAGGATAAAGTTTTTAATATGAGTTGGCACATTTTGGGGAAAAGCTTCAAATAACCATCTGAAAAAAGTTATTTAATCTGGAAGCTTCTCTTCAAATCATTAAATTAGGTTGTATAATTCTATTCAAGTCTCTCTAAAATATTTTATTACACAATTCTGTAAATACTAATGGCTGCTAACACAAATCCTGTAAACTTATTCTGTGTTGTTTTAAGATATTAACGAGCAAATGAAGTCGTGCAAAAAAAAAAAACACAAAGCAATAAACTGGTCATTTGGAAAGACAGAGATCGTCAAAATGAGTGATGATGTTGTTTTTGCAGTTTATCATCGGTGGCAGCGACAGGTGAGCTGAGTTCATGAGTTTTTTTATGTGATTTGCAGCAGGTAATGGAGGTGGATGCGTTCCTGTGCGTAATTTTCTAACCGCAGGTCTGATCCCACAGGGCGCGCCGGTGGAAGTTTTGGATGAAGACGCGTCGTCGCTGCAGGCGATGGCCTCTGCGCCTCTTTTAGGCAGAGCTGTATGTGCGAGCTGCAACGGAGAAATTGTGGATAAATATTTATTAAAGGTAAACGCTGCACGCACGCTTTTTTTTGTCGATTCAATTTTTATGAGGACTGTCTTTCATTTAACTTTGGATTACCAGTTGTGTTTTTTCCTCCCCTTCTCGTTTGGATTTCTGTGGTTTTCAGGCTCCCGCGGGTATCCGCGCGTGTATACTGTGTAGGCCTACCTGAGAACTTGATTGACTTTTGTTAATTGATCCTATCTTTGCTTTAGGTTAACGACTTGTGCTGGCATGTGCGATGTCTCTCCTGCAGCGTGTGCCAGACTTCACTTGGCAGCCACACGAGCTGTTACATCAAAGAAAAAGCGGTTTTCTGTAAACTGGATTACTTTAGGTATGTGCATCGATTTTTATTAGTGCTGATGAAACGAAAATTTGAAACGAACCAAACGAAATTGTTGCGGAAAATAAGCTTGCCATGATATGATTCCTTTAATTATTTAATGGAGGGTTATATACGCAATAAAATAACAATAATATAGGCACAGCATTTAACTAAAAATATGGCCTATTTATTTATGCCCAGATGCCAGTAGAGACATTATTAATAAATCACTCCACACTGAGGTTTAGTCGGTTTTTGTCTCGCCACATTTTAGCCTTCAGGTAATTCTCAATCAAATAGTTTGATAGGTTGATTAATGGATATAGAAGCTTTTATGAGTATTGGATCATTAGGTAAATCTTTTTTTATGATCTTAAAATTTGATATGTCTGAGAGGTTTCCTGCAGTGATCTGAGCTAAATGTGTCCACATGACAGGAATCTGCTGATAAAACACCGATTTTCTTTTCACTTTGGGCCTAAAAAAACAGTCAAATGTAAATATACCGATTAAAAACAAATTGGCACCGGCTTTTAAAATCACTCTTAAATGCTGAAGTCTTTAAATGGTATCTGGGTGTCTGATTTGCTCATCCTGACCTCCACCTGCAGAAGATACGGCACCTGGTGTGCGTGCTGCGGCCGGAACATCCACTCCACAGACTGGGTGCGCCGGGCGAAGGGGAACGTGTATCACCTGGCCTGTTTCGCCTGCTTCTCCTGCAAGAGGCAGCTGTCCACCGGGGAGGAGTTCGCCCTGGTGGAGGAGAAGGTGCTCTGCAGGGTCCACTACGACTGCATGCTGGACAACCTCAAGCGGGCCGTGGAGAAAGGTGAGCCAGCCGACCGGGGTCCACTGGAGGACACTGAGTCCTTCCTTATATACACACAAAAATACCTGGAATATTGTTTTTATTTTAAGCCCATAGCAGTAACTTATGATGCTTTTCTAGAGGTTTCTAGATATGTTTTTTTTAACAGGTTGTGACAGAGATTGGATTATCTAAAAAAAATCTAATATTTATTACATTGTATTTATCACATAAACCTGATTTGTAAAGTTAATATTTATTTCTTTGCACTTTAAGCTACTGAAGATGCTGTTTGTCCTCTCTTTTATTGATAGTAAATCATCTAGTACCTACATGGAAATTACTTAATAGGCCTAAACTGAACATATACCAGATAAAACATGAGAATAATAATCTATTTGAAATTGAGCTCATTTTTTATTGACTCGGTTAACATATGTTTATTGCATGCTGCTCTTTCAAATGTATATCTTCAAAACTGCATTTCAGTGTAACATAGAGTGTTTCTATTTCAGTGCTAATGTTCCTGTGCTTGTTGCAGGAAACAGTGTTAACATGGACGGAGCTGTGCCCACTGAACAGGAGATTAACCAGCCAAAACCCTCCAAGAGAGCACGGACCAGCTTCACTGCAGACCAGCTGCAGGTGAGCCTCCATCATCACGTTTTAGACAGACAGAAATTAAACAGTGTTATTGGATCATTTTGGATAAAATATTGTGTGACTTCTATGTAAGGGAGGAGGGCAAAGAGTAGAGCTGGGACTCACTTGAATTATAATTTTTTAATATAAATATGTATTTAAACAAGGCCTCTATATTGTCTTAAATTCTAAAATTTCAAAAGACAGCTGCTATGGTCTGAACGTAGTCTGCACATACCTGGAAAAAAATCCATCAGAATGAATTAATTTATGGCCTAAAAACGTCCAATCTGAATATATTAAGCCTGAAAACATTGGCCTGCAGCCTTTAAAATTATATTATTACAAATTTGCGTGATAAAGATGTAGCACAAGTTGAGTTAAGCGAGCTCAGATTGATTTATCTTCCATGTCATCAACAGACAAACAAAATGCAGCAGTTGGTTCTGAGGACAGGTTTCAGACAGCAGAAAAGCAGCAACACATTCATGTCTTAATTTATTTTGGCAGGAAAAGGAAGGATTCAAGCCTTATAACTTAAATACTGACAATGTGTGTATAGTTACTTGTTAAGTGGTGATATGTAGTAATATGCTGGTGCACTTTCAACCAGTTTGAGAACTGATTGTACACTGCACATGATACAAGATGTTGATTTTAATAAAGTAGATGAATTAAGTAAAGCTTTTATTGAATATAACAGGTAGAAAACCTCTAACAAGGATTCTGTTTTTTTCTGACTTACTAAGGATAATAATGATATAGGGTATTATGCCATTATACATGAACAGCATAAGGGCCATGTAAAGAATGATAGATGTCCATAATTACTAAAAATGCGTTTCTGTCTTTATCACAGTCTTCATTCCTGCCAAATGTGATTTGATCATTGCAATGTTTTTTTAACACAGACAAACCAAATGTGGGTCGTGTTTTTCAATAACAACAAGTAAAGTTGTTTGGTATTGAGCTGATTATCTTTTACCTCGGCACATGCAGGTGATGCAGGCTCAGTTTGCCCAGGACAACAACCCAGATGCCCAAACGCTGCAGAAACTGGCAGAGCAGACGGGTCTCAGTCGAAGAGTCATACAGGTCAGTGAAGGATAGCTGCATGATGGAATATACTGCATGATTAGAGAGAGGCACGAGTTAAAAGGTTTTTTTTAAGATCCTTAAATAAAAGTAGCAATTCCACAGTGTAAAAATACTTAATTACAAGTAAAAGTCTTGTATTAAAAATTGTTCTTAAGTAAAAGTTCAGAGGTGTTATCAGCAAAATGTAGTTAAAGTATCAAAAGTAAAACATGTGACCCATCCCACGTGGGATTACACAACACCTCTGTATATCAATCATAAAAATATAATATGGATGTGATGGTGTACAAAACTAAAAAAAAGAGATAAATTATAACATTAAATGCACTTCTATATACTGTCTATTCTTTAACATATATTTGTTACATGAATAGTCAGTTCAGTATTTTGTGCATCATTCATACTACATATATATTGTAATGCTGGTTTAAACACATTTTAATGGTGTAGCTGGTTGAGGTAAGGCTACTTTTAAATACTTTATAGACGACTGCATAGTTTAATAGTTTACGATTCATCACATTTTATAAACTGATCATGTTAGCTGTATATAAAATATAAATGACAAAGTAATCAGTAACTTCAGCTGTTAGGTAAATGTAATGGAGAATAATATTTCCCTCTGAAATATAGTGGAGTAGAAGTATAAAGTACTACATGAAATGGAAATACCCAAAGTACAAAGAACAAGTAACTCCAAATGATACTTATGTACAGTGCTTAAGTAAATAGTGACTTTTCACCACTGGCAATGGTGCAAAGACAGAAGTATTATATATAAGTATTGTTCTTCTATCAAAGACAGTTGGATTTACGGCTGTAAATGTGTTTGGCCCAAATGAACAAGTGTGTAATGTTTGACAGATAGAGTGATGATTACTGGGAGTGTTTCAGTATTACTAATGACAAACTGCTTCCAGAGATGTGATTCCAGTCACACGAGCTTTATAACAATGGTTGAGACAACATAACTCAGTGCCACAGTTTGATAGTTTGACACCTCACGGTTGATTTATCTCTGCACTGACTGTTGCTACTTCAGCCTAACTAGTGTCTCTTGGATGGAAACATCAAGGAACAAATGTATGATTGAATTAATGTGGAGTGGAAACACTGCATTTCTAGCATATCATGATTATTGAAAAATACAACTACAGCTGTTTTATACTCACCAGCTGCAAAAGTGGTTCCTCAGTTGAAACTCCACAAAAAATGGACAAACACATGGGATGTTTGGCAAACAGAAAAACGTACAAGCTGTGAAGATGAATGCTACTTTCATGACATGTTACTTTCATACTTGTCTCATGCAAGTTGTAACAACAAAGCTCCAATCTGATACATTTGGTCATTGTTTGGTCAGTCTTTCCCACTGAATATTAACCACTGAAAGGGAGAGACCGAGTGCAACTCCTTTAAGACACAGCCCTACAAAAGATGTTTTATCCTGTCAACTCAGGTCTGGTTCCAGAACTGCCGAGCACGCCACAAGAAGCACGTGAGCCCCAACCACACCTCCAGCACCCCCATGACCTCCCTGCAGCCCAGCCGCCTGTCCCAGCCCACCCCGACCCCCGAGGAGCTGCAGTACACAGCGTACGGAGGCCCAGAGGGATCCATGCTCTCCGCACTACACTCCTTCATAGACAGTGAGCGCCAGATTCTCTATGAATTATTATCTCATTGATTTTGATGAATTGAATTATCTGAAAACTAAATGAACCTGAAGTTTCCACATTGCATGTAAAGTCATCACATGTAAAATGTGCATCATGTGATGAATCCACGTACTTTTTTGCTTGTTGGTGGCATTATTTCCTCAGGCTGTCATTTCTAATGAAATCTACCCAATTTTTGTATTTATTCCAAACAAATCACTTTTAAAAGAGGAAGTTTAAGAACCAGTTTAGAGTAGGAAGTGCAAGCTTTCATAATCTGGATATAATCCCTGCTGCATGTCCAACATGAAAATATGATTTTTTTTTTTTTTAATGAGGCAACATTGAGACAGTCAAGAATGTTAAATAATCTTTATCAAACATATACGTATTATAGATACGTATTATCTTTCTGAATGTCTTAATTAAACATTTTTATATGGAGATTTTTTATATATTATATATATATGATATATTAGATTATTCTCAAATTTGTGCCTAGTTTATGAAATTTTAAATGGTTTGGCCCCTCCTCCACTATGTGACTTTGTGTACATGCGATCAATAAGTTCTATTAGATCCTCCAGAATATCCTCTATACAAGATTGTACCATACCATTTCGTCGCACTGCATTTGGGCATTCAGCTTTCTCTGTGAAAGCCACCACTCAGTGGAATGCCCTAACTGATTATATGAAGAACTGTGGTTCAATCAATACATTCAAGGCCAAATTAAAAAATCAACTAAAGACAAATTAGCTGTGTGACCACTGAGCCTAGTTTACATTATTAATTTTTAATCGACATTGTGGGTGTATGTGATGTGCTGTTGTGTGTAGCTTCATATTTTGTATGGTGTGTTCTGTGTGTTTTTTTGTTTGTTTGTTTGTTTGTTTTGCTTTGTATTGTTTGTTGTTGTGCTGTTGTATGTTTTAATTGTGGTGGACCACGGATGCAAATTAGCTTCAAGCTAACTCCGGTGCAGTGCATCATTTATGCTTAATACTGCACACTGTCCTGTTCAATAAATCAAATCAATAAATTTGACTTTTACAAAATGAACAGAGGAATTCTGTGTTAACGTGTGAAATACTGTAATGACTCTGGTGCTGTTTGTGTGTCTCCCTGCAGTTCACGCCCCTCCATCCATGTTTCAACCACTGCTGCCAGCCCACGCCATGACCTCCCTGCCTGTGTCTCACGCCTGAGCTGCTCGCTCTCTCTTTCTCTCTCTCTCTCTCTCTCTCTCACACACACACACACACACACACACACACACACACACACTATAACACACACACGCACAATATCTGTCATTGACAGCCACAGTATTCAGATCTCCATGGTAAATATAAAATATTTCATTTTCAGATAAACATAAAAACTTTACTTTTCCTTGAACCTCCAGTAATTCATCACGTTTATATTCTAAAACACTTATTTCACTGTTGAGCATATTATGGATGATTATAATTTACAGTCCTAAGTGTGCTGTATAATGTGGAAATGGAAAGGTTTCAGTGTACCTCATAGGATTGTGACATGAAATTATAGATTTATATTTGTCTGTGTAGTTGGTGACACAGTTTGACCGTGCTACTCCACGTGAAACCCACCCAGACCTCAAATGTCAACTCATTATGAAGATGAACTTGAAATTGTTTGTATAGCAGTGTTTGAATATTTGCAATTTAATTTATTTATTGTATGTGAATTGTCTGTTTTGAAAATAAATGTCTAATTTCACAATCCTGGGAGATGAGCGAATGAATGAATGAATGAATGAATGAATGAATACAGATATTTAGAATAAAGGAGGAAAATAACAGAAGTGTGTGCTGTATAAAAAACAATTTATTGTAAAACAGAACAAAAACATCCGTATTACGGATGCACATTCACACAGACAATATATTCTGTTATAAAAATACATGCAACATGTTCTGTACTATAAATAGAAATATGGCAGATATAGATGCTGCCACTTTCACAAATGAGACACAATAAATAAAACACAGTTCCAAGTATTGCTCATCTTTCTGCTTATCAACAGGTGAGAGATCTGTTTTTTCAGAGTTTGTGATAAGAAAACTGACGCGCATTCTAACAAAGACAGCGTCTACTTGTTGACCAAAATCTAATTTCCAGACGTGGAAGGAAGGAAGAGGTATATAAAAACACTGTTTACTTCACTTATCAGATCTTTGGTACTCAGCCTCGTGGGAAAGAGAACGAGTTGCATGCACATAAAGACACAAAATACAACTGGTAGTACAGTAATACCTTGAGTTATTCAGTATGATAAAAAGGAACAACAATATGCTGTGTGTTTTATGCCGAGCACTACATGCATCATTTCTCTCCTTTCAGATACGCCATCAGAGTTGTTTTCCTTTTATTGAATGGTTACGTTGTGCATGTCCCAGCGTGTTCAGCTCAAACGGGGGCAGAGGGTGTGTAAGTCTGGCAGTGCTGTCACTCTGAGGCAACATGAGGGCAAGTTCTCAGGTTTGACAAACACAAAGACTCACGAGGATGAGTCACATCTCAAAGATCTAAAGGTGATCATCATACAAGGTACAAGGACACTGTGGGAAACTGCCAACAGCTGTGTTACTGGAAATGATGCTGTACTTTCACTGATTTATTTCGTCAGTCTCCTTACAAAGACAAAACAACTGCATCTTCCTGCAACAAAGGTTTTGCTTGACTTAAATCCTAATAACTCAATTATACTGCGTGGGACCAGCATGACACTGGACTGACAAGACCAATGGAAACAAAAACAAAAACTGTTTCTATTCATAGAGACTCATAACTCCAACAAGAAATTTTGGTCTTGAGAATATTATGAATGAAATCTATGAAGATTCATTAGGACTCACTCACTCTAGGCTTGGAAGGGAAAAGGAGAAAAAAGTTTCTTTATCACAGAGAACAGTGGTTGTGATCAGCCTGAAACAGTAAAAAGTTCATACTGTGGAAAAAAGCCACATATCAAGCCAGATTTCAATGTGGTTGAAACATAGCAAGCATAAAGATGGACGGCAGAGAAGTGAGTTATGCTGCTGGTGAAGCTTCAGCTTTATGCTGTGATAATGTATTATATAACTTATTATTATTAAACTTATTAGAGAACATTGTGATTGACATGAGTTCATTTGACTGCAGCCACTGTTCCCTGTGAAACTTTCAAACACACATTGTAATTGTTATCAATGCAATCAGTCTCATCACATCACCCTCTGAGTCACACATCAGAGCAAAGAAACAGCACATACTGTATGTAGGTGTAGGGTCTGTGTTTGTTACTGGTTGGACACACCTGTAACTTTAGTCCAAACCATAAACACTTAACATCAATTTGCTCCCCCTTTCATTCCTACCATGAACATTGAGGACTGTCACTTTTTATGAGTTCAAAAAATGTAAACTATGTAGCTGCAAGAAGCAATTAGACACTCGATGTGGCAATTCTCTGAGAAAAGGCACTTAAGAGTGGAGTACTTTGAACTGCTATGCCATTATGTCCTTGACATTTAAATATGAAAACAGAGGACAGTTAGTGGCAAATATATTTCTCAATGTGAGACAATTTGAAGTAAAAAAAATAAAAAAAATAAAAAAACAAAAACACAATGTACGGATGAGGTAACGTTTGACCATTTCATGGAAAAACTTGTTCATGCCTCTACATCAGTACACATTAGACTGGCGCCACCAAGTGGCAAAAACTGGTAACTACATGAAAATAAGGACAAAAACTGCAGAAGTTCACCACAATCTAAAGAAAGAAAGAAATCACTTGTTCCAACAGGAACTTAGTGTGTGGTATGATTGTGGTTGTAAGAACAAATCATATTTCAGTTATAATTATAAAATTCTACAAAATATTTACAAGAATGTGGTGCAATTTTGTACACCAACCAATAAAAACACAAAACATTTTTTTTCTTGGACACGCTGGCTCCTCTAGTTAGTTATAAATACCAAAGAATTGCTTAAATTATGACCATGTGGATGAATGAAAATAGTTGCTCAACAATTTGTCTATTATAGTGTACAGTTACAATTTGTGTATACTTGGATTACATTTGGCAAAATGCTTATTGTCACTCAGACTCATACCATGCTTTGGTAAATGACCTTTCAGCCTTTCTCCTTCCTTTCTTCATTTCTCTAGACGTTCTTCTTGGAGAGGATCTTCCGCAAGGTTCTGTTCATGTGGTAAGGCCGTTCAGCAGAGCCGTCATTTACCTCCAGATCCCACACTAGGAGGCAGCAGTAGCAGTATGTTAAAAACTGAGATCACAGTTGAGAGAATCACTTACAACAGGACATCAAAGTTAAATTATGATATTTCTGATCATCTTGAACTTTCCAATTAAACCGAGAAGCAAGTCACCTTGAAAATGCAGAGGACAATAGTTAAACCATTTATGTTTATTCAAAAAAATTATTCACATTTTCATTGAATTTCATTGATAAAAAAAATTCTCCTATACAAAAAGAACACTGAATAACCTCCAGACAGATGCATGTATTATACTTAGTATTAAAACAGCACTACATCTGAACCACCCATTAAAAAATGTACCAAAAATGGCTTTGACATCCTTTTATAAACTGTATCGCAAAGGTTCCTGGTGTTAGGTCTAAAACTGCAGAATAAGAGGAACTTTTTTTTTTCTTTTTTTTTCTTTTTTTTTTACTTTTTTCACAACTAGGCACATAAACTAGTGGCTGCATTCACAAGTTTCCTGAAAACTGTCATGTCCTGTTCAAATTTTAAGCAAAAACCATAAAATTTCTTTTAAAGTCTTGACCTCCCACAAAGTCTGGTTTACAGTACATCTATGAGCATGATGGAAACTATGAAATGATTGTGTAATTGAGTAAAGTAAGAGAAACCTGTTTTGCTAAGTGCAGAATACACACCATTTTTGGATCTGTGTGCTTGTGTTAGTATAAATACGGTGGATCAAAGCAACCTATAAAACCAATGGTAAACATCAACAGCCAGCAAAAATAATCATGCTAGACAGACAAAATAAATCACATGGTTCTTTTCCCATATGTGAAAGTGCATACAAAACATGATTTTACACTAGAAGACCAAAGTGCGACAAGAGGGTGCCCCATAAGTCCACCACGTTTTATATGGTGATGCCTTATGCCATAGTCCATCAGTGGCATCTGTACATTTTAAGGTCCTCATGTTTGTTTGGGTAAAAATGCTTGTATCATATTCGTCTCAGCCTGTGCATCCGTCCTGCGATTTGACACATACCCTCTCAGTAAGGCAGAGGTCAGCAGAGAATACAGAGAAGAAAAAAAAAAGAACACAAGTGTGGCAAAAAAAGGCAAGTATCTGAGTTGGCTCAAGATAGGAAGTGATCATAAGTCGTTTTAGTAAGTACCCCGTGCCTTTTCTGTGAGGAACTGAAGTAAAAGCATGTCCTTTCATGTCCAGGTCATCCCTGACCAGGCTGGGATGCATCCAGTTTGATGTTTAGCCCTACAGTGCTCGCTCTCAAATGTCCAGACCCCCCCAAACGTAGAGTAGATATGAAGAAGTGAATCATCAGTTTAGTAAAATAGCCGCTGCGCATTGCTCAGGAGGCAGCACATAATTTGGCACCCTCCTCTCCTTTACGCAGGATCTTGTGCAGGCCAGGAGACATGTAGTAGGGCCTGGAGGAAGAACCGTCATTCCTCTCCAGGTCTTCACCTGAGACCAGGTCCCAGCACAGGAAAGGAGGAGCGGGAATATCAGACAGCGCACAGAGTGACAGGCATTAAGAGAAAGGAAAGCAAAGGCTTAGTAGAGAGAAATCATCAATAAAGGTCATGCAAGAATTAAAGAAAGACGAAACAGTGAATGAGCAGGAATCAGTTTTGGTTATAAATTAGAGTGAAAGTGTTATATTGAACTGCTGACATGATACTTCACGTTTTATCTGTAACCATCACAGCAATGTTCAGTACAAGTAGTCATATTTTCACAATGTGTTGTGTAAAGTACTTACAAAAGCACAGGAACAGTGTGTCCACACACATGGAATAGACGTTAAAAAAGCCATGTGCGATCATGTAGGATCCAAATATCACCGTCTGAAAGAATCAACAGGTCACACTCAGCTATATTGTCAACATTTACTCTGCGACATCAAAAAAGAATATGAACTTCTGATTCATAAATCCTTCAACAAAACTGATCAGCTTGTGAAACACAAATTGGTGTTAAATGCAGCTATTCCACAATTGGAGATAATCTTAGCTGAAGTTCAGGAGCAGGACCGCACCTCAAACACATACTGTAGGCCTATTAACGTCTCCCTGCCCAGCATACCTAGTCGTACCTCTCTTTCCGTGCCCCGCCCTCCCTGCCCTTATCTGTCTCACTCTTTCTCATAGGTCACCAGGGGGTCCACCAAGCCCAGGAGTTGCAGTGGATCCTGACAAACCCTTCCCCACACAGCAGTCATTCTTCCTGTTCCATCATTGTCATCACCATTCCCAAGTTGATGATCATTAAACGATCATTCACGTTTCATTGAGGTTATGGGCCTTGCTTGTGAACTAAGAAGAAAGTATGAAACTTAAGTGTACACTTGTCCGTGGGGTGTACTTTGATCACTGATCGCTGCTACACATTTGCAGAGCCAAACTGCATCCTTCACACCACATGTTCTTTCTATCCTGGAGACAGGTGAGGTGTTATGGTGAGGGGACATGGTGTTATGAGGATATGAATTAATCAGATCCCACTGCCTGGACCTGCATCTACCTCCTTGTGGAAATGAGCAGCAAGTCACCAAGTAGCACTGGCTTTATACTAAATTACCTCTATTTTTTTTTTTTTACATAAATGCTCTTTAAATTTCATTAATTAATCTTTTGCAAAAATGTGTGAAAAGTAAAGGCATAAGACAAGCTGAGGAGAAAGCAGTTGTCCCTAAAAAATACTTAATTATCATATAAAATATTTTAGTGGTATATTACAGGAGAAAAGTGAAAGAATTTTCATATAATATATTTGTCCAACTAATTCTCCAACTGTATTTTAATCTTTTGTTATTTTATCAAAACACAATTAAAGGAGCGAGGAGAGTCTGGATAAAATCCTTTGTATGCACAGTGAATAGTCCAAGTCAGAATAGAAACATATCTCAATCTGCCAAAGCAACTTGATTCAATCTCAGTTGTTATTGCTGTAACAATTACTTATTAAATAGCCCACATTTGAATTCCTTACCAGAAGGGGGACCCAGTAGTAATTTAGGGATGGCACCTCCTCTTGAATGACTGGTATTTTACGTGTGAAGAAGAAAAATGCAAGAACACCTGGAAAACATAAAATATATTTAAACAACATATACAAATTTATATAATAAAACGTTGTGAACAGTACTTTTTAAAAAATTAAAAAGTACTGTCATGAAAAAAGGGAAAGAATTCTCTTCAAACATTATTCTGTCATTATTCTGTCTGTTTAAAAACAGTGAGTATTGGTTCTTGTGAAAAACAACTGATATTAGAGAGTTAAATGCAATACTTTATAAACCTTTTATGACTAAACGTATTTAAGAACATTTTGGACAAATCAACCAGGAGGGTTTAAGTCAAAAGGCAGCACAAGTAACTCTAAAATTTTTAAATATGGGGCTCCAGGAAGCTATAATTTGTTAAAGGGGAATAGTCAAGGGCTTACAAACATACCTACTCTGATACATTCAGTTCAACAAATCTTATATTAGTGAAACCTAAGGACAAATCCCAAATACTGTAAGTGATTAGGCAGTGCAAAAACAAATAATAAATGTTTAGGTTTAAATTAAGATCTTTAAGACCTGCAGACAACCTGTGCTAAAGTAAATTTTGCAAACTGAGTGGAAATAGAGTATATGTGTGGCAAAACTAACTGGAAGTGAGTCAATTTATCATCTTCCTAATATTCAGGAGAATTTTTAATCCTGTTTCTTATGCAGTTTTTTGTCTGTACCCCTATTTATGCCATTTGATAGAATGCCGGTGACATTAAACTCACCAACACTTCCTGAAATAACCAGTTTTCCCAAGAAGAGCACAAAATCTGTCACCTTGTCCAGGACAGTCACCCTACAGAGCAGGCAGAGAGAAGTCACAGTGAAGGACAAACACAGACACCAGAGAAACAGAGAAGGCACTGTCATGCACTGAGACACCAACTCAAGAAATATCTGTGAAAGAGCACACACCATAAAATACATGATGGTGAGTAGGTTAATTAGGAGAAATGCTCAACTGCTTGACACACTGATTGATTGTTTCACCGATTTGTATGCAGTAAATCCACATATTTTTAACTTTTCTTTGAGACAGAATCTAACATTTAAATTTTTTTTTCTAGCATATTAACAGACTCTTCCTGATGTAATTCTACCCATTAAAATGGTCAAATTTAACTTAATGTTATGCTAAGAAGCACTGAGAGTGTCTCTCAGCTGCAAGTCATCTGTACTCTGACCCTTTTCAGACGTGTAGATCTGACAGAGACATATAAGAAAGGTCTTACCGAATAATATTCCTCATCAAGAGGAAGAAAGCGTCCTTGGAAGAGGTGCAGAAGTTCTTTCCATATATTGCTATCTGTTGAGAAAAAAGTAGAAAGTGCTTGGTAGAGGGTAATTAAGCACTGATGTACAAGCCAGGTCAATTAACAGCTCAACTGCTAACAGATACTTAATAATAAATCAGTCCAAATTATTGGCAAAACAGATGTTCCTTCACTCACCATAATGTACGCATTTCTGTTTAGAAACTTGATGAAATGTTCCAGGCACCAGAAGCAGCATTTGAGGCAGCAAAGCATGAATCGAGTGCATGCATTTTGAGAACCTGGGAAAATATCATCAATCCTCAACATCCCATTTGAAATGATCATTAACTTGTGTGAGAGTGGGAAGATCAGAGTCTTAAAGAGTTACGGGTTACCTTTCAGTTTTTGATCCAGGTACTCGAGAACAAGTCGGACCATCTGCACCACAGCGAGGATCAGAGAACCGAAGGCGAGGGAACCTGTGTGATAACTGTGACACAAGAAACCAAGTGGAATAATGAATATTTGAACATTTGTGTAGGCAGCATGTCCTCCTTGTTATCTGTAAAAACTAAATTTATTTTATATATTACAAGTAAACTAATGAAAATCCCACCAACATCTTAGTAGATTCAATACATGCTCATACTGGAAAATCACTTTATTTGATTTCTGCTATTCATGAGTCCCAAATGTGACTTTTGTTCATACTTAATTTTATAGAGGTAAAATAAATGGCAAATCAAAATTGTAAAGAAAGAACAGAGCACAAGAAAACAGCATGAATTTATAACAGATTATAACAGACACAACAGATTTGTGAACTATGTTTGGTTTGGAGAAAAGCTATTCATCGATCTGTGTGTTTCAAGTTTATGTGTAAATCCATCCAGATTTTTTTTTTTTTTTTTCACTTTTCACATCCAGCGTCTCTGTCCATGCAGCTACCTACCGTATGGCTCTGCTAAATGAAGAGTAGAGGGGGCATTCAGGGATGTCTTTTGGCTTCTTCAGGGCCCAGTAGTAGGATGCGAAGGCCCCGGCCAGGGTGCACTGGCCCAGGGCGATGGTAAAGTTGACCAGCCAGAGGAACACAAACAGGTTGCAAAGATGGAGGACTAAGATGTAGCGGTGGTACATGCTCTCCCCACCATAGAAGGCAAACATGCATTGTGATCCGGGGCACACTTTGGTGATATTGGTCTGACTGAAATTCTGAGAGAAAGACATAAATTTGATCTTGATGTGTAGTTGGATGGTAGTATTGTGATTTAACATTTGCTTAAATATTTCTGTTACACTTAATTTGAAACGAGTGAAAGTACACTACTAATCACAGACTAACACTTAATGATATCTATGGGATTTGAGGAAATCCTGCATTTATTCCAGGTTTGTGTAACCACATAGCCTATAAATGCTTTAAGATACACAAACCGGGGAGGGCAGGCAGGCTGATAAATAATATCTGTCACATAAGTGTTCATAGCTGTCAACCACTAATGTGATCACTATTTACGTCACAGCAGATTGATTTCAATGGTTCTAACACAGAACTCACTTCTAGCTATCAAATTTTACTTGTTACTTTACTTACATTCACTTTGATTGATTATAGTTGAGTGTGATGAAAGAATCTGACTAAGAAATATTTCGAAGAGGAAGAAGTTGCAGAGAAAGTAAACTGTTACAAGAACAAAGAACCAGATATTTCTTCAGTAAATGCACTTCACTGTGTAAGAGAGGGTGACGCTAACCTTTGGGCTGCATGTGAGGTTGGCATACATGCATTTATCGTCAGCAGACATGACCTTGTAGACTGCATGACCAGATGATGCTAAGAAGCTGAGGGCAAACTAGTTAAGGGCAACACAAAGTCCAACAAAATGTGCTCAATACAACAATCACCAACTACTTAATAAAATGTAGTCAATTTAGTTTGAATACTTCACTTACACATTGATTGGTTCTTATATATAATCTTGTGGACAATCTTAATTAACTTGATACAGTGTTTCTGAACAGATAAAACAGTTAATCAATACGCCTGAGGTTGGAAGGATACACTGCTGTGACGGCCCAGTAAGCAATGCAGATGGCCAGAAGGAAAAAGGTGATGATAGGATAGAAAAGAGCGGACATGATGTAACTGATGGCCCTAGAAACAAAAAAGATTAAACATCGTTTTGAATTGTGTTCTATGCATGAAAAATGTCAAACATACCATTTGATTTTAGGGCATCAACTGACTTTTTATTCATACTTACCTGCTTCCCTCCTTCAGTAATGCAATAGCGATTCGCAGCCTCGTCCTCAGAAATATCAGCATAATCACAATGATGAACTCAATCACAGCAAGTGAGATCACTACAAAACAGATGACACATTTTATTATTAGTCAACGCACTTGTTGTCCATTGTTGTACATTGATATGTTTTAACATGACACTTAATCATATGAAAGTTTAACCCAAGTTAGTAAATAATAATCATTTAAATCACTGTATCACTACAGAAGAATCTACAGAGATAGAAGACGCATTTGCTATAATTTTGGTTCTGCAAAGCAATATGTGTTTGGGGTCTAACGTCTGTTGAAATAACCTGAGATAAAAATACATGGTACCACAAGGCACACAGAGCAGGAACAGCCAACTGACATTTGTTATGTAACATAAAGCTCACATAATAAAATACAAAGTGTGAAGTAAAGCTATATTAGTGGATGACAACATACTGAAGATGAGCCACGTCTGGCTGAGCTGAAGGTAAATGCTGAAATCTGTCTGGAAGCCGATATCAGAAATGGTGACATTAGCACCTGGCTTCCCACTCAGCATACTGTACTCCCAGTAGCAGTGCCAGATACCTGAAAGACACAGAGAAATGAATGAAAGCTAGGAAAAGATGCAACAAAGTAAGACAAATATAAATCTCATACAGTTTGCCATGACAACAGAACTGTTCACAGCGAGATAGTTGAAAAAATCAAATGTAAAATATGTGGGCAGCAACTCCAACCTGTGTACACAGTGCTACGTAACGCAGTAGCCACCAGCAATGGTGCATACTCACCGTAGCCAACCACAGCGATGACAACAAAGACAATGAACCACAGGAGCACATCAGCAGTGTAGCGCAGCAGCAGGATGAAGAGCAGACTGACCACCATGGTTATCACCAGACCACTGCAACAACCCAAACACATACATACTGGGAACTGACCACCATTCGCAAGTAAAATTTGACAAATACATATACAGTTCAAAGAATTTGTTGAGGCCTGTGTGTGTGTCCCACATATGTATGTTTTACCACAAAGAAATTAATCTAGACTTTTAATTTAGTAAATAGCAGCTAATCTGGTGATATTTAAATCGCCTACCTGCTAAACCCCACCAATTTACGGCCTCAAGCAGGTGCAACAGTAAGAGGTATTTGCATATAAAATTTTCATCATTAATTTCACTGATGGGTCAGAGAAGTTTCTCTGCCCACAGAGGAGCACATAATCTATAAAGAGAAATGAAGACATGAAAATCACCAAAAGCCACAGCCATTCTTACATGAGGATCCAGTCCCAGGAATTTGCATAATCCTCAAAGATCTTAATGCCAACTTCTTTGGCATTCAGCAGATTGGCGATACCTCTGTGACACAGGTGAAAAGTGGGAAGGTGGGAAATAGAGGAGGTGACAAAAAAGAGATTTAATAAGAACACAGATAGGGACTGTGGCAGGCTTGTGTTATTTCCTCTCACAGTTTATTAGACTTTTTCAAAAACATTTTGACACTTTATCTTTAATTCTCCCACAGGGAAACAAAAATGAATACAGTTTCAAAATGCTTTGAAATGCAACCTCATAATCTCAGGTTATGAGCTTGTGGAGGAAAAAAAAAAGTTTAATATCATTGAGCCAAAAAACAGCATTAGTGTTACTGAAGCGCTATTAAGCAATAGTTCTACAGTATGGCAGTGAATGGTAGAGTAGCATGTAACTAAATGTGATACAGAGGAGCACCATACAGGTAAGTGTGTAATAACCAATGGGAACAAATACACAACATAAGATTGTTTTTTTAAAAAAACAAAAACAAAAAACAAAACAAAACTGTTTTACTTGTTGCCTGAATTAATCTCTAATTAAAAAACTGTGTTTTAATTTTTTAAGACATAAATATCAAATAAGACAAATTATTCAGCATAAAATATAATTATTAATTTGTTGAATTCAAAGAGTGTATTTAAATAACTCTGGTAATATGAATTGTAAACATCACACACTATAAACTTCTTTGGGATTAACTAATTCAAGTGTTATTTAACTAACTACAAGACTGGTAGCAATGTCAGAACATGACTACTGCATAGGACTGACTGCAGACTGAGGTCCCAGACATGCTGCCCTATGACTCAGTTAAATCTCTCAAGTACAGACAGAGGAGAGATGGAGGACAAGCTAACATTTCTATGGAAAAAACACTGAAAGCAGTTCTAAAAACCAGCTGCATGATCAAGAGCTCTAACTGAGTTGCCTAAAGGTCAATGCAACCCTGTCCATGGAGAAGAGTCTGGATCATATCCAGCACTGTTATGTAAACTTGTATTCATATCTAGATGAAGGAAGCAAACATATTGACCACCAGGGGGCACCACATCACTCTCTATTGTATTTGAAACAGACGGTGCACAGCAATTCATAAAGAAGTGGATTGACTTCATGTTAAGTGGCAGATATATGCCATGAACAGTTATTAATCTGTCCTAATTTCCCTCCACTGTTGCAGATGGAGGTATGAAACAGAAACAGATTTTTCTTGGTGATGAATAGCACATGTGGGAGGGTTAGTCTACACAAAGCCACTGACTACAGCGGAGGCAAGGTTAAAAAGCTGAAATAAATCATTTTTGAGACCTTTCCACTCCTTGCTGTATGGCGGTTACTTGGCTACAAAAAGAAAAGCATTAAAACATATTACATTACCAGGTAATTCAGGACAAATGACATTTAATCACAGCAAACACCGAATCATGTATGTTTATGTCATCAGCTCACTGGTTAAATACATGATTTCTCTGCTTATCCTATATCAGCCCATTAACATGTTGATAGCATATGTTTACAAAGCAGCTGTTATAAGCTTGTAGGAACCCCTGAAGTTCTACTGTTGAACTTGTAGGTAAGCTGCATGTTCATGCAATAAACATGCAAATGACTGTGAATGTGTTTGGACACATTCCTGGGCATTAGTGACATGCCCACTTATCCTACCCTGTAATATCTGTCCAGAGCTCTCTGGGTGCAGAGGCGGCAGCCCTATTGATGGTATAACAGTTTTAAAACACTTTCATATACAGGATATATTATCATACATATTATTTTACCTCAGCAAGAATTCTCAATCTAATGTTTGTGACTTTTTTATATGCATAGCTTAACTGGTTAAACAACAAAAAGACAAAGATTTGCTTTGCAGTGAAGCAGGACTTACTTGGCAGCGTCTTTGAGGTCATTGACACTTCTCTGTTTATTGACACCGTCATTGAAGATGGTCTGATTGGCTACAGTTAAAATTCCATTTCTTGTAATGAAATCAGGGAAGCACCGCTGAAGAACTGAAAGACATTTTTAAAAATGTTTGTCTTAAGTGGTTCGGCAAACAAATAATGAGCTGCCGCTGCTGTGTTGCTGTGTTTACAGTGTTTCAGATTCACTTACAAGGTCTGCTTGGCACGATCATAGATGGGCAGTCTTCATCTCGTAAGACTTCTGCAACTGACTGAAAGGGAAATAAAGGGGACAATGATCTAAACAAGAGAAAACAAGATTTATCACGGACCATTTATTCACCACAGTTTTGGAGTGGAGACCCGTTTCCCATTAAATCAACTGATCTTTCTATTGTTTAAATCAGTTGTGTGGGTTTCTGTATTTATGTGGACTTGTGTGCCTGCCTGCTGTTTATACAGTATTTCTTGTTAGGGACAACAGTGATTAAAACTGTAACGTGAGAAGGATTCAACATAATGATTAAACACTGTTAGATTTTAGATGAATACAAAGTTTAAACCAATGAATCAGATAGTTAATAACAGTGGCAAGTACAATCAGTATTTTTTCCAAAAATTAAAACTGTGATCAGAATAATAACAATCTTATTTACAGATAGTACTTTAGCAACATCTAATTTTCAGTGATAGTAGCATTAAAAGTATTAATATTGCTTTTCCTGAAAAAGACCAATAATCAGTGGTGACAGTGATGGACTAAATCCTGTCTGATGTAACACTGTCATACTTGAGATGATGTGGGAAGAGGAATCGATGATTCGGTTCAAACAGTATGACTGAGTTGTTAGGTGCTCCCACACACAATCTCACTTTCTGGATCTTACACACCATCATGCCAACGTCATCGTCACTGAACTGCTGCCAGCTGACAGAACAGGGTTGTGATGTGCATCAGTGGCTGCTAGCTCACTTCCGCCTATCTTTCAAGACGCATTCTAATAAACTCTCCATTAAAATGACAGTAGAGATAAAATTGATGAAATCTGAGGATTTATTACTTTTGATATTTGAAAGCTATATTAGGTATTATTTTCTTGTAAAATTATATTTGATGTGTTTACAACAAGAGAAGAGGATCTAAACTCTCGTAATTTAGACCTCGTAGTATCCCTTTTTTGCAATAAAATTCTGGAAATAAATATACACACTTCTCAGACCTAAAGAAGTGACATCTGGAACTACAAATCGTCTCTGAAACAACAGCAAGCGAACTCTTGTCTAGAAAAAGTTGAACTCACCAATATTTCACTATTGAGTTGTTAACATACAACAAAAGACACAAATGTCAATTTCTCAAACAATTTTGATTTAATATACTGTACTGTATCTTTGGTGACAATCTATGTACATGCATTGTCCAACATGTGTGGTATGTATGGTCTTTCTTTACACAGAAGGCATTGTGTTCAAAGACTCAGCCAGTTCACAAAACAACAAAACAGACCACTAACCACTATCTCTCACCTTACTGCCAATCTCAAAGCCCGGTTTGCAGAATTGCTTGTAATATTCCCAGTTTTTGGTATTCTGCGCATCCAGGAGAGTGGCAAATCTGTCAGGGCACTTGGAGACACAGAGCTGGAGGAGGCAACACATTCTCTTAATGAGAAAGCCCATCAATCTTGCATAATCAAGCGTGGAGGAGAAGTTGGAGAGGAACATAAAACCTTGTGAAATGTGCTGCTAGAAGGGGCTTCATTCAATGTCTTACCTGGGTTGTAGGGCACTGGAGGTTAATTAAAACTGCAGGATTGGCACATTTCAACATGTTGAAGTAGAATAATTTGGTTTTGTTTCTGTGGAGACAAATGATGAAGACAAAGAGAGGAGTCAGATTAGAAGGATTTAAAAGACTGAGAAATCAGCCCATTACTGTGCAATGTTTTATCAGAAAGCATTTACACACATGCATACACACGCACACACACATGCACACGCACACACACACACTCATACTCACACACACACACTCACACACACAGTATACGGTGCGTTAAAGTTTGCCATAATTAATCACAAACCATCTCCATGATTTGTGGTCAAAGCCTCCTGCTAGTATAAAGATAACTGTGAAAAGCTGACGGACAAATTTGGGGAACATAATTATTCCAGTGTACAAGAATTTAAGAGGCTGATATTTTTCCACTCACGCATTAAGGGTCCCCTGCTGGCCACAGAACTGACCGTGGCTGTTGGTCGGATAGACGACCTTCCTGGGGTCGCCGTGGATCCAGGCTGAAAACATATCACATTTTTCCATTTGAATTATATATACTTTTACATAGTAGACACATACTCCTAAAACTGGCTGCATTACTGCCAGGTTCCACCTACTGAGGTATAAGAGGCCACTGGTCAACTCATTACCCTCCTTTTCAGTCTCTCTGAGGTCCTAAATGACATATGCTATCAGTATTAGGGTGTGTGAATCTGAGAGCCTGTCTAGTTTTCTATATAACAGAGGAATTACTTGCTACCTAAGGACAAGCATTGCATCATTATTAAGCCATCATCATCATTATTAAACAGCTGGATCTCTTAGATCAAAGAGGGTCCTGTATAAATCAAGAAGACTCCTGAATGCTGTGAGTGCATCAGACCAAGGTTATGTGTGTCTCTCTGTGGACTAACTGAGGAGAACAAATAACCAACAAAATTAAAAACACTAGACCACAATGGAAATCTATTTGGAGGGCTGCATGTATGCATATTAATTGAGAAGAAACATCTACACTGAAAAAAAACAACAACAAAAAAATCAATCCAGTTTAATTTGTTCTGTTTCTCAAGATAGGAGTAGCAGTAACCCTAAAATTCAATTTACTAAGCAATTCTTGTGTTTCAACTGTTTGCCCAACCTGAACAACACAAGTGTTAGGGCCTTTCACCTTGCCAGTCAATGAAGGATTGTGCTGAATGTGAAACAGCACAACAAAGGCAGTCTACAAGTCTTTGACACGACAAGGATGATGAAACTGAAAAATTATGCAGAAAGAACACAAAGTTCTCCAGCTGATTGCTGACATGTCAGTATCTATTTGAAGTCACATCTATTGTCAAGGCTCCTGCTCTATCAAATTATTGGGAAACAGAAGTCTTTCCCATACAAAGATTGAGATGTGACTCCACTGACAACAAGATGGCCAGGGATGGCACTTGTAGTGACAGTATTGGGAATAATTTGTGATGTACATTATACATGTGTGAAAAAGGAAGAAAGAAATGTATCATCATTTGTGCTGGCTGTAAAAGGAGGTGTATTTGTATAAGAAAGGGGTAAAGAAAAGTGTCAGAAAGCAAAAAAGTAAAAGAAAAAAATAAAAGTGTAAAGAGAAAATTAATTAAGAGAAGAGAGAAAGATAAAAGGGTAAAGAAAGAAAGAAAGAAAGAAAGAAAGAAAGAAAGAAAGAAAGAAAGAAAGAAAGAAAGAAAGAAAGAAAAAAGAAAGAAAGGGAGAGCTGATGTAAAGATTCACTTGGCCTCAGTCAGTTGCAAACAAAGTAGACACTCTTTCACACTTGTTTGAACTGAATGGCTTCAAGAAAAATTGAATGAATTGGGAGACAAATGTAATCAATGGTCACCCAGTCAAAAACTCGACAGGGACATCAAAAACAGCTTTAGTAGCACGATCACCTCATGTCAATATACAGCAGAGTGAGCCATACAAGCTGTATGTTGTAGCGTAACTCTCGTTTATTAAAAGAATAACCCATTCTCTGGGGGAGCTGCATTTTTCAACTCCCACACACTTTTCACAATCAGACATTTTGTTGAATAACCCACCATGAAATGATAAATAAGTCAAACAAAGAAAACAGCTTGTTTTCTCCTTAAGTGTTGGTGCATCCTGTGGAGAGGATCTGTCCTGTTTTGTTTGTGGTAATTATTGTCAGACAAAAACTTACAAACAAAGCACACACTTTCCATTCACCTTTCCATCCAATTCACCAGCTAGTTGTTATTACTTTCTACAACTTCCAGACCACAACCAGACCAGTACATATCACCACCGTTGTGCATGTGCACGTTTTTTTGTGTCATTATGAGACTTTGTGGCAATGTGTCAGACTCACCCACAGTACCCAGGGCGATGTAGCCAAGGATGACAATAATGAAAATAATACAGCAAACCACATCAGTGCAGCTCCTGGGAAAGAAAAAAAAAAGATGTGAGTACAAGTAGTAGATCAATGACATAGGAAACCAAGATTACGTGAGAAAAATAAGGTGATTTATTGAATGGATGGTTGGTTATTTAATGCCTTTGTCCAAACCAGTATCATTTAGTGATGCGTCTCCAGGGGGAATTGAATTCATTTACAGAAGGGGGGGCAGAAAGACATTAAGTAATGGATTTGTTTTAGATATATTATTTGTCCGTGCTTGTGTGACCTCGTGTATAAACTCCAAAAACTCCATGTATACAGTTTTGAGTGTTTATTATTAAGATTACAGTGGACACAGGCACTGCCTTTTATTTGCTGTTTGCTTCCTCAGTGCTTGAGATGGCATTATGGTTGTCTCTAACCTCAGATTTAGATTTGATGTGGTTTCAAGGCACACAGCTCATCAAGTGTTGTTATGAAAACTTCATCAAGTAAGTGGTAGAATGTAAAAGTTAACAATACATTTCTTGTCTAAAGGAGAAAAAAAATGCTGTGGGTTTAACCATTTTATTGCTGGTAATCATAACATTAACCTGACGTGCCAGATGGATTGTTACACTGAACCATTTTAGAAAAGGGCAGGTACTTTCAAAAAATACATGGCAGGTGATTGGATGAACCATCTGTCCATCACTGTCTATCACTGTCTCCCCTTACGAGGCAGCTGGGTTCACATTGCTGATTGGTCCTTACCACCGGTGGTTCGGACCAATCAGCGTAACTTGAAGCATAACTTGACACAAGCGCATAACTTGAAGCCTGACAAAATAGATTCTCACGTGATGTTGTAATCTCACGATCTTGTGAATCAAGCTGCCTCACAAAGTAATCATTGCATAGCTGCTGTATGGCAAGTGAGTTTGAGCTCTATATCTGGGTACTTGCTACCAGGCATGACAAGGTGTCAACTTTACACTATGTTCTCAGAGAAACTGTGGTAGAGCTCCCCGGACTTTCTAATGAGGCTCTGGATCCCCCCAGAGTTAACTGTCCCACAGGCACACAGACAGCTATTTGAAGGTTGCTTCTCTCTCCACAGGAGCCTCAGTCTGCTGGTTTAAAGCAGCGTCTCTGAGTCTCTCCCTCTCTGAATCTTTCTTCACTGTCTCCCTCCCTTAACAAGCTTTCTTCCCATCCTTTCCACCCTGAGAAAAGCTGCCAGTCCAGCCCCTTCTCAGTCCTTAGTTTCAAAACTATTCAGACGATGTGCATTAAGCCCAGCCTTTGAATAAAGCCAAGTTCAATACACTGTGCACAGTAGTGCCATACAAGAGACATATGTAGCCCGCCAAACACCATATGCTACGCAAATTGACTTGGCCCTCATCTCCTCCATTTCAACCCTTCTCCTCTTTCACCCAGAAGAGCAAAGCCAAGGTCAAAAGGAGGCCTGTGCTCAAATATGCAACACGTTTGCAGTTCTTTGAAAAGAGAAATGTCCTTGTATTGTATGCAGCATGGTTACAGGGTTCTAACCACATGGTTCCATACATACACCACATATGTGCTGCTTTTCAGCCTCCAAATATCATTTCATTATTAACTAGCAGACAATCAAGAAAGACAAGAGCATAGATGCACACAGAAGATATCAGCTGAGGAGCAAACCATACTATAATAAAGTCCTTAAATAGGTGCAAATAAGTTTATTGAATGCACTTTTATGACACACATATAACTATTTAAAATATATGCTTAGTGTAGCCTCTTAGATTAAGGGTCAGCTGTGTAATTTAGGCTTGCATCATAAATTATCCTGGAATGTTTGCAAGTGCAGCTGGAATTATGAGCTAATTTTTATGGGCCTGCATTAATAACTGCTGCAAGCTTGCAATCTATGTTAATGGGCTGCTTTGGTAGATTGGTTTGCTGAAATGAGCAATACAGAGGACTGGAAATCTTTCCTGTCCCAGCAGGGCAGCTAATATTGCTTGTTTCTCATTTCAGAATAAGATGTTTCTACTATCACCACTCTTATCTGAATAACAAATTAAGAATGTAGAAACCTGCAAATTCAAAATGTGATATCTTCTCTCATAGCCTGGTCAGCACATGTGGGGCTGATAATAATTGACCCAAAGACCATCTGCTCTGTATCTTCAGGCAAACATCCAAACATCAGCTGGAGCCTCTGTTAGATGACATTTGATGACAAAAGACTAAAAGAGCAGTTGGAGATAAGGCTTAGGGACTTGTGACACATATCAAGCTGCATTTTTCTGAAAGCACAGCAATTATTTTTTGGAGATAAAGAAACAAAAGAAGCTAAAGTGGAAACATCTCTGCCTGGTGAAGACAGCCACAGTTTTACACTGACAATAAATATGAAGACAACCTGCAACACCACCAGCAAAGCTGTTGTTAATATTGTGCATATTATTAACAAAGGGAGACAAGGGAGTATGATTTCATTTCATTCAAAAAGAAGAAAGGGAAGAGCTGTCTGGGTTGCCATGGAGATGGTTGCATTCCTGGTCTTTGAATCCCTCTTCATCCTTTAGCTAGTAGATAAGTTAGCTGTCACTCAGACACACATCATCTGTAATTAGAGCAGGTGGAGATCTGAGGGGTGGGACTGTAAAGCCAACGTTGCCCTTTCCACCGTCATGTGACTGTTACTGTCTTTTATCTCAACTCCCTCGTATAGACCCTGCATTATTAAGACAAAGTGCAAACACAGCACCACAGTACTAATACAAAGTCACCTTTGAAGCCTGCAAAGGTGAGTGTTGAAGGGAAGCTGACAATGTGAGGAGAGTGAGAACAATTCTGCTTTGTTCTCTTATATCAGGAAAGCAGGCCACATAGGCCCCGTTCACACCTGGCATTAAAATGTGTCTTGGGTGATGTGATCACAAGTGGATAGTTCTAAGTACAGGTGTGAATACACCCAAGACGCACTGAGGGTGCACTGAGATCCAATCACTCACACCATATTCTGAGGTGGTCTGGGTCGCATATGGCCACAATTGAATGTGTTCTGGGCCACAGTGAAGGACCGCCTACTCAACTGATGTCCTCTGTATAAGCGTACGTACTCATTCACGCGCCAATAGCATCATATTAAGGTGCGAAACAATAAGAAGAGGCCACAACAACAGGCAAAATGGATTCTCGTGGATGGAGTACACATGAAACATGCTGTCTGATTTCCATTTGAGCTGAAGAGTTTTGATTTTGCCCATGTGCCAAGGTCTTTGCAAACATCTTCTTTTCCGGCATACTAGGCACAGGAAGTGCATTGCTGCCTCCTGCCAGTTACAGACAACAATGCATTTGGTCTTTGCAGACGGAAATGATGTATATGTTTATTTGTATATAGAGCGAGGAAGTGAGATCCACTCACAAGTGGTCACTCGAGATGCAAGTGGAGACGCACTCTAATGCCAATGTACTTAGAGCTGTCCACTTGTGATTGGATCACCCAAGACGCATGTTAATGCCAGGTGTGAACAGGGCCATGGACTGTAAGTCAGATCCAAAATATGATCAAACTGGCGTCACTCCAAAACGTCAGCTCTCCTCAGATGTCACTTGCACATACATATAGGGACCAAAGCATTGCCCTGCATGTGTACTGTGCTGGCAGGCAGTGGTGCTTTGAAAGAAAAAAAAATCTCTGTTGATGGGAAACTTTTGTGTCAGTGCTTTATTTGCAAGGCTGATATTCTGCAGGAGCCAAGGTGACACAGATGGCAGCAGTGCCACAGAATAGCGTGGGTGCCACTGTGGTGTGAATCTGCCAGACTGTCCCTGCTTTGTAACAGACATTAACAGGAAGAGATATTTGGAGGACCAGATTTGCACACAAAAGGGATATTTCTCATGGTCACAAGAGCTAAGAGGGACATAAGAGCTTAGAGTGAACAGCAACTGAGACCATGTTTCCTTTCCCAATAAATATCACGCTCCTTTAGGTATACATATGTCCAGGACTGGGCAAGATATCAATATTATATCGATATAGTGATATGAGACTAGATATCATCTTAGATTTTGGATATCGTAATATTGTGATATGGCGTAATGTGTTGTCTTTTCCTGGTTTTAAAGGGTGACTTACAGTAAAGTGATGTGATTTTCTGAACTTACCAGAAGTAAGTGACTGTTCCAGCTGTTCTATTATTTGTCTTAGTCATTATAGCCACATTACTGATGATTATTTATCAAAAATCTCATTGTGTAAATATTTTGTGGACACATCAATAGTCATCCCTACAATACTGTCGCAATATCGATATTGAGGTATTTGTTAAAAAATACTGTAAGATTTGATTTTGTCCATATTGTCCAGCCCTAATATGTTTTGATGTGAGCAAACATCTGATTTATTGGTAGACTGTGTTGTAAGTGCACATTTATAGTAAACCACACTATAAAAGGCATTATTATATTGTAACAAGCTTGTGCAGTTCTGGCTCTGTGTATATTTTTGACACTGATTATATCTGTGACATTATATTGTTTATAGCTGGAGCCAGGTTAAATTAACACTACACAGTGTCCTCTTCTGTCCGGCCTTTAGAGGACTACTCAATTATCACAGATACAGTTACTTCAGTTAGACATTGAGCTTGCATGAAAACAAGACGACCACAGAGTCAGTTCTCTCCCAGTTCTCATTAAGAAAAAGCCTCTGAGCCACAGAAACATCAAAGTATCCTTGGTGCCTTCACCCAGCTGTAGCAGTGAAATGGGCTGGAGAGGGTGGGATAAAGAGACACAGGAGGACTGAAACATGCCTTCACAGCAGCCTGCCAAACCGACACTGAACATAAAAGAGATAAGAGCCTACATTACCTCAGAAAATGACTAAATCATCAAGAAAAGCCTGTGGTGGCACCCTTGGGGGTTTTTTGCTTTATTGCAAAATTCTGCTCTTCATTGCGCTAAAGAAATCAGGTAGACTGAATGTAGACTTCATTTGAAAAATCCCATATACTTCGAGCACTTTGAGCTGAATATTATTATTATATATTTTGGAGGGAAAAACTCCTGAAGTTTTTAGTTCTGTATTTCTAAATGTAGTGGATCACATATGTTAAGCACCATCATTTTTTTGGAATGTGACCACATTTTTAAGTCCCCAAATTATCCTAAAACTTGACAATTTCATGTGAATTTCCTAAGTTAAAAAAAACAAACACTTTTATGTGTTTTAGTTTGGTTCTATCAATGACATTTTAAACACACTGCTTTTCAAACACTATGTTGTAACAAACATGTCAAATCAAATCAATAGCAAAAACTCACTATCTGTCATGTATAGAAATGTAGCCCTCATGAGGCAAATATCAGACTGCAGTTTATCATGAGGAGTGCTTGAAAAAACAGACACATTTCACTATCTCCTTGCAATAGCCCCAGTGATCTGTGGATTACATCCATTTTGGGTGTATCTGGCTGGTTAATAATGTGTGTCATCGGGCTAACTCCAGCCACCAGCTTGACTTATGGCCATTGATCTGTGTGGTGGAGTGGAATAGAGCTACCAGCACTCAGCCTTCAATCTTTATTAACGTAGCATGACAAATGATCAATCTATCAGCGCTTGGACAGGGGTGTGTGCCAAAAAGATTATACAACAGGCTAGTTCGATACACATCAAAGAATCAGATGTTGGAAGATAGTGACTCGTCAAAGGTCAGTTCACCCAAATCAAAAAAATACATATTTCCTTACGAAGTCCTATTGGTATCAGTGATTGCAAAATGCAGGTAAATACAATTCAGTTTCTTCAGTGTTGACAAAATGTCTTTCAAATGTGTTTGTGAACATACATTATTAGATGAAACAACTACAGTATAAAGCAAAAGGTGGTGATAGTGAATATATGTAATACCTGTTATGAACAGGCCCTCTGAAGTTTGGGTCAAACTTGCGCGGCTCACCTATAAGACAAGCAGAGCATGGTGAGGTTAGTTAACAAGAGTTTGGAAAAGTCAAAAGGAACAGAATTAAAATTCAAGATTCAATCAAAATTCAGTGTATACAGTAGATGACACTACAGAAAACCAATGTCTGGTTCATTAGCAGAGTAGGAGGATAAAAGATTGAACAAAAGAAAACAGAGAGAGAAACAGAAAATAAGAATATCAAAACAGTTATGAGCAGCATTTAAAACACTGACACCACAGAAAAGTCCCATATCACATGTTGTGTTGTGTCGTTCAACTGGCCAGGACAAACTACAGTAACTAGGCCATTTCACTTTGCAGTTCTCCTAGCGGGACTGGGATGAAGAGGGATGATCATACTAAGCGAGAGCTGTAAAAGCCAAAACAATGTAGCTAATACAGAAATATAATAAATCATTTTAACAACTCATAAGCCAAATTGTTTATCTGGGTCACAGTAAGGAAACCCCATTTGATCCAGCAGAGTAAATACTGAACCACAGTTGCAGGAACCATCAGTCACCCAAGGGGCTAACTCCAACAATGTGCACATGTAGGTGTGAAGGTGCATACATGATGAATGATGAATGCAAATGCACATGTGCATTCATCATCATTGGCTGCTTTTTTGGTGCCCATGTAGTCTCTACCCCAGTTGAAACTAAGTATGACGTGTTTCTGAGGACCTATTAATCATCACACATGGAGCGTAATATCTCCAAGCAGCTGGGGCAGACTTAGGGGCAGCATGAGTGGGCCTATCTCCCATCTGTCCATTTCCCATACCGATCCTGTCAAGAGGTGTACAAGCCAGCGAGTGAGGAATGAGTACAGTCTACTACGCACTTGTAAATCTGGTGGGTCTGGGTTCTGAATGTACTATTAAATTGCATAACTCCCGAATTTAAGTTGAAAAAAAAAGACCAAAACCAAAACAAATGTATCCTAATAACATGCATGGTCTGTGTCTGATTTAGCTCATGCCTCCACCCAGGGAGCTCCACAGTCATCCAAAAACGATTAAAGACACATTAAAAACCCATAATGTTGCAATGGGTGATATCATTTTTCATTACAATGAACATGGTGAGTGTAGTTTATTTTGTAACAACTTCACAACAGCATTTTTGGTCTGTGGAGAGTAGCTGTGTGTTGTGCAGATGTCAATGAGCATGCTCAGTAATGCAGTTCTGTGAACAGTAAGTAATAAAGTAGATGGCCATGGTAATTTTCATTAACTACAAATGTTGTAGACAACAATTAAGTGCTTGGTTGAGAAAATTTGGTAAACACAGAAATTAAATCAAACACACCTTATCCTCTCTCTTTCTCACACACACACACACACACACACACACACACGCACACACACACAACCAGTAGTGACAACATATAAAAGCTGCATCACATAGCTGATTATCTATTTTGTTGGAAATAGTGAACATGATGATTCATTGGATATACAGTAAGTTTACCATAGAGAATGTCCCATAGAATGTTTCCCCTTTGTTAATTTTGCAGCGGCACACCGCCACTGCAAAATTATGAGCGCCACTGCTAAAATTTCACATGATCATTAACATCAATGGGCTACTAATGATTTTCACTCACACACCCTGGTTTCCATGGAATTGTTTTGAGTCATGCTCCCTCTCCTCATTCTTCAAAGGACATCTATTATGAAAGGTAGAGTAGTGTAGCTCCGTTAAGGAATAGGGCAGTCGATCCGGCAGTAAATGTACAGTACAGGCTACAGTGTGTCATTTAATAAATGCTGCAGCTTCTCAGGACCAAGAAAAGTCTCGTCTATTGTTTTCCCAATGGCTGGAAAAGTGATGGGGGTTAGCCCCAAAGTTGGGGGCTACAATGGGTTAGCCCAACCTGACCAGGCTCACTTAGGGTGGACTGACCTTTAAGGTGGACCAGCTATTCTCATTTTAGTATCAATCTCAGCCACTCTTAAACAGAGAATGGAGAAATGTCTGGCTGCTGAGTCTCTACCGAGTTTTGCTCTTGCCTGTGCTGGTCACATTCACACAAACCATCACTATTCATCTGTCTTAATTTTTCCACAGAAAACATGGCAAAATATTTATTGTGATTGTACTTGTACCAAGACCAAATTTACACCTCGTATTAAAATGTGTTTTTTGGGGGTTTTTTTTATTGGATCTCGATATGCAAATACACTAGGTAGAGCTGGCAGACTTGTCAACAAACATTGCATGCCCCAGGTCAAGGAAACTGCTGCCACGAACAGACGTCATTCATTTTCAAATCACTATTTAGGAGGGAAGACTTTTAGCTACCGCACTACTTGTAGCTCTTGAGGGGCTTGCTTTAGCTGCCAGGACTTATTTTGTGTTTGGTTTATTAGTTAAGTTTATTTGCCTGTAGTAAAACACATAGCTGCAAAAAAATTCCCTTCTCTGGCTGGAAATATAACTGATTCAGCACAATAAAGCAAGCAATTATCTGATCATGGGGTAATTCTTACCAGCAATGGCAAAAAAGGTTTCTAAATCTAATATTTCTGCATGAAAATAATGTATTGAAAAGTCAGGATGTTTCCCAAACTTCCATATGTGAATGCATGTCCACCAACTAGCCGCAACATCCATTATCTCATTACAAAGGCACCTATCAAGGGGTGGGATATATAAGGTAGCAAGTGAGCTGCCAGTTCTTGAAGTTGATGTGTTGGAAAAAGGAAAAAGAATAAGGATCTGAGCGACTTTGAAAAGAGCCAAACAATTGTGATGGCTAGACGACTGGGTCAGACCATCTCCAAAATGGCAGGTCTTGTGGGGTGTTTCGGTATGCAGTGGTCAGTATCAACCAAGAGTAGTCCAAGGAAGGACAACCAGTAAACTGCCGACAGGGTCATGGGCACCCAAGGCTCATTGATGCACCTGGGGAGTGAAGACTAGTCCATGTGGTTCGAACCCTCAGAAGAGCTACTGTAGCACAAATTGCTGAAAAGGTCAATGCTGGCTATGATAGACAGGTGTCAGAACACACAGTGCATAACAGCTCACTGTGGGGCACTATGAGGTTACGTAGCCACAGACCAGTCAGAGTGCCCAAGCTGACCTCTGTCCAGAATCAGAAGTGGACCATGGAGAAATGGAGGAAGGTGGCCTGGTCTGATGAGTCATGTTTTCTTTTACATCATGTGGACAGCCGGGTGCGTGTGCATTATTTTCCTGGGGAAGAGATGGTACCAGGATGCACCATGGGAAGAAGGCAAGCCGGCAGAGGCAATGTGATGCTCTGGGCAATGTTCTGCTGAGACCTTGGGCCCTGGCATTCATGTGGATGTTACCACCTATCTAGACATTGTTACAGACCAAGTACACCCCTTCATGGCAACATTATCCCCTGATGGCAATCTTTCAGCAGGATAATATGCCCTGCCACACTGCAAAGTTTGTTCAGGAATGGTTTGAGGAACATGACAAAGAGAGCCTTAGCTTCCAAATTCCCCAGATCTCAAACCAATCAAGCATCTGTGGGATGTGTTGGTAAAACAAGTCCAATCCATGGAGGCCCTACCTCACACCTTACAGAACTTAAAGGATCTGCTGCTAACGTCTTGGTGCCAGATTCAGAGGTCTTGTGGAGTCTATGCCTTGACGGGTCAGAGCTGTTTTGGTGGCACAAGGGGGACCTATGGAATATTAGGCAGGTGGTTTTAATGTTTTGGCTGATTGGTGTATATTCATGGAGAATGATGGAGAAAGAACCTCTTAGTTGTGAGTACATTAACAAGGTCCACAGACACTCCAAGTCCTGGCGGCTTACTTGTTACCTGGAAAATCATGTTTCTTAACTCTTTTTTTTCACCTTCAAATCTTTTCACAATCTCCTCTTACATCTCCAATGTGCTCTGGCCCTCAAACATGCCTGCATTTCCCTGCTGTAGTTTCTCTACTACAACAGTGGTATTCTGAAGGATATAGATGCCAAATCTCTAGGCTAACAGTAAAATAATATCAGGGAAAGCAACAATGCAACATTTCCACTCACAAACAACCCAAGAGATGTTCTTGAGCTGCAGTCAGCAGAAAAAAATGCACAAGACCAGAAATATACTTGAATCTGGGAGAGTTGGCATTGTCAAATTTCTGTTCCTATCCATTTTTACAAAGTCAAGTGTATATTGAATAGGGGTGTGAACTGTGGCAGATGGAGGACTGCAAAGGTTACAGTGGACTTCAAACCACTAGCTGGTCTCATGACTACATGGGACTATGTGCACCTACTGAATCATGCGGACATTCCTTACATTCACTGTAGCTATGATTATGACCATTTCAGCTTCTTTGTAATCGAAGCAGTATGACTCACCTTTCTTTTAAGGTATTTGATAAGAGGGGCTCAAAGTCCCTTTTTCTTTTGTCCTTGCGGTTAAAAACCTTAATTTACAGCCATGGTTTGACTGTCAGTGAAAGTCACTCACTTGAGTTGTGTTGCAGGTCTAAAAATGGGAGATGTTCTGGGTTAAGTGTGTGAATTCCTCAGCCAAGGACACAGTGTCACCGGACCAGGTGCTCACTGCGGCATTTGCAGAGCAATGGCATTGAATGTAAGAGGATGCTACTCTGTATTTCTACTAAGTAGTGTACTGTAAACACATTCCTGTATAATGATACAGATTAAGACATTCATGACTGATAAGCTGATTTTTTCCCCAATAGCTTCATACAATATGGGACTTTGAACCATGTTGCAAACTGACCAACTACCACTGGACACCTGAGGTGGGTCAAATGCCAAGAACCAGGGTCAAGCATCCCAAATTACATTCAGTTTAAGCAAATGAACTGAAGATAGCTCCATACCACTCAGATCATAAACTGGGCATCTTAAAGTCAACAACTGTTCACAATGTACTGGCAGAGTTGAACTGCACCTCTATGTTGTGCCTTAAGTTACATCCAATTGCTTTTATATCCCAGTGAGTGTTGCTACACCTTTGTGGCTAGCAGGCTGCATCACATTAACTCACATTAGAGCTAATTAGATGTACAGCCGTAGGGGGTGAGCAATATATATGTAGCTAGCTACTAGTCTGGGCCTTATGCAAGCTGCATATACATAGATTTTAAAATGCTTTAATTGATCTTCCTAGGTTGTGTGAATATTCAAAACAAATGCAGATCCCCACAGTGCAGGGGCAATTGTGGTAAAAAAAATAGGTTAGTCCATATGGCAAGAGCAAGCTGAATCACACAGAGATCAAGGAGAGCCAGTGGTGAGAGGACAGATTGTGGGGCAGCAAGTGTCAGAGAGTGGAGATTTTTTCAGAATCATGTCAGTGGTTTCTTGATGAGCCTACTGTTTAGTGTTGTGAAGTCTGCCAGTATAGTAGTTCCCCTGCCGACTGATGAAAAATGAGGGCAGTCATTACGCTGATCAAAACCCATAACACAAGAATGTCAATACAATATGACAAAGGGAACTTAAATACACAACATGTGACTGTGCATGTGTACTCTCCAAAAACAAAAAACATTTTATAATATAGTGTACAGCAAACTAAAACCAAAAACATTCAGGTGACGAAGCGTGTGCTTATTCAGCTAAGCTAAATTTAGCTTTAGCTGCAGTTCCTACTCACTTTATCAGCTTGATTACTTTTACCAGACCAGTGTACTTTACTCTGGCCCACAAAACAGATTTTAATGAAGGGTTAAAAAGAGTACTGAAAATCATCAGTGATGCCGGGCCACCAGCAGACTCTGCATTAGATGACGGCTGTTTAGACTGCACTGCAGTATGCCAGTGCAGGAGATGAGGCTGGTGGACTGGATGTGTGCTGCTGGCTGTGGTCAGGCTGAATGAGGGTCTGTAGTCAACAACATTTGGAAAAAGCCTGGCAGGCATGCTACACTGGGACAGCTAGAGTTGCTGTTAGCTCCACTAACTGCTCGTCTCTTCAATTGACATAGTGTTAGATAATGCCGCCGTGTACTGCTGTGACTGAAAGATTTACGCATAACATAACAATCATAGTGGTAATCAAGGGCTCTGAGGCAATGAGGCTGGATGGGGTGAGGATTTACACATCGGGATCAGACAAAGGCTTTGGCAGTAATCTTTGCTCCGCAATACCATTTGCATTTGCAGCTAGTCTGCCATAGCAACAAGATCTATGGATCAATTTACAGTAGTGAGGAGCTAACATCATAAACTAAGTCTGTGACACATAAAAATGTGTTAAAAAGCCTACTACCAAAAGAGGTTTAATAAAAGCTCTCAAAAAAGACTGAAAGGCACTGTGACAATGCCTCAATTTGAAGTCTGTACCTGCTGTCAGACAGAATCTGAAGTATGTGCAGAGATTGACTGCTGAGAATCAACTTCAGAGTGCCTGTGCTGGAAGACAGCCAGATGTAACAACCCAGCCTGGAGTGATAAAGCTTCACGGGAAAGTCACAGAAGCAGTTCATCGCTTTGTATTTCACAATTTGTGATGAGAAAAAATTGCACACTTATCTCCTGTGGCTCACTTTATCACAAGGTTAGACTGCTCAGGGATTATGTGCACATCTACTGAGTCACATAGACTTTATGTGGCAAATATTACTGCAGATACTCTGAGATGAGATTGCTCATGTGATAGAAAAGATCACCAGTAAATGAAAGGGCATCAGCCTATACCCGTACCAGAAATCTTTAAATCTAAATCAAGAAATTGAGGGTCTGCAAAAGCACATAATTACCAAATATAAAATGGTTAGGATTATTAACCATATGGAGCACAGTGTTGTCAACACACCCTCCAGAATAAAACTTTCTTCACTTTCTCTCTCTCTCGTTTCCACAGCCCCCCTTCCCTGCATTTCTCAGCTAGTCTCTGTAAACACATCCAGTACACAGACACATCAACATGGGCAGACACAGGCACCAGTGTGCCCAGGCTCCACTGTCCAACACAGGCCTCTTTCATACCGTGGTCAGGCAAACAGCTCGAACACTGCAGGTGCTCTACATGGGTTGGGTCAGAGGGGCCATTTGGGAAGGACTTTTTTGTTGTTTTCACTCTGCTGATTCATAAACAGTTCCAAGTCCTGGAGGGAGTGAAGTGCTGTAAGACTGCACTTCTGTCAAAGCTATGTTGGGCTAGAGGAGTGTAAAATCCAGCTACAAGTAAAAAAAAGGAGAAAACAGAAATGTTAAAAATTCAGCATAATAATGTTGCTCAACGGGATGGGCACAGAGTGTAATGCTGAATGCTGTTTACAGTACTGTATATTCATTCATATTTGATAACAGTACTGGCTTCAGCCAATTCACTGAGGAAAGCAACAGCAGAAACACATTTTTTAAGCTTTGTGTTTTCCTCAGGTCTCTATTTAAAAACAAGCAGTGTTCAGGTTTCTCCTGCAACAATAGTGAGGGTTGCATGGCACATTAGTAACAAAGCTGCTTGGGTGGATCACTACCATAAAGATAAAGGGGTCAGAAAAGCTGGAGCAGGATAAGAGACTAGGAGGAGGTCAAAGTTTCACAGCTGAATCAGACAGCACTCTCACATCATCATCTTTCCCAAAACACACCCACACACACACACAGGCAACACTCTCTCACATATGATAGAAAATTTTTCAGTCTGAGCGTTGCAGCTAGAGTTGCTATAGCATGAAACAACAAGGGAAAGCTGACCCCTTTCGTTTGGGTTCACTCCCTCTCAAAACAATCATGCTGACCAGTCTGTCGAAGCTCTAGCTGACCTTTGTCACCTCGTCATTCAGACAGGAAGTCTCCATCCTTCCTCCACATCGCATCTTCTCTGTTTTTTCTTTCTGTCTTCTGTGCAGTAGGTACAGCAGTACACATTCCTCCACAAACACCATGTTTGTTTACTACCGTGGTCACAGAAACGCTCTGATTGGCTTTGAATAGCCTATATCGCTTCTCTGAGGACTGAGATTTATTACCTCTAGACATATGTTGGGTATGTTCAATGTGGTCACGTGCTCTGTGTTGCTATTTGCGTTTGCTCTTTCTCTCTCTCACTCACACACACACACACACGCACAGATGAATTGGAAACAGCATCATAATCACACAGTTCTCCCACACTTCCCTATAAAAAAATAGATTGGGAGTCCATCTTGGAAAGAATCAACGCAGTTAAAAAGCTACAAATGGCTCACTTTTTTCATAATTTTAAAGTGGAAACATATTACACAGAAACACTATCACTCTTTTTCACTGCCTTTTTTCTATCGCCCTTCTGTATCCAGACACATCCTTAGAGCTTCGCTCTTATTTTCCCTCTCTGGAGAACAGTACAATCTTTAAAGTGCTTGCCTCCTTATTGAAACAAGACAACAACATCCAGATCTCTGGTTTAGGTTTACTTAGCAGTGTCCCTTGGGAACCTCTCAACTATTAGCAGATGATAGAGGACAGTATACTTGGCATATCTGGCTTTCTAGCCCTCTTGGTTAACTCCTAACAGTACATAAACAGTATGTACTGTGCATATTTTCAGAGAAAAGCAAAAACACAGTGCTAGCTGACATCCTCTCAAAATCCAAGAATAGTGAGCTCAGAGTTGAGATTCGACCCCCAGGAGGGGAGTTAGCATCTGAGAGTGTCAGACGCTGACAGCTAGCCTGCTGCTCTGAGCGGAGAAGCAGCAGTATTGTTGCTGGACCTTTGTGACCTTGGTTACTTCTCTGGGAGCTTCCAGGCAAGCCAGTGGCAGCCCTGTGTTCCTGTGAAGCAAGACTCGGTACAGCTACTGTGGATCCGTGACAGACGCAACTGGCTTTGGCCAGGATTTAGGACTTGAACATAAAAGGATAGGCTACATCTTGATATCCAAATATGCAATACACACACCGAAGTGATGAAACACAGATATCTACAACTACACTTAAACACATCTACACACCTTTACGAGTGCACACAGTGTCCTTTCATTTCATAATCAGTATTCAAGACTTGTTTGCTTGAAACAAGAAGATTCCACTTATTCTGTACTTTCCTACAGTTTCCTCTCAGTCTGCTATGGTTTACAAATTAGTGTCGGTATCTTGAAAAATCAAGACAGAATACAGTAGATCACTCCATTAGTATCCTTAAATTATGTACAAGTCGATCTGCACTGGAAACAGAATACTGTAAATAATCTCACCCTGTAGGCAGACTTATTTGCATGTTTTAGGAAAACTATGTAATGGACTAAATTACTAATTAAGATGGCATCTTTTGCCGTGTATGTTCACAGAGAAATCTTCATCTCACTTTGCATATCAAAGTTGAACAAGTTTTATGTTAGTCAGGATGCAACTGGGCCCAGATTTCCCATGGTAAGAATGATGAAACTTTGCTGCTAAACATTTCAAACATGTTTTCACTACCACAACCCTGCTGTTTGTTTAATTGTATATTTTTTGAACTGGTTGCACTTTGCTATGACAAAGGCTACTAAACAGCTGAATGTTGTGTGGATGTAACATCATATTCAAATGACAAGTGAAAGTCTACAAATTCAGTAAGTCAGTGAATGTCAGTGATGTGGTCCTAAACCATGTGACATTCTCCTTTAATTATAAGTACAATTTGTTTCTACACCCTGAGGGAGGCCCTATGTCCCTATTTGGCCAATGATATTATATCACTTTACTGCCTGTGTTCTCCAACAGGGGATCCTCTTAACCTCTGCCACTCAGCAATCTGCGCACATCAAACTCAGATCAGCCTCAAAGCCACTGAAATACTGATATATCTAAGCAAACCTGCAAGGTACAATGCAAGGCTCCTTACCTCCTGTGCAACAAAGCATGTTTACAACACCAGAACATCATGTCTCTTTGTGTTCTTAGGGTAATGATTAATTTGTTTCGATAAAGCTAGCTGCCTCGTTTAGCATATTAGACCTATCAGATGTCATTTCAAATCTCACTGTTCGACACCTACGTGTCTAGCATGAATGTAGCTGCATCTCTTGCTCATTTTTCAGTGTATCTTTAGGTTGTCTTTAATATGTCACTGTCAATGTCACTTAGTCCTCTGGACATAAACAAACACGGACTACATTTGTAAGGCAAATTGGAAATTTGCCGTACAAATGCTTGCTGTTGCCTAAAAAGCCAGTTCAGAGTTAAATGTCCTATTTTCATAGACTCGAACAAATAACCATCCAATGCTTGCCTCTGTGCAGAAGTGAATCTCCGAAATTATTTACTGACTCACCCTAGTATTAGTGTGACTAATATACTTTATACTTTCACTGATACTTACACAGCTATCCCTTGAGGGAAGACACATGAAATTAGCAGCAAAGGAACATAACCTTGTTGAAAATAATGAGCAGAAATGCCATAAAGACTAACAAAATGTGTAGGAGCACTACAGAGTGAGCATCAGTCTTCATTTGAAACGAGTACTTGCAGAGGACAGTGACACATAAAAAGCCCATAATAGCACTTAGTCTTGGGTGCAAAATGAGCCATTTGATCCACAACCTTCTCTGACTGCAATTTCACAGGAAAAGGCTGTGAACGTTTGATTTTAAACCAAAGCTCTCCACTTTCTGTCAGGCCTTTTGCATTGACTCTGTATAAAAATGCAGCGTTTAGGGAAGCTGCCCATGCGAGAAATTTGTTAATTAACTGTGTGCCCGACTCAACACTTTCTGTGGTGAATGGAACTCATATCTAAATTGTTACTTACAAACCTGTCACAGAATGATTATGAGCTATTTTTCTACTTTTCTGACTGACTGAACATTTCTGCAGGACAGCATAAACCCAATGAACACTTGCTACATAGTTAGAAACATTATATAATGTACTAGCCTCAAAAGTACACTTCAATCTGGGATGTAGTGCAGGTGGAAATCTGTTGACCGTAAATGATGGGAAGGAAGGTAGTTTGACTAGCTGCTAAAAACATTAGTTCACTTAGGCTTCCTCACATGTTTTTGCTGCTTTTCATTACAGGATATGCTATTTACATACCACATGTTAGGGCTAGGAAAAATTCAATTAAAAGTTATCATCTAACAACTTTTATTTTAGTATCTGGTAAAGCACTTTGCTATACAAATATCACTATACATTTCCCAGAAATATGATAAGTTTAAAGATAGTGGGAGGATTTCCAGTTGAGAAAAAAAGTAGGACTAGAACTCCTTCCACAAAACATGCCCTGTGGTCATTGTTCGTAAAAAAAATGGTTGTCTCTTGCTTTTTCTATTTCTTCTTGAGTGAATCGATGTTACTGTAATGTGATGAGTCAACTAGCATAACTAGAAATAAGTATCTACATGTAACGGTATCATGGACATCTTTTGAAATTAGAGGGGGAAAAAAACAGAGTACATTACCAGTGACTCTTTACACTCTACATTTACAAATCACTTTGTGAAACATTAGCCTGGTTGTCAACATAATTTTGACAACACTATGGGGTAGAGGGACCTGGTGTAGAATTTATCTTGCTCTTTGCTCAGTTGTGAGACCAAAAAAACAAAAAACAAAGACAATCTCTGAATTACTCTTTTGCCAAGCTAGCTGATGGAACGAAAGCACCAGGGAGCATATAACATAAAGCAGCTGACCTAAACACAAGGAGGCACCATAACTATATCTTTCCTCTATGCTGTAATCTGATGATTTTTTCAATTAATTGGTAGATTATATGGTCAGAAGATAGTGAAAAATGCCCATCACAATTTCGTAAAGCCCAATAATGCCATGAAATTGCTTGTTTTGTTCTAACACCAGCCTGAAACCCAAAGATATTCAGTTCATGAGCCATCATAGAACGCTGTTAGGACAAAATTATGTTCCTTAATTAAGCAGTCTCACTATATTATATGCTATTCTCCGGAGAATAGCACTTGAGTTGAAGCAATAGACGATAATGCAAGTAAATGTATGTATCAGGCAGGATAATGATGCACATGCTGTATCTAAATAATGTATATAATAATAATAATAATGGTAATAATAATAATAATAATGACACATAGGCTCTACATTGTGTTTCACTCCAAACCTGCACTGAGCTGTTTACTTACAACACTTTACAGATAATCTCTAACGTCAGGTTCATGGTACATTGTAATGCACCAGTTTGAACTTGTGAATGGGGAGTCATAGGGTTTGAAGGCCCCGGTGGTGCGCTGCATGTCTGCGGAGAGCAGTGAGAATCAACTACAGCTGACAAGCTGCAGTCATGATTGGCAGAGTGCTGGAGTCATGAGATCTGAGGGACACACGGGTTCAGCATGTGGGGAAATAAGAGTAGCTTTCCCCACCGAGAGACTTGACCATGCCAATGTCACTCTGAGACAGTACAGCTACTGTCCTTTAAGGTTCAAGCCTCCCTCATAGTCATCTCGAGTGTGGACTGATAATGATGTTGAACTGATAAGCTTGATGTTGCGGTACACTGTCATCTTGCAACTTGAAGAAATGCAGTGCAGTGAAGAAATGTAGACAAAATGACAATGACATTAAGTTCTGTATTATAGCTGGGGTTGCACTGATTAGCTTATAGATCTACATTTTTAGTCTCCTTTTGGTGAGTGCACTGGATCAGTGTATATATGACTGAAGTTACACCATGAGTACAGCCACACAACAACAACTAGTAAAGCCTGAAACCTCATCCTTTGTGGAGCTTAATGTTTTTGATTTTGTTCAGCAATGTTTTTGTAAAAGAGTGTTTCATTGAAAGCAACCCTGAGTTGCCCTGTCAGCGTCTGGGTTTCAATGGATCGTTTGTTTCCCATGATATTCTGGTTGTAGCCTGATTAGTTGTCTGGTTAAAATCACCAGTGTAAGTAACTTTTTGTTTCAGAAGAAAGACACTGTCTGCTGACTGTGTGGCATCTGGCAGTGATAAAGGATTACAGTGCTTTGATAAACAACATGATTACTCAGGCAGGATAATGGACAAAAAATCTGCCCACAGATTAAATATATCCATACGCCTGGAGAATCAAAAATGTCACTTAGAGGCAAAAACAAATCCCTGGTTACTAAAACCATTAAGAGAGGACATTGCTTTTAACCTTAATTACCACCTGCACACTTGCACTGCTATTGTTACAATGTTGTAATTATCCTCAATGTGGGGATGAAGTGAGGAAGGAAAGTGGAGATAAAATGTATTGCTGTTAACAGTCTCCTATTATGAGCACTTTTTACAGTATACACCTGGTAAATAATACAAGGATAATAAGTTAATATCACTGGGGTTAACTAAGGATACAGATCATTTTTGAGGTAATGCAGGGGTAGAAATAAGAAAAAAATCATTACGCTATTTATTTCAACATAATTAACGTTTAAAAAACGTTATTCTACTGTTAAAGCGTATTTGAAGTCATTTATTAACTTAATTAGCAACTGTAAGTTAGCTAGCATTAACACATTCAGGCTAAAGATTAATTAGCGTTAGAACTGAAACGATTAGTCGACTGGTCCGTGAACAGAATATTAATCTGTAAACTATTTTTGATAATTAATAAATCACTGAAAACTATTTTGAGCAAAAAATGACAAACATTCCCTAATTTCAGCTTCATAATGATTAGAAGTTATCTGCCTTTCTATGGTGGCTAATAAACTGAATATCTTGGCGTTAGGAGAAAAGCAATTTCATGACATTTTTAGGCTTCATGACCTTAAAATCAATCAATTAATCGGAAAAAACAGGCAGAGAACAGTACAGAGGAAAGATACTGGCATTTAACGTTACAGTAGTGACGAGGTGACAAAGGGGAATGTGGAGATAAGAAATTGTTTTTATACACTTGTAATAAAAGGTAAACAGTTAAGGGTAAATAAATAAATAAATTATATAACAGGAGTTAACAAAGGGTGTTTTGATTTTTGAGACAGTGTAGGGTGAGAAGTAGGCTAATTCTTCTAATGTAACGTATAACAGCCGTTTTAAAAAACCGTTAGAGTAACTTGCCGTTAGGTTACTGCGTATTTGATACCAACCGTTAAATAGCCTCTAGTTAGCAACTGACAATGTAAGCTAGCTAACCGTCCTGTAAAGCACAGCAAGGGGTCAAATATCATTCGGACTACAGATGATAACGTTGTATCCTGTGTTGTCATAACGTTACAGAGGGGGAAAAATATATCCTGCCGTTTACAACAAAGACGAACCCGACTCACCATAGTAAGAGGAGGGGATGTCCGTCTTTCTAGCCATGGCACTTAGTAGGACAAATAATGCAGCGCTGTCGTCTTGGAATTGGAGACCGCATATGAGAGTCGAGGTGAACCGCAGTTATTGTAGTGCCTTTCCGCGGTCCTGTCGAGAAATAAACACAGCAGCGTTCAGAGGTCTCGGTCTTCTTTTAGTCTGAGGATGCTTCGGCCACGCAGCTGAGCGTCAGTCGTGTTTACAGCGCGACGTCATTAATTATTCCAAAACGGTCTTAAAGGGGACGCTGAGTACCGTGCGCTGCTGCTGCTGCTGCTGCTGCTGAGCTGGGTGTCCTGTTTCCCTTTGTTAGGATGTGATTTAAAGCACGAACGCACACTGCTTATATGCAAGTTTGTCAGCTGACATGAACATGTGTAGGATTTAAATCAGCGATGTTAAAGAACACAGGGATTAGTATAATGGCTGTGTCTGCAAGAATAGTGGTGATTTCCGAGTAGCTTTTTTTTTTTGGATGATTAATAATACAGCCAATATTGCAGCTAGTATTTTTATCTGTCCACACTGAGGCGTCAGTGGAGAAACACTGACCCCAGCTGGAATTTCTGTGACATTGCCGATCTTTCTCTCTATCTCTCCCTTACCCTCTCTCTCAATTTCAGTTCAATCCAGTACAATTCACAGAGGCTTTATTGGCATGACCACATAGAGGTACAGTATTGCCAAAGCACATTGTACAAGGTAGTACAAACAGGGAAAAGTACAGGTTTTAACATACAAACAATTAAACATTATGTTAACCTTATTGAATACAACAACCATGTCAACAATAGTTTGTAATGTAATGCAAATTACATTAATCGTGCTTGAAGGAGAAAAAAGTGTGGCCAAAGCAGAAAGCTGGACTTAACCAATGGATATCAGCAACAATGAAAATAATAATAATAATAATAATAATAATAATAATAATAATAATAATAATAATAATAATAATAATAGTTTATATATATATTTAAAGTGTGGCAGGTAAAGACATACTCTGCTGCTAGATTGAAGCATCCTCTCCTAATAGGATTGGTATTTTCTTTATGTTGGTTATGTGGTCAAATTCAGGATGTTTGTATTTGATTGGACTGGCCGGAGTTTTGTGTATTCTGTTAGAAAGTGCAGCTCTGTCTCAACTTTGTCTTCCTTGCACGGCTGGCAGAACCGCTCCTCTTTGGGGAGCCATGTTTTTTCGTATCGGCCTGTCTCAATGGTCAGGCTGTGCTCACTGAGTCTTCACTTTGTCAAGGTATTTCTTTGTTTAGTGTCAATCACTGTGGTCAGATATTCTGCCACATTGTCTCTCTCTCTCTCTCTTGCTCTCTCTGCGTCTTCAGTTTGAACCAGTGGTAGAGGAAGTATTCAGTTAAGTAAAAGTACCAGTACAGCAATGCAAACATACTCCATGAAAAACCCTACTTAAGTAAAAGTACATTACAGTACAGTATTAGCAGCAAAATGTACTTGAAGCATTAAAGTGAAAGTATTCATTACGTCCCTCCCTCATCATTAGATTATTAATACTGAAGCATCAGTGTGTAAGCAGCATGTTACTGTTGTAGCTGCTGGAGGTGGAGCTAGTTTGAACTACTTTATATACAGTTAGCAAGTTTAGTCCAGTGGTTCCCAACCTCAGGGTTGGGCCCCTCCAAAGAGTCATCAGATAAATCTGAGGGATCGTGAGATGATTAATTGGAGAGAAAAGAAGAAAAAACAAAGTTGATGATAGACAAATATGTTTTTAGTTTTTGGACGTTTTCTCTAATCCATTATTTTTTGGGGGTGAAATATTGGATCATTTGAACATTTATTGAAAAGAAACCATGTGAGAAGTTTACAGGGAAAAATCACAATTTGGTGGAGCTGTTAACAACTCATATACATCTGAAATGTGACCCTGACTACATAGTGCTTTTTGTGAGATGTCAAAAGCCAAAAAGGTTGGAACCCACTGGTTTCATCTTTAACAATGTGTTGTATTTTAAAAGCTTGTTATATTATCCATTGTGTCAAATATTCATCTGAAAAGTAACTAAAGCTGTCAAATAAATGTAGTGGAGTAGAAAGTACAATATTTCCCTCTGAAATGTAATGGAGTGGGAGTATAAAGTAGCATTAAATGAAAATACTCAAGTAAAGTACACATACACCAAAATTGTACATAAGTACAGTACTTGAGTAAATGTTCTTAGTTACCTTCCATCACTGGTTTGAACCATGACATAAATGTTTTCAAGGAAAAGGGCTCATATGCAAGTTAAGTCATCATGACTCCTTAATGTTGAACTTACAGGTAATCTTTTTAAAAAACATCTGTCAGGTTCAGTCTAAAGTCATCACACAAGAGCAACAGAACTAATAAAAGGGCCAGAAGCACTGTCTTTAAGTGCTAAATTAGGCAAAAATAAGTGAAAACTCCTGTTTGGTGCTCCATGGGTCTTTAAGTACAGATAAAGGAAATATGTATACGTGAAAACTTGAGTGTATATTTGAGAAATGGGCCCTCTTGATTCATTATTATGTCATGTAAAGATAACACAATTTGTTGTGGGTGATCCAGGTGAATCTAATTAATTTTCTCCTCTGTTGAGTAGTTCAAATCCCATTGTATGAGTTCATATGTTATGCAGGGAAAATATTGTTCTGCAAAGTAAATGTAGATAAATGTAGATGAGTAAAATGTGCAATATTTCCCACTTGAAGAAGAGTACAACTATTGAATCCCAATGAAAATACTCAAGATGAGAACTAAATCGTGCCTAAATACGGCACTTCTGTATGTACCATATTTATATTTGCACTCACACACACAGACACACATTGATTTGGGGTTTTGAGAGTCCACTGCAGTGACTATGACCAGAAAGTGGCAGCAGAGGCTAGAGATCATGTACAATAACAGGGAGATCCAAGAGCTGCAGGGTGGGTTTTTTTTGAAGCAGTGACAAAGTAAGATCAAGTAAGAAGCATGTTTTATCTGTGACAGCTGCAGCCAAAGGCATTCAACCGGGTATGTTACCAGAATTACACTTGCCATATTATCTCTTTTTAATGAGAGAATATCTATTACATTAATATTTCATGCCTTTAATGTATGATTGGATTAGGAATGGGACAGGTAATTTGTATTAAACACTGACATCTAAAGTGATGTCTATCTTACTGCTTTGTGGATGAGAGTAATGAGAGCTCAGGTTGCCAAAGGCCAGTCATTAAGAAGAGATTGACTTCCCTGAGACAGATCATATGTTGATATGACAGGAATGCTGCCAGTTACACACTGGGAGAATCAGAATCACATTATTGCCAAGTGCAACATGGTAAAGAACAATTTGGCTCAGAGACAATGGCCTAGGACAGTGGTTTTCAAATTCTTATGGCCCAGAACTGTTAAAAACAAATAACACAGAGATCTTAGCTGCCAGGTTTGAGAGGCACTGCTGTGTCTGATTCAAAAAGCAGTCAGATGAATTATACAATAATAGAGAAAGGGGCACTGCAATAAAAACATATATGGGCAGTAGACACAGCAATTAAAGAGATTATTTCTCAGTCCTATGTTTTTCTGTGAATTTATAATGTATCTTTTGAACGTCTGTTCATCCATGCCTGATGCAGTTGGGTTTTGATGCTATAAATAGACTGATACCACAGCCAGATGGACCCTAGATTTTTATAGCCCAGTTGATAACATACTGTCTTGTGCTATGTTCTTTTTTCAACATAGACATCTCATTTCTATTGTTTTACATGAGCAGGGCTGAACTCTACAGCATTATTCAGTTCAATTCAATTCAAATCACTTTATTTGTCTCCGAGGGGCAATTGCAAAGGCACGCAGAGCAGTACAATTAACAAGTAATACAATACAGGAAAAAATTAAAAATTGAAAAAATACATTAAAAAAAAAACACATAACATACAATGCAACAGTGCTGATTTAGAGTTATGCATTGTATGGCATACAGTGCAAAAATAAGCTATAAACATTATGATACTAATATAATATTAATAATAGTGCAAAATAGTATAGTATAGTATATACGGTATAGGTATTGATATGTAGTTCTATAATATATAGGCATTGGTAGCAGTGTCCTGCAGCTTGGGCAGTGAAGCTGGCGTCCTGAGGGGAGCCAATAAAATGCAGGGAACAGGACGTGTGAAGAGTCCTGTAGGATCCTACCAGCTTATTTTAGCATCTACTGCTCGCATAGGGTGGAGAGGGTTCTGACAGGGAGTCCAATAATTTTGGAGCAGACTTTGACTGTGCTCTGCAGGCGGTTTCTGTTCTGATGGAGTGGAACCAGCAGGTGAAGGATAATGTCATGACGCTCTCAATGAAGGAGTAGTAAAATGTTGTGAGGATGTTGTGAGGATTTGCTGACCCCAAAGGAGTTGAGCTTCCTCAGAAGATACTGCAGCTGTTAGCACTGCCTGAGGATCTCCTCTGTGTTGTTGTTGAAGGTTGTGCCCAGGTATAAGTACCTGTACACAATCTTCGATAACCTGTTGAAATTTGCCCTAATCTTGTACTCCTGAATGGGCTTCCCATGGATAGTGGTGATGACTGCCACAGCCAGTCCCCTCTGCTTGTTGGAGAAGGTCACTACCATGGTCTTATTCACATAGAGTTCCAGGCAGGAGTTGTCACACCACTCCACAAACTCAAGAGCTGAGCTGTGGTGATGTGAGGGGCCTGAACGCAAAGGTAGGAGGACTGTGTTGTCAGCAAACTTGGCCATGTGACAGTTTGGCTGGATGGACCTGCAGTCATCAGCGTGGAGGATGAAGAGCAGGGGTGAGAGGACACAGCCCTGTGGGGAACTAGTTGAAGTGTGTAGGAGGATGGAGAAAGTGTTGTTGACCAGCACTCTCTGTGACCTGTTGGTGAGAAAGTCCATTATCCAAAGGATTAGTCAGTTATCTCTTTGGAAGTGGGCGGTGAATTTCTCATTAAGAATGTGTGGCTGTAGGGTGTTGAATGCCAAAGAGAAATCTGTAAACAGGACTCTGACTGTAGTGTTGGGGGATTCCAGATGCTTATGGATGGTGTCTATAATGAATGCTTTGGGGTCGTCAACCCCTCTTCCTGCACAGTATGCAAACTGGAGTGGGTCCATCTGTGAGCCTGTTGCCTTGATGATATGGTTTTTGATGACCATCTCCATAGCCTTCATCCCAAGAGAGGTGAGAGCCACAGGCCTGAGGTCATTCAGGACCTTGATAGTACCCTTCTTCGGTATGGGAATAAATGTGGAGTGTTTCCACAGGTGGGGGACTATGCCACTAGCTGTGGAGCTCTGGAACATAAGCTGGAACACGCCCCCTAGCTGCTCAGCACAGTGCCTCAGGGTATGGCCAGTGATGTTGTCTGGCCCAGGTGCTGTATTTGCTTTAGTCTTCTTGAGGGCTCTCACTACATCCTCTGTGTTTATGGCGAGGCCAGATTAACCAGGTTTGAGTGTGTGTTATCACATGTTACAAGGTCATGCAAATCATTTGTTCATTGCCAGTGGTGGGAGGGTCCACTAAACTTGCAAGGACTGAACAAGGACAATTAAGCATTTCATATGTGAACTGTGTTCCCCTCAAAGAATAACTATATTTTTCAGAGTTGCCAGCCCATCTGCTTGTCGTTCAGTGAAAATGATGATGCCAACAGCTTACTAATTACATAATGGACAGGGTGCACAGCAGATGCAGTCACATTTTGTGCTGTTATGGTTTTTCAGCCTTTTCCACTTTCTGAAACAAAAGGTAATTTCTTCCTCTATGGCAGTTGTCCTTTTGCAGTTCAGATAGTGTGTGATAATCAGAGGCAGAGGATTTGCTCAAAACAATCACCCTTTTCCCCCCTTTTTCATTCAGTGGTTACAATTGCTGCAGTTGGAATCAACCCTGCTGATTCTTAAAATTGAAATCTCCCATGTCCCACCATAAAAGAAGTGATTCAGTAACACTGTACAGCAGAAAGCATCATAAACAAGCAACAGATTACAGTTAGATTGATACATACAGTTTATTAGGCTAATATTGACATTTAACTGGCTTTTAACAGAAATAGGCCCTGTCAGTGCTGTCTTTTGCTTATGTAAATCATCAGATAACATCTACCATATATCACTCTGCTATGAGAAGCTGATAAGCCACTAAAAGATAATTCAAATTCAAGAGTCATGCAAGGATCTAATTCTCGTTTCAGAGGTATTTCTCCCCTGCCAATAAAACAATTCTGAATAAAACAGTGGATCCTCTTGGTAACTGTTTGTATCTTTTGCCATACAGATGATATTGCAAATTTAAAATATAAGATGTAAAGATGTCCAAGGCAACATACAAATCATACTAGAGCTGAAATGATTACTTGATTAATCGATTAGTTGAAGAATAAGTTAATCAACATCTGTTTGGATAAACAATTAACCGCATATGTAATTTTAAGCAAAAATGGTTTTCTTAGTCTTCTATTAAGCTATTTAAGGACGTCACTGTGAGCTCAGGCAAAATTTGAGGCACAGGTATGAAGCTTCAAACCTCAAAGTGAACCAAACTTCCTCTGTGGCATCTGGCAGCATGGTATGACATATGTTATACCACTGTAACTTCATGTTTTTGCATGTTTTTGCATGTTGGGAAGGTATTTGCAGTCCCTTGACTTTTAGTCTCAGTTAGTTTCTTGACTGATACCCCAAATGCACATTTGAACTTGCAGGGACAATATAATGAGTAAAAACAAAAGTGCTTTTGGCACAGTAAAAAGGTGCAAACAGAGGAGATTATTTCACACTTGCATTGCATTTGGCTCAGCATAGCCGTCTGGTGCCTCACTGGATAGGAGGTTCGAGTTAATTAAAAATGGTTTTGTTCCTCAGACATTTGCCTCACTCTTGTCGGTGTGTGCTCCCCGGGGCTCTGTTTTGAGATGCATTTGACACCTCAGGGACACCTCTAATGAAAACAAACAGACTCAAAGCTACCTAATCCTCTGAATTTACAATGACGAGGAGCATTATGAGGCACTGCTCCTCAGTGATACAGATAATTTGGTGATTAAAATTATTCTACCAATGATATGCCCATGTAGTGCCACAGAATACAGTGGAGAGGAGGAACATGGAAAAAAATCCTTTAAAAAAACAAGTGTGAATATTGTATACCGCATATATATATTGAAATATCTAATATCTAATATTCCTTTGACCTGCAAGTGTTTCCTGCAGCATATTTTCATATGGAATTGTATGACCCTTACTCTGATCAAAACGCAGTGCACTAAGTCCCTAGATATTTGGTTATTTTCATCTATTTCTCAGCTATTCTAAAACAATAACTCTGAATTCTGCAAAATTTATTATATTATATTCTGCAAGATATATATTTACTGTAGCAGGAGCCCAAAGAAAGATTGTGTTATCTCAATTTCAGAAACCTCACGCAACCTTCCATTTATATGTGGGACTGAATTTAAAATTGTATTGATCGATGTCAAGCCAACAAATGACCTGGCTCTATAATAGGCTCTATTTCAGAGCTGTTGTTTTCAGGACCTTAGATCAATAGATAACTGCTTTACTGTTACAAAAGTTAAATTAACGACTAAAGAGGATAAAGCCATAGTGCATAAGACTCTCAGACTTTGCAATTACAGTGATAGACTCACTGAGCAATAGGTCTTTTATGTAAGGGCTAAATGAATATTTTGTCTTATGTTAGGGTTATTGGGTTGTTTTTCGCACTCACATAATTATAGTTGAGTGTCATTTGTTCTCTATGTGTGTTGTTCTGTTTCATGCAACTTTCCCAATGTATGCTTGTTATACATATGTGCAATTTTTACTTTGCATTAGAAAAATCTGGTGCTACTTTGAGCACTGGTTCCCAACTTTCTGGCCTCTGACCCTTTATAACCAAGCATATTTGTGACCCCTCACTACAGGCTGCATACTGTATATCTATGTACTGTGAAAACCGAAGAATAATGCTCCTTTCTTAGATTATTGCATTTTAAATGATTTGGATATTGATTAATAAGAGTCAGACAAAAATAACGAACGGTAAGATAATTTTGTGCAGCAGAAATCATTTTCTGCTTCTTTCCTATATTAATCATCTTGTGACCCATCAGATTTATCCAATTATCCCCTGGGGGTTCCCAGGTTGGGAATCACTGACTTTAAGTATTGGTTGACTGGAGACCATTTAATGTCAAAAAAGCTATCTTTATAATCAAAATTACAATGTAATGGGATCTTAACTCATCTTGCTTGATATTGTCTCACAGTGTCCTGTTTGTCTTGTTTCATTTTGCGAGGTATTATATCATATTATGTCATTATATCACATATCACATTGTTGTGTTATCTTGTATCATCTTATCATCTTGTATCACATCATATTCTATATGAATCACTGTATCTGGATTTCAGATACATAATGCATAACTGCAAGCTAATTAGTCGAACAAGGCAATTGTTTAAACTTGTGTAAATCTGGGCCAGAAACATAAAAGGGAAGACATGCTGTTCAGTTTCCACTGTGGCTTTTAAGTAGGCTACCCTGATTTTCTTACAGCATCTGGTCTGACCGCGATATTCTGTGTTGTTTTTGAGATAAATTACTTATCCATTCCAACAAAGCCAACTAACTGATATACTTCAGTTTCTAAAGTGAGACTGAGAGGAATGATTAGAACATGAAACACACATTAGAAAATGAGCACAATGACGCTAGCTCAGAGGGCATCTATAAAAAGACTCATTCCCATCTTTTCCAGCTCCTCATGACTAGATTACAGCTTCCAGCAAATCTGTCTCCCATGAGGAGCTTTAGCTGCTCAAGTTGCTGTGAAAAATTGTTTCCTGTCCTTACATGGGTCTCCCTAAATTTACTTCAGTGTCAAAAAAATGATGGTTCACTGTACCAAGTACATTTCTGTGCAGTATAGTATTATCACTGACGTTCCTATCACCCTGTGAAGAGTAGTAGAATAGACTTATCATGACTTTTAAAGGGATGCAATAAAAGTACCAAAGCCCTGTTCAATAACAATAATGTTAAACAGAAAACAATGCAAATAAAGCTAGTAAACCATTGTATAATAAAGACAATTGGCTCAGTACAACAAATGCATGTAATTTAGGAACTATAGGAAAAAATAACCTGAAGAACAAAAGGTAAATCCCCACAACCTCAACCATTTCATCTACTGTACCTCACATCATAGCTGTTCTTGTATTGGAAAAACATTTTTGAATATAGTGAACTGTACAAACAACATTCATTACTGCCAGAAAAAAAATATGGTCATGTGGATGATGAATATACATCTGACATTTCCACAAAGAATAGGCAACACAAGAACATGTCTAAGGTTGCATTAAAACCTATCAGGTCATATTAAAACAATATCAGGTTACTGAAATGTATGAGGCATAAAGTTTGAAGGGTTGTTTGGATACAGCAATATTATGGATGTGAGGATTTACAGAAGGAGCATACTGATTAACACTTCTGACAATAATTCAATTCATGAGAAGAGCACTGTACCCATTTTGATCAGACTGAATGCATCACTGGGCCATTTGAAGATAATTGTGATTCTGCATGAAACTAAAGATAAATGCGCACTGTTGAGAGAAAACGAGCTATTTCAGGCAGTGTTTTGAGAAAACTGTGCCATGAAAAAGTATAAAGGCATATTATAGTACATAGATACAGAGATGTACAGTAGATAGGCCTACATACAAATGTGTTTTAAGGTTACTATGAACGCGCCATTGAGAAGCACAGAATCCTTAATATTGAATGTTGTATTGGAGTATGACTGCGTATTCAACATTATAATAATGTCATGTGTATTATAACCATCTCATGAACCCCCAGTGAACATGAGGTGATCTAGGAAACGGTGTTGTTTAGGACCATGAGGAGCGCAGAGCTGAGTGAGGACGTCCCTGTCGAGAAGAGCATGGTGAAGAGTAGTGAAGCGTCGCTGCGCGCTGATCCCACTGTTGCCGCCGCTCAAGTGTTGCATGCTGGAGAGTCCCGACGCTCTGTGAGAGCTTTGGCTCCGGTAGGATGAAGGCTCGCTCTTCGTTTGGAAACGAGGGAAAATGAAGATGAAGATAAGAGTGGTAATTATGAATGAGACCTGCAGGACATATCTCTCTAATGTTCCTTATGTGGGGTAGCTTTAGTGTTTTGGTTGCTCAGAAGTGAGCGCAGGCTGAGAGCTCTGTCATGTACTGTGACCTAATTGCACTTTGTGATATTTCATTTCATCTTTTGCAGTAGCTATAATATTCCTATAAGATAATCCTTGAAGAGCGCAGTCGTGTGAAGTTTCTTTTTTTCCTGCAGGGGGAAATAATGATGAAACATGTTTGAATTACGCCTGCTGCTATTTTTGCACCGCTCTTTAAAACATGTTGCCCTGTTAATAGAGCATGTTGTGGCACAGCTGACATTTCATTTGAAGCCTAGTATGAGGAAAGCGCAGCTGTTATTATTGTGTTGCATCTGAAATCTGACATTTAATCACCAGTCATGACCAAAAATCTCGAAGCTTATAGACAGTTTTGAACTTAACTGAGTATATTTTTGTAATCAAGACTTCTGTCTAGATGTTGTTTTAATGGTTATTTATTTAAACTTGTGTGTCTCTCCAGTGCCAAGGGGTTAGTGGCATCATCATCATCACAATGGTTACCAGTTTTATGTTGGTGTACAATAGCAGCTCTGGTGACAGATCTTCGTCATCATCACCATCGTCACCATCTGCCCACCGTCTAGATGGTCCTGCTGCATCTGTGAAAAAGCCAGAGAGACCACAGAAACTTCCAACATCAACACTTGAGGGGTATACAGGTGTTATAGATCATAAGGTAAATATACACCATCTGCACACTGTCAGACAATCTGTCTCCTAATGCATTTTCACAAAAAAACAATGATGTTGCAACTGGTTTCTCCTTTGAAATGTTTTTGAATGCACATGTCCTAATTATTTTATTAATGTCCAAGTTAAATGAAAGCTGCTAAGGAGGTGAAAAGGAAACAGAATATCTGTATCATAATTTATATTATTTAACAGGGGCCATGCCAGTATTTTTTGTCTTTTTTGGAAAGTAAGAACTAAAAGCTCTTCAGCTTCCATAAAATTAGAAGATGCTGGGAAGTGGTGCAGGTTGGCACAAAGCAAAAACATTCACACACCACCACAGAGACCAAGGTTAAACCTCAGCTCGGTCGTGTGTTCCAACAAAAACAATTGCCAGTGTTTGGGGTGAGAGATCATGTTCTTGTCAGTGCAGTAGGCACTTGCATGGGATCTGGGGGCATAGAGAGAATTTGGCAGTCGAAAAACGGGTGGTGACTTTTAAAGGTTTTGGAAGAAGCACATGGAGGACAACAGAGATAACAGTGACAAGGACAGCAGCACTCAGGAACTGTTCGTGGGAAGAAAATAATGCTGTAAAAACAGCAAGAAAGTCACGTTCAGTATCTCTGTGATGTGCGTTTTGCCAAATTTTTCTACATTGATTTAGAGCTGTAACAATGAGTTTATTAATTGATTAATTGCCAACTATTAAATTAATCACCAACTATTTTGATAATTTATTAATTGTTTTGAGATATTTTTTTTGAAGAAAGAAAAAAGATTTCAAAGCTTCTCAAATGTGAATATTTTCTGGTTTGTTTAGTCCTCTATGATGCTGATATTCAAACCAAAGTGAATATCTTTGGGTTGTGGGCTGATGGTTGGGACGTCATATTGGACTTCAGAATACAGTGATTGACATGTTTCACCATTTTCTGACATTATGGACCAAACAACTACTTGATTAATCGAGAAAATAATCAACAGATTAATTGATAATGAAAATAATCACTAGTTGCAGTCCTATGCTAATTCAGTCGCTGCATTACACACAGTGTCTTTCCTTCAACACGACAGTAGTGCCCTTGTGATTTCTCTCCAGTCAAATTCCACAGCGAAGAATTTGAATTCACTCAGTGCATTTGGACATATCTGTAATCAGTTGGGCATATGTGTCGAGTGCCTAGCCTTTGAAAAGAACTTTGATTGCTGTGGCACTTTTGTACAGCACCAGTCAAAAGTTTGGACGCACCCTCCCATTCACTTCAATGAGAAAGTGTGTCCAAACTTTTGACTGTACATATGTAGTACCAACGAAATTATATCCACCCTCTTGGTTGAATCTGATGTGCAGGTTTATTTTACTTTTGGTAATACATACATGTACAAGATGCCAATTTAATCTATGCCATTTTTATATGTTCATTTTTATGTTTTTAAGGCAGGAGATTAGCAACAATAATGAGTTCTGTAAGTGTGGTAATTGAAATTGTGAAGCATTTTCTGTTCATTAGGAAAAGCTAATATGAGTTTAATATAGCCCCACTTTCTGATGTAAGGCTATGATAACAACAAATATTCTCTGAAGAATTGAACTCAAAAGCTGAACTTACTGTGGAAACACCATTTCTAAAGACTCTCTGTAGTTTACCCTGTTTCCCAATTCATAATTAATTTGTCTGCCATGGCTACTTAAGACATCACTGCTGTAATCTTCTGGTCATATAAGCACCACAGTCAGTGTTACTGTCATTCAGAGACCTATTGTTCAGACCCAGCACAGTATTACAGACAGCTGATTCAGATAGATAGATCATTCAGACAGCGTACTGTCTCCCCTCAGTAAGAAAGATATGCAGCGAGGCACAGTGCTAAGATAAGATAAGATAGACTTTATTGTCCCGAAGGAAAGTTGTCTTGGACACGTACAGTATCTGTTGTTCAAAAAATACAAAATAACAAAGTGCATATAAACAGTACATACACAGACTGTCACCCATACACATGCACACATGCAATACCTACAGTACATGCACACATCATCAACCAACTAATTGCACACTGCCTGTCGCACAACACACCTGTAGTCATCATAATGGTGTACATAATATGTGCAGTAAGAGTAAAGCAGCCTCATCAACATAGAGCAGTGTTACAGGGTTTAGCCTCTGGGTAGCTTGCCATTGAGGGCTGTGATGGGGCACAAAGGAGTTCTTAAAGTGGTTGAGACTGCACTGGGGGACTCTGAAACGTCTGCCTGAGGGAAGAAGCTGGTACTCAGGGTGGAGGACATGAGTGGGGTCTAAAATAATTTTGTTGGGCCGGTCTGATGATTGCTTCATCAAAGACACCCTGTGAGTGTGGGATGCCGCCTGGCTCCCATGATTTTCATGGCTCTCTGTGTTAGCCGAGTAATCTGGGCTTTCAGCTGTTCACTGAGTTTGCCAAACTAGGCTGAGATGCCATACTGCAGGATGCTCTTAGCTACAGCATGGTAGAAGAGGAGCAACACTTTCTGGTTGACACCAAAAACCCTCAGCGTATGAAGGAAGTGTAGCTGCTGTTGTTGTTGATGTGTATGCCCAGGTATATGTAAGAGTCAACCTGGGCTATGTTCTGGTCATGGATAACCACTGTTGAGTGGTCTCCATTGGATTTGAGGTCGAACACTGTCTCCTCTGTTTTCTTAGTGTTGAGGGTGAGGGAGTGTTTGTTGCATCACTGGACAAAGTTCTGAATCTCATATTTGTATACAACTGTATCTGATGTGTCGGACATGAGACCGAAGACAGCTGTGTCATCAGAAAACGTTATCATGTAATTGTTAGCAGTGCTACGGGTGCATTCATTGGTGTACAGGGTGAACAGGATGGGGGGGCTAGGATGCCAGGATGGGAGTTGGTCAGGGGCTCAGATAGGGTCCTGTTCACCATGACCTGCTGGGTGCAGTTGGTCGGAAATGAGTGGTACCACTTAATAGTGAAGGGTTGACATTCATCTGTTTCCAGGAGAACATGAAGCTGCAGGTTGTTAAAAGCTGAGCTGAAGTCTACAAACAACAGTCTAACATTGGGCCTACGATTCTCAAGGTGTAGTCACTAAGTACACTATACTGGTAGGGATCAGCATAGGCAGGTGTGGAGAGGACATTGCAATGCTCAGGCAGCACTGGGAGGAAAGAATTTGGAGAAGTAAAAAGCACAGTGTTCGTTACAGTTCATCTTTCACTGATTAATAATTAGTGACATGAGAGTGCGAGAGTGACTCTGGTTTGGAGATCCGGCTGAGACTTGCTAGACTTGTCTCTGTCTCTTCAGTCGGCCAGATTCTACGCTCAGGCTTCCTCTGTAACCCTCATCAGGTCCTTTTAAAGTCAATGAAAAAGAAACATTAATCTAAGGATTTTTCACTGGTTCTTATGAGAAATTAGAGGCAGGTTTTTACGATTTAGGCACTTCATTATTCACAGTCTCTCATAACTGTCCACCTCCTCCTGGCTGACGGTTGACAGGGGACTCATGATGGATCCATACTGCGACATTTTCACACTGCTTAGTGTCATTCTACCCCCCCCCTCTCATGAGGGCTCCCAGCTCTGATGCTGCACCCTTAGACAGAGCTGGGCAATGACTAACCAGAGCAGACCTGCTGTAAGATCTGTGGAGTGGGTGGATCCGTCTGCACAGTTCCTTTCAGGGTCATCTGAGGTCTGTTGCTGCTGCTGCTGCTGTAGCTACTGCTGGAGGGAATCTTGGCAGCATACACAGCACTGGTGGATGTATGCAGACGACCCCATGCAAATGCACAGACACGTTAATAAAAATTGTACACCCTTATCAGAGCCAGGGATGCTTGAAAATGTTAGGAGAGCTTTATCTAATGTGCCCACTGGACCCTGTTTATGTCCTGCATTAACTTTTGTGCATTTCTTGTTTGCATGGGCTGTGATAAAGTGGGCAGTGGACTGTGACTGCTTTGCTCATTTATGTCTCACCCAAAAGCACATATTTATCATTAAGACCATGTTGCTTCACGTGACTGCATGTTAAAGGTTAAACTTCTTCCCCTCAGTACTTTCAGTGCTTAACGGTGGAATGAAAACCCACATTTGTATACTGAACCATCAGACTTCAAAGTTATGGTGTGCATTTAAGTGGGATATTTTAAGCAACTGGCTCAGCGTTCGTTATGTTCCTCTGACTTCTGCAATGTCTGCAGGTTTTTGTGAGATGTCTTCCTCTAGTATTTATTTCTTTTCTTGACAAGCTACAGTAATTAGTGCCGCACTTCATGAATAGACTCTTTCAAACACACACACGCACACACACATTTAAATTTGAACACCTCAACAAACAGCCGCACCATTTTTCCCCTTTGCTCCTCATCTTCTCTCCCTCTCTGATGTTTTGCTGATTCCAGTTAAAGAGATGTTGACCTTTGAAGAACTGTCAGCAGAATCAATCTACATTGGCCTTTATATACGCTCTAATCACAAAAGCCTGTGTGAGAGCATGGGTGTGGATTGTAAGTCTATGCCAGTTTATGATGTACCTACTTATTATGGGCAATACCTGTCTGTGCTATGGCCTTTAATGCAGTCGGTCTCGGAGGAAATGGGTGTCATTAGAAAGTCGGTTATGCCAAATATTCTCCTGCCTACACGGACCACTTTCTATTGTTCAATTTTAAGTTGTCTTATAGGTATGTTAATGTACAAAGGCAGCTCATAATAACAGGCAACTTTAAAAATTCCCAGAATAGGCTCATTTTAATTCCACTCCAAGTAAGGGAGACACCCTGGTGAAACAGACTATGTTATCAGGTGTCATCTTCACCGTCTTCCTTATTAATTCAAAATACCTGTAACCCGCTAGGTGATGATGGATAAATCCAACATGAATTAATGAATATCATCTTCTTTTTAGATTCTCCATTGCCTGCCAGCCATGATGGAAAAAGCCAAACATTATGCCGCATCTCTCCATCAATTCGCCGCTAACAAGGTTACGTTCTCTGAGGTGTAGTCTTTTTCTCTCTCTCTCTGTCTGCGGTTGACTGGAAGAAGAAGAAGACAGGCGCCTTCATTATCTCGCCTTTATTTGCTCAAATTGAGAACAGAGCAATTTCAATGTGTGTCACCGGGAGGCGCTTAATGAGTCAACTGTCAGGAGGAATTCTGTGCAATTAATTGGTCTCTGAGAAAAGGAAGCAGTTCTGACCATTAAAACTGTCACACCATGTAACAGGTGTCAATTAATCCACCTCTGCTCTCAGTTGAGTCAGTAGCGTTTCTTTTTTTTCTGTGCACTTCAGAAAGTGTTCAGTTGCTGTCACGATAATGATCACCATCTAAATTATTTATGCCACTGCAAGCAAATTAGGGCTACAACCATTTTCATAATCTGGTATTTACTTTTTCGATTAATCAATTAGTCAGTGATATGCAAAAAAATTCTCAGAGCCCACCACAGGTTTTGAATTTTGCCAGACTAACTATCCTTTAAGATATCTGTCATATATGACAAAGAAAAACAGCAAATCATCACATTTGAGAAGCTGGAACCACAAACATTTGGCATTTTTGCTTTAAAGATGACTAATTATTGCAGCTCTAAAACTAACACAGCCACTGTATGTCTTTATGTTCACCCACCACTGCTCATATCATAGGATGTTTTACATATAAGGATATGGCTGGTGATATTATAATATTTCTTATTGTCAACAAATCCCATGAAATTATCAAACCAACAAATATTGACAGTGTAGCCAAAGCTAGTCCAAAAACTATTAAAAACACATCAGTGAGGTACACTGTTGCACTGGGTCTCATGTTCATTCATTAAGGTGAACATGGGCACTGTATTTTATTTTGAGTCATTCCCACATATAATGTCCTACTGCTGTAAATACACAGATCTGAAGCTGACAAAAACTAAAGTGCTATTTACTCCTATCATTTGCAAAAGAAAACGATGACCAGACGTTTTAGATAGTTAATCATTTATTAAAGAAATTATATATATTTTGAAAATTAAAGTATATAATCATGACATATCTTTAAAGATTTTTGTCTCAGGCAGAAACAAATGGGTTTAAGGCCGAGAGTCACTGACAGGCTTGAGAAGATGGAAGGTATTAAAATATGGACTGTGTGACTGTGTCTGAAATCACTCTCTTGTTCACCTTTTCAGTATTCTCTGTACAAAAAGACACTCACTAGTTTTCTCTATCGTGATCAGTAAATTGAGATACAGGGACACTTAAGTGTCATCATCATTTTGGGTCATCACTGACATACCTTCAGAATTCAGACTCTGGGATAAAACGATGGACAGTAAATATATGGAGTGATTTCTGGCACAGCCACGGTCTCTTAATGGGATTTGTTGACAGTAAGAAATATAGAAAATGCCATGCTTATTCTTCAAATCCATGGTTAGTTGTGGAAATAGGGGCCTTTTTTCTTCGTCTTTCTGTTATTTGCTCTGACCTCCAAATAGCTCAACCCTTCCTAATGTTTTTTTTTTTTTTCTGTGGTTTTGTACTATCTACCCCTCCTAATCTGAAAGGGGTGTAGGCAGAGACTGGAGGTTTGGAGGCACAGTGGAAGCTCTGGTGCAATATTAGAGGGTGATTGATGGGGTTTGCTCTGAAAGCAATTATGATCCTGGGTTCCCCTGGGAAGTATATAAACAGGATCATACTGATGAGTCTGGAGTCAGTGTGTGGGCGCAGTAATTGACTGGGACTGGTACCAGAGCCGTATTCTTGACTTAGTCCTCTTCTGCTATTCTTAATGGTACAGCTCTCTTTAATCCGGTCGGCATCACATCAGAGTTCACTGAATAGCCTCATAAGGTTGAACCTGTTGTCTTTTTAGATCATGTTAATCCTGGAAAGTGTCTTGGTTACAAGGTTATGCATTATTGATCAAGGTAGACAACGCTCTGTCTGCATGATAAAATGCAGACTGTGTGTGTGTGTGTGTGTGTGTGTGTGGGAGTCAGCAAGTGCGAGCTGGTTCGCAACTCAACAGACCACTGTGTTGATTCAAGGCTGAGTAAAAATCCACCACCTGTAGTATGAAATTTATTACACTTCATTTATTCAGTCAGCTGCCTGCCTCCTGAAATATTCTACATCTGATTCTGAAAGCCCTTCTTGCAGGGATACAGGGTATATAAGGGGCTATTTCCCAGCACCATCAAGCTGTCAGAAGCTTGGAGAGCCGGTGCTGAGGTTTCAGCATCACTGTCAAGGACAATTCAATTGCCTTTTACCAGTTTAACACATTCACTGACGATTAAAAATAATTAAAAGTTGTTTGTGAGTAATTGTTTTGACAGTGCCCGAAGGGGAGAATGCACTCAATCTGTTGTATGTAGAAAAAGAGACAACTAAGAAGGACTGTGATTTTTTTCTAGCTATGGCAGGGAGGGTATGTTTGTGCAGTGAGGCATGTAATTCGCTCCAGACTACCTGTTATTGGGGGGGGGGGGGGGGATGGGCTCCAACAGGAAATGGGCAATGTGGTAGGGAATGTAAATACCTGTTCCTCAATGCATAGAGCTGGTGAGAGTGTGTGTGTGTGTGTGTGTGTTTGTGTGTATAGAGGGGATTACAGCTGGTTTTGGATCTAGACACATTCTAGGCAGTTGCAGGCTCTTACCAGAGAAACGTGATTGTATTACAAATCTGCTGCCACGTCGAACTGTGCACAGATTTAAGGACATCCCCAGACACCATGCATACACACGTGCACACACACCCACATATACACACATATGCAGATAAAGACACACACACACACACACACACAAGGCAGTGATTCAGTGTGGGGTCACAGAGATAGTGGGAGTGCATTATAAATATAGCAGTTTGAACAGCGCAGCCTGTGATATCACCTGTATGCACAGCTGTGGTGTAAAAGCAGCTGTAAGAAAATAATAAATTGTGACAAACTTTACCTGCCTTCTTAGTGGAATCCACCTCAAGATGGATCCCAAAGGTGGACGTGATCCTGGCCTTAGTACTCATCCAGCCACGTCACACAAACACACACACACACACACTTTCCCCTCTCAGAACCTGATGGAGTGTGAAGCTCGGAGCACAGTTCAGAATGCCAATGTAGCTCTCTATTAAATTTGAGAATAATTCATGTGAGAAGTCTCTGGGCTTTTGCTGTCAGATCATTCAATCCAAGTTCTGCCCCGACACAACAACATAAATACCTACTCAGTATAATTCAAGCCAATATAACTTTTTAAAGGTTTATGCACAGGAATGATCTTCTGAGTGAACTGGACTTTGTGATTGAGCATGTTCTGACCACTACAAGTGAACATTGCTCTGAGGCTGTGTTTGACTGAATAAATATACTGGCTTAAGCCTTAAGTGTATGCATGATGTTCCTACAAAATGATAGTACTGCATAGAATAGCCTCTGCTCCACTGTCAACCATAATAATCTGCAGTGCATTTGAATAATAGGATACCTGACAGAATAGCCCAGTACAAGTCTGGCTGCTCCATTCTGTGCCAGTTGCACTTTATTCACGTTCTATTTGGACCCAGATGACAGAATAATCATGCTATTAAAGGGCAAAGTATCAACGTTAATTTGAGATTGAAGTTATCACTGTGTGTGTACTTGTCAAAAAACTACATTAATCTGTGAATATAAATGGAAAAAGCCTGGAATTAAATGTAAAGTATTGGCTCTATTATCAGAGTAGCTATATATATCAAGCTTGTGGGAAGTGCCCTTGTCACAGCTGTCATTTCTGCATGTGTTGCTGTACAGACTGTGCTGAACTCTTTCACGGTCCTGTTTTTTTTCCTCTTGGAAGCTATATTTTAAGTTCAAGCCTAAGACTTCTACAAATAAGACTTGACTTTGATAGCTACAGGATGCAACTTAATCCCTTTTGCTTGTTGATACTTTTTTAAATCATGTTTTTTGGGAACACTCAGGTTTTCTTTGTCTTTAAGGATATGCCATATACTCTGTTGCAGTATTTCTTTAGACTGTCATGTGTTTAGTGGCACCATAGGAAACATGTAGTGGCTTACTCGGATGAAACTGAACACAAAATCCCTGTTTCACAGCCTTTCTTTAATATTCTCTAAATAAAATCTGATTTTCATAATGTTTACCTTTGACCTTCCACCTCCATAGCCTCTGAGGATGCACTGCGGGACTTGCGCCCTGGTGACCAGCTCTGGCCAGCTAACTGGGAGCAAGAGGGGTGAAGACATTGACCGCTCTGAGTGTGTCATCCGTATGAACGACGCCCCCAGCGTGGGCTATCAGCAGGACGTTGGCCAGCGCACAAGCCTACGTGTCATAGCTCACTCCAGCCTGCAGAGGGTGCTGCGGAGCCGACAGCAGCTACTTAACGCGAGCCAAGACACGGTGTTCATCTTCTGGGGACCAAACAGCTGCATGAGACGGGATGGAAAAGGCCACGTTTACAACAACCTGAGGCAGTTAAAGCAGCTACTGCCCAAACTCAAAGTCTACATCATTTCTCGGATTAAGATGCTGAAGTTTGATGAACTATTTAAAAATGAAACAGGGATTGATAGGTAAATGGTCACACAGTCATTCCTGTCACTGTGAGCTAGTCTGTCCACATAAACATTAAAAAAACGTCTTCAGCTTATGAGTTTTAGCCACTTGGAAATAAAATTTGCAGATAAGGGAGAGAGTTTTACACTAGCGCTGCAGCAAACAATTATATTCATTATCGATTAAACCCATTTTCTTGATGAATCAAATAACTATTTTGTCTGTAAAATTTCAGAAAATTGTGAAAAATACTAGTTATAATTTCTTAGCACTCATGATGACATCTTGAAATGTCTTGTTTTGTCTGATCAACAATCCAAAATCTAAAGATATTCAGTTTACTATCATATATGACACAGAAAATCTTCAAATCCTCACAAATGACATGCTGTCATTCCTTAAAAAATGACTAAAAGGATTATTTAATTATTATGAAAACAGTTGCAGAATAACTACTTGCCGCTCCATATTACGCAGATTACACTACTTTTGAAAGGCCGTCAATTTCTTATGTAGTGTTACTACTGTACATGGTAAGACATTTACAGAACTGGCGCAACATCAGAAAGAAAACACAAATTTTATTTTGATGCCATTAAGATTTCTCCAGAATCACTATACTGTATATCTCCAGTCATTACAAGCAAAAAGAAACATGGTTAGAAAGCATCCATCAGAGTCTTGGAAAGTGAAGAGACTAATTATTTACTGATAAAAACAAAACAAAAGAAACTTCATCCTAATATGGAACACAGACACTTAACACTTACAGTACATGACATTTTTTTCTGATATGATTGAGCTTTAGTATATATATTCTCACATATATGTTTATTTTAAAATGAGAGTATCTACCAAATATAATTATGCAGCTGGATTTTTATGTATAAATATATAACTTAAGAGAAACTTAAATAGTAGCTCTTCATCTTAACTGGAAGAAGTGCTGAGATTTTCATGTACATTTTCTGGAGCAGCAGTTAAAGATGCATAGAAACAAACTTCATCAGAGTTATTGAGACGTTTTTTCCTTAATAACAGCAATTTTACAGATTTAGGGCAAGCACAACTTTCTTGCTTATTATACGACAGATGGTAGTTTCATGTCTCTTTTCATATGTGATACAGGTATCTGTACTGTGGAAAACTGTCTGAACATGCGCATACAGAAGAAGAACGAAATAGATAAAGCCATTTTGTTGACGTGAATCCAGCCATTCATATAAACTCATTTGCATGTGAACAGGAAGCCCACAATATGATAAGAACACGTTGTATCTGAAAGGACACTGCAATCACTTCAAACCTTCATCTAACTATAGTCAGTGCAGAGTAAACGTCTTCCTCATTCCTTTTCTGTTGTGTACAAAGCATAGGAAATATTAGGAACGACTTACAATTATGGAATTGTACCTTCTTTGCACAGCGCATGTGTCATCTACTATAACTGGAGTTGATCAGGTGAAATCTAAAAATAAGGGGTCACATCTTAAACTTGTCTCATTTGATCAGTCAATCTCCTGGATAGAGCAAGTACTCCCAGTATATTTATACACTACATGAGTATGGATTTACTAAAAAAAGGTGGATCTCTCTTGTCTTCCAGGAAGAGATCCAACTCCTGGCTGAGTACTGGCTGGTTCACCATGGCCATAGCCCTGGAGCTGTGTGACAGGATCAACGTGTACGGCATGGTGCCCCCCGATTCCTGCAGGTAGAATCATATTATTTCTAACACAACAAGACTTTTAGTTGCTTACAAAGATTACTTCAAAGTAGCAAAGAGCAAAATACTAATATGGGCTACTAGTAAACCATGCACAAGACTGTCTGTTTTCCAAGCAGACTTTTGTTTATCTAAAATTTATTCAAGTTCATGAATAGAGCCCTCTATTTGAACTGCAACATCTAAAACTTCTTTGCCCCCAAAGGGAAATCATCAAGGTGAAACTATGAACACACACAGTCTTGAACATTAAATGTACAAAGATACACAAAACATATAATATACTGTAAATATGTAAAAAAAAAAGCATGATCAAAAAATCAGATAAGTTCACATAAAGCACAATATACAGTACCAGTTAAAAGTTTGGACACTCGTTCCCTTGAATGAGAAAGTTTTTGACTTTTGACTGGTTCTGTACATCAAGTGAAAACATAACAAAAAACCATGAAACCTGGAGTACAGCCAGCTGTCATCACCCATCCATTATATAAGCAGACTGCTCATCACTGTTACTTCACTTTGAGTCATCTTCATAAGTAGGTTTGCATTCGCCATGTTCGAGAGAAGTAACCTTTTGAATGTCACACTAATGAGATTCTGTAAGTGGAAAGTTTCTGAAGGCTCAGAGTTCACCGGTTGTAATGTATGGTGACGTTTATGAAAATGTCTGAGTATAAAGGCATCTTCATCAATGACTTTTGGCATTGAAATATAAAAGACACAAAATCATTACTTGGTTTTAGAAAAGGGAACAAAGCAATGTCCGTTTTTATTGTCAGTTTCCTAGCAACGGCGTTCACATGACTTCAACCACCTGAATGCCAAGCATATCATCTCCTTGACTTCTCAGCTCAAAAATACAATGTTCATGAGTTCCATCTGAATTATTTATAATTGTAGTTTTTTATTATAACTCCATTGTACACCAGGAAAACTCTACTACCATAACAGATTTCTGACCAATAAAATTCCCTCCTGTGTACAAGCACTTTTGAACAGTTTCTCCCTGCAAAAACATTTTTTCATCTGCTAAATTATACATCCAAGACAAAATCAAAATGCCTCATCCTCGGGACTTACATGTTCAGTTTGGCACTTCCTGTTGGAGTAAATGGGGCAACTACTGCATGAAGGGGAATTGATGGTCTATTCTGTTGCAGCTCGACTTTGTGATCTACTGACAATACAGGTGTGTTTTTACATAGAAATCTTGTCTAGTTCATCTTTAACGATGTCTTAAACTTTCCATGACAATATAACATTTGCTCCCTGCAGTGACAAATTCAAGAGTCTTTTATTGCTGTGCAGTCAGGCTGGAGACATTCATCTTGACATTTTACAATAAATTTCACTGCCACAATGAGTATAAGTTCACAGCACATTATACAACTATGCCTACATAAAATCTTGGAATAATATTGTTCTCACATGAATCTACAAGGGCACAAAGGACAGTTTGGCACATTTCGATATTCATAGAGTAAGCAGGCCAGATTGAAGAGACTCTCATGTGGCTGAGTTTTCCACTGAGCTTGGTATGACTGTGAGCATCAGAGGAATATGATGATGTATAATGAACACATCTGTGAGCCCAGATTCTTCTGATCTTTCTGTTTTTCTTTGTTCCCGTCTCCATTTCTTCCCCACTGTGACTTGCTTCCTCTTCGCCCCTCCACCCCCCCTCCCATCTCATAATTATCCCTACGCTATTTCCACATCCCTCCCTCGCACTTTGACTTTCATGCCTTTTCATGCTTTGCTCCCCTCGATTCTCCTCTCCTCTTCTGCTGTGTAGATCCTCCTCCCATCTATCCGTGCCGTATCATTACTATGAGCCCTTGGGGCCCGCCGAGTGTTCCATGTATGTCTCTCATGAGAGAAGCCGACGTGGAAGCCACCACCGTTTCATCACGGAGAAGACAGTGTTTGCAAACTGGGCCCGAACCCTCAACATCCACTTTTACCAGCCAGACTGGAAACCCGCTGCTGGCATCATCAAGCTGAACATCTCATATGCTCCAACTGGATCCTGAGACTCACACAAGTGTGGAATATGTGTGTGGACAGTTTCCAGCATGCAGATTCCCTCTCTGGCCAATCTGAATGCCTGAGACAGCAGTGGGACAGAACAAACTGCTGTTGTGGTGCTTAACCTACTGCCTAAGCAGCTTGGCAGAATGGGATCATTGCATAATAGCAGCACAAAGCCTCAACAATGTTTTGGAAGTGTAACTATGATAGGATGAATTTCATACTGGAATCAAAGCCATAGAGGATGGCTTAAGTGTGTTTTTTTCTACTCTGCGTGGAGCTGTTTTAATAACACTCAAGCTGTCGGAGAGGAGACAGACAATGAGGAAGTGTGCTACTGCAATAATCGCAGTATGATTGGTTCATTTTCATAAATTAAAACAATAGAGATTCACCCCCTTTTATATGTAGAAATAGAGCTGCAGCTGAGGACACAGAGGCCATGCCCTCTGTTCTGTTTCTGTTTTAATTACCCGAGAGGGAGTTTAGACTCTACAATTACACATTTCAGAGCTGATTGTGATATTGTTAGAGTCACCATCTTTTTTTACATACTTTTCTTCAAGAGAAGAAAGCGTGACAGTTAAAATTACACAATTGCAGGTTCCACATGCTTCTTGGATTTAGACAAAAAGCTAATATAATTAAAACAATACAAACAAACAAAAACAAGAGAGCATATTTTTTAAGCAATCCATTCAAAACAGTGTCTCAATTTGGAGACACATGATGACCTAATTGATCCATCATATAAAAGACAGATTGGGCAGGGAACCTCTAAGCTAACAGAACAGAACAGCTGTAGCTGTCAATGATATGAAGTAGTGCTATGCTCTGAGGGTCCACCAGATATTGCCATAAATGGATTTTGGATCCAATGTTTTGTTGAGGACTGCAACTAATGATTATTTTCATTATCGATTAATATCACATTTATTTTAATCAATTAACAGAGCGTCTTCACAGACTTGTCATAGCGGGAAAGGCACATGTGTAACTCATTAATAACATTAATGAGGGCTCTGTTCCATTTATGTGTCCCAATAAGCTAAACCAGTGAGCCAGAATGCACAATGTGAGGGCCCTGAAACATGTAAATGGGATGCAGCCATGATTCATGCTATTAATTACACCTGTCCTTATCCTGGTATGACATGTTAAAATGTCTGCTGTGGAAAAGGTCTGTTACTTTGTCTATTAAATGTCAGAAGATGGAAGATGCCCTTTACAGTTTCTCAGAGCATAAAGTAATGTCTTCAGATGTTTTGTTTTTTTCCAGTAAACAAAACCAAGATATTTAGTTTACAGTAATATAAAAACCGAGAAAAGCAACAAAGTGTCACATATAACAAGCACGAACCAGAGAATGTTGGTTCGAACTTAAGTGATCAGTTATCACAATTGTTGCTGATTAATTTTCTGTCGCTGATCAACTAGTTGATTAATTATCAAATTGTTTAATCTTCATTGTATTTTAACAAGTATATGAGAACACTTTAAATATTATGATCTAGAAATAATTTCAAGATATGCATGACCAAAGCACGTGGCCAATTGTTGCTTTTTACTGGTGACATCTGAAGTCGCTGGTACCAGCATTGGAATTTTTTGGACAATTGTTCTCTAGTAAAATAGAAACACTATCTTAAAAATTTCAGCCAAAAAGAACAATTAATAATTAAAATAAATCAAAGGGATGTAGTATTTCTGCATCAGATTCATATTCCCAAAGAAGGCTTATATTTAGACAATCACATAGGGAGATAAAATATACCAAAAATGTAACTCAACAGTTAAATTAAACAATACATATTATTTAAAATAGTTAGACAATCTAATCTAATCAGGAGGGCCAGATCATTACACAGCACAGTATTTCTAAAATCCTCATATCTGATCATATTTGATAAAATATACAAAATCAAAACAGAAAAAAGAAAAATTGGACAACACACAACCTAAGTGCTTTGAAAACTGAATTAAAGGGATCACTTGAACCTTTCCAGCTCTGGTCATAAACAAATTTGGCAAGTTTGAGATATAAAAGTACTGTAATGCATCTTCAAAACAAAAGTAGATACACAAACAAAATAAATTACTTTAGCTGTGAAGCTCTCAGGACACAAACAGGTGTAGTACCAGAGCTTGGTTATCTGATTGTGCTTATACTAAAAGTCAGGTGTAAATGCTATCCCCTTCAATCATATCTACACACAATGGAGATCAGAGGACTTCATTAATAAGTTATAACTTTGTTCTCTCGCTCTGGAACAGATGGTCCCTCAAAAAGACCCAGCCAGCCCATGTGGCTGACACTCTAGGCCATGATTTGTCCTGTTATTAAAGCCAAATGTCAGAACAAGCCCTCAAAGGCATTCCGCCCGACTACAGAGCCGATTCAGCCACTGCAATACTGATACAAATGATTACATCAAAGCAGTCTCTTCAATCCTGACCCACAGGCTTCTGTCTCAGCGTCTTCATACAGAGGGGAGCTGGTTGTTAGCAAGGGATTACACTGTGGTATCCAACCATAACTCTGGGGTGAGAGGAACAGCGCGACCATTGCAGAATTCAATATGCGCCATCCTGCAGTTGGGAGCTGCAGAAAAGACGTTGACTGCTGCCTGTTCCTGTGTTCATTCAGATTTTACCACAAGAGCACTGCACTCAGGTGGAATCTTAATGATCTCAGGTGCTCTGAGAAAAGCCCATGCAGTGCTGGGGTGTCATGCTAAGTGCAGTGGCTGCTCCTGAGATCTGGGCTATGTGCTCTGCACACCAATTACTGGCCCTTCAGGTAGAAAGGTTGGATTTTAAAGGCTTCAAAGGACAAGCTGGCTGCAAATGAGTCTGCCGTTGCTATCTTAAACACATGCTCAAGGCAATGGGGCAACGGAGCCATGATTCTCACTGACCTTGGAAACCTAAAGAGACAAACAATGATGGTGCTTGGAGTCAGTCTGTCAGGCGTTAATGGTTAAATTGCAATCTTTAATTTATTTGTGTATCCATACATTAACGTTATCATCTACACTTGTTATTTCCAGCAGTTGGTGAAAGTTGTTTAAATGCCAAAACGTTATTATGCTGTTCTGGCTTCAGCCCCTCAATACAGAATTGTGTGTGTGAGTCATTTACTTTGTGTCCCAGTGATGTTTTAGAAAATATCTAAGATATGAAGGTGAAATGATCCAAAAAAGTCACATTTTTCATTCATTATCAAATCGTGGTTTCATGATTCAGTATGTTTCTGTAAAAAAAGAATAAGTAGAGTGTGCCTTACATTCACATTTTTTAATTATTATAACATTCAGTGTTAGTATTCAGTGTAAAAGTGCAGCATATTTGAGATTTCTGTATGAAACACTTGAGTTTTGTCAGATCTCGATTTTAGTGATTTTGTATTATAGTGAATAATAGAAGATAAACTGAATCAGCACTCTGCTTTTTTCTGAATTTTGACTAAAATATGTGGTGATTGTTTAGTGTATTGAGTTAGAGCCTTGTATAACAGTATTAAATGATAAGACAGGATTTACTGTTACGCCAATAATGAAACACTTTGGCTTGCAGATGGTGATGTTTTGATGCAGGTTTACAGCAGTTTTAGGGTTGATTCTTCTCAAACATAATCAGACACAGTGAGAGACATAATAAATCCTTAGGTGGTATTTTTCTTCAAGCTAAAATTTGATCTAATCCCCAAATTCTTAATTTCCATTAGCAAACGTTCCAGTCTTGGGTTTGAGTTTAATACTCCCGGATATCTGAGTGTGTAACTGTGTAGCCCTTGTAAATAGAGCAGCAGGATAAACTCACACTTTCATCTCCTCAGCAGCAATTTCCATCATGACACATATCACACACACACACACACACACACACACACACACACACAGACTTTAACAGCATACCTGCCGTTGATAAGCAGTGTCTGAAACCGTGTGAATTATAGATCTGCCCTGTTTATGATAGCGGGCTGTAAAGTAATTGTGGAGCTTTATCAGTAAGCCTGCAAAAATACCATCATCCTATAGAGCCAAAATGTTGAAGAGATAATTCATGAAAGAGTTCACTGGGATTAATAACACCGAGTCTCACCATAATCTCCATTTTTTTTTTTTACAATGTTTAAGTCTTTTTCTTTGCCTGAACACTGAACCCTTTTTAAATGTAATGCAGGATCATGTGCTGTGAGTCTGCACTGACACCTGGTGGCTTCTTGTGTCTCAGCAACTCCTGGAGGCGTTAAAGAAACCTCATTAGGATTGTCTTGGGTGTTTATTTCCTGTTAAGGCTAAAACATCTAACCTTGAAAACTTGTTTTTGTTAAAAAAATGAACATCAACACTTCTTCTTGCTGTATTCATTCCTGTAAGTGATGGGAGACAAGATCCACAAGCCTCCCTCTGTGCAAAAATGTCATTTAAAAGTTTATCTGAAGCTAATATGAAGCTTTAACTGTACAAATGAGTCAAATCAAGTAGATATCTTTCAATGTAAAAGTCTTTTTAGTGCCAAAGTCCTTCTTTTTGTTGCTATACTTCCACTGCAGTTCAACAGGGAAACACTGTCTGAGGAAACACAAAGAGGGAATTTTATGCTAAAAAAGACTATAAATGTGGCAGATATCCACTTGTTATGACAAACTCAGACTGCCGAAGCCTCATATAAGCTTCAGATACACTTTTAAATGCATTTTTGCACAAAATGACTTTGTGGACACACTGTGGATTTTGGTCTCCTTCACTTACATTGAAAACTCACTTGAAGGGGATCTTTTAATAGCCAGTATGAACATGAAGAATGATTACAGAGAGGAAAACCTCTTTCACTGTTCATATGGACACGTGACTGTTTTAAGACAGACTTGAAAAATTGTGAACCTGTCCTTCAAAAATAAAATAAAAAATCCTGGCTTTGAAAGTTAATCAGAAAAGACAAATATGAAACATTGTGTATGCTGCAGAAGCAGATTGGCTATCTTCTGGCCTTGAGGGCTCAATGCTTCTTCTGCTGCTTTCTTTCATCTTTATTCTTGAGGTGAATTCTGGTGTTCATCTTAACATTTTGTAAAATCACTACCCACTTAATTACAGTGATAAAAGCAAGTTACTTATGCAGGCTACAGCTATTTGATTAATACATCATTACTGTGAGATTTGATTTTTTCTCTCTTGCTATTTTTTTTCTGCCATGTTTGTGTTACATGACTCTTACATTATAAATCAATTTGTGCTATTAGCAAAGTGAAAGGTTATATTATCAATTGTTTTGAAGCTTAAATGTCTTTCTATGTAATTATCTACTCAGAGCACAAATATCGAATATGATGACAATTTTCCGACTTCATGATGGTACTATAAATAATTAACAACTGTGAGTCTTCTTGTATTTTCTTGTCCTCTTGTCCTGCAGTATGTTGGGGGCAGAGAGCATGAAATGGAGCAAGAAATGACAAAGTGAGAAAATATATTTTTATCCCCAGATTTCCTGGATAATTTATGTTATATTGCTGATTTTCCCACACACATGTTTTGCCCATGAGCTTTGAGGCAAGAATAAATTATTTTTATATTTTTTACACATTGATCCACAGTTTATGCTCATTGGGAAAGGACAGATAACTAAACACAATTTGAAAAGTATTATATTGTTATTTTTCTAGTACTGTTCATTACCCAGCATCCTTTTCAATCTGCATTGACATATAGTACATATAACTAGCGTTTCAACACTGCATGCTGTATCCCTCAAATCTGTGGCAGCTGTTGTTGGGATTTTTTTGTTTTGAATTGACAGAAAGTTTCAATTTTTGACAAATCCTTGCTGCTGAGTTTTAGAAGACCTTATTCTTCTTGTCATAGTGGTTCACAAATTATAGCTGATCATTGTGGAATGGAAGACATTTTAAGAGATGTGAATGAAAATAATAGCAGGGTAACTCTTTAGAGCCCTTGTGTTTAGAATTGAAAAGGCGACTGACTTTAGTGACTGCGGATTAAAACTCTTCTCATTCTGAGTCAGACAACCTTAAAACGCTGTAACAGACATTTGTGATGACAAGTGCACGAGATAAGACTGGTGTATGAAGTGCTGATGTTTATATTTCAATCAAACCAAACACAATATGTTAAAATTGCCTGTTTTAAAGTGTTTCAGAGTCTGAGAATAAAGAATCTTGAGCCTGTTTTCTCCACTAAGTCAACTGAATCTCTTTCTGCTTTCTCAAAGAATAAAATAAAAGATGTGTTTTGACTATTTCCTAAGTGTTTTGTCTTTAGTGAATGTAGCCTTGGGTGTGGTTGCTTTACTGTTGCTGCTTTGCTGGCAGCAATGAGCAGACATTATATTTGGTTGATTGCAGAAGACTAATGTGCTTGTTTGCATAATTTCTATTGGGCTATTATATAAATGTCAACTTCTTAAATCAAATTCATTTCAGTTTTTGGTCTCTGCAGTGGTGCAATCATTTTCAATATCTTCATATCTGCTCTCTTTTTGTCTTTTGCATCCATCCATATTTTCATTATCTAGAGCTCTTGAATGAGCTGGAAACTAAACTTCACCATGTTTGCCATCCTGTGAATTCTCATTACATCATTTGACATACCATGACCCATTTTTGGCCAACTTTAAATGATTCTACTGTATGTGAGCAATTAAAATGTAGTCTTGTCACCAAAATTAAATCTATATTCACATTCATTTACAGAGTCTTTGTGTAATTAGGTAACTGTCAGAGATATAAGACATTTATTAAATCACAGATTACATTGTGTTTATATTTATGTATCTGTAAAGCTGAAGGGATTGTACGAGACTGTAAGATGTTACAAATCTTTTTACCTTAAACCCAGCAGATGGAGACATAAGAGCAGACTTATTTTATTATTTTACACTAATGTCAAAAACTCCAGGTTTACAAAACTGCAAAAGTGTCAAAAAGGTTTTTCTGTTCTTCTGAAGTTGAGGATCTATTCTGCCACCAGCTCTCTTTAACCCACTGCAACAGGTGTTCCCAGCATGCTCCTCACAAACTACAGCTGAATGTCTCGTGATGGATCAGCATGTTTGTTTTTCTCAGAGGGTCATTATGTTCTCAGTGAACACTGAACCTGGCGGTCTCACCGGCTTAATGTTCAAGCTCCTCACAGAAAAGTGTCATTCTGCACAGTGCGCTGTTACCATTTCATAACATGCTTTTATGTCAAGTTGACAAACCCACTGTAAGCCCTACTATCAACGAGGCAGCATTTGGATAAAGACATAAAATGCAATAACTTTTGCAGGTCGAAATGTATTTAAAAAAAACCCAAAAGAATGATCACAATTAGCTCCCACATGGTCCCATTCTTTCTTGTAAATATCAGATAAAAATACATGGTTACACATACACTCATACATCTTGGTGCTGAGTTCAGAGTGAACCAGGAGATTGTTCAGACTACTAATGGACAGTCAGCTGCACACTTACAGTCATTTATACTGGAATAACAAATTAGATTTTTAAAATTTTGATCACAATAAATTAGGAAAAACCACAGCTGTGCGTTTTATCTTTCTGGCTATTTTGTACGGTCAGAAAGCTTAAACATTTGGGTTGATTGTTTTCTAACTCAACCCGGATCAGAGCATTTTCTTGTTTGTTTGTTGATTTCATCTTTCAGATCAATATTTGAACCACAACTGTCTCTAGTGTCCACCAGATGATGGCAATTTATGAGAATTTATAGCAGTTGATAAAAGACTGAGCCACAGCCAGAATTTTGAGGAGGATACTGTCCAGATGTTAAAAGTACAGAACAAGCACAGTCAGTTGGGTTGTTTTAACCATGCTCGTGGCATATGGCTTTAGTGAAATTTTTAAAATGTCAAATACTTTGGTTCATGACCAAATACCTGCAGACCTAATGACATTCCCACCAGCCCCAGCTTTGTGTAATGCTAATTAGCTTAATGTTAGCATGCTAACTTGCTAAAATAAGATTGTGCACATGGTAAACAAATCCCAACCTTGCTGGCCAGCTGTAGTCTCTTCCCACGCTTCATGCCTGTAAAATGTGTCCCCCACAGTACAGTAGGGTTTGCATTGTAAACCGCTTGATAAACGAAGAACCTCTTCACCTGTAGGTCAGATCTTAAACTCAATCTGTCAGTCTATGTGAGACTAAAAATTAATCACACACAGTATTACTAATCCCTGCCTCCTCTAGTCCCTTTGATGTCTGTTTTGATGATATGTGGCCTTTATTTTGCTGTGTATTTCATCTGCAAAAGGCCTGAGGTTCTGATCCGGGAGGCAAGCAGGTGTCCTGTAGTTCACAGTTGTTGCTGTCAGATAATTCAGTGTCTATTTGAGTGTGTTGACCTTATAGGATCGACTTTGTGTCACAAGGGGAAATGTGATGATATTTGGCCAACCTAACCTGTGTTCAAACTGCTGAGGATCTTTTTCTCCAGACTGACCACTTTCATCAGTTGTCCCCTCTTGGCTTGATAAATAGCTCTGACATATTTTGCAACTTCCTCTCATGGCACCAACTGTGCTCCATTAACAGTTTCTCAAATGAGAGGAATCTTTTGGTCAGGCTGGCAGAGGTAGGGTGACAGAGAGAGAGAGAGAGAAGAAAAAATGATGGCAGAGACAAGATGAGCAAGAACAGAGGAAGAGTACGTTTGTTACCTGTGAATCTTGGCACAGGAGTGTTTTTGTGATTAGATGGAGACGCGAAGGAGGAAGCGACAGAGCTGCTGGCGTAAAAGCCTGCATTATGGGTTATTTTCCCATCTCAACTCCATCTGAACCCTACTGAGGCAGTCAGTCTATTATGGCAGCCCTATTTGATGCAGCTAACAAAAAGCATGTGATTGCGCTCCCATGCCTGTGCTTGCCTTGCATTGTGAACAACCGCTCAGCTGCCCATCATTATACAGCAGATATGACACCACACTTCAAGGTGTAATGTCACCCAGGAGAGGATTTTGTCAGGAGTCACCTTGTGAGATAATTAGTGACCATTAGGCCACAGAAGAAAGCTTAGAAGAAGGTTTTATTACTACATCCAGACAACAGGATATTCTGTTTTCACAATGAACACAGGCACAGCAGTAACTTACAGCTCAATTTACAACTCAATTACAGATTTTTTTTAAAAATCAATTCATTGCAAATGAAAAGGATTTTTTTTTTTTTTTTTTTGCCCTTTTTGGACTAATTTAGTTGCTGTCTGGAATTTATGAAAAGACAGATTTTACATGTAAATGGTGAAGAAGCTGAGTCAAAAAACTGTTTAGTGTGGCATAAATAAAAAAATAAGAAATTAGTATTAAAATGTAAATTCATAAATAAGTAAATAAGTTCACTAAGGTAAGTTTGGACTTTTCATTAAAAAAGGCATTATATTAAAATAAATGATAATTTAACCAAAACACAGACAACAACTTCCAACAATTATTCATGGTGAAGGTTTTAAATAAATTAAAAAACTTTTCATTTATTTGCTGGTTTACATCCCTTTGTTGTCATAAAGACAAGAAGCGACTGCAAGGTATTATTAACATCAGCTCTAAAATTATTGGCAAAACACAAAGATCCAGATTGCTTAGATTAATACTGAATAGGGTGAACAGTTAAGGTAAAATAGATTTTCATTTCACTGTATGTACGATTGCATTTGCACATTTTGCACTTTTTGACATAATGTGCCTTTGTGGTGTTTGACTCTGTCAGTCAGCCATGGATTGGCCAGTTTTTTTTTCTTTATAAAAAAATATGTATTTTTAGATCGGTTTTTAAGTGTGTCAATTAATTGTGTGTTTTATATCTGCAAACCCTCTTACTTTGAATTGCCCCTTGAGGGATAGATAAAGCATTGTGGCTTTAATTGAATAGAAATTTTACTTTTTCTTTATTTTAATAGGAAAAAAACACAGAGAGGGATCATTCAATATAATGGCAGTTTTATTTGACCAGATGCTCAAAAAATGGGATTTTGATTAAACCACCAAAAAAAAGATTACAATAAAGTAAAAGTTAAATCCCAACATTTTGGCAGACAAAATTCAGAATGGTAAGTAACTATTTATTAAGTAATATGACAGAAGAAGATGATGGGTAAAGATTAGTGATATAATACATACAACTCTAACATTTGAAATTTAGGAAATATATACAGGAATTATGTTTTTCCTTCCAATTTCTACTTTCTGTCATATATTCTTAAAATTGACTCTGGTCCTGAATTTACTCTCTCTTCCTTCCACTTAGCCATAATTGCTCAAAGAAAAAGCAACAGAGAGTGAAGAGGACATTTGACACAACTTCTGTTGAACAAAAAATTACGGAGGAAATTAAGTTTTGAAGGATGGAAATATGTCAGCATTTCTTCAAACTTCATGCACAATGAAGCAAAAACGTCCTTCAGGGTGCCGTGATAATTAGAACTTTAAGAAAACGACTCCAGTGCCTTATCAAATTTAACTTTACTTCAACTTTTATTTAAAGGAAATGCCATTCAATTTTAAAAGTTTGATATAAAAACCTCTGGGCAATTATGGCTGGAAACGGGAAAGAGGAGTTTGTAATGTGTGAAATCACTAATATATAGCAGCATAGAGTTTGAATAAGATGAAAAGGGTGACTGTGAACCAAAATCATTTTCAAGTCTTTAAGATGGATGCACTTTCTGGTGTGCAAAAGCTCAGGGTCAGTACAAATCAGTTTCCTAAAGATAATCATTACTAGAATGTGTCCAGGATGATGAGAGTCTCGGATTCGATGGTATTTGCTTTTAGCCTGTGACCCGATAGTGACCCAAAGGTCGTCTGAGTCAGTTGCTTGGCACCATGGCTAATACTCAAGAACTAATTATCAAGCTATGCCAAGCACTGTGGTGACGTCAGGAAACAATATCAATTAGTATGCTGACCCCAGCGTCTGCGGGCATGAGACTCTGGGGTTGAGGATTCCGTTTTCATGGGAACTGGAGACACTAATGAGCTCTAATTCATATGTGGAAGTTTCTGCTACTTATCTCATCCAACAACTTTTCACTCCGCATGTTCTCAAGATTTGCTCCTTGTTGTGAGCAAGGAGGCGTGGAGCATGTGGAGTATGAAGGTGACTTGGCTTCCTCATCAGAGAAATTAGACAACTCTCATCTAAAGAGGTAACACTTCCTCCCTCTCAGGCAAAACATCACTTAAGTATATGAGGTCTGGATTGTACAACCGAGTGTGTCTAAGCAACTACTGCACAAGAAGAAGAAAGAGTCTCAAGTATTTAAATTGAGTTTGTAGACAAATGAGAACTCACTAAAAATACAATTTAGGGAGAAATGTGGCAATGTGCGCAGCCAATAAAAACAAAATACCATCCCACAGATCTGCTCTGCACTGAGTCATACAGGAGTTAGACGATGAAGTCACACTGTTGTGTGGGAAAAACATAATATACTTAATATTGTAAGAAGTCCATCCTGTATTAAGGGGTCTTCTGTTTGGCCCTCTGACCTTTCTGCTTTTTGGAGCACTTTCCTCTCCTTTTATGTGACTTCATTTGAAGCTCCCTCTAGTCTGTTTGCAACCTTTTGCTGCTTTCAGCGGGACATTCAGGTTAAAAAGCCTTAATAGTTTTAAATGACAAAACTAACTCTGAACAAAAAACTAAAACAGCAAGAGAAAATATGTGTTCATTGTTATAGTATAGATCATATGACATTTGTTTGGACATTTCTTCATCATTCTGAAATCAGAAAAGGGAAAGCAGACTTAACAGACTATGTAAAGTAGACCCACTGGACAGCTCTAATTTTGTAAGGAAATAAACATCATCGACAACAAATGGACAGAAAAACTGCATCTGTTATTGAAATGGAGCATACCTGTCCCCATCATTTTCAGCTAATCACAGTTGCTGGATTTAATGGTGGGCAAAAAAAGAAATTGCCTTCAACCAGCTCTGCACCTCCATGTCAGATATTTTCTTCATATTAAATGATAGCAGTTCGGAGGAAACTTATTCGTTTGGTCTGGTAATATATTTATATCATTTTTAATCTCAGTAGGGACATTATGCAGTGGATAATGGATGTTGCAGCTGCTGGCAGTGGAAGATTAATTTCCATTTTGTTCTATTTATAAAGGTTGCTCCAAAATTGAATTTCCAGTGGATGATAGAACCCACAAACAGTATGAGTAAAAGAAAAAACTGAAAAATAAATGATATCTTAGCAAAGTAATAACACTTGGTACATGTTGGACCTTTCTTGTTTTAGATACTGTATTGTGAAATTTAATTTCAGTGTATCTTTTTTTAAAAAACAAAACAAACGAACGACGACAACAACAACAACAACAACAACAACAACAACAAAACAGTTCCTCTCAATTTGTAGCATATAATGAAAACGACATCACTTCTGCCACCAGCAGGTGATTTCATGCTGTGACAGGCACAGCCTGCACTTCAGGGCATCATATGAAGTTGCTGATAACCTGTTGCTGCAATGCAGACACAAGCAGCAGGATGATCCAACAACACGCAGTGACAGAATGGATTTTGTTTGACATGTCAATTTATGGAGAGCCTCCAAGACTCTGTTACAAAGAAATATGCAGCCGACAGGAAACTCTTTTTTGGAGAAGAAGGGCGATTATGCGTAATGACGTGAACTAAAAGTATGCTTATTTTGGCAACAGTTTATCAGTACTCAGTTATTTTCGTCTTATTGCCTGACCGACATGATATAAAAGTAAAGACTTATGCTGCCTTATGTGGAATGCGACAAACACACACACGTTTGAGTTTGAAGTGATTCCTCGCAGACTGAGTTGTGCGCTCTCACCGGCACCAGCTGAGCGCAAACGGCAGAAGTGCCACAGATCGGTGCCTCGACGGGAATATTTTGGAAAGCAGTTTTGGGACGTTCAGTTTGCTCGGCTAACAAGACGTCACTTTATTATACTGACTATCATAAAAGCCAGAGCATAAACAGACTGTTAACTAATGGCGAGTTGTGTGAGAGAACACCAAACCTGAGGTAAGGAACCGAGTCAGATTTTGAACATTCATTAACAATAATTTAAGTTATTGGTTTATGAGAGTCGGTAAAAATGTTTCATCTCTGGATTGGATTTTTCGAAGGACTCACTGATGATGATGAAGTAGTGTTCACTGCACCTCAGTAGTGGAAATATGGGTCGAAAATACGTGTTACTATTGTTGGTATACCTGTTGTACAACATCCCAAAGGAAGTTGACACCCAAAACTGCATGTGAGCTTTATAGTAAAATGTTGTAGACACTTTATCATAATGACGTATTCCAAATCAATGAAACTGTTCTGGTGGAAGTGATCATGTTTCATACTTTACTAAATGTATAAAAGTCTTTTTTTTTACCCTCATAAGTTTGATTCAGAATCAACATTATGGTACCAATGATCCCATTTTCCATTATCCTCTCTTTTAGATTTCATTTCCACCATGTCAGCCAATGGGAGCTCAGAAACAGGCTGCAGGTCAGAAGTCAGACCGACCAACAACACCTGCAGCCAGAAAGAGCTGTCTGTCACTGCCTCCGTCATCTCCATGACTGTGGGCATCTTTTCCAACAGCCTCGCCCTCTTCATCCTGGTCAAATCCTACAAACGCATCCGGATCAAGTCCAAGGCATCCTTCCTTCTGTTTGCCAGCAGCCTGGTGGTCACCGACCTGCTGGGCCACCTCGTCAACGGCTCCCTGGTGCTTTTTGTCTACAGCTCCCACAAGAAATGGGAGACATTTGACCCGAACCACATTGTGTGCAGCCTCTTCGGGGCGTCCATGGTGTTCTTCGGCCTGAGCCCCCTGTTCCTGGGAAGTGCCATGGCGGTGGAGCGCTGCATTGGAGTCACCAGACCCATCTTCCACTCCACAGGGTTAGCTTCCCACCACATGAAAAGGCTGCTGTGGCTCACCTTGCTGCTTGCTGCCCTGGTGGCTATGCTGCCTATGATGCTGCTGAGGCCCTACAAGGTTCAGCGCTCCAGAAGCTGGTGCTTCTTCCATATGGAGGAACCCAAAGACTGGCTGGATGTGCTCCTGCCTCTGCTTTTCTCTATACTGGGGTTACTGGCCTTGCTGCTGTCTATTGTGTGCAACACTCTGACAAGCTGTGCTTTGCTGCAGTCCAGACTGCGCCGCAAACATCACTGTAGAGGCACGTCTTATCACATAGAGATGATCTGCCAGCTCCTGGCCATCATGTTGGTGTCCTGCGTGTGCTGGGGCCCATTACTGGTAAGGATTTCTCTTCAGTACACCTTTGACTCAAAACAATCACAGAGTGCAGGCTGACACTGGGGGGGGTTTGTGAAGGTGTGGGGTCAGCCAAGAGTTGCACATTCCCTTTTACCTCAAGCCATAAAAACAAGTTGAAAGTCTTTGCACAGATTAATGTCAGACACAGGAATGTGTTTTGGAATAAGATTGAAAGGCAGGTTCCATTATCTATGTGATGAAAAGATTACTTGAGAAATTTTTCTTTTTAAGATTTTCATACCGCTGCTTTTCATTTGCAGTCTGCCCCTGCCTCTCATTCTGAAACTCTCATCCGTTCATTTATCACATTGAGTCACAAATACTTCCCATCAAATTCCTTATTACTCTGTAGAATGTCCCAATGTCCGCTGCCACCCACTTGCTTACACACACTCCAAAAACCATCTCCAGCATCATACTTCCACAGTATTTCCTGGGAAAACAAGACGCCCATTTCTAGCTTACTCTACATGATGTATTCTTCCATTCCTGTCTTTGCTTCTTTAAAGGGACACCACGCCACATTTTTCATCCCCTTCAGCAATACATCGATCATATCTCTCACTTACATTCTGTATGGTAGACTACAAATTTTAGCAAAAAACTTTTTAGTTGATCCTTTTGTTTCATGACCAACTAGCACATTTGAATATTTGATATAGAGGGAGAATCTGAGAATAGAGAATCTGTGTGTGACCAAGCACAAAATAATGTCATAATTTGGGTCCATTCAAAATAAATCTTGCATTGGAGTCTGGTGGCTCCAATGCAGTGTGTTTGGCTAAAGAATACACTGAGTGACCTTACAGGGGTATTTTAAAACAAGAAAACACTGTGTGGGAGTCTCTGTGAAGGTTTTTGTTTTTACATTTTTAAATTATTTTATTCCTTCCACCATAATAGTGCATGGTAGTCAAATAGACTCCTGAGCCTCTATTTGCAAAGCATCTGGAAATATAATTGCTCCTTTACAGACTTTTTTTTGTGTGTAACAATTACTATTAGTTATTATTCAAATTAAGCATTTGCATATCTTACAGAGTGATTTGTAAGAGGATGTTCTCGGTTACTCAGCGAAAAAGTTGAATATTTCTTAGACTTAGGGAAAGAGACTCAATTATATTAAACAATGCAGTTTAGAGTTACCTAAGTGTCCATTCAATGCATGACAATTTTTGCAAACGCATTCAATATGAGAACCACCATTGTTAATCAAGTTCTTCATTGAAGGGTTTGTGCACAAATCAATATCACATATTGCCTCTTCAAGTCTTCAGTCTCTGTTGAACCAATAAATTACTTGCTAAAGTTATTTTTATAGCTTCAGTCATTCAGGTTTTTTTGTCCATTATTTTATGACCACTCCACTAGATCCATGTCATCATACTGAGCACCAAGGCCAAGGGTGAGCCAGCATCTTTCAGTCTGCTGATGGTGATACGCATGGCCACATGGAACCAGATCCTGGACCCCTGGGTCTACATCCTGCTGAGGAAGGCTGTACTGAGGAAAATCTTCATGTTGTTACAAAGCATCTGGGGGTCAAAGTCTCATAAGCTACACCACTGGCAGCGCAGCGTGCTCCGCAGCTCGGTGGAGACCAGCCACTCAGGTGTTGGCACATTACCTCTGTCACACACTACGATCAAATCCATTACCTGAACCCCGTTCTGAGTGGTTTGACCTGAAGACACCTGAGGAAGAAGCTGTGAGATTGTGGAGAATTTTGTTGAAATAGATTTTTCCACAGTCAAAGTTATTAAAGTGTTATACTGTAAGAGGTTCATGTAGAATATTACACAAACTACATCATGAAGAGTCTGTTTTCATGTCGCCTTTGTAAAACGATCGCCATGACCTGGCTGTATTGTGGTGTATTGTGTAGTGTGGGGTTAAGTATCTGTTCTTAACTTACAGATCTGTTTTGTTTATAAGTGGCTCTGAACAAAATCCACAATGTTCACAGTGCTCAGAAAATATCACTGTCACAGTTGGGTTATTTCAGTCATTCTTCCATTGAGCTCTCTCTACTGGAACTGTTGCTGTCTTTGTTTGTAATGTTGTCTGTGTCCTGAACCTCGTGCAACGACAGTTTACTGAATGTTTTTGACTCTCCTTTGATTGGAGTTACTGGCAAACTAGTATCTCTGTGTTTTTGTCCTTATATGTTAGTGGGGTGATATGGATGCATAATTATGACACCTTAAGGTGATATATGAGAACATAACATTTCTATGGATTTATGGATTTATGCCGGTTATGTAGATTGTGCAGAAGACACATGTCTGCTGCAGAATGTGGACAATAATGTAAAATAAAAATGATTTGATCCAATGTGTTGTGGAATACATTATGACAGATGTCATTTCCTCAATCTTGTAAATACTGTAAAATACTTGTATTTTAGAGTTGACACACACGCGCGCACACACACACACACACACAGTGTATATCGCTGTTATTTGTTTACACAAAAGGGTTAGGGTTATCTACCTATCTATCTATCTATTTAATCAGACAGAGCAGGGCCTGTCAATGGATCAGTACAGTTAAGGTGATGTTCTGTACTCGTGCTTTTGTTGTCATCTCTCTATCTCATGAAATATCACCAGTTTCTCTGGGCTGAACTGGATAATAAAGGTGAAAATGGCATAATTTTTTTTTAGAAAATACAGAGCAAATTGCATGAAATGTGTTCTGTTATAATGGGTGTGAGTCAGAGTAATGTGTTTTTGGAAGTGTAAAATTAAAATATCTTTTGAAAAAAAAAAGTCTGCTCTGTCTTTGTGCAGTCTGGAGTGTGGCACTGGAAAAAATTATTGACTTTTTCAGTGTCAAATTATAATTACAATTTTTCTCAATTGCTTTGGCACATTTCTCGAAATTTTTTTCTCATTTTTAAAGTTCTCAAAACCCAAAACAGCTCATATGTGCAACAAAACACTATAGTTAACCCACAAAAAGCTGTAATTTACCCAAAACCTTTAATTCATATTTCAAAATTAAGTTACTGTCTCAATGAATAAGTCATTGCCACCAACATAAGGTTTTCAAAATGTTTAGATGTTTTGTCAGAATGCCACTGGACTCTGGAAGTGTGTTCCTCATCTCCTAATTTCCAAAGTCTTGTCCTACATGTTTTCACTAACACTGAATGCCTGCTGTACCAGACTGTTATTTTCTGAAGCTAACTGACTGCTATTGTGTATCAAAGCTAATACACTACACCCGGTAAAACTCCCTATTCATAAGTGAAGTTTGAGTTTCACCTGACAACAAATTTATCAGTTTAGCAGACTTTACAACCACTCCATATCAATGCAATTCATGAAACATGGGCTCAGCAGATTTTGACAATTAGATGGACTATTCTGATGTGATGACTTACACAATGAAATACTATTAACATATTTTTGAGAGTAAAACTATTCAACTGAGAAGAAACATAATCTATTTTGATCACAAAGACATAAACAACCAATAATTGTGCAAATTGTAGACAATTGTACTTAATCATTTGTCTAAATGTGCTAAAACATTTGAAAAATGGTAACAAAGAATGAGAAATGCTCTTTTGGCTGAGCACAAGTAACAAAATATTGTGAAGAATTTTACATTTTGTTTTGATGACCTCGACTGTCATTTGAAAATTGAGCCAAAACAACTGAAAAAAACTGTAATTCAAATTGCAACCAACACTATTCATTGTAATCATGCAGAGTAAAGCAATAATAATAACATAATTGGCCATGTTTCATGTGTTGGTGGGAGGCTGACCAAACACAGTTGCTACTGCTGCTCAGTGAGATGACCTTCATTTAACTTCTCATACATCTTTGAGAGCCGTGAAGTGATCCCAAAATGCAAAGTGTAAATGTTTCAGTAAAGCAGGAAACAACTGAATTGTGAGACGGAATTGTTTACAACAAAGACAATAATTAGCTAATTTTAACTATCTTTCTATTATGTTGAGGTTTACAATGCAGATTTTAAAAGCTAATTTAATTTTTTTTTTTTTTCTGTATCAGTTTATGAATTGATTAGAATTACTGTACTGAGTGTTTCATGCTAAAAAAGGAGATTTTGAGTGCATTATTACTTTAGGACTGACTGGTGTTTATTTGTGTGACTTTAAGGAAGCTGATTTAAAATTTGGCCCTCAGCAACAAGGCAAACAGAGAGCATGTCTATGGAGCACAAAAAATGACATAAGCATAACTAAATTAATGCAGAAATACATAATTAAATACATAAATAAATGAAAAATGAACATTTTGGTAATGATAAAGGACACAATTGAATGAATGTCCTAAATTTATTTTCTACATTTCCATAAATAATCTTTTATTTAGGCTATTTCTGTATTTCTACATTTATTTATTTATGCATTTCTACATTTATTTATTGATTTATTTCTGTATTTCTACATTGATTGATTGAGTTAGTTAGTTTGTTAGTTATGCTTATGTCATTTTTTGTACTCCATCGTGACTGCACTGCTTCACTGTGACCGACAGACTGTAAAACTATGTACCTGTTTGCTTTCTGGACCACCACACTAGTCTCTGTGTTAGCAGGAAACACCCTGGCGATGATCATCTGCTTATACTGTTTGATGAAAATCGCAAATAGGCTTTTAAAGCGTCTCTGAACCAACCTGAGCTGAGCTGTTAATGAAAAAAACATTTTTCAGAGACTTCAAAGCGTCCTGGAGGCGGCAGCATTGCGCCTCAAAGTCCTCCAGCTGGTCGGAAACGAAGAAGGAGAAGAAGAAGAAGAAGAAGAAGAAGGAAAAATTCATAACCTCCATCTTTCAGTGCCGCATGCCTCTGTGGATATCAGAGCAGGTTTGTGGTGATAAATGTTGGATTGTGTGTCATGTGCGGTGGCTGTGGGGTGTGTGGTTGTTGTTGTTGTTGTTTTTGTTGTTGTGTGGTCGGACCAGAGCAGAGCAGTGACATGCTGTCTGTGTGTGTCTCTGTGTGTGTCTGTGTGTTTGTGTGTGTGTCTGTGTGTGTGTGTGTGTGTCCAGCCTGTGGAGGCCCTGTGTTGTGTTTTCATCTCTGCAGCTGCTCACACACACACACACAGACACACACACACAGACACACACGCAGACAGACAGACAGACAGACAGAGAGCAGCAGGTTGATGTCTGACAAGTTAGCTAGACTGAGACATTGTTGCATCAGCATCATATCTGTCATACACTAGTTTGTCTTGCTGATGAAACACGCTTTTTTTTTCTTTTTTTTTTTTAAAATGAGCTGAATATTTGGACTTCCTGCGTGTTGGTTAGCTCATAATGCTGCTCCAGCTGTCAGTCTTCATGTTGTCTATCAGCAAGCTCATCATTTGACTACTTATACACAATATTTGTTATCTACATTTTTCTCTTATTGCAGTTGAAAACATGAATCAAGAAAAACTGGCTAAACTTCAAGCCCAGGTCCGGATAGGAGGAAAGGTAAGAAACACACACAAGGAGATGTTGCTTTGTTTTGATTAGGAAGATGTTATGTTAAGTGAGTTGATACACTCAAACAGTATATGTGGCTCTTAAGATTAAAATAACTATCACTGCCACTAAGTGTTATGTTTGTATACTTACTGGTTCTGACATATAAAACAGATTTTTGCAGCATATGTTAGAATACCAGCATTTACTGCTTGACTCATCTACAATTAATCAACAAGTATTTAGATAATCAGTTAATCATTTTTAAGCAAAGACACTGTCAGTCAGTTGTTCCACTTTCTTCCTCTGCTGTGTTTCCTCTGTTTTATATCATTGTAAATTAAATATCTTTGTGTTTTGTGCTGTTGGTCGGAGAAATTTAACAATTTGAAGACATCACCTGTGGCTCTCTCTCTCTCTGTGAAATTGTGAAGGGCATTTTTAGAAATATTTTCTTACATTTCATAAACCTAACAATGAATTGATTAAAAGAGAAAATTATGAAAAACTTCAGAGTTTGGCAGACTAATCATTAATGAAAATAATTTGAGTTTTAGGTAGTTGCAGCCCTTATTTTAAAATATTGATTAGTATGTTATGGTCACATCATGATCCACACAACTAATATTTGAGTCTTTGCATTGAAACTATGGGGCCTGACCCTTGTTGGGTCATTATTTAGCAGCATAACACAAAGCTGTAGGATTTAAAAAAAAATATTTGTTTACAATAGGAGATGTCAATTCACTGACTAGGTTTTGCTCATGTGATCGACTCTCTGGCTGGCAGCACTGGCAGCAGCCGGCAGGAGAGACGCTCTGCGGTGCATTTAGATTTTATAACTGAACTAATACCAGGACGCAAGCTTTTTATTTCTCTGACATTTTCACATCACAAGCGATGCATTAAAACACTCACTCACACAACTCACACTCACTCATGTAGGCTGTTATATCAGTTTAGTGAGGGGCAGCTGCTCTGCAGGTGCGCTTGATTTGACTGTAACTCTGGTAACTGTGCGGAGATAAGCCACCTGAATTTGCACCCAACATGCTGTCAAAACTTTAATTTACAATTTCCACCGCAGCCTCGATGATCATTGACCAGGAAAGAAGCAGAAAAAAGGGGACCACTACTTAATATCCAGAACTTCACATTGTAGACATTACCACTGACTATCCCTGTAACACATTGACCACAATTTCAAACATTGACCACACACTGTCCGGCCATATACTACATTTTGACCTAGTCTTGTTTTCTGTGTACTGCACTTTATATGAATTAATTGATTGATTGAAAACTATTCATGGCATTATTTTTGAAAGCATCCTCACTTTACTTTTAGTGCCTAAAACTTTTGCACAGTACTGTACATCATGATGTTTCTGGAAAATCTTTTCTTCAAATTTTCAACTCTGCACACAACAGCCCAGAAATATTAAAGGGATGTAGCTACCAGAGTATGAACAGTGTGGAAAAATATCAGTAACAGTTGACAAAGTTATGTATATATCGTCATACTCTCCAACCCAAGTCTTTCAAATAATACAAAAACATTGTACAATATATTGTTGCCCCTATAGTCTTTTCTTTTTCTCCTGATACTGACACTCTTGTGAGTCATGGCTTCAAGTCTCTGTTGTTTAACAGTCTTGTGTCTCTTTGGTTTCAGGGCTCTGCGCGCAGGAAGAAGAAGGTGGTACACAGAACTGCGACTGCTGATGACAAAAAGCTCCAGAGTTCACTAAAGAAGTTGGCTGTCAACAATATTGCTGGAATTGAGGAGGTAAATTGGTATGGACCCACTGTATCAGGAAACCTTGAATGTTCTCTTTTTTCAAGTAACTTCTCAGATCATTGTGGCACCAGAACATTTAACCATGACTTGAAGATCTGACCAGTCTCCTCTTCTCAGGTCAACATGATCAAGGATGACGGGACTGTGATCCACTTCAACAACCCCAAAGTGCAGGCCTCCCTGTCTGCCAACACATTCGCCATCACGGGCCACGCTGAGACCAAGCAGCTGACGGAGATGCTCCCCGGCATCCTCAGTCAGCTGGGAGCCGACAGCCTCAGCAGCCTGCGCAAACTGGCAGAACAGTTCCCTCGGCAAGGTGGGTGTGCCTGGACTTATCGGACCTCTGTCAGTGTACAGTTCATGTTGCAGCATGTTGGAAAGCGCTGTTTTCTCTGCAGGGAACACTTGCTGCGGTTACATGCACACTTTTTTTCATTCTGATTGAAATCATTCCAACTGAAGATTTCAGGTTAACTGTTTACTGTTGAGATGTGATGTAATACAGACGCATTTAATCGAAACAGCTGTGACATGTGCAAAAGTGATTATATAGGCAGTCTTCAAAGTTTTCCAGCATCTAGGTGTCCAATAATGTTCAGTTCTTTAAGAGTTTGTATCAAAAAAAACTCTCCTCAGAGGTCCTGTTCAGCTTGGAAGCTGCCATTTTTTGGATATGGAGAAATGTACATCCCCATGCATTTACATCAATACGGAGGGCATGTGCTGAAAGAAGGCAGCCAGAAAGTAATCAGGTTAAATCATTGACATGGTACAATTTTTCTTTTGATTGGTTTATGAAAAGGTTTAAACTACCCCTCTGCAACTAGTTTAAATTTAAATCGGTTTGGGTCTTTTTATTCTGATTGAGGTGTTTAAATGAAGCATTTTTATTCTGTTTGGGCTTTTAAACTGAATATAATGGGAGTATTAGGCTCCTTACTCTCCACTGTTAAGGACACAGTTTATGTTCTGTATCTGACACCAGTTTCATTCCAGTGAAACGTGAGCTCTTACAACACCTCTTTTGTGTTCAGGATGATTAGTGTGGTGTAGATTTGCATAAGTGTCTTGCCTGGTGCAGCTTGAATGGAACATTTTCAAGTGCAACATGCTTGATACCATGTGATAAAACAACAGGTGCTGTTGGTTTGGGTGATTGAAAGATTGGACTCTGGACAGACTAAGGATTGGTGTAAACATGTAGCAGCCAGCCAGTCACCAGTCGTAAGTTACCTTGTGCCTGTTGGTGCAGATAACGTTGCTTAGCTTTAGTTCTGTCTGTCCCTGAGATTGACGGTCTATGGATAGAGGCTGTCTATGTTGTATAAATTGTAAAGCCCTCTGAGACAAATTTGTAATTGTCTATCACAGAAATTCTGTAATAGATGGTCAATGCCCAAGAGAAAGTCTAACATCATTCTGTCTTATGTAAAATCCACATTTTTCCAATGTGTGTGTGTATAGTATATTCTGAAGTAGTGTGTTTCATCTAAAAAGTATATATACCACAAAAATACCACATAATACAATATAAGCTATGTTACGGTAGTAGAGCTGCAATGATTAGTTGATTGACAGCAAATTAAACGCCAACTATTTTAATAATCGATGAATGGTTTGAAGACCTTTTTTAAATACTTAAATTCTCTCATTCCAGCTTCTTAAAGGGGACCTATTATGCTCATTTCCAGCTCTATATTTTTATTCTGGGACTCCACTAGAACAAGTTTGCATGATTGACAGCTCAAAAAACTCCTTATTTATGTTATACTGGCCCTTTATGCAGCCCCTCAGTTCAGCCTCTGTCTTTAACAGGCAGTCTTAGCTCCTGTCTCTTTAAGGCCCCCCTCCTGAGGAGCCGACTCTGTTCTGATTGTTCAACTTCAGGAAGCCTAGCGAGGGGCAGCGTGTATCAGACTTGTTTTAAGTTACCGCCGATGCAAACCCAACATTTCCTGCTTTACTGCTTCTTATTAAAAGCTTTTAAATGAATGAAAAACAGGAGACTTTTATTGTGAAGAATTTATAGGAAATTAAATGTTTTCCTCAACGAATTAGCAGAGCTTCGCTTGCGGTGCTATTATTCAATAAAAACAGTTTTACATAACAACGTATGGAGATATTTGGAGCTCTTTGTTCAGCGGGTCAGTTAGAAACAATGCAAGGAAGGATAGTACAAGCAGAAACAGCCACAGTGATGATGATGTTTGATAAAGAGCTGCAGACGACCAGCACACCTCCAACAGGTAAACTACTTATTTTACTTTGCCATGCTGTGTTATGGAAAAATACTCACAGCCTGCCTGCACAACTTGAGTCATGGCTCAGCATGACTATCCCCAAAACAATGGAAAAATGCCATAATGTTGGCAGAGCAGAGCAGTGAACCTACGCACTGTGCATGGAGCAGATGACCATATACATAAATCCGTCACAAGCTGACATCAGCTCAGACTGAAAGTTAAAAAAAAACTGTTGGAAACCAAATGTTCAGAGCAGTCTGAAGTCCGTGCTTTTTGCTTACAGGGATTACTTCTACATATGTTTACCTCATTATTTGAAACTATGGTCACGTTTAATATGAACATCCGACATTGTAACATTATATTATGACTGAAAATAAGGAAAAGCATAATAGGTCCCCTTTAAATGTGAATAGTTTCTGGTGTCTTTAGTCCTCTGATAGTAAAGTGAATATCTTTGGGTAGTCTGATTGCATCTTGGGCTTTTGGAAACAGTGACTGACATTTTTTCTCACATTTTAAAGATCAAACAACTAATTGATTAATTGATAAACTAACTGACAAATGAATCGATAATGAAAATAATTGTTAGTTGCAGTCCTATATGGAAGCGTGATAATAGATACAGTATGCTTCTTTAGGATTGATAATCATCTTCATCCATAAAGAAACGGTCATATCTGGTTTGAGCTGTAATGTGTTTGTCATGTGTTGTCATTTCAGCTCTCGACAGCAAAGCTCCAAAAGCAGAAGACATTGAGGAAGAGGATGATGATGTTCCAGGTATGGACCATAACATGTATTAAAAACATCACATCGAAACATTAAAAATGAATCTATGCACACATTAAGAACCAATTTTCAAAATGTTATCCCAGAATTTGTTTGTTTTCTAAATGATTGCATTATAATTGCATTGCATAGAATAAAGAAAAATATCTCTGCAGAAGTGGTGTTTTGTCTTCTGCAATCATTGAAAAAATAAATTCAGTTGAGTGCATTTGTTAACATTTTGGAGAGTAGAGTGAAAACAGTATTATGCCATTTACAAATGTTGGCTGTTTAAAGCTAAAACGGTTTTAACATTGTCCTGCTGTTCTGCAGATCTGGTGGAGAACTTCGATGAAGCGTCAAAGAATGAAGCAAACTGATGAAACATGAGGTTCTTGTGCACATGAAACTGGACTGCAACAAAGCAAGAAACCTTCTCCGGTGTTTATAAGTGTAGACATATCAGACACTACCCCCCACAAACCAGAGACTTTTCTATTTCCCAATGGCCTCTGGATATCTGAGTCAGACTGGCTTGTGCACAAACCCCCCCCCCCCAAAAAAAACAACTCCCTTCTGGTAAAAGGTTAAGTCCCTTCACCACATTGTCAGTCATGGTCAGGATTACAGTGGTCATTAAAGCTAGTCTTAAGACTTTTTTTGTTTATGAAACAAAATAAAGGTGATTAACATTTTTTAGATGGTGCTGTGGTCATTGACAAAACATATCTTATTGATTCTCCTACACAAATGGTTTTATTATGCAGTATTACATGGGCATGGTCTGTTTATTCGATAATGCTGACTTGCTGAAACTTTACAGATTTCCTTCAGTATGACAGGTTGTGCATCTGGCTGGATTTTCACATCTGACATCATAGCTCTGTTGTCTTGGCTTGTGCGCTGTCCTGCAGGCTGTGCAGAAAGCAAACTGGGGAGGGACATTTCTGCACACCTCTCGAGTTTCTTCAAAGAGCTGCAGAGAAACACAGGGGAGGAGGGAGATCACACTGAGGGGGGTTAGAGAGGCGAAATCACCCCCCATCCTTCTCTTGCGAGCAAGGCATTGCTGCTCAAACTCGTCTTCCTCGGCACTCAGATGTAACAGGATAAAATGCTGAAGTTCTTCACTGCGCGGGATGACGAGAATGAAAGCCTTTTGGGAGCAATAACAGAAGGTAAGAATTGCGTTGATTTGAGCGGGGTGGGGATACTTTATTCCCCATTCATTGCCTGCGCGTTACATGATGATGATGATACTGCGAGTCTGTGTTTGTCACAGAAAACCGCTGATACAGCATTTGGCTGCGCGCATAGTCCGCATCAGCTGAAACGTATATCTGTGTGTGTGTGTGTTGCGCACATTACCGTGTGAAGACAAGCTGCGTACATACTCGCGCTGTCCGCAGACTCCTCAAATATTCAACAAACAGCACCTCAGTGAGGTGTCCTGCTTGATCTGGTGTAAGGGGATGCGGGCTGAGTGTCGCATTGGCGGCCTCGGCGCCTGCGAGCGGATTAAACATTTGCACGTGTGTCAAATGCGTCACCGTCCCGGGAAACGAGCGAGCTCTCAGTCAGCCGGATCGGTGCAGACCCCCGCCGCCGTTCGGGAAACCTTCACTCTGTTGCCCGCAGCAGGGATGACACGACCCGCCTTTCTTTTTTATTAATTTGGTGAAGCAGCTGCAATGCAGTTTGATCTGGAATTTACCTGTTTTTCCAAACGGGATTGGAACATTTCCATCAAATATCCTTTTGCGCTGTTGTGCCAAACCACATATCTTAGAGCGTAATGTTATGTATAAACTGAGCGGCAGTACCTATGATTTTTGGGATGCTTGTTCTCTAGTTATAACTATTCATGAATCACTCTGGGGTTAGAGCTCAATGAAAAACCATCTATGGATAAATTAGGCTACTCCCTCCTCTTTGCATACTATAATGTATGGTAATGGTTTTTACATGATTACCCTGTGAGGGAAGGATGTTAAAACATTAGTTGTGTAATTATGGGAAGATTATTAACGTTGAGATGAGAAATTGAGTCATTTCAAAAACAAATAGCTTATTTGACAAGACATATATACACAATGAAACACAAACACTCACTCCTGCCTTTGCAGTAGGCTCAATTGAACATGGAATGCACATTCATGTCAACAGTGAATAATGTGGATCATTATCATCTGGTCTGCTAGGCACAACAACAACAAATGGGCCAATAAAACACAAGCAAAGGTTTCAATCTGAATACCTGCACCCCAGCAAAACACATCCGTAAATCTTGAGGATACACAGAACCACTATTGAACTTTTTGTTCCCTGCGGAACCAGTAGCTATGTGGGATGATCAAGTGCTCGGTTTTACATCAATATTTCGCACACACCAAACCTCCTTTTCTCTTTTTCATTTATCAGCTCACAGGCACCTCTCAAGGACGACACAGCGCTAATGCTGCCTTTAGTGATGATTGAAAGCTATGAGCTGTATTAAGGGTGATGACACCTGGTGTTAAGTGGCCACTTAGAACATGTGAACACAGCTTCTCCACTGAGCATGCATGCGTGATATGTGTAAGTGTGCGTGTGCTTGCAGAAAGAGGCTGATGATATCACCATGCTCCCCTTTGAAACAGATGAAGGAGACAATCCGTCTCTTCAGGACACTAAGCACCACTGGCTGAACAGACCCTGCCTCCTAGTGCTCAAAGATGGGGATGTGTCCAAACCAGGGCTGGACTGCGGTCAAATTAGACCCAAGTCCCCATCTAAGGCCACTTCAGACTCAACAGTCAGAAGCACTTTTGGGCCATGTGAGCAGAAACCATCTGAACATCCTGCCAAGACGGCCTCACCCTCCCAGCTGGAGGAAGGCAGCTGCACTGTGACTGCCATCTCCACATGGGGTGAGAGTTGTTTCGGGGAGTCTTCCAGCCCCCTGGTGCTGAGTCCAGCTGAGGCTGCGTGGCCGGATGAGGAGGAGGAGCAGGCGGAGGAGGAGAAGAAGCTCCAGGCTCTCCCATCTAAGGAGGACTCTGTGGTTGAGGAGAAGGAGTTGGAGGAGAGTGGGCTGGAGCAGCAAGAACAGTCCTGCAGCTCAGAGGTTACTGCGACCCCCTCCAGTCTCTCACATGAGGAGACATGTGGTAGGGGGTCCAGGGACCTCCAGAGCCAGCTTAAAATGGTCAGATCTAATGGAGAAGATGAGACAAACGCCAACAAGGCCCAGGCAGCCAGCGGGGAGGGGGCAATGGGGGACTCTGCGGCCTTCCCTGTTGATCCTGACAATGAGAAACAGCCGAGTCCTGCTGGTATTCTGTCCAAGGATCGAGGCACCATCCTAGGGGAGGTGGCTCCATTTTGGGTCCCTGATGCTCAGGCGCAGGTCTGCATGAAGTGTGGGGTCAAGTTTACTTTTACTAAGAGGAGGCACCACTGCCGTGCTTGTGGGAAGGTGAGGAACATTTTAAAGTTCATATGATGTGCAGTATTTAAAATAACATTTAATTAGATGTTCCCAAGTCAAGAGGGATGTGATAGTTGATGTGTGAAATGTATATGTGTGCGTCTGCTCTTATGTGGTTGTGCGTGTGTGTGCATGTGCATGTGTGTACCGTCAGGTTTTTTGTGCACTATGCTCCAACCTGAAGTTCAGACTTACACATCTGGATGGCAAGGAGGGACGAGTGTGTGTTTCCTGTCACTCAACCCTCATTAAAAGTGAGCATATCTTTTTCTTTTTTTTTCTTTTTATTTTAAGTTCACAAGTTTTGTTTTGGAAAACTCTGCATGAGTAATTCTTACATCCTCTCCTCAGGGACACCCCCAAGAGGAAAAAGGAGGGTGTGGTTTGCCGATGAATTCCTGGCCAATAAGCAGTCAGAGTCTGCGCCGACCACCCCCGTCAGAGGACCAGGGTTCTCACCGCTGACTAGACGTGCGCTGGGTGGATCAGTCAAAATTCCCGGGGGTTCACCGCAGATCAGGAGAGCCTTGAGGCCACATGGGACAGCTATCAATGTAGGATCACCCAAAACATGACACTTCAGTTATATCACGTAGAACATGATATTTGTTATTCTACAATTTAGAAGAGAATAAATATAAAATCTGAGTGTTGCCTTTAGGGTTTCTGTATTTTCAGTGATGCTTAATAGTTTGTACCGTGCAGATTTGACAAAACAAAAAGTGAGCACGCTCTGTTGCCTCCCTGTCTCCCTCTTCCTCTAGGAGGCCTGTGGTCCTTATGGCTGGGGCACCACAGCTTTAGTGAGCAGCTCTGCCAACCTCATCCCCCTGGATGGCCTGCCACCCATCCTTACCTCCACAGGAGTCAAAGGAGGTAAGACTCGTTCCACCAAATTTGAGTCAAACATTTCGCAAAAGGACTTTGTGGTTTCTTTGTTCATGGCAGTGCAGATGTTGGTATTTTTCTGACCTTGAAGTGTGTGTGTGAGCCGCTCTCTTGGTATTTTCATGACTTGCTGTGCAGTGTGCATGATGCAAAGGTAGGAGGAAAGGCACAAAGAGTTGAGAGGTCCATGCAAATCAGGCAGCACAACGAGAGGTGAAAATTAGGTCTCTGACATTGAGGAGTTGACATACACAAACGTATGTGCTTATTTGCACATCATACGAGTCTGTTATATATATTTGCATATACTCGACTTCACCCAACTGTTTACTTTTAGCAGGTGCACTCTCTCATTGTCCTTGTGCACATGACCTAGCACGTGCCTGTGACTAGAAGAGTATCAATCAACATTCCCAACCCATACTGATGTATGCAAAAGGCCAAACACTCACCCCTACTTCATTCACCACAACCAAAGCACTATTGAGCAAGACTCTAAAATTGGCACATTTACAATAATTATAAGTCTTTTGTATTGCCGGGAAGTTTCCAGTTATGACTGTTCCATATTTATGTGTTGATTCTTCCTACTTATAAGTCTTAACTGCTCCCTAGTGCTGTCACTCTAAACAATAATGTGGACCTTGTCTTACCTGGTTAAACAGGGATGTTTAGAAATAATAGCATTAATAAAAGATACCTCGCCTTGCATCTTATTTAGAGCCAGGCTCCAACAGAAGAGTAGTATGGTTATTAAGCCTTACACAGCTATGAATTAATTCTCAAATGGGAACAATGGATAAAAGTACGATGTCAGAATAATCACTGTGTCTGCGGCTTGTGCCAGCTCAAAGCACAAGCAGTTGCAGAATATACTATGGTCTAATAGCTGTGTGGTTTTTTTTCTCAGATTACACTGTAGAGGAGCAACCCTCTGAGATGCTGCTTATTCAGGAGCTGGAGAGTGGCAGGCCCAAGCCCCTGGTGTTTGTCCTCAATGCCAACCTACTAGCTATGGTCAAGCTGGTCAACTGTACGTTTCTTTTTTTTCCCCTTCCTTTTCACCTTGCCAAATAACAGAAAGCACACATTTCTACACTTTCTGTTTTGGAGTTAATATTCCCCTCTGAGCAAAACCCTGAGACCCCTGAGGTTGTGCTTTGATTGTGTGACAGATGTTAACAGGAAGTGCTGGTGCGTGACAACAAAGGGAATGCATGCTGTGGGCCAGGTGGAGGTGGTGGTGCTGCTGCAGTGCCTGCCTGAAGAGAAAAGCTTTCCCAAAGACATTTTCAGCCACTTCATCCAGCTGTACAGGGACACCCTCACAGGTCAGAGCCACGCAGCAATTTGTATGCCAGTTTCATAGCAGTGGTTGCTTTACTGTATATATTGATTAAGAGAATATACTGTATGCCTCACTGCCCACTTTTGGACCCCAGTCAACCCATTTGATTCATTACATTGACTGTCATCTGTCTCAATGTGTTTTTCTGCTCTAATTACACATCTGTCCTTTTCCTCTGTGTTTCTGTAGGGAAGGTTGTGAAACACCTGTCACTGTCCCTGTTCGGCAGTAGTTTCCTGGGCAGTGGAGAGCATGCAGGCTTCTTGTATGTTCGCTCCACTCTTCAGTCCCTCCAAGGTCTACCTCTGCCAAACCAGCCCTACCTCTTTGGCCTGTTGGTCCACAGAGCAGAGATGGCCTGGGCCAAAGCCTTTCCCTTGCGGCTCATGCTGCGACTAGGGGCCGAGTACAGATGTAAGCCAGGCCCCAGTAGGAAATGTTGTATCTGTAATGATACAGGTTTCCTCTTCAGTTACCCACTTTCTTCCTCTTTTCCCAGTTTACCCATGTCCTCTGTACAGTGTGCGCTTTAGGAAGCCCTTGTTTGGGGAGATAGGCCACACTATAATGAGACTGTTAGTGGTGAGTATAGGCATTTTGTTCTGTCATGAGAACTGACGACACCAAACTTCCCACACTGACCAATGACCTCTTCCTTTCATCCTGTTCAGGACTTTAGGAATTACCGTTATAGCCTCCCAATGGTGCCGGGGCTCACTGTGGATCTAGAGGCTCAGAAGACCTGCATAAAGATACCGACCACTGGGTACAACGAGGTAAGAATAAACATTCAAATATCTTGCAGAGTTGATGCTAATGTTATTATTTTTCATCAATCACCGTCTTTTCCTCTCTGCCCATTTCTGCTCACGTTAGCTAATGAAGGCTTTGAATAAGTCCAATGAGCATGTGCTGGCCATAGGGGCGTGCTTCAATGAGGGGGCGGACTCCCACCTCATCTGTGTGCAAAGAGATGATGGCCAGTACCAAACCCAAGCCATCAGCATCCACAATCAGCCACGCAAAGGTGGGGTATGACAAGATACTATAAAGAGACCTCAAGATTTCAGAGTCTGGACTTAATGTCCTACAATCAAGAAGTAGTGGAGGACACTCATTGCAATAAGAAATTTGTATTGCAACAAGGGGGAGGTCCTGATTGACTGATAAGATCATTTGTCTGCTGTGTGGGGAAACTATGATGTTGTTTGAATTAGTAAACCAAAAACAAAGTGAGTTAAATTTGGTGTGATTTTTCATTAGAAACTTTCCTCAAAATCTGTTTAACATGAACTCCGCAGACCATTTGTTGCATCCATCTTCATGAATGCATTTTGTGCAGCCAGACATTGTGCAATCCCATGCATTTTTGAAGTAATATATTTCACTCACAATGTAAGTTTTATATGGATTCAAGTGCTTTTAAACAAGCAGATATAGATTACAGATGAAACACAGCTTTTCTGTTTTTAACTTATAGGGAAATTTAAGGGAAGCAAAGGGCAGGAAGAGTTCAAAGAGGTTCACCGCCAGTGGAGCAAATTGGTGCACTGTCCCTTATGTAACACCAGGTGGCACCCTGTGATATGGTTTAAGGATTGACATACAGCAGGGTTAAAGCTAGAGTTTGTCTCTGATAATGATTTGCTTTTTTGTGTTGCAGTGACTGGATCATGCTTTTTTATATTCAGTAGTGCACTGAAAGCATCCGCAGGATATCTCGCCAAATCCAGCATTGTAGAAGGTAGGATGTCCATTCAGAGGGGAGTCAGGTTGACCTTGACTTTTTCCTGCCAGCTTGCAGGAATTACATTCTTTACATGTCTTTTTTAAGGAGTGCATGTTAACACCCCTGCTTCAGAACTGGTTTATTCAGAGTGTGTTGATCTTTGTATGTGTGTGTCTGTGTACATTTTCACAGACTGTTTGTCTAAGCGTGTGTACATGTTGATGCATGTGAGTGCGTGTGTCTCCCTGTTGGGTGTCTGTTTTGTGTGTTTCTCCTGTATTGCTGTCCCTCTCCCCAGATGGGCTAATGGTGCAGATCACCGTGGAAACCATGGCGGAACTGCGCCGGTCGCTCCGGGAGATGAAAGACTACACCATCACCTGTGGGCGGCTTGACCAATCAGACAGCCCGGAGCTTGTTTGTGTACAGTGGGTGGAGGAGAAATGCACTGTGAATAAGGGGTGAGTGTGTCCGTCCCTTTGAAGTTCATGTTGCTGCCTCGGACTGAAGCTTTGAAGTTCAACCCAACAAAACAGTATAACAGCCACATTCAAAGATAGTGAAGGAAAATGTTCAAAAGGCTTTAAATTAGTAGATAATGATTAGAAAAAAACTGGAACATTTAAAGGAAGTGATCATAATCCCTTCAGATCCAGTGGTGTCCAGTTTTGTGCCATAGACAAGAGTTCAGGCTAACTAAACATTGAACCAACTTCACTCTCATACAATTGTAGTAAATTTTTGTATATATAATTTCTTCTCCAGAGTTATAAGCCCCATTGATGGGAAATCCATGGAGTCCATCAGCAGTACAAAGATGTTCCAGAAATCAGAATACAAAGAAAATGGGAAGATTATCCGCTGGACAGAAGTACGTATGATGATCTGTTGAAAATATCAATAGAAGTCCATCTGAAACTGTCTTTTTTTACCTTTTACATTTGTCTGATTGTTTTGCGCAGGTTTTCTTCCTGCAGAGGGGGGATCAGCCTAAAGGAGGAGCATCGGACTCTGCTGAGCACAACCGGCTAACGGAGCGGATCGCCCGGGCGTTTTGCTTGGCACTGTGTCCACACCTCAAACTGCTGAAAGAGGACGGGATGGCTAAACTTGGGCTGCGTGTCACTTTTGACCCTCAAGAGGTCAGGAAAAAAAGATGTTCAGTATTTGGTATCGGTGAGAGGGGTCGCAGCAACATATTGTTGCCTATTTCTCAGACTAAAATTGGCCTTTTAAGCACCAGATTCCATGAATCCACCTCTTGTAAGGAAGATGAATAAATCATCTTCTAGTAACCATTTGTCAATTCTTAATTTAGCAGTTAAATATCTAGTTTTTATGTTATAGAGTAGGTGGCTATTTGCTAATGCTCCAGGAATTTCATCAGCATGGGTTTCAGCTGTTTTTAGCGTTCAATGAGGACACATTTTTTTCAAAGGGCTCTTCCACTTTGCCAACAATTAAATGAAAAATAGTAAAATTTTTCTTTTTTTTTGTTTTTTTAGAAAAAAGAAAATATGTAACACATGAGTCATACACAAATAGTTGTAAAGTTTATAACACAAGCTTCTGGGTGTGGTTTGTTTTGTCATTTCAGGTAGGATTTGTGGCTGGGAGCAATGGGCAGCCCCTCCCAGCTCAGTACCTCAACGCTCTGGACAGTGTGATGATCCCCGTCATCCACAGCAGGGGGCGCAAGAGAGGCGATGAGCCCATTGTGATGGAGCTTATCTTCTACATCCTGGAGAACATCACTTAAAGCGCACACGCCCAACTATTACATCTCTTTCACCCTGACCACAGCTGTATCTCCGGCACTCCCCATCAGTGCTGCCATCAGTTTCAGGGCAATAAAAAGCAGCACATTCAAAGGGTAAACCAGACCACATCCAAGGTCTGCATCCATTTCATCCACTCATGAGTAAAGAGAAGTGGTCTGACACTTAGTGGTTTTTCCAATATCACCTCGCCCTGCAACAGACAATCTGGGTACGCATGAAACCTATGATGGACCATCAGATCAGGGCACAGTACCGCACCGTAGTAGCAACTTCATAGCTTGATATCATCCATGTCACGATGTACCATATAAATACCCATATGGAGAATACCTTTAACATGGGAGCTGGATTCAGCCCCACAACCTTAAAGCAAAGAGAAAAAGAGAATGACTTGAACTGCTGTATGTAGTAGATCTGTAGCGATTTGATGCACACTGAATGAATGCATAAAGAATGTTTTCCTACTGGATGTATTTTAATCGATTGCTCATGAAATGTATTGTCAGCCTGGAATTAAACTTGCAACAATGACGGAGTTACTGCCGGTTCATTCATGACTCTCTGCACAACACTTGGTACTTTTACTCACTTGTCATTTTATGACACTATAAGAACTGCTACTTCACCATATTTCAGAGGGTAATTTTGTGCTTTTTACTCGACTACATTTGTTCAACAACTGTAATTACCAGGCTACCTTTCAAATTGAGATTTTGCACACAAAAGACATGATCAGTTTATATATATTGATGGGTAGTTTAATGTCTGACAAGTCAACTTATTTATAGAGCACATTTAAAACAAGAGTTGACCAAAGTGCTTTACAGAGATAGATAATTACAATCAAAAACATAGACATACTGTAGTTATGAAGATCGAGGGGGGAAAATAGATAAAATAAATGATAGAGGGAGAAATAAAAGGAAAAAAGATTAATAAAAACTGTGACCATTTGTGTCTTCATGATGACTATTAAAAAGCTGAGGAAAAGAGATGGGTCTTAAGATGAGTTTAAAAATATCAGTTGAGGAGGGGTTCTGAGAGGCAAATTGTTCCACACATTAGGGCCAACAATGGAAAATACCGATCACCTCTGGATTTTAACTGGAATGAAGAGCAGTGATTGTTCAGCAGATCTGAGGGGTCCAGCGGTAGAAAAGGGAATATGGAGTTCAGAAAGATAAGCTGGTGCCAGTCCAGGCAGAGCTTTCAAAGCAAATAAATTTTCACTGGTAAACAGTGAATAGCGGCCAGTAAAGGGGAGACGTGGTCTCTTCATGGCTCCAGTGAGGAGCCTGACTGCTGCATTTCTGAACCAGGTGCAGGTGAGATAAACTGACTGACGGTTTCCTGTTGCAATATGCATTGCATACAACGCATTTGTAAAGTTAGAATTAGCTTAACTTCAACCAGCTGCAATAATATGCAGCTTACATGGTAATCAGTAATAACAATATATAAACATGACAGGTGCCATTCGCCTGCATAATGAGTACTTTCACTTTTGATACTGCAGGTACATTTTGTTGTCGTATTTTGATATTTCTGTAGGCCTACTTTTACAAAGACTTTGAATGCAGGAGATTTACTTAGGGGTATTTTCAGTATCAGCGTTAGTTTTACTTAAGGATAAAAATACTTCAACCACTGGTTCACACTCAAACTAGAACCATTTTCTGCCCACAAGATCAGTTTCATAAGGCAACTTTTTAAAGAGGTTATTTTTAAGTTGCGTCAAGGTATGCTCAGTGAAGGAAAGGCTGCTGTTGCAGTTTAATTTGACCACAGTATATGTCACTATTTTGCATACTGGATCAATGGTTTATTTAGCTGCAGACTGAATGGATGTAAAACACTTTTTCTTAGAGTACTAATGAACATTTTACCCTGACCCTAATGAACCAGCTGACAGTGGAGTTGGGTGGGTGTGGATCCGGTCTGCAGGATGCCTTCTCTATGCTGCTTACTGAATCTTTAAACAAAGCAGAATGGGTCTCTTGTTTACCTCCTACTTGCTCCACATTCTTGGGATAGTCAAGTCAAGAGGCACAAGCAAGCAAAGCAAATACTTTCCTTCTTTGTTGCAACACAACACAATGTCAGTCTTCCTCAAGACATGACAACTACAACTGAAAACCTTTCAGCTATTTACTCACCGAAGCAACTGGGCTTTGTGTAAATGTGCACACACATACACAAAATACTGACACACAAAATGTATAACAAGATAATTAAAATGGAATTTATTGGCATTTTAATTTTAAATACACAATTTAGAAAGTCTAGAGCATACCAATACAATTAGTTCTTTTTTTGTGTGTGTTGTAAAACTATTTACAAAAAGTATTTTCAAGTTTGATAGAAACTGTACAGTCATCTGTCCACAGGGGGGGCCATGACGACATGGGGGTCAGATAAGTAGTGAGGTAAGTGGGGTGAAAGGCCACCAGTGTGATGTGATACTGAACTAGGAGGTTGTTTGCAACATCAGTGAAGATAACGTTTAGGTAAAAACATCTTCTCTTCATACATTGTGCTCCATAGATGTTCCCCATCTCAAAGAAACAAACAAACCAACTGTGAAAATCATCGACCACGTCATTTCCCCCCGTTTTGCATATAAAACTAAAAGCAGGAAAAGAAACAGCCAAAATTATCTTTGGAATCCGTAGTAGTTTTAACAGGTTCACAGAGTCATTCTTCTTGGGTGTCTCCTTCCAGAGATCCTAGGCCTTCTTCATCTTGCCCATGTGAGAGCTGCCGTTCTCGTGGTGAGCAGAGCCGTTGGTGGATCCATTCTTGATGCTGCTGCCGTTCTCGTGGTGTTTGCCATTCGTGTACACCGCTGTGCCGTTCCGACACTGCTTCATGTCCTGCTTTGGCAACCGCTTACCCTTCACGTAAGCCTGGACCCAGAAGTTGGAGAACAGCACGAAGAAGAAGGTTCCGTACATCCAGATGAGGTGGATAACCATGGGGAACTGGTAGTCGCAGCTGTCCATGAAGTAATACTGCGTGGCGTGAAGAGACACCAGGACAAACTGGGTCTGTTGGGAGGAAACCAGGAAGTGTCACTCAAGCATGTAATATAAACAAATTTACAACAATTTGTCTCTGTGCCTTTGGAGCAAAGGCACTATATTTGGAATTTGACAGAACATGCTCACATGACCACAGCAGTTTAAGACAAAAACTCATTCATGCTACTTTATGTTGTCTGAGAGTGAGACAGTAGTGTGTATATGTACCAGCTGAATGGCAGTCATGTATTTCTTCCACCACAAAAACTTCTGGAAGCGTGGTCCAGCAGCAGCAAGGCCGTAGTAGAAATACATGATGACGTGGACGGTAGAATTCACCATGGCATGGAAGGATCCCATTCCACCTGGAGTAATAATCACAGAAATTAGTCTGACTCAGACCAGTGAAACAAAAACCCTCTGACCTAGCAAGGAATCAAGAGGCCATTGAGGTTTTGTTCAAAGACTCTTGGTTAATCATTTTCTTATGACTAAACAATACAGTAGGTTACAGTTAGCCCGCTCAAGGTTTTTTGAACCAGAAATCAAAGGGTGGCTGTTATATCTGATTGTACAGGTCCAAATGTACACGATCGGTAAGCAGGAACTATCCTATAACCCACCAGCTGCTTTCACCCCTCCATTAATCATTTTCAAACTCTGACAAATTTAGTTAATGTGTACTCACCAGGAGCATAACCAACTCCCCACCACCAGGTCCAAGGCATTAAGGAGTGGTGGAAGATGTGCAGGAAGGTGATCTGGCCGTGCTTTTTCCTCAAAACGAAGAAGATCTGACCAAAAGAGGATATTTTTTTTATTTAAGCCAAACTTTAAAAGACACAAGCTGTGCAGCAAGGCATCAGGTTAAATGGACTGGACTTACTGTGTCGATGAGCTCGATAATCTTGGAGAACCAGAACAGCCAAGCCACTCGGATCATCTAGCAAGGAGATTAAAAGACTTGAGTTAATAGGAGAACCGTTCATTCATTAACAGTAAAGAATTTTATGAGAATTGTATACGTGGACTTACTCGAAGTGCTTGAGGGCTGTCAGAGGTATCGATTGGGTCACATCGCCAGGTATAGGTTGTGGCCCAACCAGACATAAGGAACTAAATGACAACAAGTAAGTCAGTTCATCCAGAAATGTTCAAAATATGAGAAAAGTAAATTCTTTATACATCTTTTAGACAATACATTCTTACTTCATAGACAATGAATATTGACAGTGCCACAAGCATGAAGTTGTAGACTATCATGGCTTCCTTTAGCTGGAAGGGCTTGCGATTGGCCATTATACGAGGTCCCAGGTACAGTACGAAGAACAGGTAGCACAGCAATATTGCGGTCATTGGAATAGGACTCTGCATCAGTGGATATTCCTTCAGCCTGGGATCTACAAAAATAAATAAATAAAATTACAAACAAACAATTGTACAAAATGAACTTTTTGTATTTAGTTATGTAAAATAGCTTACCCAATCCCGCCAAGAGGTAGTCATAGATATCCATGGCATGTGAGCCAATCGCCTGAATCTCCTGAAGCATGTCTGCTGTCTTGTATTGTTGTGAGTGACCCACTTATCTGCAAAAAAAAAAAAAAAACACAACTTAAAAAAGCACTGATAGTTTGTTTTACCTTGCCAAAGCTTTCCACCAAACCCATTACAGGAATTTCAAAACAAGTTCAAAAAGGAAATCACTATTTCAAGAACTATTCAGACCAATCTTGTATGCCAAAAAACAAAGATATACATCTCAGCCATGTCATCTCATGCCCAGGTGTAGACCTTTTGTCTGTAAAAAGGACTAAACTGTAACATTCTTCTTTCCTGTCAATTTTATTCATCTTCTGTCACACCATATCATTGTGCAGCATAACAGTTTAAATGCACAGCAGTTTGCATAGTTTAATGCTTATAAAAGTGATTAACCATTTCTAGACAGCAAATAGATTTAAAAAGAAAATCACCAATAATCTCCTTCAAGGGTAGAAAAAAAAAAATATATAAATTATTATCACGCCTTGAATTCGTCGCTCGTGTCTTGCTAGTGATCGTCCCGTGACCAATAAATGCCTCCAAGGAGGTGCATTGTGACATTTCTTCATTTAGCTGGACTAAAATGCAATTATTGAGCTCATCCCACCCCAACCAAACACCAACCAAGAAAATCCCAGGATGGTTTGCCCCAGCTCCAACCACTCATCAGACATCGCCTGATATCAGAGAGGAGGGGTTACAGGGAACTGGGAGGGCTTCCCTCATCCCACGGTGAGGCGGCACACTATTTGTGTACAGGAGTCAAGCCAGAAGTTAAGACACAATACCCTGTCTACTGACCCTACAGGAGGCATAAAAATAAAAATAAAAAAATAACACAAACAAAAAAAAAGTAAAAGGGAAGTTCCTCATCACTGAACTAAAAACACAAACTGCAGAAACAAGTTCCTCAGCTACCTCAAAGTTCCTCCATGTTGTACAGTAGCCACATTTATTGGATAACTGATTCTATCAGTTCAACTACAAATATGGTAAGCAATGTTTTGCCTGTGGAAAGTGCCATAACATGCAGCATGCATGCAGGAATGTTGCTGTAGTTTTCAGGTCTGGGTATTTGGTGTTTACAAAGGCTTAACCATATCAAGTGTAAACTCTAGCATATTCACAAAGTAGAGGACAGGCAGGGTGCGGTCTCCTCTCACTGCACTGGACCCGGAGGGAGCTTGTGTTTGTTGCCTGTGTTTTCACTGCCCTGAGACTAAAGAACAGCCCTCCTTAAGCCAATATAATTAAAAGCTAATAATTTCTTGCTCAATGTGCAGGGTAGGGAGCAAAGCTCATGCAGCTGCTGCTATGAGAAACGGGAAAACAGTATAAAACAAATACTTTTCATGAGACGTCACAGTATACAGAAAATTACAGATAGGCATTCTGCCAGCAATGAGCTTTGAGCTTTAAAATTTCATAAAAATGCTTCCAGTTATCACAGGATGTCAAACAGGAAGTGTAATTTGAAAGGAAATGCAGGAAATCAGACATGAGGTGTTTTTTCAAGGGCATTTAAGCCTGCAACCACCTCAGTGAAAACTTCAATTGATGTAAAAAACACAATTTTAAAAGTTTTTAGTCCTTTTTGCACAACAAATCAATTGGCCTTAATCTGCCTATGTTAACCTCATTTATGATTAGATTTTTATATAAAAAAGGAGGACAGAGTTTTACCTAGATTCACCTTACTGAATTTCATTATTCTTAATTTCTTAACATTTAAAAGTCAAAATATGTTTAAAGGCAGAGGCTTAACAATGAAAAGCTACAATGAAAACAGATTATATCTCACAAACTGAACATTCTTCTTTCTTTTGTAGATACCCCCTGCAGTTTGTTCACCTCAGGGTTTTTCAGTTGTTAACCACAGGGTTATGTAAACACTGCAGTATCTTTCTGGTCAATCTTCTAGTTAAGCTTGTAGGTGATTGAGTTCAGCATTCCACACCAATTTGTGACAGCCACACTCGACCCAGCTGACTGACTTCCTTCCGTTTGGTGAGGAACTGAAAAAACTGGTGTTTTTGTGCATGTGCGGGCCTCAGTGTTATCACCAGAAGTGCAAATGGTGGTGGTTGTTTGTATAACAAATCAGATACATAACATTTCAGAAAACTCTTACACATAAAGCTGTGGTTGTTTTTGAACCGACGATGAGGCATTTGGTCAGGCGCCTCACATTGCAACAAGAGCACCATCATGTCTGTGGTGAGTGCAAACATCAAGGTGCAGAGTCTGTCTTGTTCTGAGGAAAAATGCTGAACAGTTAAATTGATCAGATGATCATCTGGTCAGGTTAGTGGTAGGACCAATGTTATTGTAACAAAGTGACCTTGAGTTGATAATTTGATTGCAGTAATTTCGAATGTGATGTCCAATCACACCTAAAATTTGAATTCATTATTTGTTCGGAAATTTTATGGAGTTCTTAAAGCTAAAGTTCTCCATTAACTGCCAATTATGTCAGTAATGCATTAAAGTGTGACAGTTTAGACATGAGAACAGATCAGTTTCATGGCACTAAGTGCCACTTTCAGGGGTTGATCAAATTATGTTGCAGACACTGGAACAGTGCAAAATTTGATTATTCAGAAGTCATTTGGGAGATTCTGAAAACTTCATGTGGGAACTACTGTAGTAAAAATGCAACATATGACTCGGTCTGGAGTGGATCTTTTTAATACTGACCAATAGTAAAACTGAATGTGCAAGTCAGGGGGATAGTCTTTTGATCATGACAACACTAAGAAGAAAAAAAACACTATGAAGACCCAGATGAAGATAGAAGTTTAAAGAAATTGAAAATGAAGCCCCTTCCATTCCAGCTTGGTGAAACAACAAAACCTGCCATCGACTGATGAAGCCATTTCACTACTAAACATAAGTTTTACTGCACCTCACTGCTCTGACACCTCTGTACTACTCCTTGCATCTGGTTTGCAATGAGCTCAAACATAATGACACCACCAACTGCTTCTAATCTCCACCAATTAAAGGCCTATGTTTCATCCTCAGAATTTGGACCAGTTGTTAACTGAATCTTGTCACCACTTGTCATAGTTCAGCTATATCAGCAATATTAGCAGCAAGTCAACAAGAGGACAGGAACGTCTTCATAACTGTGAGAGGGGTCCAACAAAGTGTCTGTTGTATTTTTCCCATGATGGAGTGAAGCAATTTAGCTGCAGACACATGACCACTCAAAAACCGGTCTACCTTTAGACAATGACTTCTGTGACTTCCCAGCAGAAATGTACATGATTTACAGCCCTTTGCTATTTGACAAAAATAAAGTTGTTTAATACTTCTACAAAAAAAAGGTGTAACTCTTTCTAATGTCCCACCACAACCATCCACTCATTATAGGCAACCCTGACAATAAGGTGGCTAGTTCACATCTACCAAGGAGATATAACACAGTGGAAAGGGAGGGGGAACATTTCCTATGAGAACCGTGTCAATGAATCATAGGGATGGAAAAAGGGAGCTCACACTCACGAGGTAGGAGTTAATGATGAACAAACTGGAGCAAGAAGGAGGAAGAAAAAAAAAAAAATCACAGCGGAGCAGCCTTTAGTCAAACACATAGTACAGCATCTGTTATAAAAGGACTGCCACGAGAGGACATTTTAAAACAGAACAGCCCGGGATCCTCAAATACCAAAAGAACAGAGACCTTCCCTGAGGAAAAAAGAAAAAAAAAAAAGAAAAAAAAAAAAAAAAAAACACCCTGAGCTGCTCAACATGTGGGCAGGCTTAACACACACACACACACACACACACACACACACACACACACACACAAGTTAGCTCCCCTTTTGTGCAACATTGAGCAACTTACCTTGTTGAGACTAGAAATTTCCCCTTAAATCATCAAAAGCCAGTTTGTGCCTGTGTGGATTCGTCTTTCACAGCCTCTCCTTGAACTAAAAAGGGCAGGCAGGCAGGCAGGCAGGAGGGAGGCAGGCAGGCGGGCAGGCAAGCTGGGGCGGCAGCAGCAGCAAAAAGAGAGAAAAACAGCAGAACAAGGAGAAAGAGAGAGACAGAGAGAGATGGGGTAAGGGAATGAGAAAGTAAACTGACAAAGTGTGACTGGTACAGCAGTCTTCCAGATCCCCACCCTCCCTGACTCATACAGTGGATGAATAACTAGCTCAGAGAAGGAAAGGGAGGGAAGGAGGTCGAGCCAGAGCGCAGAGAGAGAGAGAGAGACAGAGAGAGAGAGACAGAGAGAGAGAGAAAGCACTGTGTGAAAGGCGAGCGTCGAAGACAGAGTACAACTGGGGTGAGAGAGAGATGGCCCCCATTTATACCCACGCTACAAAAACACCCTCAAATAAAATGCGACTGGCTACTTTGTGACCACCGCCCTGACTTCAATAAGTCAGAGTTCCCCCCCCCCCCCGCCCCAACCACCCCTCCCTCCCACCCTCTTACTCTCCTGGACACACCCTCCATCCATGGCAATACATACAAACACACGACTCTGCCCTGCAAGTCCTCTCGGGGGGTGGGCTGATAATATTATTCACAGGCAGCGGGCGAGAAATCAGTGGCGACTCTGTTATCATGAAGGGGGCCATTGTTACGCCTTCACTGGCTCTCTACCCGGCCAACACCCATAAAGCAAAAAATAGCTTCCATTTCTCTCTCTGTGTTGAGAGATAATCAATGTCATGACTAAAATGCCTCAAACAGGAGCAAAAGTGTACGTTCCTTTCAAACTGCAGCACATCAGCTCCCTTCTGGTTTGTCAGCCAAAATTATACATATGATTTCAATTTATGTAGGCTATTATACCGTTTAGAATTGAAATTCTGCTCAATATTTGGCCCAGATCTACAACTTGTTTGCTTCATATACTCCCAAATCTAGCCATCATTATAAATACATCAAGTACACTCAAGCTCAAATGGTCATAAAACGTCAGTGTTTACTCAAGGTTGGATAGTGAAGCTAATGGCAGACAAAAATGATTGTCGCTAAGGAAGACATGACTCATACGATAATGCTTAAAATTCTTCCGAGTGTGACGTAACGAGGTTTCGCTCTCTCTGATAGGAAATCACTTACTCTGATCTTACAGTCACACCCAACTGTTTGAAAGAGGAACAAATTATAATGATAGTAATGGTAGTTGTTATGTTTTTCTGCACACAGTATAATTTCAGTCTTGTCAGCAAGTACATGGTCGATGCAGGGAAGAATGCATGGGGCAACCTTGTTGTTTCATTCATCATTTCTTCAAGTATAAGAATATAGGGATGTAGCTACTACTGCTGTCTCATCAAAACTGCACACAATGACTTAAACATGAATTTCAAAGATCAAGTCACAGATTTGTCATCAATGTGCAAGACAACGTTCACTCTTGCAGACCAATACAGATGTAAATTAGCCTTGCAAAGCTAACCCATGCTCATAAAATGTAGCTTTGGAAGGCTTATAAGTAAAAAACAAAAACAGCAATAAGAACATCTTTAAATGCTATTAAAAGCATATTGTGAATAATGTTAATAAAACAAGATTTTGGCTGTTCAAATTACTGATTGTAGGTGATCTTGTCATTGAAAATGCCCTCCTCAGTGTTGCATTGTAGCTGAGACTGACTGGGCTGGTTTTACTCGTCACTGGCCTTGAGGGCATTGGGGGGTGGGGTGGGGAGCTGACACTCCAGTCCATTTCAGCCCCTCCCCCAAATACCGAAACACACCTGACAACAAAGTAGATCGTGGTTCTCGTCTATCTTTGCTGACAGCTCCATTTCAAAAACGATAGTCATCTTGCCCTGTGACACTAACACCTATTCCCACCTTGCATAAGCAGCAATGCCAGAAACTGAGGAAAGATGGATGCGGAAATGCCAATGATGGTGGTTTACAAAAGCAGTTAACTCTGTGACTACTGATATGGTTGACTTCTGAAACGTGATAGTCATCACACCTGTCCACATTCAGACTTTGCCAATCTGTGACTGAACGAGGACCAGTTAAACCAAAACAAACCATTGGCAGTCATGTAAAAAAAGTAAAAGTGTTTTTGTTTTTTTGTTTTTTTTAACTAGCACAGGTAATTCACCCGTTGTAACTCTACTTGAGTAAAAGTCTATTTACTGTCAAAGACAGAAGTTTTTGACAGCAAAGATTATTCGATTATCAAAATAGTTGTTGATTAATGTTCTGTAGATTGACTAATTGACTAATCGTTGCAACTGTATAACAAAATGAATGTTAACTTGCTGGTTCCCCTTGTGATTGTTGGATGTATTTGCCAGATGATGGATACCTTCAAAATTTCTCAAACTTTACATTCAAAACTCCTCATCTTAACAACTGCAAATGGAAGATAAAAGGATGGAGCAACTTCTAAACAAATATATCTAGAGAGGCATGAATTCATTAATCATTATATGAATATTGATTGATTTATCATCCACTGCATGGACGACATTTTAAGACAAAGTAGAAATACTTAATTTTCAGTTTTCATAGGGCTTTAGCAGCAGTGTAGAGTATGAATAGTGTAAATCTTTCACATTTTATAAAGCAATTACACACACTCAGGAGAACAAGTCAGTAAAATTCCAGACTAGACACGTGTTGTACGTGGATACACCCCGTTTCCGGGGCTCTGTGCCAAACTAAATACATCTTGTCATTTTAGATTACAAGTCAATTCATTACAACTACTAAGTGATCGCACATCTATAAACTTCAACTTGAAATGCATCGAATCAAGTCACATCTGTTGGATGTGAATTTAAAGTGTGTTTGGCAAGCTGCTATAGCTTAATAACATTAAATTACACTTAAATCAATGCAGTATAATGAGAGATACTGCAGAGAGTGAAAACTCAGGATACATTCAAGTGTGCGCAGCAAATGCATTAAGAGCAGTGAGCACAAGTGTCCCAGAATATCCACCAGCATGTCTCACACTGGTGCGAGGAGTCTGACTTTGCTGCCAAGGCCTTTGTCGCTGTACACATCTCAGTTCGTGCTATGCCACGTGAAACCCTCCAGTGCAGCATACGTAGGTGAGCACGGATTAAATCTGGTCTGTAACGTCAGATTATTGAGGTATGGCCTTAAGATGAATATCTTATTATTGGTGGTTCCAGACAACATTCTGCCCAGTAGATGTTTTTTTTTTTTTTTGCAATGGTCATCTACCACAGGAGATTTTTATTACAGTTCCACAACAAGTCAGCAGAAAAGGGTGAACTCCAAGTCTTGAATGGAGGCACCATCATTCCAGAAGAATTTCGTACTCTACCAGAGAGTGAATGCCAAAGCTACAACAGATAAAAATCAGCTAAGTGACTACTAGTCTCACATGGCAAAAACAGTAACTCACATTCCTATCAGGCCAATGGGATGACAATCTGACTTGAGAGAAAACAAAGGCATTAGTCACTCGGAGTGCTGTTCCTGGCCCAGAGGGACAACACTGTCACCTGAGGCCCATGTTTTCTCAGTCCAGATACGTCTGACATAAACTGTGTCTCAAGATTACAACCAAGATAAAATAAGCTTTACTGAAACAAAACAAAACAAGCTAGTCTCATTCCACACTGGTTACAACTCCATCTCTTCCAAACTTGTCCTGCCGCCTTGTCATCGAAGGCAGCTTTAAAAACTACTGGATCATATAACTCATTCAAAACGTGTCCAGCACATGCTTAGGTATGTGCTATGATGACATATTTGTCAAAAGTAGGAGAAGCCATACAAGGTTTACTCCAGCCTCAGCCTCAGGTACTATTGCTCAACAAAACAGGGTCAAGTTAAAAAAAGGCTGGAACATAAAATACAAACTGGTCTGGACTAGTAAGGGTCGTCAGCAGGGTGCGGCTGAGAGGGGTGTGAACACAAAGACATCTGCCTAGTTGGACACATGAGCGAGCACACAAAACAATATATTAATGATTTAATATCACTGGTGGATATAAGCTTAAATATTTTGGCAGACATGCAAAGAGAAATTACTGCAAAGTGTTTTATAAGCCAAAATTTTATGTATATTTGACCTTATTTTTCTGGATTTAAGTTCAATACTTTTGTAATATTTGTGTTTTTTGGTTTATTTGTTTATAATAACTGAATTTTCAGTAAGTGTAAAACTTCAGAATATATATCTGCTGTCACTGTCAGTTTTGTTAGTTATTTAACAGCTTTAATACAGCATCATCATCAGATTTGTCACAGTTCAGTAAGCAAATTAAAAACATATTTTAAATATTTGTGTTGCGTTTGTGAGAAACACTTCTGACCAATTTTAAGACTAAACTATCAAAGCAGCCTCAAAAATCCAGTATTATACAATATTGTTGCAGTGACGCAATACTCAGTTAAAACATTATTCATTAACGTATGCTTATTAGGTTCACAAAACACTGAAAGAAGTGGCGATAACTTCCATCCAAAACTTCCAATAGACCGTTGAATAACTAAGCTATTCCATTTTTAGTAAATATTTTGGTTGTTGTGCCACTCTTTAAGAAGAAATGTAACAGGATAAATTCTGCATCTCTGCTCTATAACTTTTTTTTTTTTTTTTTTTTTTTTTTTTTATATAAAGCACCTTTTGTTGCACCTAAATATTTTAAAGAAAAAAAAAAGCATGAGCAGGGGGGGTGAATTGTAAATTGCATAATAAGAAAGCGTTTCATCTTATGCATGTCAAACATCTGGATTTCATTTCAATGAGCAGTCAATCCACCTAACCCTCATAGCTATGAATATGCCCGCTGGTTTCCAGCGATGCATGGCTGATTTATGACATAATAAAAAAAAAATACCTGAGTCTCCATGATAAACTAATTAGTACAGTTAATCCGTTTTAAAAACAATTTAACAGACTTTAATAACTAAATACTCTGATGGTAATAACTGTTATCCGGAACAGAAGAATGTCGCTGAACTTGCCTCGAGAGTGACATGTTTACACCGTCTACTCCTTCATTGTGTTTGTGTAAGGGTGGGTGGGTGGTGGTGGGGCAGCAGTATCGCCCCTACCTGCCAGTATTCTACTCACGCCCCTCCCCGTCCCCTCTGCAGGTCTCACCGACGACTCAGATTTCTGAAACTTTCCACAGATAACAATAGAGCATCGAGTCCAAATGAATGAACTCAAACAACTGCAGCTCAGCAGGTGCAGGTGACGCAAGGAATTTGCATAGTGGCATCCTTCAGTCTGTGTCCGCACACTGATGTTTAACAGACGGAGCTGCAATATTATGGATTTCCACCATAGTGAAAGACAAAAAGTAACAAGCTCTGACTTGAGCAATGTGTTAATTATCCCTCCGTCTTGGTAATCTGAGAGATTTCCAAGCAAACCTATAGACACAGAGGAAGTAGTAATAGGGATTGTTGGGAGGGTCCTGCTCAAAAACAAGCAATCACTTAACTAAACTTAATAGAACTTTGACATGTGGACTATCTGAGCTATAACTGCAGAAAACTACATACACACACACACACGCAAGTTTGTATTTAGTGCAAACATATACTATTACCACCCAACCTGAAACTGGATTGCTCTGACGATATAAAGTTCATAAACTTTTTCCCAAGTTTATGTTTTCAAATCAGTGAACACTTGACTGTGCTTCTCCCGAGGTGGAATGATGCACATCTGTTAGTGACATAAGGCAGCATATTGATTACTGGTTTCACATCTGTGCTAGAACATCCAGTCCAATTATAACATGTTTCATTTTATCTTTTCCCACTAGCACCCATTAGCTAAGAAGTGTTTTTTTTTTTTTTTTTTTTTCCCTTTCCCCACTCGAGAGTGTGCCCTTGTAGATGGGAGAGCATGCTAAAACTCATCAACAACTTCAGACTTGATAAATGGGGCAAGTGCAAAACAGACCTGGCAGACCGGTTGGGATTACGCAACACTTTACAACGACTGGAATGACACTCTCCATGTCTTTCAAGAATACCTCAGATGCTACTATGACAAGAACTTCCACTGTGATACTTTCAAACATGTAAAACCGTAGTAAATATTCAACTGCAATTTTCTGATACAACTCTTATGCAACAGAGAGAAATAATGACCAGTTGTGCAAATGTCTGCTATGCAATTGAGTTGTTTTACAATTCTAGCTGTTTAACAGCACGTGGGAAAAAGCAAGCAGATATTAAAGATCAAAAACAGAAAAGGAAAAGTAATAATTAAATCTGAAAAGAACAAACAAATTATCACTGATGAAAAAAAAACAAAAAAACATTGTAGCCACACAAGCTGCACAAACTGCTGACTTTACTTTTTACCCTTGAACTGTTTACATGAGAACAAGTTAAACCACGTTACAGCTATTTAGAAGCTGCACTAGTGCATATTTAAACAACCTAAAAACTATACAGCTGGTAATATTTTAAAACAGTACATGGGAAAGCAATGCAAGTCTAGTTTCTCTGGTTCAGAAGTTTGATGAATTCTTTGCTATATACTCTTTACATAGATTTATATTGGGCAAGTGATGTCGGAGGTATAACCAAAATCTTAACAGCAACTGGGGCATTTTAATTGATACTGTATAGGTGAAGATGATTGCTCTGTGTGGGTTTAATGTTGAAGTTCTGCCCACACCTCCACCAATGACATCAAAGCAAATGTTTTCAACCAGACAAACTGTGCCTGAGCGGTCAATGATAATAGACAACTTCACACTTCTTCCTGTCTAACCTTTCTGTGAGAGGAACAGATTTAAGACAGTTGGTGGGGGTTTGGGTGGAACTGAAAGTTGTACTAGATGAGATTTATGCTACAACTGACTCCTTAACTGGCATTCAGCATTTCATTTGGGCAAATGTTGTGAATGTCAAAGTTGTTCAAATAGTAACCTCTCACTCCCACTTAGTGTGAAAATTCGGTGCTAAATTATAAGATCAGAGCTGCTACAAGCTTTCTGTAGATAAATCTTGTAACATAAAAATCATGAAAACTTAATTTTCATGGGTCTCAAGTGAACCGACAACTTTCAGATCCAGTGTGACCATTTTAGTTTGCCAGAGGCCATCAGCATGGAGCCACAAGCTTGAAATGATGAGGAACACTGAAGAAGACCCGATCATAAACTGTCAAAAAGTCTTCAATGACACTTACATGCTTCGTCTCTGAAATGTAACATGATGTTTTCAATGAGGATCCTTTAAACTTCAGACTGTCTGGGAATACAATATGCATGCGGTAATGGAAAAGTGAATGACCAACATTTTACTACAGCTACTGAGCGACCAACAGAAGGCTGTGGTCAACTGTGAAGTTTGAGTGCTGGTTTAACACACCCAAGTCAGCCTGCATTTCCATTGTATGTTGATAAGAGACTTTTAATATCAGTTCTCCTCTTGCCTTAAATGCGAGTCCTTCAGAGTAACTGTTGACATTGGAGGCTGATGCAGAGATAATAACATGCAACGTTGAGGCGTTAACAGTCACAGTGCTGCTCTACTGTTTACATTGTTATCAGAAATACACCTGGGCCAGTTAACCTTGAGGCCCTTTGTCTTACACACACACAGTTGTTAGCGACCGTTAATGTTTACATGTCTACATAGAGTCAGTGATCCATACACCTTAGGAGACGGTCATGTGGGAACAAAAGCATCAATGAGGGCCTGCTAGTACAAGACTTGATGATGACTCAGATGATGCTCACTTTTTTAGCTTCAACAGTAAACTTGCCCCATAGTGCATAAATGAGATGTGGTTCAAAACCGTTTTGTCTTTCAATAAGAATGATAAAAATGTGCCAAGACTAACAAGGGCTGGGAAATATATCGATATCGAGGTATGTGGTCAAAAATATAGTGACATTTGATTTTGTCACCCAGCCCTTACTAACACTGCTGCATCCAGTAATAGGGACAGAGGACAAAATGATCACAGAATTTGTCAGGAACGTTATCTTGATATCAAACGTTGGTGTTAATATTTACCCAAGTATTCAGATTTACATGATAAAAGTTCAACTTCTGTTCAGTGAGTCAGCGTTTTAGAACAAAATCTTAAAAAAAAAAAAAAGTTATGGACTACGTAGCCTACATGCTGTGGCAGATTTGAGATACGAGATTAGGGCTGCAACTATTAATCTGTCGATGAAATACTCGAAAAAATAAGACAAAAGTGATAAATGCCTGTTAATTTCTTAAAGCTCATGGCGACATCTTCAAATGTCTTGTTTTATCAAAAACATAAAGATATTCTATTTATGATCATGTATGACTCAGAAAAGCTTAAAATCCTGACATGTTAGAAACTGCGACCTGCAAACTTTTAGCATTTTTGCTTGACAAATAAACGATTATTCGATTATCAAAATACTTGCTTGATAAATTTTCTGTCAGTCGACTAATCGATTAATTGGCTGATCGATGCATCCCTATAGGAGATTATGTCAGAAGACAACAATTAGATACCATGAACAATATTAATCCTGACCCAGCCTTCTTGAGCCGGTGACCTCAATAACCTCTCCGAATACCTTCTTTGGCAGGTTCTCTTCATGCTGAAAACAAGCATGTTTCAAGGTAAGCCCCCTTGGAAAAACCAAATCAATCATTAGTCATCATTATGTTAAACATCCTCACTTTGTTGCCACTTGTGGATTCAGTTTCAACATGAGTTAAAACAGATTCCACCCAGACTAAACAACATGCGGACATAGACTTACCACAGGAAGTAGAATGGCGCTTAACAACATACCTACAGCAGACACTATCTGTCTTTAAATGTGCTCCTTGGCTCCTTAGACTCAGTCACCAATTTGTGCCCATCTCGTAAAACAAAAAGCCACAAACTGAAGCTGTCAAGAGTCTGAGACAAGTTATTGGACCCGTATGAACCGTTAGGCACAGTTATAACATATTTGGCCAGCAGGTACAGTAAGTTTCACTTTTGATCAGTAAAAGGTGGAACAACATTTGCTATAATTCACACCTACTGAACATGAATACACGTATCGCTATGTCCTCAAACACCTCTTATCAGATGTATGACAGCATAAATCAACAAAGAGAGGACAGTCAACAGGACCATCTGCCTTCAAAGTGCAGAGTAACAATACTCTCTGTGAGGAGGGAGCCTGGCTGTCAATGAGCTCTTTGTCCGCAGCACAGGTGCAATTAATGATGAGATACAGGATCATAAAAGGCCCGAACAGAGCTGTAACTAACCTAATTAGTATGCAAACTGAATCTCTAAACACACGTTTTCAAGGAAGACACATTTTGGCACAGCACACGACACGAGGTGAGGGGTGACTCAGGCTACTTAAATTCTCTTAAAAAAAACAAAAAACAAAAAAAAACCTACTCTCATTTTACAGTCTAGAATAAGTGTTTTATTAGTATAAGATATTCTACTTATATAGACAGACAACAAAAAAACACCTGAATGAGTATATCGCTGCGTAAAAATTACCAGAGCGCGCCTCCATCTCTCCCCGCCTCCCCTCCCAAAAAAGGTATAAACGCATCTGAAGTTAAACCTCATTGACGTATTAAGTCAACATTTGGCAAACTGTTAAACTATGTAAGAACAGTTTCAGAAGTTACTTACTTGTGCTGAAATAAACGCGCCGAGACTGTCGAAGGCAGGTAGGTAATACGGCTCAGCGCGTGTTTGAAGTTAGCTCCGCTTCCTCTTCCTCTCCGCTTAAATCTTCCTCCTGACCCAACCCTGAGATGGAGCTGGAAAAAGGTGGAGTCATCTCTACACTGCTGTGAGATGGTCGCCCAATATGGACGTAATCAAGTGACTGTATCGGATGCCAGTCATCGCCGAGTCGAAATCGGTCCGTGCTGCTGTGAATTGATTACTGATGCGCGCTCATCCCAATAAAAGTGATAATTAGCTCTGAGTAGGGAGTGGAGCCGTTATATAGTGGTTTATATTATTACACTCCTAATAGTAAATGAACACAGATATGCTGTCAAGAAAGTGATATTTATAGAGTTTTTAGTTTATTACGGTTTATTTAGTCTAACCTTAGGAAAGGGAGGACATTAAACACACAACTAGAAAAATGTCACGAATAACATATTGAAGTGCAATTATAGAGAGAGCAAAGATGCAACAGTCCAGGTAAGTGGGGTGATATCATATAACAAAAAAATATAATAAATACCTAAATTATCATGTTAAAACTAGTCTTTGCATCTGCAATATATACGATAATACAATGAGATAGAAAGCACATCTGAGCTTCCTGTTGCCATGTTTCCTGCTATTGTTTTAACAGCCTTTATCTTCCTCAGAGAGGAGAGGTAATAATTCACTCAACAGTATCATCATTCTGTGGTTTAATATCAATGAATGACAGAACTGATCCCGAAAAAAGATAAGGGTCTCCTTATGCGTCTGTCAAACAACAGAAACCAGATGTTTTACATAGTACACGCTATATAAACCATGCCTCAGCTCAGGTATGTGTTTAGTGCTCAGTATGTTATGTAACACATTTTAAATTAAATACAAAAAGGATATGATGCTGGTTATTTCATGCAATCCGAGTGTTGCAACCTGTTGAGGGGAAGTGGTTTGGATACTCAGCTGACCTCAGGCTGTTTCTAGTGAGCTTCACACCTCTGAAAATGGACCATCTGTATTGAGCCTGCAGCAATGTTGTAGCACAAGGTGTAGAGACATCTACGAAGCTTGTGTGATCATAAATCATCCACCTGTGTGGTAGTAAATTGTCCACCTGCTGCTCTAAGTGCAGGGCCTTCTTTCATCTGGGGCCCCGAAGGTGACCTTTCAAACTAGAGGGGACAACTCCTCCTCCACCATCAATAATCTTTGGATAGTTTCAGTACAGACATGACACATATTTCAACACAGAAATGCACAGAAGTGTTCTAATAATCCAAACAAAGAATTGACAATAAAATTCAAGAATTTGGTGTCTGATTCAGCTATATTAGTAAAATATGTACCTTATATAAATATAAATAATATAATGTGACTTTTTCAAATTTAACATAATGACCTTTTTTACAGTTCAGACCCTACTTTGCCCAAATCAACAGGTACAACTGTTTCATTAAACTTTGTGGGGGTTTTTGGAAGCTTTGTGAGGAATTTGTGGGGCCAGTTTAAGTGCTCAAAGTGACATGCATCATGTTTTTGGTGAATGATGACAGATCACTGAGTGACAATTAAAGGTAAAAGAAGGCCCGACTTGTTGCACTTCCTCTTGAGTCACATTTCTGGTTACTGACAGTAACACTCAGACTAAAACTAGAGCATAGGGCAGCAGCAAACCGCGCATGTGTTTCCTGTGTAGGCCTATGTCATCACTGTTGGGACTTTCTGAAATGTCTACATACATTAGTATCTATACACTTCATACTGTTTTCTTTTTATCTTTATTTTGGCCTTTTTGGTAAGATCTTCTATTATTGTTTATATATATGAGAAAAAATAATTCCTAAACATTTTAAGACAGTGGCCTCAACACTTTAAATTGAGTTTGGAAAGTAAGACTGATGCTAACTATTGCAAACAACTCAGTACTGCAATCTGACTACTGCCACTTAGACCTACTGTTTGTCAATTTAATTTAAATGTAACACATTAAACAAAGATTTTTTTTCCCCACATTGCTGATCAGTGAACGATATTTAATCACCATTTAGACCAAAATCACTGCCAACCCTGTGTCAAAAAATATATTTCTATAGTCTCACAATGTAAATGTTTTTGACACATGAAGGCATGTTATTGAATATATTTTTAAATATTATTGAATATATTTTTAAATATTATTGAATATATTTTTTTTTAAATATTATTGAATATCTTGTATATTTTATATCTTAAAAAAGGGGGTATTTCACTTATTGATTAATTATGACGCTTTGTACTCATTGATAACCTTGAGTATAAAATGTCATAGTAACAGTTATAGTGACCCCAAGTGGTTATGATGGGTTACTGCAACTCAGAACAACTTTTTTTTGGTCTATTTTCTTTTTATTTAAGCTTCCAGTAACCATTGAGTGGTATATGAAAAAAACAAGAAATATATATATATATGCATATACACACATGCAGTATATATACATACCTATATATGTATACATAGTACACACACATGCATTTATACACACACATATGCACATATATAGAGACAAATTTCTACATTTGAAAAACCAATAAAAGAAAAAGAAAAACAACTTGAATAATATTTATGCCACTGGGGATAGGTCTTAGGTTAAGTCTTCCTATGTTCTGCTCTTCATATGCAGTCAAACAACTCCAACTTTCTTCATATTCCAAAAAAAGAGGAACACCATCAATAGCATCTGCTCCTTGCAAATAATACTTTCTAGCTTCATAATATACAAAACAGATGAAAATTCCTCCAAGAAATATCAAACATCTTGCAATAAAGGTCAGGAAAGCAATAAAATCTAATTTATGTCTGGTAGAGCTGCTGCTTCAGGGATGATCCCAAAAAGAGGAGTAATAGATGATATATGGATTTAGGAATCTCACCACCTCGACTTAACTATTGGCTTGATTGCTGGTCTAAACATTTTGGGAATGTTCAGATCAGGATTCAAACTGAAGCTGGGTAAGATATTTTGATCCTGGCTAAAACAAATGTATAAATCTAGTTCTGGTTGTCTGCCCTGCTGGCTTTTGATGTGGTTACTCTAATTCAGAAACAGTTATCTACCAACCTGCAACTGTAGCATCTACACATCCAAATGTCTACAGCTTTGTTCTTTTAACTCTTACATACTGTTCATTTGCTGACCCTTCACAGTATCACATCATAATTAGTCTTTACACCTAACTTCTGAACGACAAATCTATTTTTCAGTCATAAATACTTTATCAGTCATTAATAAATGGGTGATTAATCATTAATGAAGCTTTCAGAGGGCAGAGAGAGTGTATTCTCTAGGTTTTACACTATTTGTTTATGGAGAAAAAACAACCACATGATATAATGGACCTTACATAAAACAGGAGAACATTTTTTTAATGTTGAGTTTGTAATTTATGGATCAAATTTAACCCAAAACACCCCCTATGTACAATATATCAGCTGCACAAAAATTAATTTTAAAAATATTTCTATTTTTGAATATTCTGGGTCACTATAGGAAAAGTTATAAAATTTTTAGGCCAAAAGAATGGCGTTTAGGGTGTTTTTATTGCTCTTAAATGTAAAAATGGGTCAAATTTGACCTGCAAAATTATGTAAGGGTTAGATGAAAATCGTATAATTAAGCTCAATCTATGTGATCCCCCTGCGGCAAATCTTAACATTTGAACCTGAAACTTGCTTTCACTTTAAATGAGACTTTATCTCATCCTACTGCAATGTTATCACTCCCAAACTGAGGCAAATTATATCCACAAAGATTCTAGTCAGCTTCTTTTTTGCAGGTTGTGTGTCATTAAACAGCAGAGAAACAGACATCCTCTGCATTTTAGTGGCACCCATTCACCTTCAAGACAAATGGAGCAGTCAGGGCAGCTATCATAAGAGCACTCAACCCTCAAGGGAATAGACTGTCCCAGTCAAATATGCCTTGTTTGTTCATGATTTGAAGGCAGATTCCTCTCAGTGTTTTGCGGAGATTTTTTTGGCAAGTAGCACTTCTATTTAGGGGTGAGTTGACTTCAGTGACAATATCTTAAAAAGGCCAAGAATTCAAATGATATGTTATTTACAAAAAAAAAAAAAAAAAGAGCAGCATGGACTGCCAAACATCCAGAAACGTTTGTGGGATCGTTCTGCTCCTTCTGTGCTATATGTGGCTTAAGAGGAGGGGTTGTTTTCTCAGGACCTTTACCAGAGGGGGCCGGGCTTCAGTGGGACAAGTGGGCCGGCTGGTCTGCCTACAGGATGAGAAGAAAGGAAAACAAATGGAAAAGAAGGAGTGGGGGTTTGGAAAGGCCTTTTCCAACCCTTCTACTCTTTCAATTTATAGGTCGACCATACACACACCCACATTCAGGCACACACACACATAGACAGCAGCAGCAGAGCCTAGCAGACAAAGTCAGGATGTGACATCATCCACAGGAAGAGAAGCCAAACAACTTTTTCTCTCCTTTACTGTGTTGTCTGTGCTGTGCTGTGCTGCTGAGTGAAGTTGGAGCCTCTCGGTCTGTTAGTGGCCGGCAGAGAGGGAGAGGATCCAGAGGAGCGAGAGGGGGTAGAGCAGCGGGAGCAGGGAGTTTAAAGTCAACGGGTCCGACTCCTGAATCCTCTCTGCCCTTCCCACAACTTTCTACCGCATTCCAGACCCTCCGCTGTAGGATATCAGCCAGGTACAGTGGAGACAGCTTTTTCCATTCTGTAATCTCTGGTTTTATCATCTCCCTCAGACTCTTCCATTTGTTCTTTAAGATTTTTCTTACTTTTTTTCCTATTGTGTCTTGAAGAAAGAACTCTTTTTAGTTTGCAGAGTAAAAGGCAAATTCCATAAAAACCATGAAAGTATGCATGGAGGGTCTGCTAGCCTCAGTACATGATTAGACATGCTTCAGCCTGAGGCTGTTGAGGCATGCAGAGAGACATAAAGGGATCCAAATTAAAGTATAGATCTACCCCACATGCTGTCATCTTTTGTGTAAAGCATTGATGTCTTTGATAACTGACTGTGTTCAAGCTTTATGTTTGGGTGAAACTGAGTTTCCTTGAGTATCATGAGGAGTGAATGAGGCACTGTAACTATGAGCCTTCCTCAGAAGCCCTTTTGTTATGGACGCATTCAGAGCTATCTCATGACCACGTATTCATGCTCCTCCAGTGGTGAGTTTTGAACTGAGATCAGGCAGACAGTGAAAGCTAATGGAAAGAAAAGAACAGCTCTTGCACATCAAATGCTGTCTGCATTTTGAATCATCATGGTTACCCCAGTTTTACTCAAAGAGCAGACAGAACTCAGCAAAACTATTCCTTTAGAAACTTTGTGAGTTTCCTGAAATGAGTTTCTCAGTCAACAAAACTTCAGATTGCAGACGCCCCTGTCAGTACTCACAATGTGGATAAATGTGATGATGCAGAGACAGAAACTTCTGCTAATTTGAGGTACAGAGAAACAGCCACAGGAAATGTTGAGATCAACAGTTCAAAATGGGACTCGGGACACAAATGCGGATATAGTATCATATTGCAACCACAGTCACTTGAATGTGACTGCAGTGTCAAATCTGTGGAGGCAACATATACTGTAATCCTTCAAAGTATGGAAACTGTCTAATACAATGAAATGTAACCCTGACTATTCTGTGACATACCCAGAGTGTATTTCTTTAGAGCAAGAAACTGTGAATTATAACTTGACTTGAACTTATTTTGTCATAATAAACTACTGAGTTATCAGTTAACAATTATGTTTTATTATCATAACAATCAAGATCCCATTTATTAAGGTCCTGCTCCTAATCAGTATATATAACCTGCCAGATGGCTAATAGCTAACACCTGTTAATAATTTATTGGTTGTTCAATGCACAGGACATATTTGAAAGATGGAGAAAGTCTTTGTTTTTTATCAGTTGTTTCATTCAGTTTAACACCACTGAACAGCCAACTTTTCAAACTTACCCTTTTGTTCTGAATGAGAGTCAAATGAAAGCAGTATACAATGGACATTTTCTCTCACAATGTCTCCCAGCACTGTTTCAGAATGACATTCATTTTCTCAGTTATCCTTGACTCTCCACTGGTTTGATTTTTACTACAACAGAGTGAAACTGCTGCTATTGTTGTCACTGTGTGCCACTGAAAATCTTGTGATAAGGTCATTTTAGTCTTGCAGAGCAGTGGAGGCAATAATTGCACATTTGTAACAGAATTACATTAAAATCATATTATATGGCAGAAAAATAATGTACAGTCTGTACTGTATTTAAGCCTACATGAGTCATTTAACATAATAAATAAAGTTCTTTAAAATATTTAACTTGTGAATTTTGCTAACAGGCCTCCTTCATAGTTTTTATGACAGACAAATAAAACCCCCTTTTGTACACAACCTGACAATGATATGTATGGTTTGGAGTTACAGCTTTGATGTTCAAACAATTTTTGCTCATCCTGGACTAAAGCAGTGGACTAACAGGAAAGGAATAAGCCTATGACTTCTCTTGTTGTTCTGTTTCACAGAGACGCCCCACCATTTGAAAACAAGAGCTCCCTACAATCTTTACATGACAGACGCTGACCCCCTGTGACCTGATTTCATAGCTGAGACCAGCCTGGCCCTCTCTCAGGAAGGTCACATTTTATCAAACTCCAAACAAATTATTATCCTGGAGAGCTTATTCTCCCCTTATCTGAGGGGAAACGACTGAGTCAATGGCGCTGTGTCTTGGACAAGTCTTCAGCAAAGACAAAACATTCAGGCCCAGGAAGCGGTTCGAGCCTGGCACTCAGCGTTTTGAACTCTACAAGAAGGCCCAGGCCTCACTCAAGTCTGGTTTGGACCTGAGGAAAGTGGTCCAGCTGCCGGACGGTGAGAACATCAATGACTGGATTGCTGTGCATGTGGTGGATTTCTTTAACAGAATCAACCTGATCTATGGCACTGTTAGCGAGTACTGCACCGAGCGCACGTGTCCCATCATGTCAGGGGGTCTGCGGTACGAGTACAGGTGGCAGGACGGCGACGACTACAAGAAACCCACCAAGCTGCCTGCTCTCAAGTACATGAACCTGCTGATGGACTGGATAGAGTCGCTCATCAATAACGAGGACATCTTCCCCACCAGAGTAGGTGTGTGAGGAGTCTACAAATGAGGGTGTCAGACTATTATTGAGTGTGTAACCTTATACATGATTGAGTCCTGCCTGCACTGCATCAATGCTGAAGTGTCAGCTGAGAGTGTTGTGCTGTTCTCCCTCATTAAGATCTCAAATGGGATGATGAAGGTTCAAGCAGAGGTTAATTAAACAGTAAGGTTGACATTTAGAATAGATTGAATGGGTGACTGTGGTGTTACTTTATCACACCATCAGATTTGACAATCAGCATTCATTAGAGGTGAGAATTTCATGCATAATGGAGGAGTGTGCTTGGCAGTGGTATGTGGATCAGTTGTTAGCACTGACACCAAAATGGCCCTGTGTTTGGATCCAACAGGGGCCTCTCTGTGTGGATTTTGCATGACTTTCCTCTGAGAGCTCTGGTTTCTTCCAGTAGTCTATAGACATGCTAGTTAAATGAAGTTGAAATGAAAATGTCCCATAGTTGTGAATGTGTTGCTTTAAAAAAAACATTTTTTTTAGCCCTTTTGATAGTTTTGAGTTCTTTCAGGGTGGTTCACTGCCTTTTGCTCAATTTGTGCACAATCCTCCATGGCCCCGAGCAGGAATAAGAGAGGACAGGAAAATGGATTAAAGGATAGGTTCACAGTTTTTCAGGTCTGTCTTAGAACAACAGTCAGTTGCCCAAACTAACATTGACAGATGTTTTTTTTACGCTGTAATCATTCCTCTTGTTCATACTGGCCTTTAGAAGAGCTCCTCCAAATGTGCTTACAATGTAAGTGATGGAGGACAAAATCCACAGTCCTTGTTTCAAGCAAAAATGTATTTAAAAGTTTATCTAAAGATAATATGAGGCTTCAGCCATCTGAGTTAGTCAAATAGAGTGGATATCTTCCACATTTAGTGTTTTGTGTCTTGATGGACAGTGTTTTCCTGTTCAGCTGCACTGGAAGGATCTTAACAAAAAGAGGAAATATGGCACTAAAAAGACAGTAATTTTGTAAGATGTTGACTTGTTGACTAATTTGAATGGCGTAAGCTTCATTTTTAGCTTCAGATAAGCTTTTTAATACATTTTTGTGCAGAGGGAGGCTTGTGGATTTTGTCACCCATCACTTACATTAAAAGCGCATTATGAAGAGATCTTCTAATGGTCAGTGTGAACAGAAGGAATGATTACAGCAAGAAAAACATGTGTCAATGTTCATTGGGGCACCTGAGTATTGTTTTACGACAGACTTGAAAAACTTAGAACTTATCCTTTAATAGAATGAGAATTAGACCTGCAAAGATGTGCTCTACTGCACCTAAATATATAAAACAGAACATTTCAGCCACAATAGACCTCCGCCAGTTCTCCAACACAAAGCATAGAGGCCCCTTTAAGACTGACTGAGGCCATCTGCAACTGAAATGTTGTGTTTTTACATATTTTGTAATAAAGGTGCAGTGGTGTACTGTGTTACAGCTCATGTTTTCTCTTTCATGCCCACTTTTATCAAAGCTGCGCCTTAAAAAAGGTTGTACTTGGACTGACACATATTGTCCATGCAAATCAGATTTTATTATCAGACATTTTCAGATACTGACTACAGTACTCAAAGATTGATGTTGAGGAAGTATCACATTACATACAGAATATTGCTATTATATCTGCTGAATGATGGGTTTAAATTATAGAAAATTATTACATTTTCATCTAAGATCTAATCAAATAGTTTTTCAGGTGGGAGTCACCTAATCTCTCTAACAACTTTTTCCCTTTCTTCACTGCAGGTGTTCCTTTCCCCAAGAACTTCCAGCAGGTGTGCAAAAAGATCCTGAGCCGCCTCTTCAGGGTGTTTGTGCATGTTTACATCCATCACTTTGACAGCGTCTGCAGTATGGGTGCAGAGGCCCACATCAATACCTGCTACAAGCACTACTACTTCTTCATTTCCGAGTTCAACCTCATTGATCACTCTGAACTGGAGCCCCTGGTGAGATATTGTTGTGACCTCAGATGTGTGAGGGTGAAGAAAGGAAGCAGTAGAAAGAAGATTAGATGGATGTTTTGTATTGGGGGGGTTGTCAGTATCACTCTCATAACTGTCAATCTTGCTGAAAATATCCTGCCATGTAGTTCCACACGTTCGCTGTGGTTGTTTCATCTTCGTGTCAGTGTCTATTCCTGCTAGAGCACAAGAAAATAACACATTTTTGTGTCTGCTGAAGCTGCACAGACTACCTGATCACTCACACTGTGGGCAGACAACACATGAACTGCGTCCTCCGTGAAATAATAATAATTTTCCATTTTCCATTCTCTGGGAATGGAATCAACAATTCACTTTCCTCCCCCAATTTTCCATCATGAAAGAAACTCGTTAACTGCTTTGTAGAAAATGGGCTGGTTTGAGGCAACAGCCCTCATAAGAGAAGTCGCTGACTTTGTGCAGTCATAATGAGACAGAGTTTGTATAGTAGTTGCTCTTTTCCAACAAAGGGGCCTCCACCACATATGAGCAGATGGAGAATGGTGCTCCGAGCCTCAATAAAAGGCTTTGGTTATCATCATTATGAAGCCCTGGCTGTGTAATTCCCCTTGCAAAGTGAAATAGGGATTCAACATTTATGTCAACACACAGCAGGAAAGATAAATATTACAAGCAGACCCTGTTTTATTGTCCTACCTTTAGTACCTGAGGCAATTCTAGGAACCACAGCTTTGTTTCACACGTTTAGATAATGTACACTTGACTATTCATCATACTTGAAAATGTAGATTGCATTTCATAACACATCATTCATCTCCTTCAATATGAATGTGATCTGTTTAACATGTCCTTTATGTTCTCTTCCTACAGAAAGAGATGACCGAGAAGATATGCACATAAACAAAAAACAGACGAAGGAGTCAACAATCTCTCTGAGCCCCGTGAGAAACCATCAGCTTCAAAACACTCAAAACAAAGAACTGATTTACTCAAATTTGTATGAGTGGTTTTCGGAGCATAACTGGGAAGGCCCGCTAACCTACCACTTTTTCAGATGGTGGTGCTGTCCCTTCACAGAGGTTTTTACTTACAGTACTAATTATGGTGCTGTGATGTTACCATTATATGACTTTGTGTTGGAATTATAACTCTACATCTCTCCTGTATGCTTTGTCTTTCTTCCTGTGCATGTTTGTTTATGTTTGGCCTTTTATACATGATTTTATATACAGTGTTGAGTCTTGTTTTGATGAATGAAAGTTTGTATTTTATTTTATGTCATGTTTCATAAAAATACAGTCTAAAATGATAGAAGTTGTTGCATGTGTCTTTATTTAACGCACTTCTTCAGACAAGATATGTACAAAAACACTGTTCAGAATGAATAAGCTACTCAGATTTTTTTTGACAATTTATGATTTATTCATATTCTATTCATAATTTATGATTTATGATAGATTTTACCTGAGAAATAAATTAAGAGTGACATAAGCAAAATAATAATAATGATGAAATACTACAGGTATGTGGTGTGAGACGTATCCTTTCTTAACTGATGACCTTCCAAACCACTGAAATGAATATATAAAGATCATCATCATGCCCAAAAAATCCCCTCTACGTGGAGTGAGGCGTGGCGGGGAATCGAGCCAAGTGACGTGGCAGTGACAACAGATTCTCAACCAATGGGAGAAGGAGGTATGCAGAAAGAGGCGGGGCAAACGTCTGTTTATGTGTTTTCCCGCCCTGTGCGTCACTGACTTGTCTGACTGATGAGTCCCAGCTAGCAATGGATGCCAGCATCAGCTGTCAGAGGCTTTGACAAAGGGAATTCGCCCGGTTTGGACACAGAGTTCAGGTGAGAGTCATTTATTGCATTTAAATTTTTTGCTTTAACGGTACTTGACTGCACTATGAATAAATAAAAAGCTTACGAATTGACGTTAATCGGAAGAAGAAGCTAGCTAGGGCGTTGTGCTAGCTAGCTGGAGCTAACGAGAATAACAGCATCGGATCGTACGGTTTGTTTGTTTGTTTTCTAGTCTTTGACACGGTGTCGTGTTTCGGTAACGGTGCCTAGACTTGTGCAACAATGGTGATAATATATTGTTTTGCTGACAGTAACGTTACACACTCACCGGCTTGAATTTGATAACGTTAGGGTTTCATAAGGACATAAAGAGCTGGCATATTTATTATAGTTATTATAGTTTAATTTAACGTCAGACATAAAAACTGCATAAAAACTGCTCTTTCAGTGATTGATGGACTCGTGTGTGTTTTAGCTCAAACCCTTCCCCGTCATTTTGATCTGTCTTGTTATTGTGTATATGTACATCTATGTTGATGCAGCATATTACAGACTAACATTATATCTGTGACGTGTCCTCAGTTGGCAGATATGGTGAGGCACAGCGTGATGACGGAGTTACAAGCCTTCCAGCACTCGCTCCAGGTAGGATCTGAACTGGTTACACTGCTGATTTCAATACCACAAACTTCCTGAAGTTGTCATGTTGTCATGTTGTGTTAGATACAATCAGGCTGCCAGAAATGAGTCCACAGACTGTCAAGGTTATCTCCACTGAAACATAGAAGTTTCATCATTCTCAATGAGTCATGCACTGTGGCTTGTTGTGTAAATGCTTCTGGTAATGTCCAGGGTTAGATAAAGGCCTGTCATGGTGTTTCCTGTGTTCTCAACAAGCCACTGGTTTGGCAGGTTGCCAGAGGGGAAGATAGGTTGTAACAGTAATTATACAACTATGTAGTTACTGTTGTCCATCTGTGTTGGCCAGTTGGAGACTGTTTATAAAGTCAAATGAGTATTTCACTGTAAACAAAGTAGAGGATTATGTATTCCTTCTCGTGCTGTCTCTACTGTACCACCACCTGATCTCAACGGCTACTCTCGCACTTTCCCTCCCTCTTTTCCCCCTCCCATGTGGCCTCCTTCTCTCTGTTACAGGGGAACTCCCTGGCTGTGGGCCAAGTAGGGCAGAGATGTGGGGAAGTTCAGGAGAACAGTAATGCTTCAGAGGACAGACAGCACCTCTCCCAAGTCACAGCAGGTACAACAGCTCTATTAATCAGAGCAGCGTAACACACTGGCAATGTTTGTGCTGTTTTATCTCATTTTGCTTGCGTATGTATTTTGTTTCTTCTGTGCTGATACAGAAATTGAGAAAAGCCAGCCAGTGAACATCCCAGATGCAGCTAAAAGAAAGAAGAAGAAAAGAACTAGAGCAACGGACAGCTCCACAGGCACTTTTGATGGTAATGAATCTGATATTATTGTGAGACGTACTGTGCCGTATATGGAAAAAGAGACAATGTCTTGTTCTTTTTCGCTACTTGTCAAACACCTACTCATGTCTCATGTGCCACACTTTCCTCAGACCTTTACAAGCTGACAGATGAGGTGCTCGGTCAGGGAGCTTATGCGAAAGTTCAAGGATGCATAAGCCTGCAGAATGGACAAGAGTTTGCTGTGAAGGTGAGTAAGGATGTTTTGAAGGCAACACAGACAACAAAAGCTAACAAAGTAAGATATTTTAAAAGCCTATAGCTTGCTGGTTTACTGAGCATCCAAGAAAATAATTTAACAAACACAGATGAAATCACAAATGGAACAGAATTATAAAAAAAATTGAAATCAACATTGCAAGTTTAAAACTATGAAAGCAAAATGTTTTCATTTTTGTTTGGTTGATTAATAACTTCCTGTCTGTTTTGGTTTACACAGATCATAGAAAAGAGTGCGGGGCACAGCCGCAGCCGAGTCTTCCGAGAAGTAGAGACGCTCTACCAGTGTCAAGGAAACAAGTGAGTGTATTCATTATGAGACATACAGTACATGAAACATGTTTAATTAAATTTAAAAAACAGCACACAATGAAAATCAGATTCTAATCAATTGGAAATATTTTGATCCAGGAACATTTTGGAATTGATCCAGTTCTTTGAAGACAGCAACTGCTTTTATTTGGTGTTTGAAAAGCTGCGCGGAGGTAAGTTAAAATTAATAATTTAATAACTATAGATCTGCACATAGGCGCCTGAGCAATGGAACAAATGTATCCCCATTGTTCATTTAGGAGGAGCAAAGTTATGGTTTTGATACTCCACTTTTTGTCTTTTTAAAAATAAACGTATCATCATACAGTCCCCACAATCAGGTCATTAGATTTAAGCAGCCTTCATTAATGACGATTTTACCACTTTTAGCAACTGACAAAAACAGTGAATAAAAAACATTTTTGGACCTTTTGAGTTGGTTCAGTCGAACCGTCGCTGATCGATCGGAGCAGTGACAGACAGACAGAGCTGTGCTTTTCCTCACAGCATAAAAAATATCTGAATTAACAAACAGTCAAATGTTCACAGATGGAAAGTGACTTATTTAGATTTCTACAGAGTACTTTGCTTTAGTTTCAGTGTTAGTCAGACTTTGGATGGAATTATTTTTAAATACAAGGACTCATCGTTCTGTGTAATTATCTCTCCTTTCATCATTATGATTATTTTCTCATACAGAGTAAATGAAAGGCGCAAGTTTACTCTAGCAGTAGGGGTGGTTTTGCAGTGAGGTCTAGTCCTCAAATAAAATGACCCTTTTAAGTTTAAAGGAGCAAAAGTCACCTTCTGTGCATTAAAATAGTCCTTGATTTGAGATAATGTAAGTTAAAATGATCTGCTTTTGAAGTTATAATTATTCATTCCTTTATACTTTTTGAGAACAGCAACCGTCAGGTTTAACATTGTTTAACCAGGTTTAATTATACAAATCATATTGTGATGTGTTGTAAGACTATTTCATTTCTATACATTATTTGTCCTTGTTTAACCTTGAAGATAGCCTAGTAGCCTGCAACCTACTACTATTTTAGGCTACACAATATTTTTATAAATGTTTCAAATATGAAATAACCATTCTGTCCTGATCCACCCAATAATATACTGTTCTTGATTCATTCTTAGTCTTTATAGCACCCTTAATCTAACTAATCTAGACTAGTGCAGGTGGCTGTTTCTTGACTTGAACCAAGAGGTTAGGTGATGTAGAAATGCATGAAATTTGTATTAAATTACAATTTATTTACTTTTTTTTTTTCTCAGGGATGACCCCCAGACTCCCCGCCAATTATGTATCTTTCTAAGTTTGCTCCCCCATTAACCAGGCGCTCATGGATCTGTATACATGTAGCTCTTTCAGATGACTCCTTATGGACACACACTGATTGCCACGAGTGATTTTCTTTGCTTCCCTCAGGCTCCATTCTTACTCACGTCCAGAACCGAAAACACTTTGACGAGCTGGAGGCCAGTAAGGTGGTGAGGGACATTGCCCAAGCTCTTGACTTTTTACACACAAAAGGTAAGCTGACAACCAAACAGCCAACGTAACAAAGTCCAAAGAGAATAACTAGGTCTTTAAAAAAAGAGTTTGTCATGGTAACAATGTGCTTTCCCACAGGCATTGCCCATAGAGACCTTAAGCTGGAGAACATCCTTTGTGAATACACTGATCGAGTAAGTGACTTTTAAAGGACAGGAAGCTTTCAGGAGGACATTACTTATTGCCAAAGGTGTAGACTATCACAGTATAATAATGTTTTCCATCCGTCTCTCTAATCAGGTGTCGCCAGTAAAGATCTGTGATTTTGATCTGGGAAGTGGAGTGAAACTCAGCAGTGCCTGTACACCCATAACGACTCCAGAGCTCACCACACCGGTAACAGCCTGGTTTTGAATTTATAGCTGAACATATACACCACACACAATATCAGAAACTGAATCAATCTAATGAATGTCAGTTACTTGACTCTTCTGAAGAGTTTTAATTTTTTTTCCCTTTTAATTAGTGTGGCTCAGCAGAGTACATGGCTCCAGAAGTAGTGGAGGTGTTCACTGATGAGGCCTCTTTCTACGACAAGCGGTGTGACCTTTGGAGCCTCGGAGTCATCCTCTACATTCTGCTGAGCGGCAGCCCCCCCTTCACAGGGAACTGCGGCACTGACTGTGGGTGGGACCGGGGAGAAACCTGCAGAGCCTGCCAGGTATGCTCGACCGTTCAGACTCTGCAGTGTCTACGTGTCCATCTCGTGTGACAATGTTTTCACTTCCTACCATGGTTATTGCACAAAAAGGTACAGAATACTTCCTTTGTCACTCTCTGTCATGTCGAAACTGTTATTTCTCCACGTCAGTCATTGTATTGCTAATTTTGCAATAGAAGCAGTAACATGAAAGTTTTCGTGTTCCTCCAAAATTCAACCAATCAAAACTTTTGAGAAAGCTGCTGCAAAATCAAACATTTTTGATCACAATAATCACAAAAAACTCCACGAAATCCTGGAGGGTCTAATGAACAAGACAGGATATTAGCTACACATTGTTTTGTAATTTTGTAATGGTAATTATAGTATTTGTGTCTCTTAGCTTTGTCTCAGTCTTATTAAAGTTCTGGACATGAATCATTTTCCTCTGTTGTCGCCTGATCACCGTCTGACTCTGGCTGTAATGTTATCTCTCTCCTGGCTAAGAAGACACATGTAGTCATCAGCAGATTTCTGCCAAAAATTGTGACTGGTGTTTGCTTCATTTCAGATAGGGCTCACCTACAGGCTCTCTAATCCAAATTTGTGTGGAGAATGTTGTGTCTCTGCTTCACTACTCATGCTTTACAAAAACATTGATAGTTGTACAGTATAACAGGATATTGTGTAATATTCTCTCTTCAGAGTCACCTGTTTGAGAGCATCCAGCAGGGCAAGTATGAGTTTCCAGACAAGGACTGGGCTCACATCACAGGGGGGGCCAAGGATCTCATAATTAAGCTGCTGGTTCGGGATGCCACTCTGCGCCTCAGTGCTGCTCAGGTCCTCAAGCACCCTTGGGTGCAGGGGGTAGGTATCATTACATCTGTGAACCAAAATAGCTGATTTGTATTGGGCACTTTAATCTTGTGTGACATACAGTAAGAGTACTGTGATTCTTTTAGTGTTCATTTCCAAAATAGCAATTACATCTTTTTACTTAAATATTACATCTTTCCTTTTCATTTCTACAGAACGCTCCAGAGAGAGGTCTTCCAACTCCTCATGTTCTACAGAGGTATGACAGACAGCTTGGAAACTGAAATCCAGTGTATTTATGAAGTGCTTTAAACCAAACAGGTCAATTATTTTGTGGTTTACAGAGGAACAAAGATTAAGCCAAGATAGCGGAGTGTATTTGTGTGTATGAAGGGACAGGAAAGCGCTAATCATTTAGGATAGTTCAGATGGTTTAAAACAATCCACTGTCTCAAATTGTCTTCCGCCTCCTCCCACCTTCCAGGAACAGCAGCACCAAAGACCTGACCCAGTTTGCAGCAGAAGCCATCGCCTTTAACCGGCAGCTATCCCAGCACGACGAGCAGCAGGGGGACGTCGGAGCCATCGTTTGCTCCATGAGGCTTTCCCCTCCTTCCAACTCCAGACTGGCTCGCAGACGGGCACAGTCCAACGCCCTACGCACCAGGGACTTCGCACCCGCTTCTGATGACCTCACAGCCTGAAGGACCAGCGCTGAAGTCCCCTCATCTTGTTTTCTGACTGATTTTTAGCCTCTGCCTACTCTGTGTGTGTGTGTGTGTGTGTGTGTGTGTGTGTGTGTGTGTGTGGTTTTCATAGGGAGCCTCACAAGGTCAGCCACACAGTATCTGAAGTGACTAACTGTTCCTGGTGTTAAAGCTCTTTCCCATGGCCAGTAATCTTATCACCTAGACAGAGTTTGAGCACCGGGGGAACAGTTAATCCTCGGCTGACACCTCCTAATTGAAAACATGGTTGAAACTCCTGAGATTTGTCCAGGAGAAAAAAAATGTTTTAAGCTGCCTGAGTTTTAAACAAGGACTGTTTCGTTTGAGAAGAGCTTTGGGTTTTTCCCAAATCTTTCTTCACAGATTGATTTATTGTTTTTTAATACAACTGATGATGACCTAACTACAACAGAAACCGCTCTTTATGCCAGCAGTTTATTTAAAAAACCCAGTCAGTACATATCAGTATCAACAAAGCATTACATGGGTTCTGCAAATATAAGCAGCTGTTGCTGTCCTAATGCCATATTATCTTATTTTAAAGATTTTATTTTGCTGTTGTCCAACTGTGAATTGGTTTATATTTTATTTAAATGTTACTGCTTATTAGTTACTGGAGAAAAGGGATGATCTTTTTACTTTTGCTTTTTTATAGCTCTTAAGTGTATGTGATATGATGTGTGTGTGGATGTATGGTTTAAATGATAAAATTGGACTGAACTTAAGAGAATTTTACTCACTTAAGTCACTCTTGTCTAGTCTACGTCTGATGTTTTAGAAGAGGATAGGTAGAACTTAACAGGAAAGAAGAAGGGATTCAAGTTGTGTGATCAAAATTTTTTATTTTATTTTATCTTTTTATTTCTAGCTTTCACTTCAACACAAGCTACCTGTAGCACTCATGTACTTTAACATAAGTCACTTGCTTAGTTTAACTGAAAGAAAGGAAGAATATTGTATCATAAATCAGTCTTGTCCAAAAATGTGAATTGGACAGTAATACAGTAATATTTATCTTTTAAGAGGATTTAACACATTTAGTTATCCTCCTCAGAGTCCAACATTACCTCCGGCTCTTTTTGCACCACGTCTTTGCACATTTTCTGTTGTACAAATACAACACCATCCCCCCAAAAAGACGTGCTCAGTTAGTCTCAATGATCTCATACCTCCAGGGTGTTTTCAGTCTGAATGAATTGAAATGTGAGAAATGCATTTGTTCCAGGTTGTGTGATGAGACTTAAAGGTGATCTGTGAATAGTTGATGTTACAGTTGATGGTGAGAGAGGATTCTATATTGGTGTTGAAGGGATTTATTTTTATACTAGTATTTGTATCTTGTTCAGTTTGTGCTATTTTTGGTTTTGACTGTGCCACTGGAAAGAAGGATGGATTAACCAAGCTAAGACTTCCCTGTCTTTGATTTTCTTGGGGTCATCAGGTTGCTGTTACTTACTTTGGATCCCTTTTTTTAAGAAATATTTTTATTTTTTTTATTTGTGAGAGATTAGTCTCATTCATTGAAGACCCAGCCTGTTTAAATGGGGTCACTGATGACCGTCTGTCATTTCCCCTAACCCTTTTAACTTTGTGTTACCCACCAAATGACATGTCCCCCTGATTTCACACTGTTGCCATGGACACCCCATCCCTATAGCAACTAAGGGCCTTCATAGGCTCACAGGAAGAGATGTGCTCAGAGTGAATACACACATTAGGAAACAACCACTTGCTATGTTAAAGCCCTCTCGCTCATTATGAATCATAAAAGGACTTGTTTGTTTTCCCCCATTAACTGTAATGGCATCAAATGAGATACAGTAATTAGTATGCAATTATGGACTCCCACTGGACATTTTGTCAAAGGGGTCCTATTCATAAAGCTCTCAAGGAAGGGCATATTTTCACTGGTATGCTGTGTTCTCAATAAAAAACGATCCTTAACATCTTATCTTGTCTAATCTGTTTGACATAAATGAAACATTTTATTCATTAATCCATGTACAGCAAAAATCTGATACGGGAGTTACGAGCAAATACGTTTCACTTCCATTGTAGTAGTTTTATTTTGCTGCTGTCATTTAGTGACGGTTCTTTATACTGTCTGAATGCTGAGAGGATGATGAAGAGACAGGAAGAGGGTGAGATTAAACTGCAGACACTGAGGAAATAGCATTGCTCTGACTGAAGCTGTGTCCTTGTTAAAGACTTCTTTTAAAGCATAAAAGAGGAGCAGCATTGGCTTCCATGAACCAGGACTGTTAAAGCATCTCAGGACCAGATGAACTAATAACAGATAAACAGATAATGGATTTCAGCAATAGTAACTGAAGAGCACCCATTCTCTGTTCTTGTGTTGTTACTGATTTTTCAGAGCATCCTCAGTACGACAGATGTCGATTTGCTCTGTACAGATGCAAACAACTTAATGACTTCATTGGGTCCGATTTGATTGGCCCGTTTGTTTAAAAGGGCTCTACTGCGCCTCCAGTGGTTAATCCTTCATTACAACTTGTGGTGTGCGGGCGGGAGCGCGGCAGCTCACTCTCCTCCTCACCTGCTGGAGTGAAGCATCACCTCGGCTCCAACTCCCCGATTCCTGCACCGTATGATGGACGGACGAAAGAAGGCATGAAAACAAACAAGATTATGCGTTTGATATAATGTAAGTGACAGTGAGAATAGTGCACAGTTATGTCGCTGTATGGTTGTTTTCACAGTGCAAACTGTCTAGTAGCGTGACCTGTGTGGAAAATGTGGTGTGCGCTTATGTTTTGTCATATAATCAGATCATTACCACAATACATAATGTTGCCTTAAGCAGTGCACCACTAATTGGTTTGTGCGTGGAACTAATTTAGTTGAATTTGCAGGAAACGTTTATAGCTTTTAAGCCTTTTTGCAGGAAACATTTATAGCTTTTAAGCCTTTTAGAAGTTATTTTATTAAATGTCACAGAAACATTAAAGGTGTAGAAAAGCTTCTAAAACTAAACACATTCTCTCTTTTCTCTTCAGCCACTTCTCCATCATCTCTCTCTCTCTGAGGTGATGAGTTCAGCAATCAGTCGTCCATCTGGTCTTCAGCTTCTCTGGATCTCACAGAGCCCTCCATGAGACATGGTGCTACCTGAAAAAACCTCCAGACCCTCTGCTGCCAAGAAGGTCCCCAAGCAGCGCCCCATGCAGCACCAGAGCCTGCCCTCCCCGGCCCTTTGCTGCGCCTGCGGCCTGTGCATCATGCTGGCTGGCATCAATATCACCCTGGTGGGAGCCTTCGCCTTTGGCACCTTTATCCCGACCGGCAACCCCCCCATCATCATCGGGCCTCTTCTTTTATTGGTAGCTTTGGCTTTCTTCACAGCGTGCTGCGTGGTCAGCAGGAGGCCCCCGGCCCACATAGCTCGCAAGGCCAAAGGGGGCGAGAAGTGGGGGCTGATGCGGATGGGGGTGGCAGCGTTTGAGATGGAGACCAGCGAGCACACACTGCAGGACACCACGGCTGTGCAGCTCAGCCCCACCAACTCCCCCAGCTCCTCTCACAAGTCCAGCTCCAGCCACGGGAGTGATGCCGCTCCGGCTGACTGTCAGGAAGGAGCCAGTGAGCTGATATCAGAGTAACCCCACCTTGACCTCTGACAGCAGGGAGAGCACTCTCACACAGATGCTGCCTGATCAGGACACTTCCTCTACATAGCATGGATGTTTCTCTCCAACCTAGCTGTTTACACACACGCAAACACTGTTTGACAGGATGGAAATGTCTGATATGATTGACAAGACTGATTTAAAATGAGACTTAACACATGAGTGGCCAGCAGTTTCTGAAATGTGTTGTGCAAAACCTCTCTGATGGTGGCTTATTCGTATGTGTTACAGTATGTTGAATGTATATTTCTCATTCCCAGGATGTATATTACAGAACAAGGAACTGGAAGAAGAGATGATACTTTTAATCCAAGTGCCTGTTTGTGTTCTTCTTGTTGTATAAAACATCCAGTCAGAGCAGATTATCCTGCATTTATGTCCTACTGTATGGATCAACTGTGGTTAGTCACCTTATACATGGGGAAGAAGACGACGAGTGTGTCCAGCCAAGCTTCTCTGAGTCATGGAAGCTGTTCCCTGTGTAAGCCTGGTAAATCTCAGCCAGTTTTTTACTCACTTTGACAGAACTGCTATTCTTTTTTTTTAATGTGTAAAGCTGAGCTGTTGTAAGATGGATATTTAAGAACAAATTGTTTTACCTGTTGTGAATTTCTTTGTCATGTTGTGGTGCCATGATTATTATAGTTACTGCTGATGTTAATACATCACATTTTATAAATAAAGCTCAAATTGTCCTTGATTATAAGTCATATGGTGCATTTCTGTTTAAAAACCTCACTAAGTCAATGACTGTGACTTGAGGGACGATTTCATAATGAACAAAAATTCAACAAACGCAGACCCAAAGCCATAAAAGACACAATAACACATACATGAGTAAGGAAGGTGGGCATATAGGTTGTGAAGATAATTCGCTCTTATCTGAGAACAGCCAGCGGCGGCAGTGCAAACAGCTCCCTCCTAACATGTCAGCCATCACTTGGCATCTGACCCAACAGCTGCTGGCAAAGGCGAGAGCCCTGTTTACTCATCATTATACATCTGTCGTCCACAAACACAGTGAGACATACTGAATGTGATCCCCACACACAGCTCAACCACTGGAAAACAACAGAGCAGCCACCGCCTCTTGTTGTTGCTGTCCCTTTGTGTGTTGATCATGCCTCATGAATGGCTAAAGGCAGGCAGTGTGGGTGTCTGTAGTTATCCAGTGAATCAGAAATACGGCCGTTAGTGTTTCTATAAAGGGGATGACAGGTCTTGGCAACCTGAGCTTATTTTACTAAACTAGTGAGATGAGGTCATGTTGCTCTGGAGGGTGGCGCGGTGGAATTAATAGAGTGCACAGTTGCTTTTAGCTGCATGCAACTCCTCAGGATACAGTAACAGCAACTTTTACACTAACAATGTTCTATTTCCGTCTCCTACTTGTGTTTTTGATTATTTATTTCCTCATTTAGTGTAGTAAATTTTGCTTAAAGACATGCAGGACATGAATGAGACATGTTATCAGATGAATATGAAACATTCTGTCAGTCTTTCAATAGCAACAATACTTGATATAAAACTTGAGTGTAATATTTCATTGTGATCATCGTCGAATCCGGGTCCATCAATAATGACACATTCACAGAACACATCTTTTTATTTAATTAATTCAGTATTTACAGTATTTACAAATGACAGACATTCTGTGTGAAATCAAGCATTGATTGTTGGTGATAAAGTTCATTCTTCACGTTCCAGCTCTTCATCTGTGTAGCAGGGAGAAGAGGAAGAGGAGAGAGTGAAGGAGGATTTGGATGGACTTCCGAACTCGTCGTTGTCCATCTCACTCGCTGGTCTCTTGTAGCTGCAAGAGGCCGTGTCAGGTGTGATATTGCCTAGCTCCCTTTTCTCGTTTAGGAGAGTGTCAGGGTCCACAAATTCACAGTACAAATGATCCCAGTTTTGTGTGCTGGTCTTGTTTTCTGTCTGCACAGGGCTGTCTTTAAGTCCCGGGCTGGCTTTGTCCGCAGTGCATGGCTCACAGCAGGGGGCCTGCTGAGGCAGACTGGGACTTGAGGCAGCCTCCTGGGCTGAGCGAGGACCAGAATTCCCCTTTAGGATCAATCTCAAACCAGTGGGGTCACTGGGATCATTAAAGAGGGAAGATTCCCATAGAAAGTCTTCAGCATGAGGGACACTGTCTGGGGGACGCAGGTCAAGATCTCCATCAAGACGAGCAGCCCTCAGTTTGGCACCAAGGTGGAGAATGATAGGTGACCTCTCAGTTAGAATGAGCCGGGAATCATCCTCTTGTTTACTGTGTACATAGAGAAGCTGGAAAATTGACAGTGGAGTTCGTTTTTAAAAACATTCTCCTCATATTGTAAAATACATATAGCTATAGTGCAGTGACTTTAAAGTGACACCCAAACTCCGCCATAGGCTTAAAGGTTGCAATTCAGCTTCTGTTGTAACTGACATTAATGTAAGATGAATAAAGCTGCTTTCTCTAGGAGAAGGAAGCAATTCACTTTCTGCATCCACTTTCCAAGCCTACTGATAGTGAGAGTGTGATGCCTGAAGGTTACATTTTTGGGCATTTGAGTGACTATATTTGAATATTGTCTGCATCTGCTTCACATTGAGGTATAGTAACTGAAACAGTGGTTATATATAAAACAGTTTCACTTATTAACAAGCTTTAACCATGGTTTAAAATAGATGTCTGGATGTCTTTTGTCTTGAACCAGCAATATCAAATCAAAAACATAAATCTTTCTTACCTTTGCCATTTTCACAGTAAGTAGATTGCAGTTTTCTTACAAGAGTTGTTAGGATTTGATAATAAATAACAACAGTGTATGTTTGAGTGTGTATTTTTAACAGTTTGCTGATAGATATTTGAATTCTGTTGTTTTGTTGCGTCATCAGTTGTTGCCATGGTGAAATGGATCAATAGATTCTGTATTTACTCTCAATTTGTCTAATATGTCTAGATACACAAGTAAAAGTACTGCATGGTTTTCTTTTACATAAGCACAGAACAACCTTGACAGTCCCTTGAAAATTCTTTGAGTAAAATATGAAATATATGATCGAGCAAAAAGAAAACTTCCCATCTACAATCAAAAGGACACTTTGAAAAATGACTGCTGGAAAGCAGAAGTCATTGACAGAGGTCCTAACTGGTCTGTCCCAGGTGTTTTAGACTCTATGTTGCGATCCTTTCTAACAAACACCCAGCAGAGGGTTTCTGGTGCTATCTCACCCTAGAAGGCTAACATAACACAATCGACAGAAAAGATAGCAGAAGCCATCATTGTCATTTAAGGGGGTTATGTCACCATATTTCACCAGATTGAGCCTATATAATGTTGGCCAGTGTATTGTCATGGTGTTGGCACTTATTCACTGATATATGAATTGAATTCTTGTTGCTCTGAGGGATGGCAGTGGAAATCCAATTGTAACAATCAGACAAAAGACCATTTGAAAAAAAGTGTTGTGTGTGAACAGCAGATATATGATTTGTGCCACTTTTATGTTCATATTACCTGTAGAGATTTTATATTTCCCTGCATCTATTTCCTGTACTGGAGCCACACCAGCATCTTGCACTGTGTTGCTCTTCAAATTGTTCATCATATGATTATTTATTGTCAGTGAAGCTCGTCTTACATAATTGATAAATACATGAAATAGCTGTAATTTGCAAGACAATCTTCATCTCATCCCAGCTCACTCATTAAAGTAATGATTTGTGAATTTAATACTGTTGATAGTGAGGCAGAAGGCTCATAATCACATAAGTGCCAGAGAGAGCTGAATGACTCATGAAAGGCCATGGCAGAGGCTATTACGTTTATGTAAATAGCTCCCATTAGAAAGAGGAACGTGGAGCTTCATCATATCATTCAAAGATAAAAATGACCCCAAAACAATTCAGCTCCATGTGACAAAGATCAAGCTACAGCCAGTCTTATGACTCCACCTTGTGGAGAGAAGATGGTAGGCCTTATTAGTCCTCATGAGGAACAAGACTACCGATAAAAGAATCCTTCAAAGTAATAAAAAACAGCAGTCATGCACCACACAGCCTGTAATTTAAAAGAGATGTAAAACTGCAACAGTCTAATCAAGTTAATAAATGCTTTCATTTTAAGACACATCCTCATTTCCTCCCATTTTTAGTTTCAAACATGCAAGATTACACTTTGTGATCATTTTGATTATAGCTGCATTATATTTATGCTATTCTTATATGTTCTATAAATAAGAAACACTATCTAAAAGACATTTTTGCAGATTTTACTGCAGTTTAAACTGCAGGAAACTATTAATGTATTTCACTGTCTCCAGTACTGTGTTTTGGCACTAGAGAGCAGTATCGCCATTCACACAGTGTCTCTGACGTCCTCAGCCAGATGAGGTTGGTGAGAAGATTTACCAAGTTTGTTTTAAGCTTATTATTTAGTCTTTGGTCTCGATATGATGTTGAATGATACTAAAATTAAAACAACACCCTTAGATTATTCAAAACCTATCAGAACATTTAATTATATACTCAATTGTTATAGTGTGTTTTTATTATATTGTCTCTCATGAAAATCTGTTGCCATTTTATTAGGTGCACATAGCTAGAAGTAATTCAGCCAAATACAGCAGCACTGCAATAATTCCTGCCTTTATGAAGATTATAATGTCATTTTGGAGGCTGCAGTTTGCAATAGCCTACTGTTTAGGCTACTTGAATTGCATTATACTGAGGAGTGTATTTAAATGGGGTGGAAAAATATTAGAAAGCTCTCTCAGTAATATTACAGGACTTTAGGCATTCATTTTTGCTAAGTGTACCTTGTAAACTGGCCACCAAGTGTGAGAGATTGAAAAAAGCTTATGATGGAGCTCTATTAGCTCATATATTATAGGCCTTTAAGAAAACACTCCAGGGAAACAGAAATAATAAATTAGGTGCTATAGAGTTAAGTACTTATCACTACTAGAATACGCTATAAAATGGCCTCATAAAATGAGATTTTTTGGTCAATAGATAAAGAAGTTGACTAAGTTCCTTAATGAACTCTGTAAGGCACTGCAAGTCATATTTATTTCCTTTTTATGTTTTGTTGGATTAGTTGTCTACATTCACTCCCATATCCAAAGTGTGTGTGGGCCCTGAATGCATCATGGCCTCTAACTGATGCTTGCACAAAGTGCCCAGCTGCACTGCACCGTCCTTGGGTCTCCTGCTTGCAGCTCACTCAGCTTTCGGAGGGATGCAGTGATCCTCCTGTGGCCCTGAGCCACAACCGGGTCGTCTCTGAAATGCTGCCTGAAAAATACATTTCCCACAGGTAACACACCACATTCCCAGATAACCAAAAGATAGAACAATAGCAAGGTTACAGTGTCTTTGACCCCCTCTCTGAACATAGTCATCACCAGGTGAGTGACCCGATGTGTTTCATACACATTGAACTTCCTATACACAGGGTGCACATAGTGTACTTCTACATCTTGTATGAGCCATTTGTCTTTCCATCCCACCTCTGTGCTTGGGTAGAGCAAGCATTTAATATCCCACCTCTTGAAATGAAGTGCCATTAATTTTATCCTTCTTTCCAGTTTGCAAAGTGTCCCTCCAAACAGCAGCCGGCTCGATCTAATTCCTAATGACTGTTGTGAGTGCTGACTTGGCTATTGTAAAACAAATGATATCTCTGTCCTGTTGGAATAATCCCAGTCTATTTCAATGGAAGGGGCCGTATTAAAATGACAAAAGGGGGAGGATATTTCCATCTTATGATAAATGTGCAAATGTCCACCAAAGCTGAATCAGACACCACATTTTAATGGCCTGATTGCTCGTTCATTTCTCGCCTCATTCTCTAGCAGCCCCGCTCCCTCCTTTTTAATGCGGAGCTGGTCATATTTTGTCCCAGATTAGTATAGACGCTGGCTGACAGTTGCCTCTGCTCAAGGTATTTAGAAGACATAATTCATTCATAGATCTTGAAGTGCTCCCATTTGTCATCCCCATTTTTTATGCTCAGTCTCTGCATAGTCGCTCATTCCTCTGGGTGCTGGTGTGCGTGTGTGTGTATGTGTGTGTGTGTGTGTGTGTGTCAGGGGAGATGAGGGCCAGAGCAGTTTTCAGCTGATGTATTAGCTAGCATATGCAAGCAATGAATTATCAAGGAGGAAAAGGAGTCAATTATCCACTCCTAAAGAGGGGCTGGGCCTGTGTGGCCTAGGGGCCCCTTTCCATATTTACCAAATCATTTCACAGAAAGGTACACTGGGAGACCTGGGGAGAGGAGACAGTGAGCAGACACACACACACGCACGAGCACAAACACACACTCTTTAAAGCTTTGACCCTCTCAAGCTCAACCTTGCCCCCTCTCGTCATTTTCCCCCCCTGCACATGCTCAGTGCCGCCTCCTCGGTTAACAAGGACAGGGAGTGACGTTTGGATCCGTATGGTCATAATCCATTTCTATACACATCGACTCCTCAAACTGATTTCGGCTGAGCTGGAATAGCCACGCCGTGACCGTCAGCCATTTTGCTGTGCCCCAATTCTCTCCCCTGACTCCCCTCAAATCAAAATGGGGCCCTGATTGACTGTGCTGCTCTGACTAATAGAGTGGATATGGTAAATGAAATACCGGGCACTTTCATTCCAAAGTCTCTTACCCCCTGTGTCCCCAGTCACTTTGCCTTGACATATTTTCAGAGACTGAGCGTTCTATCCTGTTTTTGATGAGGACAGACTGAGACGAGGTGCAAGCGGCGGTGGCGGTGATGCCTCAGAGCAGCCGGGACCCTTGGACATGGGCGGCCGAGCCGACAGAGCCTCCGGTGACTGACAGGGCTGACACTTAGGGAAATGAGGTCGTTAGACAGCATTATGAGTGGGCTGATAGCTCGGTAATGGGTTTTAACTTTGGAATTTAACACAGAAGCCCTTCGGGGATGGGTTTGATGTGCAGGCAGACAGGTGGGTTCCTCCAGAATAAAGAAGGCAACTCTCCCGGGCACCAGAGAGAACAGGCTTGGTTGAGAGAAAAAAGGGGGATGAGGAAACAGAGAGAACAGTGGAAAGATGATGGGGAGTGTTCTAAAAATAAAGCACACCAGACAGTGATCCTCTTTAACACAGGAAAGTCAAGAAGAGGGTTTCAGCAGATGACTGACTTTTGTTTTTGGGCCTGCCCTTCACTTTGGGCTTACTGAAAGAGTTTTGCTTTCTTTTTCCGATTTGAATGTCCACACAGTCCAAGTGAAAAATTATCTCCTCCATCCAGATGATTGTTCCCCAAACTGTTTTAATCTCTTATGGCTCAATGGCAGAAGGTACCGATTCATAAAACAATGGGCAGTTTCACATCCTTTGTTATGTTTCGGAAGGTTTATAATTTTGCACGCTGTATGCACACAGCTGCCTTCCAAGCTGCCTTGAGTCTTAAGAAAGGGCGTCTAAATTTAGCACGTAACGATAAACTCTTAAGTTATAAGACATAGGCTAATGCGTGAGGGTGTTAAAACCAGTGGGATAGTTTAGTGGAGATTAAGGGACGTATCAAAGACTTGTGTAAAGCTCCATCAAAAGCTGTGCGGTTGTTTGGTGGGCATCTGCACATGCTTTTATAAAAAAAAAGGCTCACAGAGCTTTGGCAGCCAGTGAGTGACTGATAATGTCTCAACATCACTCCCATTACTCCTTTTGGCTGTGCTGCGAAAACGAATGGTCCACTTTACTGCTGCTGTGGACCTAGCAAGTTCTGTTCAGGAGGAAGATTTAGAGGGGGGTTATGGCCGTCCAGTGGAGGGCAAGACAACTCACAGGAGAGGATGAAATGGATGAGGTGGTAGAGGGATGAAGGCAGTTTCATTCATTCCCCCTGACTTGGTTCAGGGGAGATGAATCACGTGTGGGGTCTTTGAGTGGGTTATGGAGGGAAGAAAGAAGGTCAGGTTTCCATGGCAGGATTTTTCAGTAGAGCAGATGAGGGGAGTTTGGCAATACAAATCAAGTCAAGAAGCTTCACAATGTGTTTCGGCTCCGTGTCCTGCAGGCATCTCTTTCATGGCACTCTAGAGAGTACACACCTCATCAGAACAGCCCGACTGGTCATGGAGTGATTTCTGGTTTATTAGAAGTATACTTGTGTGTGTGTGTGTGTGTGTGTGTGTGCTAGTGGCAACCTCATTTCTGTTTATTTCTGGTGTGTTAAGTATCTTTCACAAATCTCTGCCGCTTTAATCAGCATCTGTCAGGGAATTCATTATGCCACTTTCACTGGCTCAAGTGAACACAAAGCCCTTCTTCAAAGTTGTGAAAAAAACAGAGAAATAACAGCCCCTTTCACTACCAGAGGTGTGGATGATCGCTGCAGCAGGCTTAAGTGACAGGTAAATTGCAGGTTAAGTGGAGAACACAGTCTTTTAACAAGAGACTCCAGGCTCCTGCAAATCCTCCTTAGTCTTTAATCTGAATACAAAAGGCAGGGGCGGGGGGATTAAATCTGACCCCTCAATGTTCTGTTTGTTCCAGACTCCACTCGAGGGCCTGCTATAGCCAGCAGAAGAGTCCCGGGTTTGCATTTCCCTTTGTGCGATGCCATGCATTTAAAAACAACACCGTCCACAATGCTGCCTCTTTAGTGGCTAACTTTACCTGGGACAAAGGATGTCCTGGAGTCACCAGCTTCTCCACTCTTATCAAGCTTTGGTGTAAGATGTAGTTGGAATTCTTTTAAAAGGGGACTGTTTATTTAATTGTGGATGAAACGCCATAACGTGGCATCAGGCTGCTGTAGAGAAAAAACAAATCCTTCTTTATTTAGCAGCGGAGACGGTTAGAAAGAGGAGAAGGGAGAGAAAGGGCCGGGGTGAGGCAGGCGGTTAGGGCTTGCCGAGAGAAAGGCGCTTTGGGTTGTCAACGTTTTAGAGGCTTAGAGTCAAACCTATCCGGGCTCAGGAGAGAGGAGTCTGGGTGTTAGGCAGGCAGAATGACTCCTGATAGAAGGAGTTTGCGGCTCAAGTCGAGAGGAATCGTCTTGGCTCCCGGATGAGGCGAGGACTAATTGATTCTCTGAAGTTTCCTGTCGCAGAGCCCGATTACAGGTATGACCGGATTAAAAAAGGAGAGGGAAAAAAACAAGGGATCTGGAGGAGGGAAATGGTAAAAATCAAAGAGAAAAGAAGATGAGGGCTGCCATAGACGGATCAGCATCGCTTATACGCATTGATGTGCTTACTTTTGTGTGTGTTTTGTTTGTGTGTGTGTGTGAGTATGTTCATGCGTACACACACCGGTGCAGCTGTGTTTGATCTCTATGCTCAGTGGCAATCATCAGGTCACATTGCAAGGCCCCTTTCTCTGGTGTGTTGCACAGGAGCACATTGTGTTGTAGCAGCATGCTTCCCCTAATCACTCACTTCTGGTTAACACGTCTCAAAGCCAGAGGCATGTGTCTCGCCTGCCCATAACAGTCCATGACAAGATTGAGTACTGAGCATGTGGGAGCCATAGTGAGGCGGGCTCTACGAGAGAAGCCTCCAGGAGAAGGAGAGTTAGGACGCATATCTAGACCTAAGCTGTCATGCGTGCGGCTGTAATGGCTTGTTTAGTGGCAAAGTCCAATCTAGGGCCCCAGAGAGCCATTATTCCTGGACTATCGATCGGGCCCTCGGGCCACCACAGCTCGGGCCCCTGTCCCTGATCCTGTTCAGTAATAAGCGTACTCATGTCAAGGCGGTAATTATCATTGATCTGTAGCCGCTGTGACAGGGCAGCGGCCCCTTGCCGTGATTCATACCCGGCGTGGGGCTACTGGACTTGAGGCACCAAATCACCAATCTCCCCTCGTCGTATGCAGCGTCTGGTGGCACTGCCATGCTGCGTTCTGGAAACAAAGGACTTAGGAGATGGATTCCAGTTTTTCTGGCTTTTTGCTGCTACTTTCTGGGTGGCAGTTTTGGACAAGGCTAATTACCAGCAGGAGAGTCTCGCTCGTTTTCCGGGCACATTGTCCAAGAACTTATTTATGACCAACTTTGTTCTCTTAGTTAGACGATGAAGTACTCTGAGGAAAGTTATATATGTGGCTTTGTGCTTGACTTTTTAATACTTCAGCACATTCAGTTTTTAGCCGTGCTATTAGCATGGCTCCAGGAAATGTGTTTGGTCCAGACTGAAATATCTAAACAATTATTGGATGAAATTTTGCACAGCCATTCATGGTGCCCAGAGAATAAAGTCTATTGACTTTGGTCATCCCCTGATTTTTCCTCTAGTGCCCTCACAAGGTTAACATTTGTGGTTTTGAGTGAAATGTCTCCACAACTATTCATGTTCCCCTCAGGATGAGTTGTAAAAAATGTAGTGATCCCTTAACGTTAAATCTAGCATCATTGTCAAAATTTCAATTTGTCCAGTACTTTTTTTAATGACCAAATACCTGCTAAACTAATGACACTCCCATCAGCCTCAGCTGTACTTTGTGTTTAGTGCAAATTAGCAAACACACCAAACTAAGATAATGGCAAATATTATATCTGCCAAACATCAGCACATTAGCATGGTCATTGTGAGCATGTTAGCATGCTGATATTATTATATTTGTCTCAAAGCACCACTGCACCTATAAGTACAGCCTCACATGCTGCCAACATGGCTGTAAAGTCTCAGTCTACAGACTTTATTGGCGAAAGTCTTCACAGGCTATCTCTGATTGAATCTAATTGCACTACATGCTCATGGTAAACCCCCCGCTTGTATTGGGGTGACAGAGGTGTGTGAGGACGGGGAAATAGTGAGAGTGAGATAGGCAGCAGAGAGACAGCCAGACAGACAGACAGAGAAATAGAGAGATGGTGGGGGTTTCAAGGCAGGCAATCAGTTTTCTTTTTGTGAGCGCTGGAGCGGGACCCGTGTCACCTGCAGACCAAACCCCATTTCCTCTGATTAAGTCCTTTGAAATATTCCATTTGTCAGTGTCACGGCCCCAGTGTGTTGCCGCAGCAAGCAGCCGGCCGTGTCTGTTGACTGTGTCATTCTCCAATTTACATCAGACACTGACAACATCATCATGTCCCTAATGTCCCCTTGGCTTGCTCTCACTCAAACCTTTGCTCACTGTCTCTATTTCTCTGTTTTATTTATCTTTGATGCATCATCAGCCTATCTGCATACTCTGTATCATAGCTGCACAAGAACATCAGTAGCTGTCTGGATCCACCTCTGATTTTCTGTGTACCCCAAACTATTTGGCTGAATCTGGTGTCTGGGGACTATCACTCTATACCCAAACCTTGAGGGAGTTTTCCTCTTTTAGTGTGTTTTTTTTTTCAATCTATGTCTGGGGTATCAACAGCTAACATCACTCAGGCCTCCAAAACTCATGCGTGTGATCTAACCCCATTAGCAGCCAATGTCTTTTCAGGAGCAGAGCCGGCATGGTTCAGAGAGGATGGAAATTTCAATCTCCCCTCTATCATTTTCCCTATCATTACTCCATTCACAGCTATTTCTCTCCATCCTGAGTCCCGAGAGGGAGCGGAGCGGCTGAAAAGGAGGGCATCGTGCACTCTGTGCCCAACTTTAATATGAGTGGAGCAGAAAGGAGAGAGGGGGTGTTTATACATTATTAGGGGTCTATTATAAAGCAGCTATCACATTCTCCCTCTTCTCTCCCTCGTCCTTTCATTCCCTCACTCTCCTGACAGGTAGCGGGCGGGCTGCCTTGATGACTAGACTCAATCACCTGTGACAGTTTTGATTTGATGTCACTCTCTGGGTCGCTCTATTTGTTTGAGCAGTTAAGAGGTAATTGTGTGACATTGGCGGTGGAAGACGTGCTTTGGCGGCGCACCCGCTGAACCGAGGGGACGAGACGAGGGAGTGTGGCAATAATAAATGAGGGCCATTTTCCCCAGCATTCCCAGACTATGTGTATGTGTGTGTCAGCGTGTGTGTGTAGCTGATGGGGGTAACAAGAAGGGGCGATGAGCCCCTCTACCCTGGGGGAATTCAACTGTGAGATGCACATTGAGGTCGCCTGCACCCACTCTTATCATCACTTTCTCTGGTCTGAACAGAATTGTTTCTGTGCGTGTTTGCTCTTTTTCTGTCAAATATGAGTTGAGGTGTCACTCAAAGGAAAGTCTGAGCCCTCACAATGTTGACAAGTGATGCAGTATTTGTCATGCTGGTTTTAATAGTTGTTTAATTGATTTCAACAGCATGTTACATTCTTAAAATGATGCTGCAATGAAGATGTACTCAGAAGGTAAAACACACTTGCACTACAAATTGTGTGTACTGGCTGCAGCATCACTTGGTTTGTTTGTTACACGTAACTCTCCAAACACGTAAAAACAATGGTGACAAAAAGTCTTTTTCAATCTGTTACTTTTGATGTAATATCAAACAGCCTGAAGTGTGATTCAAGAGAAGAATGCCAAAGATGGTTTAAGATACCGGAAGTCAGTGGAAAAATGTTTCCACTGACATTGTGATCAAAATGAAGCATACAGTTCATCTCAAACTTAAAGGGTGACTCTATGATTGTTTTGTTTTAGAGTTAATTCCTCCATAAAGAGTAACCCAACACCCTTTGAAGATCTTGTTTTTGCTGACCTCCAGTGGTTTAACTTCTCACCTTGCTGCTGTGATGCACAGATGTACTCCTGGACACTGTGACATCACTGTTGGGTGTGGTTACAGATGCAACATGCACATGACCTCTGGAAACACCCAGCATCACTGATAGGTGTGGTTGGGTGTGGTCAGAGGTAAAACAGTCTTAAAAGTTTCAACCAAAGAGGGCAGCAAAACATAGCTTTTCAGTCTGGTGTTATGTTACTCTTTACATAAATACTTTGACATTTTGGGAAATATGCTTATTCACTTTCTTGCGGAGAGTTAGATGACAAAATGTATACCAATCTCATTTGATTCAAGATTCAAGAAACTTTGTCGGTCACATGTAACAGAAACTCCTCTTTGACATTGATTATTCAAAGACAAAGGTAGACAAACATAACAACAACAAAGTAGAAACAGTAGTCATGAATAATGTTTGTTAGTCATGAATGCTAACATCAATACTATAAAAAGACAATTCAGGTGCCTAGTGTGATTTATTCAGGGCAGAAATGGCTGAGGGGATGAGGGACATTTTAAAGGTCTTCCGCTTTGCAAGTGGAACCTTATAGCAACGGCCTGATGGCAGTAACTGAGAGAAGTGGTGGGCTTTTTTGACCATTAAATAAGAAGAAGCAGCAGTTAGCATTAGGGTTAGCTTAGCATAAAGAATGGAAACAGCTAGCATGGCTCTGTCCAAAAGTAACAAAATCCACTTACCTGCATATTTAAAACTCACTAATTATCACGTTATCTCTTGTTTGTTAAATCTTTTCACAAACCGATGTGTAAAAACAACAATTTTTGGTTTTACAGTGAGTTTGTGCGGGACTATTTTTGGACTGGGAAAAGTGAATTCCTTCGGGGTACCAGACTAGCTGTTTCTCCCTGTTTCCAGTCTTTATGCTAAGCTAAGCTAACTCACTGCGGCTCCAATTTCATATTAAGATATTGAGAGATGATTGAGTATTTAAAATCTATTTGACATGTCAGGAAGACACACAGTTTCACCACAAAATGACCTATAATGATTAGCTGACCATAAAATATGCTGTAATGGAGATGTAAATGAAGGCAATGAACTAGACACGGAAATGGAAACGCAAACCCATATCGTCAGCCAGCCACTTAAGACTTCCACACAGTTGGGGCTGAAATGTGCAGAATTTAAGCATCTTTGGGTATTTCTTTTCTCATTTGGTCTTCACAAACCTGCTAAAATGTGTTTTCAAGTTTACTGTCACCTTCTTTGCAGTCAAGCATGGGCTACAGCAGCAACTGACGCAAATCATATTCTTAGAGAGCCAAAAGTAAATCTGATAACGACTGTGGCTATTGTACAACCACATTGGCAGTAAAGTCCTCTCTGTATTCAGTGAGTCTTCAACTCTCCCTGGCTTTGAATGCCAGAGATAATCTAGAATCCTCCTTTTCTTATGTAGAAGAAGCAGAGAGAAGTCATGGCTGAAGATTGCAAATCTGTGAGCTATAGCTTTACCCCCCTTCTTTCTCTTTGGGTCCATTCCCTTACAGCAGGGAGATATAGGCGGAAATTTTAGGGAGAACCGGGGGCTGGCCTGGTCCAAAATATCAGAGAGAATCTGACCCAGTGGTGTTTTCTGCTCTGACCACTGTGCAGCGCTGGGAGTGGCATTTAAGGTGCCAGCAAAAAGGCTTTCTTACTCTGCACATTGAGCTCATCCATTTGTTTGTTATCTCAATCCAGGATTTGGAGAGATACAAAGCTGATTAAACAACAAAAGCATATGGGAAGATAAAGAACACTTAGGTAATGGGTTTAGCTTGCCTGTTTAGCCCGCCAAATTCATCCCCTTTTCTCTCGGCTCAAAATGCGTTTGTTATTCTTCTCTCAGTCTTGATCCAGATGGGAGAAAAGGAACAAGAAAAGGAGGAAAAACAACAAAAAAAAGATGTGTGCAGAGTCTGGGAAACCAGCAGTAGTGAAGTGCAGCAAGAGCGGTAATGATCTCACCGGTCTACCTGTGCTGCATTTCTGTGTTGTGGTTGTAAAACTGCTGTTCTACTATAGTAGTAATAATACAGTGTTTGATTACTTTTAAGTTCAAATTTGTCTTGTAAAAATCAATCCCAAGTCATATTCAAATGTGTTGATTCAGTAAGAAGGTGGACAATGATGGTGTAATGCAATCCAGTATAATATCCCTGCAATTAATGCTACTTGTGTGAAGTTTACAGCGTTCATTTTTTTGTGAGGAGTGCTGGAAATGTATTGATACAATATTATGGTAATTTCTGAAGGTGATATTTGGTGTTGTTCTGTTGAATCAGATTATATTGTCAGGTGTTCTACTATAAAAAAAAACAAAAACATTTTTATTGTAGCAATTTCAGCAGACTAAGAGTTGATTTAGATTGTACAGATGTAGGAGAAGGTTCTTTGCATCATGCATATGCAAAATGTTGAAGAAGATATTACCTGACATGGCCTCCACATAGCAAAAAAGTAAAATGAATGACAAGTCAAACTGATTTCTTTTACCTCTGTCTGTTCAGGAGATTGGAGTACATGTCTATATGGGTATATTATTTTAATGATGGAAATATTTGCCTAATACAATAAGTACCCATCCCTCATGTTCATTGGGTGGCATGTAAACCAATACAGAGCCATTAAAGTCAGCCTTACTCTCCCCTGGTGAACCTGGCTAAAAGCAATCTCAGGGCTTAGCAGTCACTCTGATAATAACACCTCACAGAGGTCAGCGAGCAATGAGGAGGGATGGGGGAAAACATATTTACGCTCCTCCTGCTGCTTCCCCCTCATGGAAAGAAGCCATGAGAAAGGTGCTTACTTAGACGAGATAAAGAGCAAGATGAGAGGCAGCGGACTTGGATTAGGGAAGGGAGACGATCACGGCCAGAAAAGGCAGGGAAAGAGAGGAGGGGGGTGGAGGACAGCGAGGCCGGGAGCCGGTGTCTGGGCTGGTTGGATATGGGGGGAATATTAATCTGGGTTTAGTGTGAGCAGGACCCCACAAACGGCTCAAGCAAACAGAGCTTAGACGAGGCCAAGCCTCGGAGAAAGTCCTAAATCTTCACATTAGCTCCCCGCGTTTCTTCTGCTGAACCCGTAAGCTCTTTTTCTAAAGGACAGCACAAACAAACCACAACCCCCCCAATAGTACCTCTTGCCAGTCCTACACTTCCTCTCTCACAAGCATACACACACACACACACACTCTCTCTCAAAATCAAGACGGCTTTGAGAATCGAGATTGCAGGAAATTTATAAATCCAGGGCCTGAGTGGATAGGGAAAGATTAGATGGGTCCCCCCCTTAAAGCGACAGGATGCCTCCCAATTGTGTTGCTTATTCTCCGGTGTGCCCTACTTCTGTGTCAGCGAAGAAAGAGAGAGCAAGGAGAAACACTTTGAGGATTTGGAGAGCTGGTGTCATGATAACCTTGGCAATCCTTGGAAAACCTTAACCGAATTTTGTGTATTTAAAGACAGCTTTTTATTGGTGGGATTTCTGTCGATGGAAGTTTCCTGTGTTCAACCCTTTCAGAGGTACATCCATGAAACAAAAAGTTTAATGTCTTTAAATCTCTAAATCTCTACAAGTTTATACTTTACCATTGGTAAACAAAACCAAGCTGATCATTTTAACAGCAGAGTCTAAATTAGCTGAGTGAAAATCAGCAGGAAGTGAGAGAGAAGGAGGGATGTGAAGGCAGAAGAGTGATACATCTCAACAGCTTCGGAGCCTAAAGAAGGTATCAGACTGTCCCGTTGGTGGAGAGGGGGGCTGCTGAGGGAGAGGGGAGCGAGTTGCTGAACCTCATCCCATCACCCGCAGCTTCCTGGCAGGGAAGGAACCAGGAAAAAGTGCCTTCTCACTGAGTTTCATTAACCTGACCACATGTGCCAAAAGCCCCGGTATTAGAGTTAATCAAACTGACACTGACACACTTGCTGCAGTCTTCTGGGTCACCTGGGAAGCTCATCCAGGGGCCTGCTGCTTCGAATGTTGAAGGTGCACACTTATAGTATGCATGTATTTTCTTATGTGCTGTCACATGCTCACCAGCTGACAAACTCATTGCAACACTCCTCTGCAACCACATGAAATATCATTTATGGAGTTTCAATTAACTTTGGAAGACCGTTTGATGTGAAGGAAGTGTGTCCAGTACTGTAAGCTTCATGGCTAAATGTTAGTATTGCATAAATGTGATTTCAACATCAAATGAAACCTTGAAGGGCCTATAGGCCTTATTTAGAGTCACACTTTAAATCATTAGACTCAAGTGAAAATTTGAATCTCTAATACATATGGCAAAAAATTGTATATATAATATATAGTAAAATAAATTCTGTAAAAGATTATTTGCACTCTTGCACTGATGGAGTGAGACTCATTCTGTCCACTTATTTGCACATCAATGTCCTCTTTGTCTTTTCAACAAATAGAAAATAATATAAATAATATTTATTTAATAAAATAATGTAATAAGGTCGAAGAT